>NC_090445.1:1167159578-1167888508 GCF_031143425.1 Pleurodeles waltl | reverse complement strand
GATATCATGTTGGCGGCTATCGAAAAATCAAGAATCTTTTTAGAGAACAAATTTGACACAGTCGCAGTGGACCTTATCCTCCTGCACGTCAATCAACGGAAATTCGTTTATTGAGTTTGTGATACGGAGCAATCACTCACTCCGCTGACGTCACATGTTTAAGTAAAGGGGACACAGGTCCACCTACTCATGGACCGGATACGAGTGTTAGAGGAGAGGGGGAAGATGCCAAAGACTGCTCCAGGCAAAACAGCATTCGAGTTGTGCAACTCCCTGAAAATACTGAAGGTCAGGGCACTTTTGACTACATTGAACAGTGGATTAGTGAACTTGTCCTCCCCCTCAGCCCTGTTGCCGTTCTTCTCTGGTGAAAGGGTGCACCAAGTACTGGCCCGGAAACCTCCACCATGCTCCAACCATAGACCTATGGTCTTTCGGGTGCTACATTATCATGACCGAGACCTTATTCTTAGTTGCCTGACCTTACTGTTGCCAACGCCTGTGTCATGCTGTTCCCAGACTATATGGTGTCTGTACAACGTCAAAAGGGCTCCCTCTTATTGGTCAAGTACCAGCTGCGAGAATTGGATGTGAAGTATTATCTCCTGTTTCCGGTGAAACTCTAATTCCTTATGGATAGAAAATCCCATTTCTTTACAGACCCCCAAAGAGGCCTGGGACTGTATCTCCATGCCTGGACCTGCAACACTCTGGCCTTCACTGCCCAGAGAACAAGTGCAGGCGCTCCTGAACAGAGACTGATCCTGCAACAAACGCCCTGGAGAAGGATGTCCCCCACAGCCTCTATCCATGTCTAATCTGGAGCAGGTAACTCAGGATCGGCGGCATGCCTTTCAGGTGGCTACCACCATATGGGGCAGTTTGCTTCACATTGACACTGAAAGGGAATCGGTTGGTTCGTCCAGATAGGCCAGCTCATTTGCTACCTGGCCTTCCAAATAGAACACTGTTGCACGACCGGAAGTGACTCAGCAAACAGCTGATTACCTCCTCTGAAGCCACTGATCTGCGGTTGTCACTCTTCCCACTCATTACCTGCCACCAACTGTGATAAGATGATCTCAAATGAGCCACTGCACCTTACCTGCTGGCCATCACCAGCTTTACTTACGGAGGCTTCCCTCCTCCTCATCCTTCTTTCTTTCCTCCCTCTCCACCCATTGTCTAGTTTCCTCCCTCCCCTCCTTCCCTGCCTTTTTCCCTCTCCCGCCTATCTTTTCTCAGTCTCATCACTCTTCCTCTCTCCTTACCCGGTGCATTTATTGGACAGATTGCCTTGAGGAGTATGTAGTGTGGACAGATTTCCTTAAGGAATATGTACTGTGGTTAAGTTTATTCTAACACTGGCGCTACACTCAGTCCTGTAAGGTGTCACCTATGACATTTCATGTAAGGGGTTCTCATTTACCCACACCTCACCTTTTGGCTTAACCTCCTCGGTTGGTCAGTTATTTCACGTGTGCAAGGTTGCACAGTTTGGAAGGATGCATGTTCCTGATCTGCCCCAATTGTATTTTATATTTGAATGTTGTGTTTCTCTTATTTGAGTTTGATTCTTTGACCTGTTACCCACATCCTGCCACTATACACAACACACTAGGTTGAAACTTTGCCCTTCTGGACATTGTCGGACCCCTTAGAATGCCCCAGCTGAAGGTCTGGTTGGCACCAACATAATAATATGCAAAGTTCGTGGCATGCCTACCCCCTCTCGTAGGTACACCATGTATTCGCACCTGTGACACTGCAACACCCACATCACCTACCTACAAGTATCCCACTTACTTGCATCTGAGGCTGTTAAGCTACAGTGGCGCTGGCACCAGCAGTTGTTCTATACTAATTTTCCTACACATGGAAGAGCATTGATCCAGATGGCAGATATGTTTTTGGGGTAGTATGTACGGCCAACATGTAGTGCTGGGTAACATTTACGCCCCCAACATGGACCAGGTGACATTCTTGGCCAAACTGTCAGATGTCCTATCTGCTTGGAGTGGACTACCCTGGCACCTGGGAGGGGATTTTAATAGCGTGTTCTGACTGACCTAGACCACTTCTTCCCCCCCTTCCTCACACAATTGCCAACAAACACTCAAAACCTCAAAGACTGGCTCAGACACTGGCAACTGCCTGACATCTGGCTCACACGCAACACCACTACCAGGGTTTATTTTTGTATTCGATTCCTAATGACTTACAGATTCACATTGACCCCGTCATTAGTTCACCAGATTTTCTTTCACATGTCATCTATATTGACTATCTAGGATGTACGCACTTGGATCATAATCCACAATTGCTGCAATTCAACTGGAAATGCAACCCCCTCCTATTCCCACATGGCGTTTACAGCAGATGACACCGGAAGACTCCACGCCTCTAGCTTTCTTGGACACTGCTATCACTGAATATTTTGGGGTCAACACTGACACTTCATCCTCCAGTTTAGTAGAGTAGGACACCTTTAAGGTTGCGTACTAGCACATTTTGTAGGTACCACCTGGAATATCCACTGCCAATTAGGCAGGACATTACAAGACTCAAGCATGTCATGCTAGGGCATGAGACCTACATGTTACAGTCCGCCCTTCACCGGGGTCCCTTGACTTGCATGTGAGAAGAGCACACTGCACTACAGGAGAGACTTCATTGCTTCAACTATGCTGCACCCTCAGCCAGAACACATGCAAGAGTGGACAGGCCTGGCTTATCCAACAGGAACAACCCTGTCATCCAATAATGGCATTGCGAGCAACTCATGGGGATGTACTCCATCCAGAAGCATCCATACATGCCGAATTCACCAAACGCTACTCGCTCCTATACCAGTCAGTGACCCAAGCTGCTACACCTGATGTGGATACATTCTTAACCTGTGTCACAATCCCCCTAAGTCACACTAGAACAAAAAGTGGACATTGATGTCCCATTTACCCTCTATAAAATTCAAAAAGCCATTAGATTCCTGGCCACTGGTAAGGTGCCTGGCCCTGATGGCCTGCCGGCCAAATTTTAAAATGCCTACACCCCACTGCTAGCTCACCGCCTGTTAACGATTTATAATGACACACTCCAGACTTCTTGCCTACCACCTCCCCTACATGAAGCATTACTCATTTCCCTCCCCAAATCAGACACAGATCCAGCTACACTGGGCTCCTACAGACCGCTGGCCCTCCTAAACACTGACTATAAGATCCTGGCCAAAATACTTGCTGACCGACTGGCACCGCTGGTGCCAGCACTGATACAGCTAGACCAAAACTAATTTGATTTGTTCCAGCTCGTATTACATCCTTTAATCTGCATAGGTTCCTCAGAGTCTTGGAATATGCTCCTGGTACTTGGCCGCAATCAGGGTGTATGGTGCTGGACCTGCAGAAAGTATTTGACTCTCTGGAATGGTCCTATCTGTTTGATGTGCTGCCACACTATGGACTCTGTCTTCCTATTATTAAATTAGTCAAACATCTCTACTCTCTTCCACTGGTGTGGCCTAAGATGGGCTCCATTGTCTATGATCCTGTTCTGATTGCCAGAGGCACATCACAAGGCTGTCCTCTTTCCCTGCTGCTTTTTACATTGGCTATTGAGCCATTGGCACTGGCTCTTCATGTCTGTAGTCAGCCTTGGGGAATCCCACTAGGTGATGGTCTACATACAGTGTCCCTGTACGCAAATGACCTTCTGTTATATATCAAGTATGTCACTGTCATTCTGGATGCAGTGGCCCCCATATTTTGCAGATTTGCAGCCTTAACCTGGACTACAAGTAAACTGGTCCAAATCCTGTCTCTTCCCATTCCTCCCAACAATGATAGATCCAGCCTCCTCCCTTAATGGTATCCACTTGACTTGGCAACCCAATGTGTTTAGATATCTGGAGATAGCATTTACCCTTCAGCTGCAGAACTGTGTCAGGGCAATCTCATGAGAGCTCTGATGTCGAGATGATTACAGGTAGGATTCTGCTAGCCCCTCTCCCTTGCGGTATCTGATTGTGTGGCCCTAACTAAAATGATCATACTATCACATTTCGTCTACTATTTAGAAAATATCCCCCTTTACATTCCAAAACTCTTTATTGTTTCCTTCAAGAAGATGCTGCAACACTAAGGGGGTCATTACGACCCCGGCGGTCGGCGGTAATATGGCGGTAAGTACTGCCAACAGGCTGGCGGTACTTACAGCCATATTATGACATTGGTGGGTTGGCTGAAGCCAACCCGCCAATGTACCACCCTGACTGCCACAGTGGTAACAGCCGCCGGGAAGGAGATATACATCTCCAGCCTGGCGGGCGTCACTGTTCCGCCTGCGGGATTATGATCCCGCCTACCACCATGGTTTTCGTGGCTTCCTTACCGCCACGAAAACCATGGCTGTAAGCACTATCAGTGAAAGTGAATTCCTTCCCTGTCACTTATAGGGGTCTCCCCCTTCCTCCTCCAGCTTCCCCCGCCCCTCCCTCTCTAAAACCCCCCTTACATTCACGCCCCCCTTGACACACATATACACACACACACATACACACACCCTTTTCCCACAAACATCCACGCATGCATACATCCACTCACACACACCTGTACACACTTTCAAACCTGCACGCACACACGCATTCACAAAATACAACATACACGCACTCACGCCTCCATACATGCACACTCGCATCCAACATGCAACACACCTGCATCCACCCACATATAAACACACACACACACAACACCACACACCCCTCTCCCCTGTCAAAGACCTGACTTACCTGTGCGCAAGGGGTCCTCCGGCAGGAGACGGGATTGGGCGCTGCTGCCACCAGCAGCGTCCGCCAGCAGAACTCTGCCAGGCCGTATTATGGATCATAATACGGCTGGAGGCGGTCTACTGGCGTGGCGCTGCTGTTGGCAGCAGGGCCACCTTACCGCTATCCACCGGCATGGCCACAGCCGGATTTCTGCCATCCTTCTGATGGAAATCCGGCTGTGGTCATAATACGGCGGACGGCTAGTAGCCGCGGCGACAGTCTTTTGGCGGCCGTCGCTGTGGTGGTAGGCGGTTTTACCGCCAGTATCAACATGAGGGCCTAATTTAGCACAATGCACGTTGCCAAGTGGCCCTACAGAAACTCTACCTGCCGACCTATAGAGGGAGACTAGCAGTCCCACACTTTGAGCAATACTTCCTGCCTTCTCAACTCGAGTGGGTGGCCCGCTGGCTGGCGTTCCTATATCTATCAGATAATTCCACTACCTCCCTAACCTAGGACATGTCATACTATACTTTTTTCATCCCTGCACAACACCCCTAAAACCTAATCCCACACTTGTACAAATTGCTTATGGATGCTATAAGCACTGTCTCTTTATTACGAATACCATCCTCCCTTACACACAAGTACTCCCATTACTGGGCATGCTGCGTGGTGGACAAACTACAACGTCGTTGGAATTGTCCACCTGGCATGTAGCGGGGTTACATACACTTGGTGACTTGTACCCCTTAGGCAAGGGTTGCTCCCCGGGGGGACAAATTGTTTTTAGGACATTTCTGCCCCCCATGGGGGCAGATCGGCCTATTTGTATTAGGCCGATCTTCCCCCAGGGGGGGCAGAAACCACTTAGGCACCAGGGTTTGGTGTCTGTGTATGTGTGTGTTTTGTTTGGTGGGGCAGCCCCTTGGGCAAGGGTCACTCCCCATGGGGGCACATTACTGTTGGCCATATTGGCCTATTTGTGGAAGGCCCATCTGCCCCCAAAGGGGGCAGAAAGTCCACCAGAGACCAGGAAAGATTTTTTTTTTCAAAATAAGAGGGTGGGTGTATGGCCCACCCCAAATAAATGGGGCCAAAGTTGTTCTGCCCACCAGTGGGCAGATGGGGAAATTACCCCTGATCCACACCCGGGGGTTGGGGGGCAGAAAGTCTACTAGATGCCAGGGAATACAAAAAAAAAAAACAATAGTATGGTGATGGCTACCAACCAGTATGGGCATGATTATGCCCCCACCGCAACTGAAGGAGGTAACAGTCTTTCAGCTCTCCCCCGCACACTAAAACATCTTATCCCACGGCAAGCATGAGGATATTTGATTATTTTGGGTTGAGAAATGTTTGGGTTTGGTAGGTTTCCCTATATGGCAGCTGAGCCCAGGACCCAAAATGCAGGCTCCCCGCAAAAACTGGTAGTTTAGTATTTGATAATTTCGATGTCCACATAGTGTTTTGGGGCATTTCCTTTCGTGGGCACTAGGCCTACCCACACAAGTGAGTTACCATTTTTATCGAGAGACTTGGGGAAATACTGGGTGGAAGGAAATGTGTGGGTCCTTTCTGATTCCAGACCTTTCTGTCACTGAAATATGAGGAAAAAGTGTTTATGTCGCCAAATTTTGAGGTTTGCAAAGGATGTTGGGTAACAGAACCTGGTGAGAGCCCCACAAGTCACCCCATCATAGATTCCCCTAGGTATCTACTTTTCAAAAATGCACAGGTTTGGTGGATTTCCCTAGGTGCCAGCTAAGCTAGAGGCCAAAATCCACAGCTTGGCACTTTGCAAAAAACAACTCTGTTTTCTTTGGGAAAATGTGATGTGTCCATGTTGTGTTTTGGGGCATTTCCTGTCACGGGCGCTAGGCCTACCCACACAAGTAAAGTACCATTTTTATCGGGAGACTTGGGGGAATGCTGGGTGGAAGGAAATCTGTGGCTCCTCTCAGATTCCTGAACTTTCTGTCACCGAAATCTGAGGAAAAAGTGTTTTTTGGGCCAAATGTTGAGGTCTGTAAAGGATTCTGGGTAGTTGGGTAACAGAATCTGTTGATAGACCCACAAGTCACCCCATCTTGGATTCCCCTACGTGTCTAGTTTTCGAAAAATGCGCAGGTTTGGTAGGCTTCCCTGGATGCCAGCTGAGCTAGATGCCAAAATCCACAGCTAGGCACTTTGCAAAAAATAGGTCTGTTTTCTTTGAGAAAATGTGATGTGTTTTGGGGCATTTCCTGTAATGGGCGCTAGGCCTACCCACCCACGTGAGGTACCGTTTTTATCGGGAGACTTGGGGAACGCTGGGTGAAAGGAAATGTATGTCTCCTCTCAGATTCCAGAACTTTCTGTCACCGAAATGTGAGGAAAAGGTGTTTTTGGGCCAAATTTTGAGGTTTGCAAAGGATTCTGGGTAACAGAAGTTGGTGAGAGCCCCACAAGTCACCCCATCCTGGCACTTTGCAAAAAAGAGGTCTGTTTTCTTTGGGAAAATTTGATGTGTCCACGTTGTGTTTTGGGGCATTTCCTGTCACGGGCGCTAGGCCTACCCACACAAGTGAGGTACCATTTTTATCTGGAGACTTGGGGGAACGCTGGGTGGAAGGAAATTTGTGGCTCCACTCAGATTCCGGAACTTTCTGTCACCAAAATTTGAGGAATAGGTGTTTTTTTATCCAGATTTTCAGGTTTGCAAAGAATTCTGGTGAAAGCCCCACAAGTCACCCCATCCTGGATTCCCCGAGGTGTCTAGTTTTCAAAAATGCGCAGCTTTGGTAAGTTTCCCTGGGTGCCGGCTGAGCTAGAGGCCAAAATCTACAGCTAGGCACTTTGTAAAAAACATGTCAGATTTAAATGTAAAAATGTGATGTGTCCATGTTGCGCTTCCTGTCATGAGCATTAGACCTACCCACGCAAGTGAGGTGCCATTTTTATTCGGAGACTTGGGGGAACACAGAATAGCAAAAAAAGTGTTATTGCCCCTTGTCTTTCTCTATATTTTTCCTTCCAAATGTAAGACAGTGTGTTAAAAAGACGTCTATTTGAGAAATTGCCCTGTAATTCACATGCTAGTATGGGCACCCCGGAATTCAGAGATGTGCAAATAACCACTGCTTCTCAACATTCTATCTTATGCTCATTTTGGAAACACAAAGGTTTTCTTGATACCTATTTTTAACTTTATATTTCAGCAAATGAATTGCTGTATACCGGGTACAGAATGAAAACCCAGTACCATGTGCAGCTCATTTATTGGCTCAGGGTACCTAGGGTGCTTGATGAACCTACAAGCCCTATATATCAGAAGAGTCCAGCAGATGTAACGGTATATTGCTTTAAAATATCTGACATTGTAAGAAAACGTTACAGAGTAAAACGTTGAGAAAGATGCCTGTTTTTTTCCCTCAATTTCAATATTTTTTTTTTCCCAAATGTTATTTTCTGTAGGAAAACCTTGTAGGATCTACACACATTACCACTTGCTGAATTCAGAATTGTGTCTACTTTTCAGAAATGTTTAGATTCTGGGATCCAGCATTGGTTTCACACCCATTTCTGTCCTAACTGGAAGGAGGCTGAAAGCACAAAACATAATAAAAATGGGTACGTCCCAGTAAAATGCCAAAATTGTGTTAAAAAATTGGCTTTTCTGAAGCAAGTCTGCTTGCTCCCGAAAGCTGGGACGCTGGTGATTTTAGCACTGCAAACCCTTTGTAGATGCCATTTTCAGGAAAAAAACACAAGCCTTCATCTGCAGCCCTTTTTCCCATTTTGTTTTAAAAAACATGTTTTTTGCTGTATTTTGGCTAATTAATTTTTGGTCTCCTTCAGGGGAACCCACAAAGTCTGGGTACCTCTGGAATTCCTGGTATGTTGGAAAAAAAGGATGCAAATTTGGCCTGCGTAGCTTATGGGGACAAAAAGTTATGAGGGCCTAAGCGTGAACTGCCCCAAATAGCCAAAAAATAGGCTTGGCACCAGACGGGGAAAAGGCCTGGCAGCAAAGGGGTTAAAAACATTCAGCTCCACCCACCCTGACAACAATACCATTAGTGAAACACAAGGTATTTAATTTGTCTTGTCCACCCTCTGTGTAACCTGGTATGTTATTATATGTGGAAAAACATTATAGTTTATTAATTCCTGACCACATTTATTTCAAGGTACTCTAATGTGTGATAATGAAATAAAAAGCAGGCAAAGTGAAATAAACAAATTGCCTAGGATCGCCCAATTTGAAGTGAGGAAGATGAAATTGATCACAATGTTTTCTGATTTTGCATCGTGCAATTCAGCCAGTAGACAGGTATCTCTTTCCCTCACTCATTTACATCACAAATTAATGGTTTGTCTTTAACTCTTGGTGCGTGAGGTTAGATAGATCATGGGTAGCAGACCGAAGCCACATGACGTTTCCTTCACTTTGGGCCAGAAGATCCAACTAACATTGAACTGAGCCACAGCCATGCATCTAACTCAAGCTTGGTTCAAGCGTTCAGTGGCTCCCTACCTCCATCACATATTGGCAATTAAGGGGACAAGGGCATATGAAGGATATGATATGACTATCAACAAACAAGCAAGAGTATCAACACCACAGTGCATAGGCCCTAGTTTCAAAATGTATTACTTTTTCACTACACCATATTTCAGTGACTAGACTATGACATTGGGGGCCGATTTTAGCAACATTTGCCACAACGCAGAAAGACAACTTTCTGAGCTGCACTGCACTGAAGGGAGAAACCAGAAGTAATAGAATTACTGGTTTATGGTGCAATCCTGCTCCCCTCTGCCCTGGTGCCCTTGTGGCTGACAAGCACAAAAGCAGGGACCCTTGCAACAGCCACGGCCCGTCCTTTAGCGCGGAGGGGCCACACCCCCCCACCTTTTGCCCCTCATGAAGAGTGCCTGTCAGGCTGAGCAAAGGTCAGCCTGATTGACACTCTTCATGTTCAGATCAGGCAGCCAAGAGTGAGACATGCACGACTTGCACAGACTCCTGGCTGTCTGAGCTGAACTTTGCTGGCTGAAGAGGTCACAGCTCCTATGGGCGTGACCGCCTCAGCTCAGCAAAGGTGCTTCGAGGCCCTTCCCCTCGGTGACGAGGGGAAGCGTCACCCATTGACTTTGACCTGGGTGCTTCAAGTTTAAGCCTTGAAGTGCCCAGGGTGAGTGTCAATCAGTGACACCTCGTCACAGAGTGGGGAGGGGTCAGTAGTCTCACTGACCCCATCCCACTCTGTGACGAAGTTGGAACTGCTGCCTTCCCTCATTGGCTGACCTAAGGCCAGCCAGTGAGGGAAGGCAGCAGTCCCAACCCTCGTGGGACCTCCAAGGCTGAAGGTAAATGTGTGTGTGTGTGTGTGTGTGTGTGAGAAGGTAAGTATGTGTGTTTTTTAAATGAATGTTTGGTGCATGCGTGTATGTTTGAATGTTGATGAGTGTTGTGAATTGATGTGTGTGCGTGTGTGAATGAATGAGTGTGAGTGTGCTGCCTGCCCGCCTCCCTCCTAAAATTACCGGCCACCACTGCATTACAGGCAGGATTGTTTTTGTGTAGGAAGGGACACCTTCCTGCACAAAAAACAAGCCTCAGAGGAATTTTCCCTTTCTATATGTGCTGCAAAATTCAGCACATGTAGAAAGAGGGAATAATAGGATGAAATAAACAAATCTCTCCTTGTTACGCCTCATCAGGGAAGGCATAGCAATTTAAAGAATTCCCAGGTTTACTAGTTTTAGTAAATTTGGGAATGTGCCAAAAACCATGAGTGTAGGCGAACACCCACTCTCCACCCATGGAATGTCTTCCCAATGTAGTGTAATGCAAGGCAGCGACCGCCTTATGTTACTCCAGATTTTCTATCCAAGCAGAACCAGGTAAAGTAGTAAGTAAATCTGACTTAAAGGCTTGCGCTGCCTTGAGTCGCCTTGCATTGCCTTGTGTGATGCAAGGTTAATGCAAGTTCTTGATAAATCTAGCCCTGGGTGTCATATTTACTGACTGGACTATGACTCTCCCCATTGGTGAAATCAAATGACGGTTGTGTTACAGTCCTGTTATCTTATCATATACTGCTATCATTATTTGGTTTCATTTAAGTTTTTCTTTGCTCAAGATTTCAATAATAGTAATATCCAGAGGGGTACAGAGAGTCACCGTAAAAGCCTTGTTAGATACAATAGAAGTACTGCCCTCCTACCCCACCGTTCGCTCTGGGCGATCATGGTTAATAGTATTATAGCCGGGTAGTATAACTTGGCCTGGGACTATATTGTCATTCTCTTTTAGCCATGTTTCTAAGTAATGCTTTAATCGATATTCCAGTCCCTAATTTACTCAGGAATCTCCATTGCATGTTTAACTAATGATCTCTTCCTTCAACTAACAATCTCTTCCTCTTCATGTTCAGAGAGTGTAACTCCCTGCCCGCTAATCTGTTTACTTCTCCTCCTCTTCCTTTGCTGGGCTGACAAAATCTGCATCTTTCTTACCATGAAACAAGGGTTTGCCATTTTGAAGCGAAGTTCGATTTTGAAAAATGTTAAATCCATTACAATAACTCTTTAATACATTGAACATTACACATTGCAAGTGTTTTTTAAACGCAAAACATATGAAATCCGCCCCTTAATTCTTTGATGTGCTGACAGCGATGTCTGTAGAAAGAGCTGGCTTGTATTTCTCCTTATTACTAAGATGTGAGCAGTTACAGAGGAAACAGTGGGTGTTTTTAAAGTATTTATTCGTGCAAAACGTCAATATTTTTTAATGATCTCCACAGAAATCAACAAAATGAACTCCATGCCTGTGTACTAGAAATAATTCCTGTGAAAATGTGTCCATTGGTAACTACCATTGATTGGGTGGGGGGGGGGGGGGTGTTAAGAAGCCCAGCACAAAGAACAACTGGATTTTGTAAGAGTTTCCGATTAATAAACTGGGGTGGAGGGGTTAGCTATTTTAGCATAACATGCCATTCTACCGTACAATGATTTGTTTTGGTTGTTGGTGTGTATATATATATATATATATATATATATATATATATATATATAGTGTAATCACCTTGACAATTTAGTCATGCCTTAATGTGAAAGGGAAGAGCATGAACAGCATAGAAGTCAGGTGTTACACTGGTCACATTTAAGAATACACTAGATGCCTATTTGTAGGTGTGAATTACATGAGCAAGTAGAATTCAATCTCCAAGAAAATGCACTATGGACAGAACCACGGTATGTGTAGTAGAATATTGATCACTACCCAAAAGTACATTGTGTGATTTGCTAAACTTTACACGAGATCTATCTTGATGCCACCACTGATGACATTTATTTGAAAGAACGTATTGTTTCAATGGGAAGGGGGTTTCCAGATTCGAGTTTGTTATGACATCCAACTAAGTGCAAGATGTATCAAAAGACTGGTTTCAAAAGTGGTTGCAAATTGTGCACCGATTTTCTGTAAGCAGTCTTTAATTCTGCAATGCGACCTGTGTTCTAATACTTCTAATCACATTATGTCCAATAGCACAATGCCTGCCTAATAAATAATAATAATAATATTTAGGCAAGCCCTATTTGCAACCCTTTGTGATTGGCCACAAACAAATGTATGGTGGCCTGCAAACTATCATCCCTGTGCTTCTATACACAAATGGGTAACTGTATTACATCAACCAATGTTCCACATAGAAACCGTTGTTGCTTTTAATAAAACAATGTTTCTCATTTGGCAAAACATCAGGAGGATCAGGAAGTCCCTTGGACTACTGCCTACCCCACTCAAGGCTTCCCACACTAATTACAAAGGGGAAGGTGCCCATATGGCAGTGCTTCTGAGCGCAAAAGAACTTTGTACATTTGGCCCTTAAAATAGAAAGAAAATATATATTTTCAAGACCACTTCATAAGACTGTGGCAAAGGTATACTCATTATGTGCAATTCTCTTTGATCCTCCAAAAAAATAAAAACTACTTGACTGTGGCTTTACAATGGAGTTATTTGTTTTCAGCACAGGAGCCATTGAACCATATCTGCATTGCCAAGAAGTTCTGGAGTTCCCTGCAGGATGTGAAAGTGATGAGAGAAGCTGACAAGGCATTGGGCCATCTTTTATTGTGGCTAGTCTAAAGCTAAAGCTGAACAAAGAATGAATGGAACCAACAAACCACTGCCTATGATATAACACTACCCTCCTCAATGATGCACAGAAATACACAGTCACCCTCAGCAAAAAGTTTCAAGTCCTGCAAGAACTGGAGGACGACAGAGACCCAGTAGAAAGTCAGTGGAAGAAGAGCAAAGAAACAGTGACATTCACCTGCCGGGAGATACTGGGCCCCAAGAAACACCAGCATAAAAAATTGATCCCCATGAGACTCTCCTCAAAATCCAAGTGAAAGGAAAAGAAGGCTGCAATCAACACCAGCCAAATAAGAGAAGAAAAAGAAAAAGCTCATGGCAAATACACCAAAACAACAAGAAAACAAAGAGAAGCTTAAGAGCAGACAAATAAAAATTAATCAATGGTCTTGGCAAAAACACCCAGGAGGCAGCAAGCCAGGAAACTTGAAAGAACTATAGAACATAACAAAGAAAGTCTCTGGCAGATACAGCATGCCGGAAAGACATGTTAAAGATGAAGTTGGGAAGACAATCATTGGTAATGAAGTCCAACAATGAAAATGGGTGGAGCACTTTGAAGAGTTGCTGAACCAGCCCATGCCGTATTCTCCACCAAACATACAGCCAGCTGAAAAGGACTTGCCAATCGACTGAAACAGAGCAATCAAAGTAGAAATACAGCAAGCCATCAAACATCTGGGAAATGGGAAGGAGGAAGGACCTACAACATTCCTGCAAAAGCACTGAAGGCAGACATTGAAACATCAATAGACCTGCTTTACCCCATATTTGGAAGGATCTGGGAAGAGGGAAAGGCGCCATCAGACTGGAAGGAGAGATATCTCATCAAGATCCCCAAGAAAGGTGGCCTACTGTGCAAACTACAGAGGGATACATTTTCTATTAACCCATACAAAGTGTTCAATAGAGTCACCCTGAACAGAATGAAGGAACATGTGCCTATCATATGTATGGTACAGTTTTCTCAGGAGGTATGTGAGAAGGCAGCATATTAAGAGTTCTGCAACTAGCTTAAAGCTCCCAAGATTTCTGCCACATAAGTGTGAGGAAAATTGCATTTTTTAACCAGAGCTTATCATTGTTACAGAGTATTCTGTGTAAGAAAACATGCCTGCGTCCACTCAAAACCACACCACCTAGGATCTCCTTTGTTCTCTAATTTGCAGAATTGACCATGGTAGAGTTTCCTATGTGACGTCCGACCCCAAAATCTGAATCCTTATCCATCCCTCAACCATCTCCATTGAAAAGAGAGAGGAAATTGGATGCTTTTCAGCATGGTTTTGACATTCACACGATATTCTAGATAAGAAAACTTACTGGGGACCTTGCAAGCTACACTAGCCTGACATTCCCTGGGTCTATTTCTCCAAAGTTCCCAGTTTTGGTAGGGTTCTCTGGGTGCTGGCAGCCAACCCAATGGAAAGAGAGATGTAAGTGGGTGATTATGCATGGTATTGACCTTCGTACAGCCCTCTTGGGAAAGGATGTGTTCTTGGATCCATGCAGCTACACCACCCTGCACAGTTCTGTGTGGCTAGGTTCCAGAAATGTTGAGAGTTGTTAGGATTTCCTGGGTACTGGCCAACCCTGTGCATAAATATTGATGCCATCATCCAGGCTAAAGCAGAGGAAACTGGGTATTCTTTGAGCCTAAGCTTGACAATTGGGCTGGCAGAGAGGAGGAAAGCGTCAGATTCTACCCCAATCTGGGGGCAGAAATACTGTCTGTTGTCTGGCGATGGGGCCCGAGCCAAGACGGTTGGCTCCCCACTTTACTTTCTCACTTTCTTCTCCATTTCGCCTGGTTGGCTTCCTCCTGGGTGATGGCAGATTAACGGTTAATCCCTCGATCTGTCCTCTAGGTGGGGCAGAGAAACTGTCTGGGGCTCAAAGGACTGGTGGGTCAAAATGGGACTGCCCTCACCCCATAACGTTTTTAACATTTATTTTACTCATGATGGTTTGTGGGTTTTTAACTCATCTTTTGAGCAGATGGTAGTGTTTACCAATGATCTGCCTACTCCAGGAAGGCAGTGAGCCCCCCCAAAAACCAAGGAAACGTGTTAGAAACAGAATGGGATGCATTGCTTGCAGTGGATTGCACTATCACTTCTAAGCACCAGTCTGTATTTCTGCCCCTCTTGGGTGGTGGGGGAGGGGAGATCAAAAGGTTTACCTCTAATCTTCCTGCTTCATGGAGCAGAATGCCCTCTAGGCAAAAGAAACTGATGTCCAGAGAAGGATACAATTGTACATCTTCACCCCCTCTTCCTCACTTGACTTTTCTATGGGTAGTTCTTGACCCATATTAGTCTACTATTTAGGAGTAGATATAGGAGGGATCAGTGGGAGTGGCTGAAAAAAGGGGCATACTTACTACTAACTTTAAGACATTTAGGGAGGAGTAAGGGAGAGCTAGAGAGAGTTAGGGAGGGAAATGCAATCCCACAAAAGAGTATGCCCGGTGATATTCACAAACGGCACTTCTAAAGGTACTAACGCTAAGAAGAGACCCAAAACCATGGTAAACTATTCCAGCTTAGAGCTGGTGTTAGTCCATCACCACACATGGACAAACAATGGCACTGCTACATCCACCCATAGAAAATAATGAAGTAGGGGCTTAAAATAAAATTCCATATGAAATGTTAAAATATTTAAACATATAAATAAATATAACTTAGTATTTAAAACAAATCTAAAGATAAAATGTATTTCTTCTTTATATATCAAATGTTCGAACAGCCTTTCTAGGAATTTATAAATTAATTTAATATTAATTTTTCATAAACTATCATGAAATTACTTTTAATTCATTCTACTCATCAGTATTAATATAGTGCAAATTTATGTTAAATATTGATGTAAATTAGTTGTATATATTTATTTTAAATGTAGAACAAAACAGAAAATAGCACAGCACTACTAACTTAATTTTGAATTATATGTTTCAAGAAAACAAGCTTTATTCGGTCATAAACCATCAAAACAAAAAAACATTGTTCATATAATTACATATACAATAAAATTCAGTGAAAAAGAAATAAATAACAAACAATAAAAACATCATTCATTATTAACAATAAGATCAAAAAAATCTCTCAATGCATATCCCAGGGGGTGCCTAATTATAAGCTACAACAGTTTAAAAAAATGAATCCGTATATACCATGCAGCCACAAGAAACTTTCTAACTGCATGGATCAAAATAACAGAGGTATCGCTCTTTAAAATCCTAAGGGCTGTGGCAAATTGCCTGAAGCCCAACATCTGACAGACAGGACGAATCCACTTACGAAGGGGAAAGGCGTACGCTGTAGAGAAGAACATAAAATGTTCAACTGATTCCAAAGCATAATTACAGCATGGACATAATCTAAGTATTGGCGATGGCCTCCGACTGTTAACAAAGGACAATAGCGGTAAACACCCATAATGAAAGCGAACATACAAACTCTTCCCTAAAGTAGTAGGGATGAGATCTAAAAAAAGGCTCAAACTCAGGATACCATTTAAAACCAAGGAAACCATTAGTCAATCGTCCATGTGATAAGCCAAGGAGATAATTATTCCTAACATAGGGCCTATATACTTTTTTCAAAGACAATTTATGTGCCTTCTTTAAGTCCTGTGGGTTCCCCCAATAATTCCCGAGCCCCAGGATACGGAACCAATTAAAAACATGCCTAAACCATGGAATTGATATTACATTGGATCTTTTTAAAAGGTCAAGAAGAGAATCCCTGTAAATGACAAGCTGAGGGGTCGTCCAAATTTTTACCCAGAAAAGTAATGGTTTTAAGGCTATCATATCAGAGATACGATTAAAACCAAGATCTAAAAATGTAGGGATCGGGGGGTGCTACCTGGGCACGTAAGTAATGCTCTAGCAAAATTATTCTCACCCACCGCTAATTTAAAAGTCTTACAAGAGCCCCACAATTCAGCGTCATAAATAGCGGCATTTTGTGCTTTAGCTAAATAAATCTTTATAGCCGGAGAAACGGCTTTTGTAGCTATGCTCTTATAAAAGCGCTGAATAGCCCCAGATCTATGTTGAAGAAGGGACACACTCTTGTTAATCTGTTCTTCCCAGAGCAATTTATTAGAGATCCTCACTCCCTGATAATCTATTGAACTTACTTCCTCCAGAGGAGCCCCAGCTAAAGTAATAGTACATCTCCTGGCTGATTGAGGGCTAAGTACCATTAATTTGGTTTTACTAGAATTTAGTTCCAGCCCATGGTCAGAACAGAAGGTTGTGAACTTATTCACAAGAATAAGGAGAGAATCATCTGCAAAAAGCAGTATAGGGATCTTTTGCTCATTCAAGGAAGGGACATCGTTTTGGCAAAGAGACACAGCTTGTACCACCTCATTTATGTATAAAGTAAATAAGGTTGGTGCCACAACACAACCTTAACAAACCCCCTGTTGAATAGCAATATAATCTGTCAATTCACCCTGATTGCCCCACCTCACCTGAACGTATGTGCCCTCATGTGACCACTATAGGAAATTATGTTCGTTGGAGTACCTATTTTATATAGAACATCCCATAATTTCCCTCTAGGGACCATATCAAACGCGGAACGAAGGACCACAAAGGCAAGATACAATTTTTGTTTAGCAAGCGTTACATATTTCCAATATAGAAGTGCCAACCTAAAAACCTGATTCATGGTGCTAATTTTGGGGCGAATGCCTGCCCGAAGTGGAGACATCTCGAATGGGTATCAACCCAGTCTAAAAGCCTTCCCAAAAGTTGTTTGGCAACTTTTTTTTTGAAGATTATCAATAAGGCTAATAGGTCTATAATTACCAGGAGAACTCACCACTCCCTTTTTATAAATAAGAACTACTTCAGCCCCTTTCCACGTACTGGGTATTACACCCCCTGCTGCTATTGCATTACATATCATATTTATATAACTGGACCAAATCACTGGCTCAGACTTCTATAGGTCCCCCGGTATCTTGTCTGGACCTGGAGCTTTGGAGGGTTTCAAGGAATTAATTGCGGCTAGTGTTTCCTCCAGGGTGAAAACAATATAGTCATCCTGTTTACACGCTTCCATTCCAGGTCACCAAGCGGTGGACTCACTGCAGCTAACTGCGGAGTAGAGGTTACAAGAGGAAGACTTACAGGGCATAGCATAAAGATTAGTAAAATGATCAACCCAACTGTCGGGTTGAATATGAGTACAAGTTATATTCTTATACTCTCTCTGTCAGACAATACTTTCCAGAAAGACATATTATTCTTAGGTTTGGCAGCATTCAACAAGTTTTTCCAAGTTAAATCGTCCCGACTTTTCTTTGCCTGTGCTATAATTTTATAATAGGCTATTCTGGCTGTTCTAATCGCCCCATGAGTGCGTGGACATGATAGCTAGTTTCAATATATGTTTGGCCTTTGAACAATCCTTGTTAAACCATTCTCTATTTTTTGGTAAGTGGTCAAGTGGCTTAATGGGTGTTATCTTGTAAATAAAAGTTTGCAGCTTATGTATCATTATCTCATGGATGGTAAGAATTGGAATATTGGCAACCTCATGTCCCTCATAATCTGCCATAACACCATAAACAATTTATAGATCTCCCTGATCGTATATGGGTTAGACAGAACTTTTGGCCAACTGACACAGGTAAGACTATTATTCAGTTGTGGCTCAGGGACAGCAGTATGGTGAATATTCAAAAACCTCCTAAATTCAACACTATGTAGAGTGAGAAGCAAGGGGTTATGATCGCTATCATGACGTAATTCCTCCTTCATGTCCTCCAACGTTGGCCATAACCTAACATTCGATAAAAAGTAATCAAAGGCACTGAGCAATTTACCTCGTTTAAAGGTAGATGCAATATTTGGATCAGAAATCGTTCGGCCATTACAGGCCCTTAGACCATACTTAAGACACAATGATGCAACTGTAGGGCAACACAGGAGTGACTACAGAGTTGCTCATTAGCCAAATGAGGAATACCCCATTGCTCATCCTCTTCAGCTGCTAAATCATTGCTTAAATAAGAGGGTTCAAATGTGCAGTTCATGTCCCCTGCAGCTACTACCTTGGTGTTGGGACAGGGTATCTAAATATTCAGACAACTGAATTATAGTCTCAGACTCCTGTCCCTGCGACACTGACCTTGCGTAACTATTGATTATAATAATCTTAAAGCCTCTATTGAATACAAGCTGGACATCTAGTAAATCCGGGGAATCAATTTTTAATATCGAGTGATTGCACTGTAACCTCTTATTAAGCAATATCAATAAACCTCCCTTGGCACAACCAATATTTCTATCCGCAGGTAAGGCCATCACTTGGTAAGATAAAAACCCATCCAAGGAGACAGGGTCCATAGCATAAGTTTCCTGGAATAAGCATATATCCTGCTTGTTTATAATTGACCCAGTCAGTATCCAACAATTTCCTACCCAGCCCAGCCAAATTCCAAGACATAATAGAAAGTTCAGGTCTAGTTCCCAAATCTCTGGGCTCAAAACGTCGGGCTTCCCCATAGTCATCAGACTCAATAGACGCCCCAGGCCTACCTACCGAACCCCAGATGGAAATTGCCAAATTGGAGTCGAGACACTGGGCTTCCCCATGACCAACAGACTTATTAAACACCCCTGACCTACCCAACAGACCCCAGGTGGAAGTTATTAAATTGGGATAGGTGGGTAGTCAATCAATACCTTGTGATAGGTGTAAGTTATTTTCTGTTGAGGTCAGGACACACTTACAACTAATATCAGCCTTCCTACCATTTGCATCTTCACAATTTATAGGTAAACTAGCAGAGGGTGGAGAAGATTTAAGTCTGACACCAACTCCACTAGACTCTCTAAGATAGCAAGTATGCAGTTCAAAGTCAATAAGATCATTCATTAACAACCTGTCCACAAAGCGAATAGAAATGAAGTCAAATTTGGATCCAGGCTGACAATGTCGATCCACCTCCACAATATCTGCACAGATAACAGAGAGGCATTTCCGCTGGTCTGTCAGCCAGTATATAACCTTATTTAACAAGGAATCCCGGATTTTCCACGACCCCTAGAGACAATTTGGGTACTTCAACCATGAACAGTGGGCTTCCTTGGTTCCCAGGGGCTTGAGCCTGCTTCTTAGGTGCAAGCCATCTAATTCCAACCGGATGTGGAGCATCATCAGGTGACTCAGAATAATGAGTTGGTGGGGTGGCTGCTCCACTCAACACCTGGGAGCCAACCGCCCCCCGGATCCTTGTTATAATCAGAGGGTGTCATTTTACCAGATCTATCAGGCCTGGTAAAAAATCAGATCTTTAACATTGGTCACGCGCTTATGCTCAATGACCTCAGGAGGGGCCTGTCGACCTTCAGTATGGAAAGCAGGTAAAGTGGAGGTGGAGATAGGGCCAGGTTGTGGGTATTGATTATCTGCTTGAAACCTAGGGTCAGATACAGCTGCAATAGTGGATGTGCCCCTCGTAACAGGGTAGGGCACATCCGATCTTGGTCGAGAACAGCTACAACCACATAGCAACCCAGGATCCATCGTCAGTTGATTCATCAGTGACAGCACCAAATTCTTCACTTCATCTAATTTACGATGGACAGAGGCCAAATCAAGATTGTCAATCTCAGTGGTCTATCCAATCCTGAGGGTGAATTAATATCAACACCACCATCCATACATGTCACAGTACGTTTGTGTGTAGTAGCATCGCAAAGTCCTTCTTCATTTCCCAAAGGCCCATACAGATTTGAACATGAGATCTTAGGTATTACCAAAACCTCAGGGCTCAGGGGAAGATAGGGAGCCTCATCCCCTATGAGAGGGCCGCCTATAATACTCAATGCTATATCCTACCCACTACAGTGTTTTCGTGGTAGTTCCAACCCTGGGTCTTCAGTAGTCATTTTTAATTCAGTCTCCTTTGATGTATTGGGCTGCCGTTGTTTTTTCTTAAATATGTCTGGTATTTTTGTAACGGAGGACTCTGTTGTAAAGGCAATGAGTTTGAATTGTCTCTTAGAATAGCCTCTACTTCTTCTATTAGAATGTCTATGTCTTTCAAGGAGTGACTTCCTTGGTTAGGTATAAGACTTGCTTTATTTTTGAGCCGTTTCCTAGATTTTTTTGGGCCATTAGCATGAATGAGAATATCCACAGCCTTTCATTTCCCCATCTCAATATGGAACGATAATAAACAACAAGAGTGTATAACCAAATTAAATCAAACTTAAGAGTTTAAAACTTACTTCTTAGATGATAATAACGCCCAGCCCAGCCTCTATCAGGCGATGACGGGCGAAGATGGGCCCGTCTTGGCCCGCTCTTTGCCCAAGCGCGACCCGCGCTGCGGGAGTGAAAGGGCGTTGATAAGCGCAGATTTGCTCGCAAGGGTACCTGGGGAACGTAGTCCCACCCCAGGTCAAAGTTCAGGGTGCCCAAGAGATGTCTTCACCAGCGTGTCCCGCGCTGCGGGAGTGAACGGGCGCTTATGAGCGCAGATTTGCTCACAAGAATGCCTGGGGGACGTAGTCCCACCCCAGGTCAAAGTTCAGGGCCCCCTAGAGATGTCTTCACCAGCGCATCCCACGCTGCGGGAGTGAAAGGGCACTTATAAGCGCAGATTTGCTCGCAAGGGTGCCTGGGGGACGTATTCACATCCCAGGTCAAGGTTCACGGCCCCCAAGAGATCCTTCACCAGCGCGTCCCGCGTTGCGGGAGTGAAAGGGCTTATAAGCGCAGATTTTCCTGCAATGGTGCCTGGGGGACGTAGTCCCACCCCAGGTCCAAGTTCAGGACCCCTAAGAGATGTCTTCACCAGCGCGTCCCCCTTATATGTTTAATGAATTTAAATATAGCAAATTACATTAAAATTATTTTTATGAAGTTTAAATGAAGAAATAAATTCCCACATTATGTATTTTGATTATTATGCATGAATAATGATTAAACATTATGTATAGAATTAATTAAAATGTTTAATTATGTTTCAATAAAAACATTGTTACATTAATTTATAAATTCAAGAGTTAGCAAAATATTTTATAATTAAGTAATAAATATGTTGTTCATACTCTTTAACATTAAATTGTATTTATTTATAATTTAATGTATTTTCAATATTTTAATTTAATTTAACATTATTCCCTGTGGGGTTTTAATTTATTACCCTGTCTCCCTTATTTTTATGGGAGGGTGTTTTGTATCAGTGGTTGGCCATGTTTTTTATGTTTCTTTGTGGCAATAGTAACTTACACTCCCCTTTTTCAGACGGTAGAGATGTGCAGGTCTACACTTCTGAGTAATATTACATACAGATTTTGTGACTATCCAAAAGTATTAAAGTTATTCAAAAGTAAGAGTAATCCCAAGTTTAAGTTATATTTGTCATATGCACTGTGTGGAGGTTACCAAGAGAGCCTTGGAGATTTCTGTAATGAGAGTATGTGTGTGTGTTCATGATGTGAGAAAATTATTGGTCAAGACTTGAGAGGTTAGGTCATGTTAAAGAATTGCTGGAATGCTATTAATCTGCTAAGCAGTTGTAACAATTGTGAAAGAATTACAAAACATTTCCTGAAACTTGCAATGTGCACTAACATGTGTGTATCGTGGTAATCAATTCATTATTTATCACTGGTCTGTACTCACCTACACTGTGACAGACAGTGCGCCAGATTGGCTTGAGCATGATTGGAATTTTGAAGAACAATTTTGGCAGCGTGAATTAGTTTTGGAATTATTTTTTAATCCTGAGTTGCTAACCTGAATAAAGATTATTTGTACAATGTCCTGGGATGAAGGAAGTGCAAGTGGCTCGACAATTATCAAGTATTATTTTGAAAGCTGAACCTAGGTGAATTCCTAACACGCCGCTAAGGCGGTGCTAGGAGCTTTTACATCTGCCTCTAGATATAGTTAAGGCACCAAGAGAAAGAGAACTTTAGCTTTTATATCTTCTTTTCTATATATGGGAGTCCACAGAAAGAAATAACTGGGTCATGGGCTGAGTGAGTTGAACCTAAAGCCCCTAGGATAAGAGTATTAAGCACTTGATGTGAGAACATCAGTTAGGTTGCAAGGCAACTTTTGCACTAACATTAAAGAAAACTCAAACTACCGATAATAAATTATTTCTTTCCCACAGTGAGATGCACAACATGTCTTCTTTCTTATTTTGCCTTCTTTATTTTAGTTTGGTAGAGTGGGTTGCATGGCCACGAAGGATTGAAGAGTCCATGCTCGCTGCCTCTGCATCCTGATCAGTGAGAAGAATGCATTTTGTAGAAGTAATGATGTGACAGGAAATGGTGCCTCAGGGCTGCAAAGGTGAAATTTAAATGTAAACTACACATATCAGTTCCTTTTAATGTCACCCATGCCACCTGTGCTATATGGCTGGAAGGTGTTCTTGCCATATGCAGACTAGACACAATTAAAGCAGGGACAGTCTAAGCCAATTTAAGTTGCACACCTCACATGCGTGGTCGCGCTAGTCATAACAATTACATAATTACGTGGGTACCTGTGCTTTCGGTATTCCCAGTCTGTGAGAGTGTTAATCCCTACTACACTGAACTCGTGGCTTTATCCTCCCAGATGGCCAGTGTTAGACCTGACAGCCTTATGGTGGTCTTTCCCCCACCCTTTTGCCTACCTCCTCCACCTTTCTGACCTCGTTTTGCAGGTATTTGGGCTCTGTACCCTTTACCACTGCTAATCAGTATTAAAGTGCCTGTGCTCTCTCCCCTAAAACATGGCAATATTGGTTTATCACCATTTGGCATATTTAATTTGCTTATACTTCCCTAGTAAAGTGCACTAGATGTGCCCCGGACCTGTAAATTAAATACTACTTGTGGGCATGCAGTACTGACTGTGCCATCTACTTAAGTAGCCCTTGGACCATGTCTTAAGCCTGACATTGCAGAGGCTGTGTGTGTAGTTTTACAATACCATGTCGACCTGGCAAAATAACCCTTTTGCCAGGCCCAAACTTCTCTTTTTATACATATGTTCCCCCTAAGGTAGGCCCTGGACAACCCAGAGAGCAGGGTGCAATGCATTTAAAACGCAGGACATGTGCTTTTCATTTTTAAACATCCTGGTAGTGGAAAACTCCCAAAGTCCTTTTTTCACTACAGCAAGGCCTATCTCTCTCTTAGGATAACATTGGTATTGCCGTATTACATTTTATAAGTCTAATTCACAATCTGGAAAAGATAAAGGTTTCGAGTTTGGTGTCTCTGGAATCACAATTTAAAATGACAATTTATTGTGAAGTTGGATTTTAAATTGCAATTCTGAAAATGACACTTTAAGAAATTTGTCATTTTTTTACTTTAGCCATTTGGTGCACGCTATCTGTCTCTGACTACTTGTCTGGGGTGGGGGACACCTGGACTCTGTGTATTCCCCCTGGACAGCCTCACACAATGGGAGCTTAGGTGTGACTTGTTAGGCCATCCTGGCAGAATGAGTAGGAGGATTTGACCACAGCCTCCCTTACACATGAATAGGCTGTGTCCTGTCCCCGCCCAAAGGGCTGCCCTTGTAGTGAGTGTGGAGCCAGGGCAGGAAGGGCAGGACCTCTGTACACTTCAAATGCCTGTTTTTGACATCTCCCCTTCTTTAAAGGCCCAAAGGGGTATAAGTCCTGGACTTCTGACACCACCATTTCAGTATACTGCTGGACCTGTGACTACTCTGCCAGGAAGAAGGACTGATGTGCTGCTAATGGACTACCATCCTGCTGAACTGCTGCTATGCTGGTCTCCTGCCTTGCTGTGCTGTCCTGCTGCCTGTTCCTTCCTTACCTGGGTGAGAAGGAATAGACTTGCATCACTTGAACCCAGAGTGACTCTGAGGGCTAGCTTGCTGACCTCCTGATCCGAAGTCTGAGGGACATAAAAGACTTCCAACCACCCTGCTCTGCACATGGACTCTACCATCTGTGAGTCTGCTCTGCGAAGTGTGCAACCCTAGTCCTGGACCCTTGGAAGTGGGCCTAAAGTGTTTGCTCTAGCAGAACTAATGCATGCTCTGCTGTGGGAGCTGAGCCAATGCATCGTCACTGTTGTGAGGAACAGAATTGATGCATCACAGGCGTTGTGCGGGTCGGAACCGTTGCCACAGGATTTGCATTACCTCTGTACCCCACATCTTGGGACTGACGTATCACCTTCGGAACCCCCACTATGCAATGCTTTCCCTGGCTCAAGCTCCTCACATCCCTCATCGACGGAAGCCTCAACAGCAACGCAGAACTTCTGCCTTGCCACTACTGCATGGAACAGAACGAATGCATTGCCTCGACTATGCCGCCATCCGGTATTTGCATCACAAGCTCAGACGACAGGATCCTTGTTGTCAACTCTTCAGGATCTTGCACTGCAGCTTCGATACATCTCAGAACAAAGGGATCACCTAGGCTGTGCAACGCATCTTTGCCTCGGATCCATGCAATGCTCTGTATCCAGAATTTAAGGTACTTTGGTTCAGTATGCCTAACTAGGTCCCTGTAGCTTGCCTGCCCTCCATCATGATCGGCCTGAACTTTTGACTTTGTCTCAGTCCAAGGTGACCAGATATCCCCGGTTGGCACTTCTGGCTTCTAAGCACTAATTTATTGTGTATTCTATAAAAATTAATATCTCAAGGTGCACTTATTGATTTATTTTTATTTTTATCTTGTTTCATTTATTAAATTCAGATCTATTTTTCTAACCTAGGGTTTTCTAATGTGGTGCTTTCACTGTTTTACTGTTTGAAGTATTGCACAAATACTTTACACATCGCCTCTAAGTTAAGTCTGACTGTTCTGTGCCAAGCTACCAGCGGAGGAGCACAGGTTAATATAAGGTTTATCCGTACCTTACCCTTACTTGGATTACGGTGCTTGACCAGAGTTTACACCCCAATCAATCCAAAACCCAAATTCTTTCAGCCAGGCATGCATTCCTTGCCAACTGGCTATCTGGCTCCCTGTAGCGCTAAGGATAATGCTCATAGACACCCTCTCCGGTTAACTTTTGTGTAAAGTTGAGAGCCCTCTCGACTCTCTCTCCAGCCATTGTGGGGCCACAGGATCATCTTTCTGTAGCAACATCAAACTGAATTGTGCTCCCCTTGAAGGAAGGAGAGATTGCTGTTTATGTACTTATGCTATGTAAATTTCAATTTTGATTGTGGTTGGTGTAGCACTCTGCTACTTCTCAGAGGCCTATGTAGCGCAGGCGTAATACTGACTTGTAAAAAGTGGGAGGATGAAGTGAACAACAGACTTGGAAAAATTGGTTTCAACCTAGTGGTGCCACATATCACTTACAAATGTTGTGACCCACTTGGGAACGGTTTGCTGATAGAAATGTAATTCTAAGGTACGTACATTTGCATGAGCACTAGGTAAATCAACAACATAACTAATGGAAGAAGACATGTTTTAGGCGGATGAAAAATATTTCCTATTGAGTATTGTAGATTTACTGTTGTGTTTTTCCCATATTTTTTGGATCAAATTACATGTTAATTTGATGTGTGCTCAATGTGTTGTGCATAATTATCTGAGTGGGTTTGTGAGCTTTTGGGATATGTTGAGATATGTCTTTGAGTGTGTGTAGAGCTATGAGTGATGTAAGATGTGTTGTTTAGTTTTTAAATTCAACGAAAGTGTTCACATATGTGTTTTTTTAAGTGTGCGGCCTTGTTATGTCTACTTCATTTTTTAATTGTGCTTCGTATAGTGCCTGCATTGTGTAAAAATTTAAAGATACTAGGCGAAATATTTTTATAGATTGTATTTCTTTATTTTTTTGTTTTAGTTTTTATTATATGTTTTGTAAGATTATCTACAATGTTTACCTACTTCAATGCACCTAAGATCTCATTACCTTCAGAGTGTAGCTGTTAAGAATGTGTCCATCCACGCACAAGAAATAAAAATGCTTCTGGTGAAATCACCAGAACCGTTTTCTTTTCTAAAATTAAAGTTGAATGCAATGGAGAAGCCTCCCTTGTGTTCTGAGGTATATATATACATTGCAGTAACATGTGTGCAAAGGACGCTGACTTCACAGCAAAACAAAGTGAAAATAGATCACAGTAACTGCACCGTTTACTTTCAGTTTCGGTCAGTGCTGGGGGCATAAGTGTATCAATGAACACCAATCTGTATGTGAGAAACAGCACAGGAAATGGGACAAATACCTCCTTCCCAGCACTATTGCTTCTTAAGGATCACCCAGCAGGGATCCACCCTACCAAGGGATTTCTTTTTGGGAGCAGCGGCCCACTGAGCAAGAGCCAGTGATCTTTTGCCGCCTGAGGCATAGTGCGGGAGGAGGGTTACTCAGTCTGCCACCAACTGAGTAAATATCCTACCAGACACCAGTGATTTTCATATGGCACAAAACAAAGGGTGGGGATGGCCCACCGTGGCATGGTTCCAGGTCCCCAACCTCAGAATGGGCAATACAGTTTTTCTGCCTCCCCTTGGAGGCACGTAATGGGTTTTCCCCTAATCTGCCTTTTTGTATGAATTAGGCAAATGATAAGAATTTTTGATTCTTTAGGGCACAGCTTTAGCAACTGGGCCAGCACAGCAGGGTAAATCAAACTTTTCTGAAAATTATCAATTTTGGTGATGTGAGTAGTTGCGAAATTTGGGCCAGGGGTTGGCTGCCACTCAGGAAAATTTACTAAACACATACATTTCTGAAAACTAGACTCCTAGAGGAAAGTGACTTTCATGACTCCCACTACATTTTCCTAAAAAGAATTCCCTGACGACCTCAAACTTTGTGCCTGATTGCAATTTTGGCGATCGTACGCCAGACGCCATGTTGGCGATCATACAGACCGCCGTCTTACGAGATACACAGGCAGGACCGTCAACAGCTAGCCAAAAAAGCCACACGGCCAGTACTGTTGAGGGCCACCAGCACCGGCAGCCCGTCAACCAACCACCAAATGTATTACAAGTCAAAAGGCGCAGTGGCAGACACCCATGGTGGGCCGACAATGGCAGGCTGAACCACAGCAGTTTGCAGTCAACAAAGTAATACACAACACCACATTGGATGGCTTTGAAAACAACACAGCTGATATACGTTGCCACACCTGACACACCTGCAAAGCACACCATAAAACACACCCCTTCAGAAACCTCAATCCTTTGTATCGACAGCACCGAAACACCCAAGCCAGAGCACATCCAAAAATTACCAAAGCATATATTAGTGTCCCTCACAACTTTCCCTAGCAGATATCCCACATGCTCAACACACCCCTATTTCTAATCACATCCATTTGCACTTCCCAAACCCATTAATGCACTGTCGCCTGTTAATTTCCCACCACTTTTTTTTTTCATCCCCACCATGTCACCGCAGAAAAATCCTCGTTTCACTGAAGATGAGTTAAGAGTCATGGTGGGTGAAATCATAAGATTAGAGCCACATTTATTTGGATCACTGCTCCAGCACACTACTATTGCCAGGAAAATGAAAATGTGGCAAAGGATAGTTGACAGAGTGAGGTCTGTAGGCCCCACCCGGCATAGAAGGGACGACATCAGAAAGAGATGGAACGACCTCAGGGGGAAGGTCCGGTCCATGGCATCAAGGCACCAGCTGAATGTTCAGAAGACTGGTGGTGGTTCTCCCCCTTCCTCCCTTACAACACACATCCCGGGAGTAGAGGATCTTGGCTATCCTTCATCCTGAGGGCTTGACAGGAATACCTTGGGGAAGTGGAATCTGGTACATCACAACACAAAATGATCTCACTAAATTTTTTTTTCGTGCATGCTCACTGCTCATCCTTTGCCACCTTTACTGTCACCTGACCTACCAGCTCAGTGTCCACCTGTCCATGGACCCCGGTCTGGCATTCCACATGTGAAGTAGACACACCTGGGGGAACAACATTTTTATATATTGTGTATTGTACAGGGATTGGCTGAACTACAATTCCCAGCAGGTACTGTTCTACAATTACAACAACAAAAAAACAGTGTATCCTACCCAAAATAATTGTTTTTGTCAATTCCACATTGGGATGTACCCACCTGAGAGGATGACATCAGTATAATGTGTAGTATAGGCACTGCCAGGGCTAATAAGGCCAAGAGGCACTGGTACTGTCACTACAGACACCAGAACAGTGTCCCCTTCTCTAAAGACAACAGTATTTCAAATCTCAAATGATGTGTACTTGATTGGGGAGTTGATAACTGCCAGGTATTGTGAAGCAGTGAGAGTGACAGGACTGCATCTCATAGCAGGCAATGCTCCCAGTACTGCAAACAATAAAACTGTGTCCTCCCCAAAACATACACCTGTGTACCAAATCATCATTGAAGTGTACACGCATGGGAGGAAAGCACTTTATAGTTGTGTAATACAGATAGTTACATGGCTGTAACTCATAGGAGGCTCCCTTACTGTCATGCCATACACAAGTCCAGTGTACACATGCAAATATACCCTTATTTGGGAAGTCACACATGAAGTGTACACACCTAGGGGAATGACATAGAACAAGAACAAGAATTTCAGGGAGTGACATGACTTCTAAGGCCAGGAGGCTCTGTCTCCCCATATCCAAATACAAGCCCAGTGTGCATCTGTCCAAATATCCTTGTTTGTTAACTCAAATTGGAATTGGACTCACCTGAGAGGATGACCTATGTATCCTGTGTGGAGTACTGGGAGTAACATGACTGTAGATCCCAGGAGCGCCAGTCCCTGTAACTCCAATAACCAGGCCATTATCCAAATGACATTGTGCATCTGTCAGTGAACTCACAAAATGAAGTTTACCCACCTGTGAGGGGCCAAGCGACAGACCATGGTAGATTATGTGATGGGGCTAACCACCTTGATCCATCTTAAGCAACTAAGCCAAGTTGAAAATATTGTAGGCAGAAAGGACAGCTCAACCTGTATGCAACAAAAAAAAACAAAAAAAATCAAAGGCCTCAAGATGTATCACCTGAATGGTGTTAGCAGCAGACACATTCATAATGCACTGACCACATTGACAACAATTACATATACAACTAATTTCTGGGCCAGCCTGCATAACAGTCAACTAAGCCATAAAATGATCTAAACCACATTCTGCCCAGCCACTGTTTTGCATGCTCGCAAGATATAAGTATATAACCATCCTCCCAAGTGCTAATGAACTCATACATTTTGCAGGTGGTTCAGTGAAACAGAATTGGTATGTTACTCAAATGTCCGGTCAATACAATTGATAGCATGTGTACATGTCAAATAAGGAAAACCTGAAAATCCAGTGTGTACATGGCCTTTGCTAAATGTCACTGTAAACTATTAGAGGTAGATGTCACAATATAACCTGTAACATTGTATCTCTCACATCCACAGATCTAGCTGCCACCGGGAACACCAAGCCCACTCAAGAGCTTGTCACTACTTCCAAGGATGAAGCCCGCTTTGAGGACGGATCTAGCCCATCAGGGCAACCGGGCCAGATCACAGTAGTGAGTCTCACCGTGACCACATCGAGTCCTCCCAGCCCAGTTGCATCTACATCTCAGGCAGCCATTAACCCCCAACCTGCGTCCTGAGTACTGTGACAACCACCTTGGCATAACACTGTGCCATTATTGGACTGGTATATGACTGGCCGATGGTGTTTGGACATTTATAGTTTTTATAGTTAATAAACTGAAACACTTATTTTTGGGGTATACATTTGCCCTGCATTTCCTTTTCTGGCCTTATGTTGTTCCTGAGTGACTTTGGTTGTGTGCCTCCAGTTGTGTGTGTTTGAGCCTACTTGCTGCTCCATGTGCAGTGGTTTAAGGTATGTTAGTTTGTGTGCAGTACTGTTGTCTGCCAAGATAAGGGTATATGTTGTGTGTATAGGAATGTGTGTGTAAAAGCAATAGTGGTGTCATGGCATTGTGTACTGTTTTGTATGGTAAGTCTTTCTTTTTGTGTTGTCCAATGTGGATATGTATGGCATTAGACTTGCCCCCCTGATATGGCTTATGTATATATGTGATGTGTGTCATCTTGAGTTTTGTTTGTGCAGATATGGAGTTTGTTAAATTGTGCTAGCTGTGTTTGCATTTGCCAGAGAATGTGTCCATTTTGGTATGTGTCCCTTGCAGCTAGTTCCTGTATAGGTATGCCCCATGTGGTAGGAGTTATATGTGCTTTGTTGACTTGCCCTTCCCCATTGTGCAGATGTGCATGACATTGGGTTTTAGTATTGTTTGTTCCTGAGGCCGATGTAGGGCCATTTCCTATGAACATGTTGTTTAGGGACCTGTTCAAAGTGTCATATGTCCCAGTGCAGTCTTCTTCATTGGGTGGCCTAGATGGCCCCATCCCAATTGCGTAGGCATAGTTGTCATATTGTTCTTGGTCTGGTTGTCTCTCTGTGTTTTGTGCATGCGATTGTGCTTATATTGTGCCATAATGTGTGTGTCCATTGCAGGGTTGTTTACTGGATGGTGTTGTTTGTGTTCCATGCCACATCAATACATATGCGTGTTGTATGTGAGGACAGTCCCTGGCCAGAGTGGAATGTAAGTGTGTGAGTTGTATTTGTATATGTGCTCTATGTGTGTTGTTGTTGATGTGTATGACAATGTTGTGCAGCCTTCAGTCTCCCTGTGCGTGAGCTGTGTGGCTGTTTGTATTTGTGTAGTATTGCAGTGCTGTGTGAGTGTGCTGCCCAAAGTGGGGATATTGTGACCATGTATGTGTCAGTGTTGATTTATATTTGTGAGTGTGTTTTGTTTGTGACGTGTACCTGGTGCCCGTGGCATACCCCCCCCGTGATGTGCTCGCCGGCGCTACAGGCTGTTTGTAAGGTTGGTGATGCAGGTAGTTGTGTGTACTTACGATTGGTGGTGTCCACGGTGACGTTGACTTCATTGTCTATTGATGATCATCAGCAGCAGCATGAAGTTTGTGAATGGCTTCATGGCAGCAGCGGTCATGTAAGGCTGCCTGCAGGTGAGAGTCTCCCTTTATACTTTCTGTTTCTGCCTTCTTATACCTGGTGGTTGGACCGCCACAGTCACATTGGCAGTGTGCAACCTCGTAATGAGTCTGGCGGAAATACAGACTCCCGCAGCCAGATTGTGCTTCCTCATGACCGTTGTGGTCTATGTTGCCTGTGTTGTCTGGCGGTGCCGGTGGACCACTGGTGGTCTTCTCTTGGTACAACCACCAAACTCATAATACAGCAGTCACATCAGCCAGACCAATGACTGCCAACCAGTGCTAAAGTACATATTCTCTCTGTCTAAATTGTATTAAATTGTATTGTTGATTGGTATATCCATGATTGGCATATTTGATTTACTAGTAAGTCCCTAACAAAGTGCACTAGAGGTGCCTTGGGCCTGTAAATCAAATGCTGCTAGTGGCCCGGAGCACTGGTTGTGCCACCCTCATAACTAGCCATGCAAACATGGGTCAGACCTGCCACTGCAGTGTCTGTGAGTGCAGTTTTAAAGTTCCAATTCGATTCCTTATCTGGGTCAGTGTGACAGTTGGGCTATTTGCACCTCTCTCTCGACAGTGACACAAAGGGAGCTGAGGTGTAGCCTGCATATCCTGATGAGCCATCTGTGCTGGGAGGGAGGGGGGAGTGATCCCTCACACCTGAAAGGGCTGGGCCTGCCCGCACACAATGCAGTCTCCAACCCCCTGGTGTGTGTCTGGAGCCTGGCCTGGGCAAGGCAGGATCTTACAAACAAGAGAGATATTCCTTTGATGTTTGCCTACTTCAAAGGCAGAAAGGGGTAGAGGAAGAACCTCCAAACCCCCTGAAAATTAGATCCCTTCTGGAATCAAGAGGAACCTGTGCCAAGGAGAAGAGCTGATAAGCTGAGGAGAAATGCTGCCCCTGCCTGTGCCTGTGCTTTGTTGGGCTATCCTGCAGTTGCTGCTTCTGCTTGTGAAAGGGGATAAAGACTGGACTTTGTTGTACATTCCTGCTTGAGAAGAATCTCCAAGGGCTTGAACTGAACTTGCCTCCTGTTGCTGAAGTCTCAAGGCCATCAAAGGCTTCCCCTGCCAGCACCTGGACTCTCTGCTGAGACTCCTGCCCTGACAAGTGGTGCACTATTCAGTTCCTGGGCCCTTGAAAGGTGAAGCTGGCAGACAAAGACTGAAAATCGACACACATAGACCGCCATGAGGGGAAATTCCGTGACGCAGCTGATAAACGACGCGCCTCTGGCTTCGCAGCTGAAATCAACATTTCACCTGCATCGCAGCTGGAAAATCGACGCAACGCAGCTGAAGAAACGATGCGCAACACCTGCTGATGGAGGCTGATAATGAAGCAAACCCCACGCAGTGTGGTTTTGTGATATCATTCGATTGGATTTTCAACGCAACATTGCTGGGCACGGAAAAACAATGCAAAGTTTGCCTGGACCCAAGGTACCGATCCAGATCAACACAACTCTCTCTTGCAGGAGTGAAGAAACGACGCACGCCGACCCGACCAGAGGAAGAACGAAGCACGGTCTTGCTTGCGAGTGAGAAATCGACGCTCGCACTCGCCCGTGTGGTGTTATTTTGATGCTAACGAGGTACTTTTGTGTGCTAACAGCGTTCTCACTGTTTTCTAAGGATTAAGGGCCAGATGTAGGTAAGTATGGTTTTGCGACTTGCAATTTGTGAGTCATAGCGACTCGCAAATTGCAACTCGCAAAACCAAATGCAGAAAGGTGTCTCAGACACCTTCAGCGACTCGCTATGGGGTCGCAAAGACCCACCTCATTAATATTAATGAGGTGGGTCGCAATTTGCGACCCCATAGCGAGTCTGGGCACTCACGGTGATGGTGGCCTGCTGGAGACAGCAGAACACCATGTCCGTGACTGCTTTTAAATAAAGCATTGTTTTTTTTTCAAAGTGTAGCCCGTTTTCCTTAAAGGAAAACGAGCTGCACTTAGAAAAAAACCCGAAACCTTTTGTTTCTGATTTTTTCAGGGCAGGTAGTGGTCCCCTGCTCTGAAAAAATATTTTCCCGTTTGCGACTGGGTTACCATCCACTTCAAGTGGATGGTAACTGCGATTTCATTTGCGACCGCTTTCGCGGTCACAAATGAAATTGAATAGCATTGCGAGTCGCAAATAGGAAGGGAACACCCCTTCCTATTTGCGAGTCGGAAATGCATTTTGCGAGTCGGATCCGACTTGCAAAATGCATTTCTGCATAGCAGAGAGGCTTTTGCGCCTCGCAAATGGCGTTTTTTGCCGTTTGCGAGGCGCAAACCCTTTGCTACATCTGGCCCTAAGACTCTTATTTTTGAAAATTTATATCTTGACTTGTGTATGTTGGATTTTTGTCGTTTTGGTCTTGTTTAGATACACATTACATATTTTTCTAAACCTGTGTTGAGTCAATTTGTAGTGTTTTCACTGAATTACTGTGTGTGTATTTACAAATACTTTACCCATTGCTTCTGAAGTTAAGCCTGCCTGCTCATGCCAAGCTACCAAGGGGGTGATTGGGGGTTAACTGAGGGTGCATCTCCTTTACCCTGACTATAGTGAGGGTCCTTGCTTGGATAGATGGTAACCCCCTCTCAATTTCATTAAAAAAAAAATATATATATATATATATATATATATATATATCGAAAGTTTTGACTAAATATTGGGATATTTTAAGGAAGGACCCAGATGTGGGTAAAATGGTGGGTGATAGGCCAATGATTACCTATAAAAAGGTACCTTCCTTACAAGATCTATAAGTCAACAGTTATTTTCAAATGGATAAACAATCTAATTGGCTCACAGTGCAAACAACTGGCTTCATATGTTGTGGGAAATGTAAAGCCTGTTGCATAGGCCTTAACATGAAGGAGTTTGTGGACTCTGGTGGACAAAAGGTGAAGATCAATAAAAGGATCACCTGTGAGTCTAATTATGTGGTGTACATAATTCAATGCATGTGCGGATTACGATATGTGGGCAGTACTATTTGCCCTCCCAGGAAACGGATCCTGGAACACATCAGAGCTGTCCAAAACAAAGATTTGACCTATGCCATGACGAAACATTTAATGACCCATGATAGAGCAAGTGGGACAGACATGAAATGTTATGGAATTGCTAAAATTAACAATAATGAAAGAGGAGGGAATAGGGAGTTGAAATTGAGACGTCTAGAATCTCGATTTATAATACAGTTAAGAACCAAGAGCCTGAGGGGTTTAAATGGGGATGAAGAACTTCACTATCATCTGTAATCAAAATTGAGGTGATAATCATATGATGAGTAAGTGAGGATTTATGAAATTAGATACGATCTGATTCAAAATGATAATAGACGTCAACAACTGAAACATCCCTTGAATTTGTCAAAATTATGATTACTGAGTGAGAATATGACCTACATCCATAGAAATTAACACACAAGGGTTGAAATTTATGGTTGAGAATAATATAGTCAGTGACTTTACAGACACCTTTGATACTTCACATTTTGGTTGGTTTGGCCTTCTGCACAGGGGTGAACTCTTTAAGACTGATATATTATTATGGTTGTTAATATAGGTAGTTGGAATTTTTAGTTTGGAAAGTTTGAGAAATTTTTGTAATTTTTGTTTTTAAGTACACTACAACTCCCAAAATGCATTAGTATGGGTAGTAGTGAAGAGAGTATAAATAATAGACATTGAAGAAAGACTGATATACTGTGATCAAGACCAGTGGGTCGAAATGCGTCGGTGGTGGTGGTTGGTGACCCTTGACTGCAAATATAGGAAAGAGCAAAGTATTCTCCTGGTGTGTAGTTTTACAGTTGTTTTAAATGTCTCAACTGTTTTGTTTTTGATGTATATATCTCCAAGAAATGTTTGTCCTGCGCTGGCGTGTTCTGATGCGCTTCCTTACACAGCGGTGCTGGTTTCACGGCAGGACTCCCGTTACAATATCAAGACGATTTCCTTAGTTTTGCAAAAGGAAAAACCTCACTCCAAGGGTGTTCATTTTCACATGCTTTAATGCTGGGCTCAGTATGCTTCACAAGGATTGCAAAAACGCCAGACGCGTTTTGGTCATTATGACCTTGTTTACAGGCATTTCATGTCGTGCCCCTTCTCAGTGTTTATGTACCCACTAAAGAAAACTATTATTACAAAACAAACAAATATGTACAAACTCACTATCTCTACCTAATTTTTAACTTCTGAATATGCTAATTTGCATCAATTTTGTTCAAATTTCTCTCCCTTCAACATCCATGATTATTTGAAAATCATATTGCATTATGGGTATAGTAGTTTTTCATTCACCATGCTTATTTGCATATTATAGTACTATGGCCCATATTTATACTTTTTGATGCAAAACTGCACCGGCGCAGTTTAGCGTCAAAAATATTACTGCTGGCTAACGCCATTTCTGTGCGCCATGGGGGCGTCAAAATTGTACTTTGACGCACGGCGGCACAAACCACAGGTGTAAGTCATTTTTTTTACGTACACCGCAGCGTCAAGTGGTAAAGCAAAACGACGTTAACACGGCGGAAATGACTGTGGGTCGATTTACAACACTGCACACCGGATATGCAGCGTTTTTTGAGGCAAAAGCGTCAAAATTCACCTGCGAACACAGCCATTTCAGCAGAGGAGAGCCAAAATGGATCCCAGATGCCTGTACAGACCCCAGGAAGATGAGAGCAGACCAGGAACCAGTCAGGAGGACCCACACAAGAACCAGGACAATTTGAAGAAGAAAAGAAAGTGTCGCTTCAGTGCAGAGGAACAGGAAATTCTGGTTAAAGAGGTGACAGAACACCAGCACCAACTGTTTGTCACCTCAAAGTTGCCAATCAGTAGGAGAGAGACAATATGGCAACAAATTGTTGACAGGATTAACAGTGTGGCAGAAGTACGCAGAACAGTCATCGAGTGCAAGAAACGCTGGCATGACTGCAAGTGCAGGACCAAGGAAAAGATGGCCAGGAACAGGAAGGCAGCACAGCAGACTGGAGGAAGGAGTCCAGCACACCAGGAGCCCCTGGACCACATGGAGGAGATGGTCGCAGCCGTCATCCCTGAGGAGATCTTCACAGGGATTCAAGGACAGGACAGCACAGACTACCAGGAGACAACGCACATGCAGGGTTAGTCGCATGGGGAATTAAAATACACAAATGTTAACTGTAAGAAGGGGGGGATACGGACCACAAAATGCATGGAAGTCATCATATACATGGAGTGGCATGGGTAAAGGGGTACGGCATGGGGGCATGCCCTGCACAGAGAGAAGCTGGGGAACACCATTACTCAACACCAACAACAGTCCCATGGGGGCATGCTGCCATGCCAACGATGGAGCAAAGGTAAAGCCACGCCAGGAGGGAAGGGCGCAACGTCAAACTGATGTCCCGGCACACGTCAGCCACTATACCCCCTACAATAACTAGGGCCCAATTAACAACATCTAATCATACCGACAACTGGAATGTAACAGTGACAACAGTTGCCACTACCGCCTCCGCTCTGTGTGCAGCTCAAGTAGCCAATGGCAATAATGTCACCATGGATCATACACACCTAAATTAGAGGCTTGAGGATGACAACTTCAACAATCCCCTGAAACAAGACAAATGTTCCAGTCCTGTTAATTGTGAATGTCCATAGTTGCCGCTAACATCAGCCAATGTCATCAACACTAGGAGCTACACAGCACTAAGGACACACACATGCCGCATATTTCAGGGTCCTTAGTCACAATGCAACGTCCCAAATGTCATACTGCTCAGACAACAGCATTGAGGGGAAGGACACATGTAACTGGTCAGTGATATCCACCTGCACAGTCTGACGAGGAAATAGGACACTGCTATGACTGTCAGGACAATACAATGTACCACACATTCCCCAACATCAGCTGTACACATTACCAATGCTAACATCCATATCGTGCCATAACAATGCTATGCATAGGATACGCTACATGTCAACTACATATAAGTGGATGTGAAAGATCAGAGATTGGGGCAGGTCCAGATTGTTAAGTGTTCTGCTAGTGCCATCAGAACACCCACAGCCAGTGAAAGGTCTCACCATGAGAATGGATGTAGACGGAGGCTTGAGTAGGACAAGAAGGTGGCAATTCATTATTTGGCCTAAAACAACACTAGAGGAGATGATGCTGACAAGTCTAATAACTTAATACAATACATGTGACATGCAGGTGGGCCATAGGCGTGGGAGAATGCCCATCTGAAAGACTGGAGCAATGAACAGAAAACAAGATCACAATGTGAATTCATCACAAGGCAGGCATGTCACATCACAAATGCCACAACACAGACACACTAATTGTACCCTATTTCATTGCAGAGGATGATAGATCCCCTGCGGATATGCCTGTCCAGGAATACCCTGATGACATGGATGACGAGCTGACAAACATCCCCCAGCAGACCATCCAAGATGTACTTGGAACCCTCCAGACCCCACCTTCAGTCACAAGGAGGAGCACAGAACAAGCAGCCATTGCAGAGGATCCACCCACCACCCTAATTGTAAGACCTGCCAGCTCCAATACAGCTGAGGACTCTGACGACAGAGGCACCAGCTTTGAGAGAACTGCAGTTGGTGTACAGCGGGAGCTGGTCAATGAGGTGCGGATGGGGATGCAAACTATGGCAGCCAGCCTAGAGGGGATGCGTTCGTGCATGATGTCAACTGAAGAACAGGCAGCAGCAATGCAAGGGCGAACAACTATCTTGCAGGAAGTAGAAAAAAGGCTGAAGGAAATCAGCACAGCTGTAATACAGTTGACTCAACACCTACAACAGCAATCCTGTCAACGTGTGCACGAATGCAACATTGAACCCCTCAGGGCCGACCTGGCTGCCGACCATCGTGATGTGGCTGCTATTCTTAAGAATCAGCAGATCCTCCTTGCAGCAGTACTGCCCTTAAGACCTTCACAGGTAGTAGCGACCGGGATGTCTGACTCCACGTCTTCTAACACTGAGGTGTGTGTTGCCCCTTCACAACCACCACCACCAAGAACAGAGGATGCAACACACACATCAGAAGAAGAAGACATGGAACAGATCACCTTCACACGGAAAAGTACCCGGAAGCACTAGTCCCTGCCACATGGCCAACTATTACCAAGGTCCTGCGCTTTGTAACATGCCAGTCTTACAACAACTGTACTCAATGACTGTTCTGCAAACCACTGTTAATCTTGCCATCCTGCCCAGTGATTGTCTCTCACTTACTCATTGGCAAATCCTGTCCCTCTGCACTGTCTGACACATCACCCCAGCATGTCAAAAGCATTTTCCTTTACCACTTGTGTAGGATCACAATGGAAGATGTCACTATAATGGACTCACAATCATGGACAATGTACATATAGCACTATAGCCCTTTTCAATAAATAGCACTTACACAACAAATTTGTCTCTGTGTAATGTGACACATCAACTGTGCAGTAGATAACTGAAATGTGACTCCTGTCAAATTACGTAGCTTGTCAATACAACTGTCCTGAAATTATGTAGTCAGATAATTTGCACAGTGGCCAGGATTGCATCATACTCTGCCCTTCCTGAGGGTAATATCTGATGAAGAGAGAAAACATACACCATCATGCTGTGTTGGACAGAATAATGCTTCCTCAAGGGATATCTAAGTCATCAAATAGTGGCAGCTAAATGTTGTCACCATGCAATGCTAACACCTATAACAGTGCCCACAAATCTAAGCAAACACTCCACAAAATGCATGAACGAAGGTGTCTGAGTTTCCATCCAAATAAGTTATCATGCTGAACAGTGTCACAAATGATGTCTGTGAGTCATGAAGACGATACTACAAGAGTGCTTACGACCACTCACCTTATATGGGTGTCCTTGAACATCACACTGCAGTCAGACTTAAAACAGTTCCCCCAATATCAAATCTGGAAACACTGTTTGTGACTTTGGAAACATACTTATTGACAAAAACACGTTGGGATCCATATTAACTGTGATTGGTGGTTGCAATGAATGGTGGAGTCTGGGGTAGCTTCCAATCTTACAGCTGAGTTGGGATTTGTTTGTAGTATAGGACACAAATGTAATAGAAGAAAATGTATGTACACTTATGCCAAGGCCCTGTAAAGGGTTCACTATATATTTATTAAATGGTAATAACAGAAGAGGAAACTCGGGGAAAAGTCTTACCTACCCTAATCTACCCTAACTACTCATTACCCACAACTGTCCCTAACTAACCTAAGCTAAACTTAATTATCACATGTAACAAAACGTTCTAAACATCAACCCCCCACCCCCTTTATGAGACGGGACACATGGAGGACAACAGATACTAACCTAAACACATACTATCCTATATTAAACAAATATATTTTTTTTTGTATTTTTTTATATATATTTTTTTTGTGAACACACAAGAACCCCAACATAGCAAATCACACACAAAAACGCCACCCACCCGTCCACACACTCAAAAAGAAAAAATAGAAATAATCAGGACCCAACTAACACTAACTAAACTAACAGCCTATACTAACCTAACACTAAGCCCCATAAGCGCACTAAGGCCCTCATTCCAACCCTGGCGGTCTATGACCGCCAGGTTGGAGGTCGCCGGAAGCACCGCCAACAGGCTGACGGTGCTTCATCTGGCATTCCGACCGCGGCTGTAAAGAACTGCTGGGAGAATCCTCCATGCAAGCAGCGCTGCCATGGGGATTCCGACCCCCTTCCCGCCAGCCTGTTTCCGCCAGAAACAGGATGGCGGGAACGGGTGTCGTGGGGACCCTGGGGGCCCCTGCACTGCCCATGCCACTGGCATGGGCAGTGCAGGGGCCCCCTAACAGGGCCCCAGCATTATTTTCTCTGTCTGCATAGCAGACAGTGAAAATCGCGACGGGTGCAACTGCACCCGTCGCATCCCTGCAACACCGCCGGCTCCATTCGGAGCCGGCTTCAATGTTGCAGGGCCTTTCCCGCTGGGCCGGCGGGCGCTCCCTTGGCGGGTGCCCGCCGGCCCAGCGGGAAAGTCTGAATGGCCTCCGCGGTCTTTTGACCGCGGAGCGGCCAATTGGCGGTTCCCGCTTGGCGGGCGGCGCACGCCGCCCGCCAATGTAGGAATGACCCCCTAAGTATAAGAACAAGGAAAGAGGAGGGAGGGGAGGGAATCATGTCCATTTTAAAAGTCTAGAGGTTGGCCCGCTTTATGGACCGCACACGCCTGTTCATATGGCGAACATCCCGCTGCAGGTGACTGATTTTACGTAGGACACAGTCCATTTTTCTTTCCATTGCCTGAAAAGCTGCAGGGTCAACTGTAGCAGCTGGGGCAGTCTGGGTACCAGCTGAGGATGTGTGTGGGCATGTCGAGTCTATGCCTGTGGGCTGCCCTGAAGGTGTTCCACTGCTAGGCCTGGAGCAACTACAGACGTTGGGACAACAGTCCCAGCTGTGGGTGGTGCCACCTGGGTGGAAGTGGTGGTTGTGCTGGTGGTGGCTGTGGTGGGCAAAGTAGGGCCACCCTGTGGGAAAGCCCTCCATGCTCCGGAGGCCCGTTCATTCCGGTATCTTCAGGCCATCCATCTGAACCCCGACTCTACCAGCAGGATATGCTGTTACCTCATAGCCCGCCTCTGGAGCTCACGGACCTGGATGGGTGTCATGTTCTCAGCTGTGAAGACAAAGGCAAACAATTTACATTAGGAACTGCACTGTGTGAAATGGCACAAAAAGTAAATCAGACAGTACATCTACTGTACTTGTAACAGCTCATATCATCATACAGATCATTGAATGTCCCTGAGGAAGTACATGGCAGGGCAGCCTACAAAGGTTATATCACACATAGCACATCCAAACCCTACAAGATGGGTAACAACTGGCATTAATTTGGCATCAGAGTTCTGCCATTTGTCAGCTAACAATCATGCTGCACATCCTCCGCCAATGCCAGGACTACAAATGTCAGTGTACAGGATGGAAATCTAAAGCCACATGATCTGCAAGTTGTAAATGGACTTGCTAGTATAGTACTCATGTGCTATACCTGAGTGTGTATTCTAGGTTCCGACCAATCATTCACTGATTTACATGTCTGTGTAACATACTGGTAGCATCAGTCCTAGGTACGCTATTCACCAACCCATGCCTGTGTTTGAGGGTGGGGGGGTGGAGAAACAACTAACAATTCCAAACAACATAGACACCCAGGAGTCTATAGAAAGCTGGACGTGTGTTTGGCTCTACACACATACCACATGTAAGGTCTATCAACAAATAGGAGACAGCAAACCCTTGACCAATCCTAGCGCCACACATGTCAGGAAATGCAGACCTTTGTCCACATCATATACTTCAAGTAAGGCATGACTAACAACAGACACAGAGTTGCAAAAACACCCATGATCATGATTTGCATGCACACCTAGGCCATTGCACTCAAGTGCCACATACTTGTAGCACTACATGTGGAGCCACATGCTGCTAGGAAGTTCAACCTACAGTTTAATAAGTACATTAGGGAATAGGAAAGCAGAAGTCTGTGGGTAAGCATTTTGCAGTACCAATCTGGGAGAATGTGGGTCTGACAGGCAGACTAAATCTGAGATGAGTTCCAGTGCGGCTCTTGTTGATACAAGTGTTATCCACATGACTCACCCCAGTTCTCATTGCGGGGCCTACAGGAATGACCTACAATCCCTAGATAATACAGTAGGATAAGCATTGGCCAACTCAAAAATGGTGAGAAAATGAAATCCCACTCATGGAACAAGACAAATGATGGGCCAACGCTTCATACCTTGCGATGTGTTCAACACACAGGAGTCCATCACACATCACCAGAAAACACAACACATAACATACATATCAACACTTACTGGAGTTGTCGGGGTCCTCAAATGAAGCCACCTCTCCCACAGAGTAGGGTGCCGGTCCACCTGTAAGGCATGGAAGGAAGAAATGTGCTCAAAATCTGTGCACTGACCAACAATTCCAAAAACAAAAACTATGTGTAAGATGACATAAGTAATTAAAGCCATTCAGACCTGATGATACTGCATCCGATATAGCACGGCTAACATGTACAAAGCATGGGTCTCCTGTGACAATTACACACATATCTGCACACATGCAGTGGCCCTAACTATCATGTGGTGGCAAACATGCTCCTTCATTAGTGAGCAGAAATAATAATGGAGTGTAATTGTCTCATCATGTGCATCCAAGAGAGACATCCAAAGCCTGGTAACTTGAGGACTGCATTACCAGTCAAACAGCCTATGTGGCCATGACACATGTATGACACATAGGTACAATGTACAGTGGGCCAGGGACTTTTGTAAGCCCTCATGTTGTTACAGTTTCTTTATTTGATGTGGCCCAGCTATGGTGATGTGCACCAAACATAGAGATATGAACCCATGTGCATATCTTTGTACTGCCATCCCTAATTGGAATGTGGTACTACAAACTCCAAATACCAGTGTAAGATGTTACCTGAGGGCACCTTACACCTTTTCCCGATGTTTTCAAATCCAGATCTGACATGAATCCAAAATGATCAAGGAACTCAATAATCCCTAACATTCATAGAACTTCCAAAAATGCTTTCCTTACACACTCACCAGACACACGTGAGACATATGTCTGGGCCACATTGCTATCATCAATTGACGTGAAGCCAGCATTCATTTTCTGCATCATGTAGTGTGTCTAAAGTTAGTCTAGCTATTGCGTCAACATAGGTTGCCAATATTTTAGTAAATCTATACTTCACTGGCAAATGTGACCTAGATAGACATGATTGGCTCCTATTTTGTGTTGCTGTTTGACACAAAGGCGGCACCAAATTACATTAAGCAAAAGTATTCTGTAATTTTGCAGAGCACGTGCTTCCTGACAGCTAGCAATTGTGGTCCTTCACATAGTCAATGACCCTGTATGTTTCCGCAGCATTCCACACAGTCAGCAACTTAGCCAGCAGATATTGTACAAATCATCTGATGTCACTACAGAGCTTTTAATTGTGCAGATTTACATGATTTGCACTCACTAACAGGACTACCAATCACTATTCCCAGGTGGTCCAGCAGATCTTGCTTCCTGATGATGATGTCAGCCCAGCGGTGCTTCAGCTGGTGGTCATTCCTCTGGCTCCCATACACGTGCTGAAAGTGATGGAGCACCTTTCTCCACTGGATTCGTCGCGCCTCAGTGTGATACCCCTGTATCCCCCTGCCCCCTGCCTCGATCATCAGTGGGAGGAAATGGCACACCAGCCATATAAACCCCCCAAGCTCCTCCTCACCCATCCTGCCAAGATGTGGCCAACCCAACATCTCAGCACCGAAAAGGGGAATAGGGGATAAAGAAGAAGAAAGGAGAAAAGGGGGAAAGTAGAAGTACAAAAAATAAGTAAAGTTAACAACTAAAAGAGCCCAACCATCCCCAATCTAGCACTACCCACAACAGACTCCCACAAACAACAAATACAATACAATACCGGACAATTGTAAACAAAACACACTCAGACAGTATACAACAACAATATTTATTACACAAAGTAACAAGTAATGTAGCACACAGTACACAAAAGCAATAAATCACTGGACAACACTCTGAACACACGACACAGTCTAGAAGAATCACAGACTGCAAAGTGAAAGTGAAAATACACCCACTGTACATAATCTGTAAACAGGATATCCTATTACGTCACTTCCTGCATAAAATGGCTGCCATTTTTATCGCTATGCGTCATATTTTTTCACACATACAGTATGTGCATCATATTTTTTGACGCACAGGAGTGAAAATTAGGCCGCATCCAAAAAATTGTAAATAGTCTTTACAATTATTTGGATGCGGCCTAATTTTCACTCCTGTGCGTCAAAAAAATATGACGCACATACTGTATGCGTGAAAAAATATGACGCATAACAATAAAAATGTAAAAATTTCCGGGCATGAACTGGTTTGGGGTATTTTTTCCATTTTAATGTAATGTTACATTTGTGACAACTGAGATAGGCTGATTGCACCCACTTTGGTGTTGATGGTGTATGTTCACATGTGAGACTTCATACTGCAGCGGACCATGACCCGCTACTTCCTTAACAGGATTTTGATGCTTGGCTGACGCACTAGATGGCCATATGTGTGGCCTACATATATGTATTGCACAATTTGGGCATGTTTGGCATCAGGAGCGGATAGCAAGGTGACGCACATGAGTACAATACCTCTATGCCTATGGCTCAATGTGTGTGCAGTGGCTACTAATATATTAGTCGACCCAGTGTGTGTGTGCATCACAGGATGCATTATTGCAAATATGGTTGTATGAATGTGAAGTCAATGTGTCCAAACCTTAGATGCAAGTCATTGTGGAAATGAGAGAGGACATGTGCTAATCATACATGTAGCAACATATGTTGTGTGCACTTCCAAGATTTTGGGTAACGTAGACACCACAAATGACAAACAATGCACCAGATAGATGGTAGACGCTTGTTCATGTCAATGGTCCACAAGTTGCCCATCCCATGTCCTAGATTTTTGGTAACTGCTTTCTAGGCACTTGTTGGTGAACCCACAGTGAGTCAAGCACATGCATAGACGAAGTGGGTACCATGTTATTGACACAGTCATAAGGCGGAGCCACAACTCTCCAGTGGCAGTGGTGGACTAGCAGACGAGGCAGCACGTGTCCACATTTTTCCAGTGATCAATTGCACAGAGGTGTCTTGTTTATGTGTGTGGTCCAATGTTGATCCTGTATATTTTTAGGGGTGTATGTTGTCACAGTTACGAACGGGTCTCATCATGAGTCAGTGGCAGCTATTCCTGTATCTACTGAGTATCCTTCGGAGATCAATGTGAGTAAAGTTGATGAGGGCATGAGAACCTACATGGGGATGGTCCCACCCTGTCATGAAGACGTGTTAAGAGACTGTCAACAGGGCAACCTTGGTGTGCTGAGTGAGATAATGTCTCAGGTGTCATGTTCCGTCAGGTGTCATTACAACTTTTGTACACAGGTTGGCCTCTAAAATTCCCACTGCATCTGGGAACATCATAGCCTCTGTGCTGATTATTCTCGCAGCTATTCACCACGCACGGCCCATCAATATGTTGTGAGCAATGTGATTCAGCGTGTGAACTGTCAGGGTCCTAACATGTGTAGACTTTTCATGCACATTATCAGAGGTAGCTGGTTCTGCTGGAGGCACCGTACCCAGTCCCTGCATACGGCCCTGGTACACTGTCACACTTTGTCGTTCATGCATACATGAGACCCAGACAAGGGATGGGCCATGATTTTGGTATTCAAAGACAATTTAACAAATATGGTACAATTGAAAGGCAGATGATGCTAAACAATGTATTTGGGTATGCATTGATGAAGCACATGACAAAATACCCTCTGAGGAATGTGAGGTTTGGTAAAGCAAGTGTGCTACATATGTAGCCACAAGGAATCTTTAGGGTAACGCACAGACAGGTGCCAGTCAGGCTGACAGGATGCAGGGTATATCTGGATCCAGCAAATTCACAATTAACATAATCAGTGGTCTGACTAAGACTGGTCGGAGGAAGAACAAGACAGCTGACATGGAAAACTGTGTATGTCCTGTGTTTCTGAAGGTGACACATGAACCCAAGGGCTGAGTTACATGGCTTAATTACTAGCAATGCATAACGGTGTATTTGACAAAATGGCAACTGCTATGCTGTTCCAGGCATCAGCAGGGGCAGTGCATGTTCAAATAGGTGGTGTGCATGGAGGTGATCACAGGTGTGTGCTGCATCTGTTTCTCACAAGTCCTGTATGTGAGTATTGAATTCAAATGGCCAACAGTACCTTTCACATGGGAAGCAATCTACAGGTGCTAACAGGGCTTAGAAACTACAAGCCAGTGTACTAATTGACCTGACGTCCATGCAGTCAGATGTACTATGACAATGGCATAACATAGGAAAGGGTGTAGCACACAGGATTACTATTGCTTGTCTGTGTGTGTAGAGGAGGGAATATCGGGGTACACATGTTACTATTCCAGGGACCTCTTCCGACAGGTGGGTTGTAACCAGGAGCATGGGTGTGTCAGGAGTTGGGAAATGGGCTGACATGTACATGGAATGTCATGTGTGCAATGCTTGTCATATGTGTGGCACTTGTGCTGCTTATATGGAACTCTAGTCACAGATAGTCCTTGCAAAGATTGGATGCAGTTGGACTTACTGCTGTCAAGGGTCTGGTCATACATTCCTGTTAGCAATGCAATATCACATCAACTGCCTCATGTATGAGGTTTGTTTTCCCCTTATTGAGTGATGGTGTCTTAGTTGTGTGCCATATGCTGCGATTAACCATGTTTCCAACATGTATGTGTGAAATAGGTGTGGTCCTCTGCTATTGCCCTTCAAAGGTGAAATGTACAGGATATATGTCATTTACAGTGTTTGTGTATGTGACTGTTGTATGATACGCATCACAATTGCTCTGGGATTTTCTGTGTCCTGATCGGTATATCAGCTATGCTCCATGAGGCTGCACTCTTATTCTGATAGTTAGAGATAAAGGTGAGCAAAAATGATTAGCCAGACCATGATATGGTGATTATTATCGGTGTTTATTTACATTAGTTAATACAGTGGTGATGGTGATTATTTTTAAAAGAAATTGTTCACAGTATGGTGGCGCCTACGCAATCCAACAGCCGTGTTTTGTTGTTCCCCCTCATGTTGCAGGCCACCATTCTCCTCTTCCTCTTCTTCAGGCATGTGTGGCTCTGGTTCCAAGAGGGGAATGTTCCTTCTTATGCAAATGTTGTGCAGGATGGCGCATGTAAGAATGATCTTACAGACCATTTCAGGGGAATATAGGAGGCTACCACCAGTGATGTCAAGGCACCTGAATCTCGACTTGAGGATGCCGAAGGTCCTCTCGACTATGCTGCGTGTCCTCCTATGTGCGTCATTGTAGGCACGCTCTGCTTCAGTGCTTGGGTTGCCAAATGGTGTCATGATCCACGGCTGGATCCCATACCCCTGATCAGCTGAAAGAGAAAATGATTGGGATCATGTTGATGTAGCTTGCCCCATTAATATCACCTTGCATGGCAGTAGTTGTCTTGTGTTGTCTGTGACTATTTTGTGTTATTGTGTTGATTCCTAGGCTTCTAGGATGTACCATCTGCATTGTGTTGTTTCCTTGGCTGAATGAGTGTTTGGCTGCTGACCGGTTGTCAGCAGTATGTTTTGGGATTTGCAGTACAGTGTGCACTCCCTAGCACTGTGACTTGTGATACAGGTGCCCCTGTGTCTTCACTGGGGGTGAGATGATAGTTCCATACACAGATTCATATTGACAGTGTTATTAACACATCCACATCTATGTACCCTGGACATCCCATACCTTTAGACTTATGCAATGGATTAATTTAAACATAATTGAGACGCTTACATTTTGCAAGGTGACAATTAGGCAAACCACTCCAAACGTTGTGATCATTGACGTCTTAACCATTACATAACCATTACGGCCTGGGCACAGAAGGGGTTATGTCCTGAGGCACAGGGCTCGTGTGCCCAGGACGTAACCATTGCGTCCTGGGCACAGAGCCCAGAGGGAGCGCTAGCTCCCTCTGTGGGGTTCTCCCCAACCCCCCCCCCCCAAGGCAGGGATGGAAGGGGAAGCCCTTCCCCTTCCATCCTCCCGACCCCCTACCCCCCGTGACGTCAGCACGCAATCGCGCGCTGACAATCACAGAGGCCTGAAGAGAAATGCAAAGCATTTCTCTTCCGATCACATGGAGGAGGCCGGAGAGGCTTCAAAGGGAAGGAAATGAATTTCCTTCCCTTTGAAGTCTCTCTGAGCGTTTTAGCAGCCGGATTGCAAGCAATCTGCCCCTGAGGGCATAAACCTCTAGACACCAGGGATCATTTTATTTTTTTTTTTTTTTATTTTTTTTGTTTTTTTGTTTTTTTGTTTTTTTTAGAGGTGGGGAGCGACCCCTTAGGCAAGGGTCGCTCCCCTATGGGGCAAATTATAGTTAGGCCATTTCTGCCCCCTTGGTGGCAGATTGGCCTATTTTTATGAGGCCAATCTGCCCCCAAGGGGGACAGAAACCACTAGACACCAGGGAGTTTTTTTTTTCTTTGTGAATTTCACGCAAGGGGAGCGACCCTTTAGGCAAGGGTCGTTCCCCTGGGCGGCAAATTTATTTTAGGCCATTTCTGCCCCCCCCCCCCCGGGCGGCAGAAACCTCTAGGTGCCAGGGCTAATTTTTTTGTTGTTGTTTTACAGATGGTGAGCGACCCCTTAGGCAAGGGTCGCTCCCCTGGGGGGGCAAATTGTCCCCCGGGGGGGTGGCGGGTGCAAATTTATTTTAGGCCATTTCTGCCCCCCGGGGGGCAGATCAGCCTATTTTAAGTAGGCCGATCTGCCCCCAAGGGGGGCAGAAACCACTAGGCACCGGGGATTTTTTTTTTTTGTTTTACAGATGGTGAGCGACCCATTAGGCAAGGGTCGCTCCACTGGGGGGCAAATTGTATTTAAACCATTTCTGCCCCCCTTGGGATCTTTTTTTTTGTGCCAATGTCATGCAAGGGGAGCGACCCCGTAGGCAAGGGTCACTCCCTGGGGGGGTACATTTATTTTAGGCCATTTCTGCCCCCCCGGGGGCAGATCGGCCTATTGTTATTAGGCTGATCTGCCCCCAGGGGGAGGGCAGAAACCTCTAGGCGCCACGCCAAATGTTCTTTTTGTGTTTTTTTTTTTTTTTTTTTTTTTTTTAGAGATGGGGAGCGACCTATTAGGCAAGAGTCGCTCCCCTGGGGGGCAAGTTGTATTTAGACCATTTCTGCCCCCATAGGGGGCAGATCGGCCAATTTTTGTTAGGCCAATCTGCCCTCATGGGGGGAGAAACGACTTAGTCACCAGGTATTGGTGTGTGTGCATGCGTGTGTTTTCTTTAGGGAGGCAGCCCCTTGGGTAAGGGTCGCTCCCCATGGGGGCACATTACTGTTGGCCATATCTGCCCCCCACTGGGGGCAGATGGGCCTATTTTTGGAAGGCCCATCTGCCCCAAGGGGGGGGGGCAGAAAGCCCACCAGAGGTCAGGGGAGTTTTTTCCCCAAAAATAACAGGCTGGGGTATGGCCATACCCCCACTCCAAATAAATGGGGCCAAGGTTGTTCTGCCCACTAGTGGGCAGATGGGGCCATTACCCCTGATCCACACCTCGGGGGCAGAAAGTCTACTAGATGCCAGGGAATTAAAAAAAAACAAAAAATATTGGGGTGGTGGCTACCAACCAGTATGGGCCTGGTTACGCCCCCACCTCAACTTGAAGGGGGTAACAGTCTTTCAGCTCTCCCCTGCACTCTAAAACATCTTATCCCACAGCAAGCAAGAAGACATTTGATTATTTTGGGTTTTAGTTTTACATTTGGGCCATGAGAACTTGGCTTACTCTCAAAATTGTCCCACTGTGAATGGTGAGGGCTGCACTTTATGGACTTTGGGACGCTGCCATGTAGAAAAATCCGCAAGACCCAGACACATCTGAAAACTAAACATCTGGGTGATTCCAGGGTGGTGTGTTTCACATACACCCTCACCATTTTTGTACCCACAATCCCCTGCAAACCTCCAACTTTGCTGGAAATCACCCATTTTTCCCACGTTTTTGTGATGGAACCTTCCGGAATCTGCATGAATCCACTAAATTCCTACCACCCAGCATTGTCTCATCTATACCGATGAAAATTCTGCCGCACTTGTCAGCCTAAAAATGTTTTTTTGCAAACTGCCCCTTTGGACCCCTTTTGTTCCCCCTCAATATCGACATGTTTTTGGCTTTTCCCTTTCACAAGCACTTGGCCCACCTACACAAATGAGGTCTAATTTTTACCGGGAGACTGAGGGGAACATTGGGTGGTATGAAATGTGTCCCAGTGCGGTGATCCCACACAGAAATGTGGGAATTTTTTTTATTTTTTTAGCTACATTTGAGGTTTGCTGAGGATTCTGGGTAAAAAGACATTGGGGGATCCACGCAAGTCACACCTCAATGGACTCCCTCGGGTGTCTAGTTTTCAGAAATGCCTGGGTTTGGTAGGTTTCCCTAGAAGGCTGCTGAGCCCAGGACCAAAAACGCAGGTGCCCGCCTGCAAAAACAGGTAGTTTTGTATTTGATCATTTTGATGTGTCCAGATAGTGTTTTGGGGCATTTCCTTTCATGGGCGCTAGGCCTACCCACACAAGTGAGGTACCATTTTTATCGGGAGACTTGGGGGAATGCTGGGTGGAAGGAAATTTGAGGCTCCTCTCTGATTCCAGAACTTTCTGTCACCGAAATGTGAGGAAAAAGTGTTTTTTTGTACAATTTTGAGGTTTGCAAAGGATTCTGGGTAACAGAACCTGGTCAGAGCCCCACAAGTCATCCCATCTTGGATTCCCCTAGGTGTCTAGTTTTCACAAATGCACAGGTTTGCTAGATTTCCCCAGGTGCCGGATGAGCTAGAGGCCAAAATCCACAGGTAGGCACTTTGTAAAAAAACATCTCTGTTTTCTGTGAAACAATTTGATGTGTCCACGTTGTGTTTTGGGCCATTTCCTTTCGTGGGCGCTAGGCCTACCCACACAAGTGAGGTACCATTTTTATCAGGAGACTTGGGGGAACGCTGGGTTGAAGGAAATGTGTGGCTCTTCTCAGATTCCAGAACTTTCTGTCACCGAAATGAGAGGAAAAAGTGTTTTTTTGGTCAAATTTTGAGGTTTGCAAAGGATTCTGGGTAACAGAACCTGGCCAGAGCCCCACAAGTCACCCCATCTTGGATTCCCCTAGGTGTCTAGTTTTCAAAAATGTGCTGGTTTGCAAGGTTTCCCCAGGTGCCGGCTGAGCTAGAGGCCAAAATCCACAGGTAGGCACTTTGTAAAAAACACCTCTGTTTTCTGTGAAAAAATGGGATGTGTCCACGTTGTGTTTTGGGCCATTTCCTTTTGTGGGCGCTAGGCCTACCCACACAAGTGAGGTAGCATTTTTATCGGGAGACTTGGGGGAACGCTGGGGTGGAAGGAAATTAGTAGCTCCTCTCAGATTCCAGAACATTCTGTCACCGAAATGAGAGGAAAAAGTATTTTTTTGGTCAAATTTTGAGGTTTGCAAAGGATTCTGAGTAACAGAACCTGGTCAAATCCCCACAAGTCACCCCATCTTGGATTCCCCTAGGTGTCTAGTTTTCAAAAATGTGCTGGTTTGCTAGGTTTCCCCATGTGCCGACTGAGCTAGAGACCAAAATCCACAGGTAGGCACTTTGCAAAAAACACCTCTGTTTTCTGTGAAAAAATGTGATGTGTCCACTTTTTCGGGGAACACAGAATAGCAAAACAAGTGTCGTTGCCCCTTGTCTTTCTCTACATTTTTTCCTTCCAAATGTAAGGAAGTGTGGAAAAAAGACATCTATTTGAGAAATGCCCTGTAATTCACATGCTAGTATGGGCACCCTGGAATTCAGAGATGTGCAAATAACCGCTGCTTCTCAACACCTTATCTTGTGGCCATTTTGGAAATACAAAGGTTTTTTTGATACCTATTTTTCACTTTTTATATTTCAGCAAATGAATTGCTGTATATCCGGGATAGAATAAAAACCCATTGCAAGGTGCAGCTCATTTATTGGCTCTGGGTACCTAGAGTTCTTGATGAACCTACATGCCCGATATATCCCCGCAACCAGCAGAGTCCAGCTGACATAACAGTATATTGCTTTCAAAAATCTGACATCGCAGGAAAAAGTTACAGAGTAAAACGTGGAGAAAAATGGCTGTTTTTTTCACCTCAATTTCAATATTTTTTTATTTCAGCTGTTTATTTCTGTAGGAAACACTTGTAAGATCTACACAAATGACCCCTTGATTAATTCAGAATTTTGTCTACTTTTCAGACATGTTTAGCTTTCTGGGATCCAGCATTGGTTTCTCACCCATTTTGGTCACTAACTGGAAGGAGGCTGAATGCACAACAAATAGTAAAAATGGGGTATGGCCCAGTAAAATGTCAAAATAGTATTGAAAAATGGTGTTTTCCAATTCAAGTCTGCCTGTTCCTGAAAGCTGGGAAGATGGTGATCTTGTCACCCCAAACCCTTTGTTGATGCCATTTTCAGGGAAAAAACCACGAGCTGCCTTCTGCAGCCCTTTTTTCCCCATTTAAAAATAAAAATAAAACAAATAATCCCTGTATTTTGGCTAATTTCTTGGTCTCCTTCAGGGGAACCCACAAAGGCTGGGTACCTCTAGAATCCCTAGGATGTTGGGAAAAAAGGATACAAATTTGGCGTGGGTAGCTTATGTGAACAAAATGTTATGAGGGCCTAAGCGCGAACTGCCCCAAATAGCCAAAAAAAGGCTCAGCACAGGAAGGGGAAAAGGCCTGGCAGCGAAGGGGTTAACATTAGACTGTACACTAATTTCAGATGTGTGACAGGTTCAATGCTGACCTATGAAACATGGCTAGCGATGTCACGACCTCAGTGTGTTCCTGTCGACATGTTGCTGTTGTGGTGTATGTGTTGTGTGTCCTAGAGGGTTGCTGTGCAGTGTGTATATAAGTAGGTTTCTGTACTTACCAACAAGTAGTCCATTGCCATACTGTCCATCCTGGAAGTGTTGATTGATGGTACAGTGACAGAAGATGAATGAGTCATGTACACTCCCAGGATATTTTGCCACGATGTTGGTGATCAATCCTTGGTGATCGACAATGGCCTGCACATTGATGGAATGTGTGTGCTTCCTGTTGCGGTATAGGTGTTCAGTTGCAGCAGGTGGCACAAGGCGTACATGTGTGCAGTCGATTGCACCAAGGACGTGTGGGAAGCCACTAATGAGGTAAAACCTCTGTTGTGTTTCCCACTGCTTCTGCAGTGTGTTAGGGAAGCAGATATGGCAGGGTGTGAGTCCAATGATGGCATCCAGTACTTTGGGCAAAAAGGCACAAAATGATGGCTGTGATATTCCGGCAATCAGGGCACCAGTTGTTTGAAAAGGGCCACTTGCCAGCATGTGAAGTACAGCTAGCAGCTTGGTTTCTGTTGGGAAGGTGCGGGGTGTCAGCAAGGTGGGTGCCAACTGTGGCTCAATGTTTTGCAGCAGCTGCTGAATGGCCTGCCAGTTCAACCTGTACCTCTGAATGATGTCATGTTCCCTGAGGCCCTGAAGGGTTGTTTTGGTGCGTAATATCCTCTCCTGCCTTCTGCGCTGCCTTTGGGTTCCCTGCTGGTGTTGTGGTAGCTGCTGTTGTTGTTGCTGGGCTCTGCATCTGCGTGCACACTGGATGAGAAGCACCTCCATGTCTCCCTTTTGCAGCTCTGCTGCTCTGCTGTTGTTTCTGTGTGTTCTGATTAAATACAGGTGTGTTTGCCCCATTTTAACACCTGCCCTGACCCAGGTGTTAATTTTTGACGCAAATCAGGCTGTGCGTCATTTTACGGATCCGCCTCCCGGCCGTGCAGCATTTTTGCCCGAAAGCATAAATACGACGCAGGGCCGTTTAAGTCATTTTTTGTACGGGAACGCCTACCTTGCATCTGATTAACGCAAGGCGGGTTGCCGCATCCAAAAAATGCCGCACACGGTGGGATTTTGACGTCCGTGGGCTCGGGTGCCAAAGTTAAATATGGGGCAAGGTTTGCGCTGAATGTGCATCAAAATGTTTGACGCACATTCGGCACAGACAGAGTATAAATATGCCCCTATATTTCCAATGCTATATTTATAATTTTCAGATGTTTCAAAAATGTCTTTACAAACTTTATGTCGCGTGTGTTACTGATATCTATCTTAGCTGCTAATAATTACTCTCACTTTAGAAAAGGTAAATTTATATGCCATTCTTATAAATCATAAATTTTCTCATGCACTCCAGTGTGCTCATTTTCTTAAAAACACCGCAAATTTTTGTTAGAGAACCCCACCAATGTCAAATTAAAAAAAGGCAGCTAAACATATAGGCGGTCATTACAACATTGGCGGTAAAAGCCGCTTACCACCATGCAGAAGACCGCCAACACACCGCCGCGGCTGCGGAATTCCGCCACAGCTATTATGACCCACAGCTCGGAATCCGCCAAAATTCTGACACCCACACAAGTCCGCCACACCAAAGGTCAGTGATAAACTGGCGATAACAAATCCTCCACCGTCACGCCAACAGAAATACGCCCACACTATCACGACCCACGAATACACGTGGTGGTCTTTCAACCGTGGTATTCTATTGGCGGTACACACCGCCGCGCTCAAAATACACACACATATACAAAACACAACCACATTGGACAATTCCAAATACACACACCTGATACACATACACACACAACTCCCACACACCCAATACAATATAAAACACACATCACCCACAAACCCTTACGACCGCAAATCACGAACGAAAGCCAGAGAGAGACACCACCATCAACAACACTAGCATCCACAGGCACACAACACCATCACCCACATAACTTCCACGCACCTCACACTACACCCCACTACATATCAGCACACTTATCACCCCACACACCACCCCACACATCACTTACACCACCCCATTTCACGGCAAAGACACCCCAGGTTCTCGGAGGAGGAGCTCAGGGTCATGGTGGAAGAAATCGTCCTGGTAGAGGCACAGCTATTTGGATCACAGGTGCAGCACACCTCCATTGCAAGGAAGATGGAGCTATGGTGAAGAATAGTGGACAGGGTCAACGCAGTGGGACAGCACCCAAGAAATCGGGAGGACATCAGGAAGAGGTGGAACAACCTATGGGGGAAGGTGCGTTCCGTGGTCTCAAGACACCACCTAGCAGTTCAGCGGACTGGCGGCGGACCCCCACCTCCTCCCCCACAACTAACAACATGGGAGGAGCAGGTCTTGGCAATTCTGCATCCTGAGGGCCTCGCAGGAGTAGGTGGAGGAATGGACTCTGCTAAGTCAAATCTTAACTATTACATCCCCCACCCTACCTGCATGCCACCACATACCCCCACCCTCACCCTCACCCCCATCACTCCAACTCCTCACAAATGTCCCAACATCACAAACCACACGTCCTAACACCAAGCCCTGCATGCAACAACAAAGCATGGACACCCATAACTAAAGCATGCCCACTGCACATACCCATACACCCCCCTAAACCATCATCACACAAGGTCCCACACAGGAATGCTAGCACTGGGGTACACGGTCACCCACCCATTGCACACCATGACACACACAGATGCAATAATCATGCTTTTATACCCCTGCAGGACCCCTACCCAACGTCACCGGACAGGAGGGACCACACATGTCCACACCACCAACAGAAGAGGCCCACAGTGATGACAGCACCTCTGTCCAACTGGGTCTAGATGACCAGCCCGGCCCATCGGGGACCTCGGGACAGTCGGTTCCCCTCACCCAGTCACAGGCCACTACAGAGCTTTCCCCCTCTGGAAACACCAGCACAGCACCCACCCAGCGGGCCCATACCTCCGTCCCCAGGACACGTCAATCAGCTGTGTGTCCACCACTACAGGGAACCCAGGCTAACCCACCACCCCAATAACAACAGGGACCTGGTGGCAGTGGTAGTGGGCACACGGTCCAGGGGACGAAGGCACAGGAACACAGGGTAACTGGGAGGGCTGCTGTGCGACAGGGGGCAGACAGGCCCAGGGAACCCACTCTCAATGAGGCCCTCTCCTCCATCATGGGAGACTACCACCACTCCCAGGAGATGATGGCAACGGTACTGGCCAAGTTTCAGGAGACCCAGCGCCAGCAGGAGGAACAGTATATGGGCTTCAGGGAGGAACTCAGAACCATCAATTCTACCCTGGGCACCATTGTAGGGGGTGCTGAGGGAAGTACTCAACACCAGGAGGGACTACAAGGGGCCCCTGACACTAGCATTGACGATGACCTGCCCACCACCTCTGCCGGCGCTAGTGGACAGGAGGCACCACCACAGGACCACCACACCAGCACCCCACCCCCTGCAGAGGGAGAACCACCTCGCAAATGGTCCCTGAGATCCAGGACAAAGACAGAGAACGATGCCAAGACCCCCGCCAAGAATGAGACCACCCTGAATGTCATCCTTTGGTCCCACTTTGTCACCCTGTCCATCCTTAAACTGCCCCAGCTCCACTTCCTATGCCCATATGGGCAATGCACCTGTGAGACTAATAGACTTGACTCTGCCATGGACATTCCTCCGCCATCACCCCTCACCATTTTACAACACCCTCCAATATTGAGCACCGAAATAAACACCCTTAAAGCACAAAACAATCTGGAGTCTGTCTGTGATTTCGGAATACTGTATTAGCAATAACTGTGGCAAAAAGCTTTTTCATTGGTAATGTCAACATACCTATGTCACACAGCTATAGTCCATTAGGAATCAAAGCAGATGTCACACAGTGGGACCCACATCTGTGAAATCGTAAGGGAAAGTGACAACTCAGTGACCATACACTGGGTGAAAACGACAGACAGTAGAGAGGTAGTAGTGCTTAAGTACATGTAGTAGGCAGGTTTGTATTCGTACCTGTGTCTCACTGGAAATATTGCTGGATCACCGAGTCCCTGTTGTCCATGTCTTCTTCCTCTGCTTCCTCGTCTTCACTGTCCACAGGCTCCACAGCTGCAACAACACCGCCATCTGGACCATCCTCCTGCAGAAAAGGCACCTGTCGTCGCAAAGCCAAGTTGTGGAACATACAGCAGGCCACAATGATCTGGCACACCTTCTTTCGTGAGTAGAATAGGGATCCACCTGTCATATGGAGGCACCTGCACCTGGCCTTCAGGAGGCCAAAGGTCCGCTCGATCACCCTCCTAGTTCGCCCATGGGCCTCAATGTAGCCTTCCTCTACCCTTGTCCTGGGATTCCTCACTGGGGTCATTAGCCATGACAGGTTGGGGTAACCAGAGTCACCTGCAAATGGCGAGGGACAACTGTTAGACACACACTAACCTGGAGGGATATCCCCAGACCCAGACAACCATTCCCACTGACTAGCTTCCAGGTGCCCACCTAATAGCCACACACGGTGCCTCTGGAGTTGACCCATCACATAAGGGATGCTGCTATTCCGCAGGATGTAGGCGTCATGCACTGAGCCAGGGAACATGGCATTCACATGGGAGATGTACTGGTCTGCCAAACATACCATCTGTACATTCATGGAATGATAACTCTTCCGGTTTCTGTACACCTGTTCACTCCTGTGGGGGGGTACCAAAGCCACATGTGTCCCATCAATGGCACCTATGATGTTGGGGATTTGTCCCAGGGCATAGAAATCACCTTTCACTGTAGGCAAATCCTCCACCCGAGGGAAAACGATGTAGCTCCGCATGTGTTTCAGCAGGGCAGACAACACTCTGGACAACACGTTGGAGAACATAGGCTGGGACATCACTGATGCTTTGGCCACTGTTGTTTGAAATGACCCACTTGCAAGGAAATGGAGCACTGACAGCACCTGCACTTGAGGGGGGATTCCTGTGGGATGGCGGATTGCTGACATCAGGTCTGGCTCCAACTGGGTATACAGTTCTTGGATTGTGGCATGGTCAAGCCTGTATGTAATGATCACATGTCTTTCCTCCATTGTCGACAGGTCCACCAACGGTCGGTACACCGGAGGATGCCGCCATCTCCTGACATGTCCTAGCGGACGGTGCCTATGAAGGACAACAGCGAGCACAGAGTCAAACAACTCAGAGGTACGTACCCACAGCTTACACAGAACACCATTCATAATCAAAAAGTGGCCTGTATGTGTGTTGAGTCTAGGCCTAGGTATGTGTGACGCATTTGAAAATGAAGCCCTGTGGGCCCCTAAAATGGCAGCTGTCTGACCGCTAAAGTGGGACAATTGGATGTGAGGTAACTGAGCTGGCGTTGTACACCGTCGCGGTAGGCGGTCGAAGACCGCAGCGCAATGCTGCATTGGTTAACATTGTACCCTATGGGTCCCAGGAGCCAATGACGATGTACGCCGGCGGTGACGGTACGCACCGCCACGGACGTGACGCCATTTTCTATCTGTACAATCACTCAATACATGATCTTCAACAGGAGAGGACCTACACTGCAAGTGCTGCTGTGACCTGTGTCTGGAAGAGACAATGGCTTGAGTGTCTGGGGAAAGGGCCCCTGCCTTCACATCGGAGGAGTTGGTGAAACTTGTGGACGGGGTCCTCCCCCAGTACAAGCTACTCTTGGTCCTCCAGACAAACAGGTAAGTACACTGGGAGCATGCTGTATGGGCTATGCCTGTGTGGAGAGGGGTGGATGTAAGAAGGAAGGGGGGAGAGTGCGGCGTGCATGAAACAACAGTGAGCGCATGTGCCACATGGCAAGGGTAGGGATGGGGGCCAATCACTTGGACGGTGCAGTTGGTAATAAGTTTCTCTTCCCTCTGTACAAATCATGTAGGTCAGCGCCCACCAGAAAAAACATATTTGGCGTGCCATCGCCAAGGACGTCGGGACCCTGGGGGTTTACCACAGACGGAGCACCCACTGCCGGAAAAGATGGGGGGACATTCGCCGCTGGAGCAAGAAGACGGCGGAGGCTCAGCTGGGGATGGCCTCCCAACATGGGAGGGGTGCCCGTCGCACCATGACCCCCTTGATGTTCAGGATCCTGGCGGTGGCATATCCGGAGTTGGATGGGCGCTTGAGGGCATCACAGCAGCCACAAGGGGGTGAGTACACTCGCATTCTGCTGATTTTGCATGCAGTGGAGGTGTCTGAGTGGGGGAGGTGGGCTGTGGTTTTCCATAGGCCAGGCCGAGTTTAGTAGGCAAGGTCCCTCCGTAAGGCAGGCCATGTGGCACCCCACCCCACCTTTGTAGAGTGCCAAGTACACCTAGTCATGCCCCTGTGTCATCCATGTGTGCAGATGTCGTCCATAGCCTTGTAGGCCATTTCCCAGGAATTGAACAGTGGAGCCCAAGAGCGCGGCGTAGTGCAGGGGGCTTCTGTGTCTGTCGTGTCCGCCAACGGTAGCGGTAACGCATGCACTCCAAATGTCTTTCTTCTGTCGTCCCCCCCCCTTATTGTGGTCTCCCTGTTCTTGTGTGCATTAGCATCATCAGGCGGAGGAGCAGTGGCACCAGAGCACGAGGTGGCTGCATCCCACATGGCCATGGAGGGCCACACTACGGAATTGGACTTCACCAGTGGGACGGAGGGCGAGGGGAGCTCCACGGCAGGGACAGGAGCTGAAACCAGTGACACGGACTCGTCCTCTGATGGGAGCTCCCTTGTGGTGGCGGCAACATCTGTGCCCCCCACTTCTACAGGTACAGCCGCCACCCCCCCTTCCAGCACCGCCCTCCCAGCAGCCCCTCAGCCTTCGCCCAGTGCCCGCTCACCCGGGAGGGTGGGCATCACCTTCTCCTGAAGCACCACAGGCCCTGCCCCTGTCACCTCTGCTGCCCTCAGTGAGGAGGCCATTGACTGCCTCAGGTCCCTCACTGTTGGGCAGTCTACCATTTTGAATGCCATCAAGGGTGTAGAAAGGCAGTTGCAACAAACCAATGCATTCCTGGAGGGCATTCATTCTGGTCAGGTAGCCCTTCAGCGAGCTTTTCAGACTCTGGCCTCCTGTCTCTAGCCTCCCCTCTCCAACTCCCTCCACCCCGACCCAATCCCCTGTACCTCAGCCTATCCCAAGCACACCTACAGACCAGCATGCACACACGTCAACACACAAGGGAAGCTCAGGCAAACATAAGCACCACACATCCCACAGGCACTCACGCAAGCATCACACACATGCAGACATAGCAACATCCACTGCCTCCACTGTGTCCCCCTCCTCCTCGTCTCCCTCCTCCCTCCCAGTCTCATCTACACTCACGCCTGCATGCACTACCTCTACAGTCACTACTACCATCACCAGCACACCCACCACCACACCCCGCTCATGTGCAGTCACCACCCCCACTACCATTCACACGTCCCCTGTGTCCTCTCCCAGTGTGTCTGTGACGCCCCCTCCCAAGATACACAAACTCAGGCACACACCCACCCAACAGCCATCCACCTCACAACAGCCTCCAGCGCATGCACCTTCACCCAAAGTCAGCAAACGAACACCTCCTACAACCACACCCTCTTCCTCCACTCCCAAACCCCCTCCAGCTACCCGTCCCAGTGTGTCTAAAAAACGTTTCCTGTCCAACCTTGACCTCTTTCCCACACCTCCCCCACCCCGTCCATCTCCTAGGTCCCGAACTAGCACCTCAGCCACAACATCTCCGTGACCAGTGGTGCCTGTAGTCACAGGAATCTGGAGTGCACCGGCCACCAGGGCAGCCAGTGTGGCACGGAGCCACAGCACAGACAGTCCCCTACCTGTGAAGCATCAGAAGTTGGCCAATGCCCGGTGGGAGAGGGGGAAGACTCCAGCCACCAAAGCTGCTCCCAGGGATACAGGTGGGAGTGTGGAGTCAGCTGCGACACCTTCCAAGGTGGGGAAGGGCCACAAGAAGGTCAGCAAGTCTGGGAAGAGCAGCACGGCGGAGAAGACCGCCATCATCCCAGCTGCCCAGGAGGCCACCGCCAGCACAAGCCCAGCTGCCCAGGAGGCCACCGCCAGCACCAGCCCAGCTGCCCAGGAGGCCACCGCCAGCACAAGCCCCACTGCCCAGGAGGCCACCGTCAGCACCAGCCCAGCTGCCCAGGAGGCCACCGCCAGCACCAGTCCAGCTGCCCAGGAGGTCACCGCCAGCACAAGCCCAGCTGCCCAGGAGGCCACCGCCAGCACAAGCCCCGCTGGGCCATGAAGGACCGCCAGCAAAAGCCCCGCTGGGCCATGAAGGACCGCCAGCACAAGCCCCGCTGGGCCATGAAGGTCCACCAGCAGCTGAGTCACTGCAATGGAGACCGCCGTCTCAAGCACCGCTGAACAGGGCACCGCCGTCTCAGGCACCGCTGGCCCATGAGCGCCAAGGGCACTGACGCTACTGAGTCTGTCATGGGCAGAATGAAGCACTCTGGGCACAATGCCCCCTCCAGAACCAGTGAAGAGATCTATCCACTACCTCTGTCCTTAGCAGGATGAAGCACTCTGGGCACCATGCCCCCTCCAGAACCAGTGGAGAGATCTATCCACTACCTCTGTCCTTAGGAGGATGAAGCACTCTGGGCACAATGCCCCCTCCAGAACCAGTGAGAGATGCATCCACTACCTCTGTCCTTAGCAGGATGAAGCATTCTGGGCAACATGCCCCCTACAGAACCAGTGGAGAGATCTATCCACTACCTCTGTCCTTGGTAGGATGAAGCACTCTGGGCACAATGGTCGGGGATCTTGTGTGGGCCTCGCCCATACCGTGTGGGCCCAGTGTTCCACGGACTTAATTGGAGCACTACCTGGACTACTATGCCTGGTATATATTTTGTACATGGTGTATATATATATTTTTGCCTACTTGATTTTAATAGATTACAATGGTTACACTCATTTTCTATTGTCTTTGCATTCTTCTGGGAGGGTTAGGGGGCGTAACTGTGATGTATCAATATGCATTAGTATGTGTGTTGTAGTGGGTGAGGGACGGTGTTGCGTTTTGCGTGTGTGTGTCCCTGTTTTTTCCCTCCTCCCTCCCCTGTGCCGTAGGTGCAGTACTCACTGTGGTCTTTGCCGCCGGCGTTCATGCTCCTGGTAGAGGATCAGGAAGACTATCGGAGGGAGAATTTGGAGTTCTGGGTCCATGGTGTCCTCGTTCCTCGTGGGGTGTGTAGAGGTGAGCATTTTCCCTTCGGATTTCCTGTTTCCGCCGTGTTTTTATCCGCGGTGAATCCGCCCCGGAAAAGGTGGCAGATTGGTGGGTTGTAATAGTGTGGGCGGTACATTGTCCTCCGCCTGTCTGTTGGCGGTGACCGCCACGATGTTTGTCTGTACCTCCGTGGCGGTATGAGTGTTAAAGTGGCTGTCTTTGTTGGCGGTTTCTGCCACTGTCGTAATTGCAAATTTTTTACTGTAGGCCTGTTGGTGGTCTTACCGCCGCTTTAACACCGTCCGCCAGGGTTGTAATGACCACCATAATGTTAAAATACTATATACAAAAAACATAAACGAAACATAATCAAAACATCCATCAAAAGCGCTAAACAAAGAGAACAAATAGATATATCCCAATCGGAAAAGTCAGAGAAATCAAGTATTGAATCTCTATCTACGGACAATGATTTAAGTGAAGGAGAAGATGTCTCAAAATCATCACAGGAACCAAAATTAGCTCTTTTAAACGAAATGCGCCTCACCCTCCAACAACAATCAAAAGACCAGCAAATCAAAATAAGAGGGAGGGGACGAGGACGGGGTGCAAGAAGAACAAATGCACAAGAAGGGGACAGATAGGTAAAACAAAGAAACACCAGAGCGAAAACAGCAACAATATTTAAGACTTAAATGTAATAAACGTCTCTAATAGAGAAATATCAGTAGCAGAAGAGTCTTTATTGAAAAAAGGTTTAAGTTTCTGTCCCGTAATAAACATTGACTTTGCACAAACACAAATTGATCTATTCAAATATATATGTAAAATTAAACTTGCGAAGTTCTTTAAAGAGGCAAATCAAAAAGAGAAAATGGATCCTGCAGGGCCTACACACGATTTGACTGTACAAGATAAAGATACTTTGATGACTTTAGTAAATTTGGATAGAACCCAAAGTGAGAATTTGATTAGTGAACAAGAGGCAATAATCCCACTAGGAGCAGGATTAACTAAAAATAGACCAAAATCAAGGTTTTGTCCAGTATTACCAGCTGGTAACAAAATTTATTTATTTGCTGAAATTGTCATTAATGATTTATACAAAAGGAGATGGAATCAACAGAAGAGCAATTTAACGATAACAGAGAAACAAGCTCTCTGCAGTTTACAAATGGATGTAACCCTGCAAATTAAACCTGCAGATAAAGGTGGGAATATATATATATGTATATATTGTTTTATTTTTTAACCCCTGGAGGGGCCCAGGGGTAAACGTAATTTATTTTTAAATATTCCCCTGGGAGGTGAGGGGGGCCTGGCCCGTTTCCAGAGGGGGTCGACCCCCCCAAGTGAAATCCCTGGTCTCTAGTGGGGTTTCCTGGCCCTCAATCGCAGAAGGCAAGGGAACTTTTTCAGGAAGGCCACGTTTGAAAGGGGGGAACTTCCCCTTTCAAACTAGGCCTTCCTGAATGGGGGGGAGGCCCTTTTGGGCCCGTTTTCCCCAGTGGAGCAGGAAGTGGTGCGCTGACGTCACAAAGGGGCGGGTGGCGACACAGATAATCTTCAGGGGATTATTTAAAAAAAGCCTTTGGTGCAACGCACTGGAAGATTTTTTAACCCCCTCTCTGGTGTCGGCCACTTGCCGGTGGCTCACGCCCGCACCTATGGGGTTAAGAGGGCCTAGCGCCTCCTTGCGCCACATTAGTGTAATTGTTTCTGATGCTAATGTGGCCCAACTAGCCCAAATTTGCTGAGCCATATTTACAAAGTGGTGCAATGCATGGAACATAAGTATTTTTCATAACCCTACTACCTCCTTTTGTAGTACTTCCTCTTTGCCTTAAAGTAATATTACCCAGTAGCCCTTCTATCAACAAAGCAAACCCCTTCAACCATCTGATAGGGGTGTGTTCAGCTCCTTGGTCACTTCACTATTTAGATGAGCTCTCTTTCCACTTGACTTCTCTCCTGCTGTGACGGGAGCCACGGTGTTTTGGAGGATCCTAGAAATTAATAGAAGACTCCCTCTTTGACATTTCCAATTCGAAAATGAGGTAGTGTTATATTTGCCCTTCATTCTGTCCTGTCCAATCCCAGATAGGTAATTTCTGCTTCGTAGTCAGCTGCTAATACGTCCCTGTCCTTCCAGGGCTCAAAGGCAGGCATTGTCTTTTGAGAAAGGGTTGTTAACTCTTCTAGCAAAAAATGTGTATTCCAGCTCTGGAGGTGCAATAAGTGGCAGAACTGGATTTAAGACATTTTTAGGAAGTTATATTTCCACTCAGGTTATCAAATTCTGATTTTACCATTGAATGAGATTTTGAAAAATAATTATTAAATAACTTTGAAGCATTTTTCTACGATTTTCCCTAGCAAAGAACTAAAGATTATAATCCAATTTGGGCTTTTTCAGAGAAACGTTTAGCAAAGTGTACACAATGAAATAGCTTTGGGGTCTTATTTCTCTGTGAGCACACTCACTTCAATATGTATATGCAGTGTATATATTAGCTTCCTGCTCTGTGGGCTTACAAGGTAGCAAGGCATATTTTATGCAACACTCATAAATATATAAAATAGGCTTTTCCGTGGATCACTGCAATGCATTTTAACTGCAGCCCAGCCAGAGACAGTGGTGCTCTCTGCAATCATATCTTTTTGTCATCTGTGGGAGGATTATAACTAAATATATGATGCAGCCCACATATGACATTTAACCTCCATGCTGTAGGATAATCTTTTTCACTCTACAGGACAGTTAAAAATGTCTATTGGGTGAAACCAATTTTACCAATGTAATTTTAGGACCAGAACACACACACTGTGGCAGTGAATAGCATTGACCTGGTGCAGCGTGTCCTAATGGCATCAGAAATGTGGGCCAGAAAAAGTTGAAGAATCTGGGGTGATCATGCATTTTCTACAGTATACATTATTCAGGTTATAGATATCTAGAGGGTCGTGAGGTTTTTTTTTTCTTGCAGGACCTAATGAGCGTGTGAATTACCATTTATGATGTTTTCATCTGCTCGCTTTGGAAGGAAACTCTCCATTGCAACATTTAGGAATTTGACTTATCTTGTTATTTCAGTGACATAGGTTCCTGCTCACATGAATCTTCTTTAGGTATCCATTATACCTCTACTGGAGCTATGCAAGTTCTTGCAGGGTGGTTTCTGTGGCTAATATTTACATGTTGAAATTAAAAAAATTGTGGAGAAAAATGCAATACAAAACTTTCCAGCTATGTTAGAAAAACAATGTACTTATGATGCTGAAAGTATAACTTAATCTTTGAGGAAATTAGCTTTTTTCCCCAATGAGATTTTACAGATTAGCGTTCTTTCTCCAGAACAATGCCTTAGCTGGCAATGTACATTTATATACTATATATATATTACCTAGTGGTGGTCGCCACTAGGTACTTATAGTTAGGACCAAGTTTCTATAGAGAAAGCATTTTTTATTTGGCTAATAACTTTGGTGTCGTTTGATGAATCTTCCTCTGTCTGGAAAGTTTTAGGGTGATCCATCAAGCAGCGGTTGAGAAAAAGGGGGTCCCAAAACACTTTTTCCTCCATTCTTTTTTCGATAGGGATTTTGAACAGGAATAGCACCCGAACCACTAGACAGAATTACACCAAATTTGGTACAGAAAGTGACCTTTTTGTAATTTGGTGTAAATCCGTTCAGTAGTTTTTGAGAAAACATTAAAAGTCCAAATTTGTGTACATATATGGACGCAAAGGCTCCTTGAACCCTCCCGATCTCCTACTGATTGGCTGCTAACCCTTCAACAAGGAAGTGTTGGCAGCCATGTTGGGGCTTCAGCCAAGTCCTAGAAAAAAAGATTACTAATAGGAAATGGCACCAGGCTAGGGACAGCCTGACTCCTTAGTACTGGTGCTGGGGTCCCAGAGGGACCCCACCCAGAGCAAAAAGCATTTAAAAAAAAAAACATTTTGGCAGGATTCGAGGCAGATCCCCGGATCCAGATTTAAAAAAACCAAGCGTGGGCTCTTGTACTTGTTTAAGTGAAGCCCCTGGATTGGCCAGGTCCCAGGGCATATACATTTTGAGTGCGCGGGCCTGCCTTGCACCCACGCAGCCTCTGGGACTGGCATCTCCCCAGGGCTTTACACTAAATTAATGCAGATGGGCCTCATGCCACCCACAGCCGCGGGCATCACCACCTCCCTGTGACTATTTTACATTGAGGGGGCCACGCAGTCCACCACCACCACCCAGGGCCAGCTCCTGCTATGTCCCGGGTTGCCCATTACCAGGATATAGCTGTTTGCTCTGAATTAGCAGGAGCTTTGACAGCTCCCGCCATGTCAGCACAAACACTTCACTTGCTGTCAAACTGCTCCTGCTTGCAGGAAGTGAAGTTTTCATCTGTTTCCCTGCATGCAAAAATGAGTGCAGGGAAACAGATGAAAGCATTGCTTCCACAAGCAGGGAGCTGCTATTCAAAGCGGCTACCTGCTTGAGGAAGCACTGCTGGCTCCAGGAGGACGTGGGGAGCCGGCTGAGACCTCGGGTCCTTGAGGCTCCCCTGCGGTTCTGTCACTCTCTCTCCCTCTTCCATCCCATAAAGGAATGGAAGGGAGAGAGAGATTGCCATTGCAGTGGTCTCTCCATTCAGTGGCTTCAAAGAAACAGACTAGCAAGATGTTTGGTACGAATGTTATAGTTGCGTTTGGATGCAGAGTGTAACCGAGTCACTTCTGACCTAATGAGCAAAGTATTGTGCTGTCACCTAGTAGGCTGAAGGTTCAAATCCTAGTATTGCTTGGCAGTCTGTTTGTTTGTTTACTAGTGTTTTGACTGTTAAACCTTCCTAGTGATGGAACATTCATGTTTCTTTCCAATCACATGCATTGGTTGACTGTCGTAGGTATGTCTGGAATAATCACAGTAAGGAGACTCCTATGGCCTAAAGGTTAAGGCCACAGACTCTCTCACAGAAAGTTGAGGGTTCTACTCCCGTCTGTGGCCATTTTCCTTCTTTATTTTCTTTTAAACTTTCAAACTTTAAGGATCATACTGAAATGTGATCTCATTCGTTTTAAATGACAAATACACTTTTCTTTTTAATGTGTTCTAAAATATCTCATTCTACGTATATCATTCATCAAATCCTAAAAAACTGCTCTCCTCTCTCTCCCTCTTCCTCTTCCTCTTTCTATCAATCTCTTTCTCTTCATTTCTCTTCCTCTCTCTCAATCTCTCACTTTCTGTGACTGTCTCTGTCCCTCTCTCTCTTTCTCTCTCTTCCATCCCATAATGGATTGGAAGAGGAACCTTTGATCAGACTGCTCCACCTCATCTACTTCCCTCAACTTCACATTTGGAAAGGACATGTCTGGCTTGACAGGCTTGGCTGAGATGAGCGTGAGCAGTGGGTACAGTAATACCAAATTTCCTTCCTCTTTCCTTGCCAAGTACAAACTCTGCACCTGCAAAATGATTGACTCTTTTCTCTGCATGCTGAAAAACTGCTGATCCTGCAGCCTTGCAATGTTCTCCACAATAGATGAAGTAGGGGTTATTGTTTCTACAGCAGTGGGACTATCAATACTGACCAATTTAAAGTCAATGAAGACAACTGTCTTTATGTGGTAGTCTGACAATAGGCAGCATGTGCATTGTACTTTGGCAGATAGATCTGGTGGACAGCAAACCTCTTGTAGCATCTTCAAGTTTTGATTTGCAAGTTTTGATAGTTGAAGTATCTGGTCAGTTTTGTCAACTACACCAATGTATTTGTTAAAATGAAGTATACAGTTGGGTTTGTGCACTTATGCCAAATGATCCCAAATCATGATCTCATCCTGAATGGCTATGTATTTCCAGACTTTATGGAAATTTCACAGCCTGCAGTCCTTTTCAACACAATGCTCGGCTCTGACCTTTATGGAATGCTTTATAAACATGCTCCTGAGGGAATCTTTTCAGTTTACTTGGAATTTTACTACAAGCGACAGTACCCACATTGTACAGCTAGCTGAGCAGCTAGACTCCTGTATTAAAATTGTCCACATAAAGGTTATAATCTTTATGAAAGAGTGAGTGAGCAATATCCCATACAATCTTTTCATTAACTCCACTACTGAGTAGTGAACATTTGGGGAACATGGCGGCCAGCTAGGAAGCTGAGCCGCGAGTCCTCCGCACCGGGAGAACCGGCGCGACGCGATGCAGAGGAGGAGGAGGGGCTCACCGGACGTGCAGAGGCAGCGCTAGTGCCGGCGGCTCCGAGCACAGAGAAAATTATCTGTGAGCGCTGTAAATGCGCTTCTCGGCTACTCGGGGGTTTGTTTTTGGGTAAAATCCAGCCTCCTGATATTCGTTTTAAGCCCATTAGAGGGGCTGGTTTGTCTGAAGTGCTGGAGCTCCACAGGAGGACTATTGTTTGGGCAAGTACCGGACATCCTGAAGGTAAGACTCCATTTAAGGGGTCGTAGACTGGAAGTTGCGTCTCCCTAAACCAAGTGGAGGACCCAAGGTGAGCCTGGCTTCTGCAGGGGGGGGAGAGTTCTGGAAAGCCTTTTCTCCTTCCTTCTCTGCTTCCCTCCCTGCTTACTAGATAAACAGTGAGAGGGTGTTACCCACCATATTTAAATCTGGCACATATCTTGGTTCAGGCCGCGGATGCGGCAGGAAAAGACGCAAACGACGGTTTATGCGGAGAGAGGTGCAGGAGGTTTTGCTCAACTTCAGGTGTGTGGAGTGAGGCAATAAGGGGCGTGCGCCGGGGAGACGCTACACCGCTAGGTGCAGTCTTCGAGGTCCAAGATCACTCTCGGGAGCAGACTTAGCAGAGGTAAAGAACCAAGGGGGAGAGATAACTGCTCCAGTATTAATGTCACCGGTTAAGCACTATTTGAAAGGTCCTCAGGTGGGTATTGGTAAGCTGGGGGCAATACGGAATGGGAAGCCGGGATCTTGAGGGCCGGAGTGCAATATAACTATGGACAATATATGTTCAACTAAAAGGAGAGGTCAATCTAGAGCAAAGGAGAGTCTGGGGGAGCTGGAGAACAATACGAAAGGAGGCTCAGGGGGAAAAAAAGGTACCCCAGGGTCAATAACTAAATACTTCCAGTCAGGTGTGGAGGAAATAAGTGAGATTTCCCCGGCTCCTATGGAATCACAACTGGCCTCAGAGGGCTCAGCTGTATTGGAGCGGGACTCCCCGGCGCAGTGGGAGGCACAGATGACCCAGTTAACTACAATAGGGGGTAGCTCTCTAAGGGGCGAGGAAGACCCCTTGTCCGTACAGGGGCCCCTTCCGGAGCCTAACGCTTCAGCCCTCTTGGAGCCCAGGGATGGGGGAGTATATGAGCTCTTACTTTCCCTTACGAAAGAGATCCGAGAGAAGTTTGAGATCTCTGAAAACAATCAGGCTAAGATACAAGAAGCGTGCGTGATTTTAGAGACTAAGATCAATCAGTTAACAGATCGGGTTGGCAAGGTGGAGGAGGCCATGGAGCAGCAGAAAAATCAGGTGCTGGCTAACTCTCAAGATATTGCGCATCTTAAGCGGGGGGAGAGAGCTCCACAGGATAAACTAAAGTTTCTGGAGAATAACATGAGAAGAAATAACATTAGAGTTCTTGGAGTACCGGAGGGGGCGGAAGGAGCAGACCTCAAGGGTTATCTGGTATCTTTGATAAAAGATGCAATGCCGGGTCTAGCGTATCTGAAATTGGAGGACGATATTCAAAGGATACACCGAGACCCGTTCAAAAAAAACGTGGGAAGGAAATCCCCTAGAAGAATCTTAGTGAACTTCGCCACTTACTTAATAAAAGAGAAGATTCTGTCTGAGGCTCTGAAGGTGGGAAACTTCGTCAAGGATGACTGGTCCTTCAGAATTCGATCAGATGTCTCCAGAGCGACTTTGGACAGACAGTGGGAGTTGGGGAAATTAATGCAAGAACTTCGCTCTTTGGGAGCAACGGTGCAGTTAAGGTTTCCGGCGGCCCTGTGAATTATGTGGCAGAATAAAACTCATAATATAAGAGAGCCAGAGGAGATTAAGGCCTTTATAGAACAGATAAAGTTGTCGCAATAACGTAATGGTATTGGTATGATTGAAGATTGCCCGGTGTGCGGAGGGCTCTATGGGATAAGCAATGGCTGTCCTATTAAAAGTAGGGAGGGTTCCCATGGGTGGTTGGGGTAGGGGTATAAGGGGTTTTGGAGGAGTTTGGAGAATTTGTTGTTTTGGGTGTGGGAGCATAAGGGGAAACAAGGTTAAAAAAATAAATGTCCTCAAAATGTTTTTTATTCGAAGTAAGAAGGGGAGGATCCAAGTATTTTCTTTTTCTTTTCTTATTATAGGATGGGTAAGCAGGAGGGCTTATTATTAAAAATTAGCTCATGGAATATCAACGGGCTTAGGGTCAAGCGTAGAAGAAGGAAGATTTTGGAATTTCTTAGGCAGGCGGAGGAGGATGTGATTATACTACAAGAGACGCATCTCTCACAAGAAGAATGGGAAAATGTGTTTAAAAATCTAAGGTGGATATCGAGGGGTATAGTGACCAATCAGTGGTGCCCAGTCAAAGGCGTTGCTATTCTTTTTAAAGAAAAATAGCGAAGGGATTATGTATAGGGGCGGTGCATGCTGACTTAAAGGGTAGATGGGTGGTGGCTGAGGTTTGTTTTTTTGGCGTATGGCTCACAATCGCAGGTTATTATGGACCCAACACAGATGATTCTACTTCATTTATAGAACTGTATAATCTTCTTCTGAAAACTAAATACCTGGTTGTATTAGGTGGGGATTTTAATATATTATTGAATTTGGCCTTGGACAAATCCACTCCGCGGGGGACAGCTAATTCCCCTAGATGTAGGTTATTGGTTAAACAGGCAATAACTGATCTGGGGTTGGTGGACGTGTGGCAGGTTAAGGGGGGTGTAGGGCCCAGATTTACTTTTCATAACAAGAAATGTGGACATAAGTCCAGAATAGATTTCTTTCTATTACAGAAAAGGTTGATAGGAAATGTTTCCTCAATAGTACATGCCCCAGCACATCTATCAGATCATGCGGCCGTTAAGTTGTATCTCTCCTTCACGGCGCAAGTTCCTAGGCTTCGATGTACAATAAGTCGTTCATTATTACTGGATGACCTGATTATTGAGACATTAAGAAAGGATACAATAGAGTTTTTTTAAGTGAATCAGGGGTCTGCTAGTTTGCAAATAGTTTGGGATGCATACAAAGCCTATATAAGGGGGAGGCTGTTTAATTTAGCTGTATTTAGGCGCAGGGAGGAGAGAGAGAAATTACGTAGTGTCGAGACCAGCATAGCGACTTTACAGGATTCTATACAAGCCGCACAGGAAACGGGGAATAGGGATCAATTAATGTTACTCGAACAACAGCATGAGGAAGCCTACTTGAAATTAGAGTATCTATTGGAAGCTCGAGAAAGAAAGAAATGGGAAGCTAGTCAGTACGCACATTATGAATCTGGGGAAGGGTGCAGTAAGTTACTGGCTTGGAAGGTAAAATCTGACCATTCAAAGAAACATATTTCTTCAATTAGGTCTTAGGCTACTGGTCAGATTTGTGTAGAAGGAACAGAAATAGAAGCTGCTTTTGTTTCCTTTTTTCAAGATCTGTATTCAGATGAGCTGCGGAACTCTGAGGAGCAGGTTAGAGATTTCTTGGCCACGGTTAGGCTGCCATGTCTGGAGAGCTCAGCGTTACATACGTTAGAAGGAGAGGTATCCGGGTCTGAATTAATTGATATTTTTAAGGGTTTGAAGAGAGGAAAAGCCTTGAGCCCAGATGATCTCCCGAATGAGCTATATTTGGTACTGAGGGAACAATTAATTCCGGTTCTATTGAAAATGTTTAATCATATGCTTTTGGAAGGGGGCCAAGCACCGAGCTCCTGGATGGAGGCAGTAATTTGTTTGATCTTGAAGCCCCGTAAGGACCCAACACAGTGCTCTTCTTATCGGCCTATTTCACTACTGAATTCAGACTATAAAATTTATACAAGTCTGTTATCTAAAAGGCTGGGGAAGGTTTTGCCGGGACTAGTCCATCCAGATCAGAAAGGGTTTATTAAAGGTAGACAGCTACAGGAATTAGTGCATGATTTACTGGAGGCAATGGATTTGGCTTTAGCAGAGAGGCTTCCCCTTGCAATAATAACTTTTGATGCAGCCAAGGCATTTGATCAGGTAAACTGGTTATTTTTGCAGGTGGTTATGGAAAGGTTTGGATTAGGGACTACTTTTATCAGAGCAGTTAATGAACTATATAGGTCACCAACAGCGAGAATTCTGATTAATGATGTGCTTTCACAAGAAGTAGCTATTTTCAGAGGGACGCGGCAGGGCTGTCCCGTGTCCCCTTTGTTATTTGATTTATATATTGAGCCGCTTGCAACGCTGCTAGGAAACAACGGGGAAATCCTCTCCTTTCAGAGTAGGAGCTGGGAGAAGAAGGTTGCATTATACGCGGACGATCTTATGATCTACACTGGGGATATTTCTTTTTCACTTCCCCCAATAAAATTGGCGATAGAAGGCTTTGGTAGAATGTCAGGATATAATGTCAATGCTTAGAAGACAGAGATGATGTGTTGGAACATGTCATAGGAATCTCCGCTAGTTAAACAGGAAATTAGATATTTAGGAGTCCAAATCACAAAAGAATTGGGGGACTTGGCAAGGATAAATTTTGAGAAAATACATTTAGAGGCCAAGAAACTCCTTAAAACATGGGCGGCTCTCCCGCTGTCTTTAATAGGTAGATCCAATATCCTGAAAATGATAATTCTGCCAAAATTCACTTTTCTATTTAATACTATCCCGTTGGAATTTAAGAGCAAGTGGTTTACAAAATTGCAGGGAGATATGTCTTCGTTTGTCTGGGCACAAAAGGGAATAAGAATTTCGTGGAAAAAGTTATGCAAGAGAAAGGAACGGGGGGCTAGCAACACCTAATTTTTATAAGTATTATTTGGCTTTTCAATTTAAGAATAGTAGAATTCTCTTAAATAAAAAGTCAGAATACACCCCAATGTGGGCAGCGTTGATTGCATATGCGGAGGAAGGGGCTTAGGTTTTTTTGTATAAATTTGGCCAACCAAGGTTTTTCAAAAAAGCTAGACTTAAGATTCTGCGGCAGGCCTGTAAAATTTGGTTACAGATTCGCAACTTACTGCGGATAGCTTATTACTCTGGCTCAGCTCCAATATGGGACTCCCCTGGTACCCCGGTATGCCTTCATGACAAACTATCAAATCCACTGAAGGCGAGCGGGATACTACGATGGGGACAGATTATAGAGGGCGCAAATTTGATACCATGGGCCACATTTCTGGAGAGAGTGGGAGGGGACATCTCTAAATTTAAGTACTACCAATTGGCTAGCTGGATTAAATCTTTACAAGAAGGAGAAATTGGTATATCTTGCTGGGATGAGGAACTAACTCAAAGACCTCTACCGAAGGAAATTGCAGTCTGGTATCAAGCTTTGATGGAGGCAGTTGAGGAGGATCCCCCCTCCCTCTCCAGAAATGGGGAGAGGTGTTCCCAAATATGGATATAATAGCGATGTGGCAAAAATCATGCTCTATTTTCTGGAATACGGTTAAATCTGTGGCAATGAGGAGGAACCATCTGTTTACATTGCATAGAGTGTATTGGACTCCAGCAAAGTTATTCCGTATAAGTAGAATCCAGAAGAAATGCCCACGATGTGAAGGCATTGATGCGGACGATATTCATATGTTCTGGGATTGTCCTGGCTTAGCTAATTATTGGGTAGATGTACAGAATGTCTTAAATAGGATATTTGGGGAAGAAATAACATTGAATTCTGCTTTAGTGTTATTTGGGGTTTTTGAGATGAGAGACCAATCACAGCAACGTTTTTTATTTCTTTTGATGCTTATTGCTCGGCGGCAAATTTGTCATAACTGGATATGTTCACAACCCCCTACAGTGCAGGAGTGGCTGAACTCGAGAGATAGATTACATAAACTGGACAGAGCCGGGCCGATCAGTAAAAGAGATGTCTTGTGGGTGGGATGGGAAAATGTTGGGTAAAACCTTACTTGAGTTGTTAAGGAAGTCCAATGATTATACCTGATCCCCCCCTCGGTACACCTGGCCCTACTGTCCATTCAGGATTTTGGGCGGAGGTGGGAAGGATTTGCCAAGGATATAAGGAGATCCATAGAAAAGAGCGTCAGGTGGAATGGCCCGTTGATACTAGGGGGCTAGATACCTGGAGTAAAAATGGATCCTCTCGTTATTGGCAGGGGTCGGTGAGATGAGGAAAAAAAAAAAAAAAAGAAATCTTTTCATTAACTCCTAATGTAGGTCAACCTGGTGGACTTTCACTGGAGTCCTTTCCAGTATGCGCTCTCAGGCTGTATGTATAACCATTGGAGCTCTTGCACAGCATCTTCATGCCATAATGATCACCAGTAACCCTTTGTACAGGATCAAAGACTGATCAACAGCTATTTTATTCCCTGGAGTATATATCTTAGAAAACTTAGCAAAGAAGTGTTCCACAACAGACCGAATTTGAACAATCGGTCATGATCTGGATGGTCCTGTGGCAATGCTGCTGGGTTATCACAGAAATACAGTATATGCTTGCTACACCTGACAACCCTAGGATGGCCTTCCCTCCACTTTTCTGACCTAATTTTTGCTTTTATTAGGGCTCTGTCTGGGCACTTTACCCCCTATGGCCAGTGCTAAAATGCCTGTGCTCTCTCCCCTAAGCATGGTAATATTGGTTATCCCCAATTGACATAATTAATTTACCTATAAGTCCCTAGCAAAGTGATAGTACATTGAACCAGGGCCGGCAAATTAAATGCTACTAGTGGGACTGCAGCACTGCTGATTGTGCTACTCCCTTAAATAACTCTCCAGCCATGTCTCAGGCATGCCACTGCAGAGCCTGTGAGCGCAGTTTTGCATTTCAATGAGGACCTGGCAAAATAATCCATTTGCCAGGCCCAAACCTTCTCCTTTTTTATACATATGTCATCTCTAAGGTAGGCCCCAGACAACCTAGAGGACGGGGTACAATGTATTTAAAGGCAGGATGTGTACTTTTAACTTTTACATATCCTGGTAGTGAACAATTCCGAAAGTCATTTCTCACTACTGCAAGGCCTCTGTCCCACACGTGAATATTAGGATTACCTTATTACACTTACAATTGGGAAGAGATAAACCTACCTTAAAGACACGGGTGGTGGAGCTCCACAATGCCCATAATTCCCCCAGCCATGAGCAGTGGAGGCTCTCCAAGGTGCCCAGGATCCTGGGGGAGAGCTCAGATATTAGCAGGAGTAAAAGGCCTGAAGCAAAGAGCCTCGGTGAATAACTCAGCTGAGGGAAATTAAAATGGTGTACCCTCTTTGTTAGCTGCAGCTGCATCAGAACTTGCCCACAGCCATGTCGGTGAGCCTCACAAGGCCGGTCCTCCCTCTCTGACTTTGTTCAATGGGGGTTTGAGAGCCCCTGGGCCCCTGCAACTTCACTTAATGATACTTGGTGATGCTGGCATGTGGAGATCGCTCGTGTCCAGCCAACATCATTGTTTGTGTCGGCGGACCCACATGAGCTATGGAAACAATGCATATTCTTGTGCCCCTGAGCAATGACATGCTGTTGGCGCCTACCTTCCCTCTCTGGACCTGAAGATGAATTGGGCTGGGGCACTTGAGCCCTGAACCTGCCATATCAATGAACTTGCTCGAGTTGTCTCTGTGTCCTGGCTATGGCCTGGAGCCCTCATTTCCCTGCTCGTGTGGGGACTGGCTGGACATGGAGGCCCAACATGGACCCTGGCACCTAGACTGTTGCAAAAATGATCTCTTTTCTGCCTTGTTCTTTGCACAGTGGCCTGACACTATTGGCCCATCGCATATTATCCCTTGTGGTGGGGCCACAGTAACATGTTAGCACACATCCCTTTGTACCACTAGGGGAGTATTTTGGATATAATTGACTTCTCTTCATGTTGGGGGATTGTGCAGTGGACTACACTGGATCCCTGGACACCTTGCGGCTGGGGGACTTTCGAAGAGGGTCTGGGGAGGCATCGCTAGTGGCTTGCTCTGATGCTGTAATGATTTGGTCCATTGCTTGCACTTGTACACTCTGCAGCTTGCATTGGGAGATCTGTTGTCATTTGTATGGTCACTTGCATCCTCCTTTCCCATCAAAACATCAGACAGCCAGCGCATGGGAGTTGTGTCTTTGCTTGGGGTGTGTTTGATTGGCCTTGAAGGCAGATGGTGATGCTTGGTGACGCCGTTTCTGACACTCCCTGGACCCTTCCTACTGCTTTCATAGGGTGCACCCAACGGATGATGCAATCGTGAGCGACCCCCAACAGGGGTTGAAGTAGGGTGCTGGCAGGAGAGATATGGCGTACATGAATGACAAGTTAAAAAACTTTTAACTACCATCAACGCATCTGAGGAATGCGTGGAAGGCAAGATTAACTCCCTTTCCATCGAGCTGGGACGTATCTGAGAAGATCTGCAGAAGGTCTGACAGAGCCTCACAATCCTGGAGAATACAGTGCAAACCCGGACTCTAGTGGTTCAGTTAGTGGACCATCGCATCACGTCTCTTGAGGTACATACTTAACGCCTGGCTATGTCCTTGGAGGATAAGAGGAGGTGGCTCCATCGTAATAATGTTCGCATTGTGGAACTGAATGAGCATGCTAAGGGCCTGTTGGCCTACCTGGAGACCTGGCTCCAGGAGATAGTTGCTCCTGAAGGCCTTTCCAGATTCTATGCGTTAGAGCATGCACCAAGGTGCCGCCACGGGTTCCTCACCCTTTGGCCCCAACACGTCCCATAGTGGCCTGCTGTTAGAAATTGGGTCTCTAGTTGTCAGTTGGTTTGCTCCCTGCCCAAGTAGGGACCCTCTCTGTAGTCAGGATAAGGGAGATGCCCATTCAGATAACCCCTGCTCACACCCTTGATAGCTTGGCACGAGCAGTCAGGCTTATCTCAGAAGCAATGTGTAAAGCACCTGCACATAACACACAGTGAAACGACTACAAAAGGACACCACACAAGTTATAGAAAAATAGCCAATATTTATCTATATAAAACAAGTCCAAATACGATAAAATTCCATTATACAGTAATACATGTAAGGATTCTGCAAGATTTACTCAAAAAAACAGTTCCTTGAAGTCGATAGCTCCACCTGGGGCTATCACAGTGCCGTGATCAACAAAACTAACAGTTCAGGCCGGCTGTGGCGTCGCGGGCAAGCTACGGTGTTGGGAAGACCAGTAAACAGTACCTTGGATTTGCAGGGCTTGGTGATCCTCGCGGTGAGCTCCAGAGAGCGGCGTCGCTGGCATCGCTGGTGTCACGGTGTCGGCTCCAGAGTCGGTGCGGGAGTCCTGAGGCCCTTAAAGTCACATGCATTGCAGATCGAGCTCCGAGATGATGAAGTCAGGAGCATTGGTGTGGATGGCGTTGGGGTTGCGGTGCAAAGCGGGACGATGCGACGTGCGTTGCCCACAGGTCACGGTACATGCAGCGGCTTGGTGACGGTGTCAAGAGGTGTTGGTGAGACCAAGGCTGTGGTGTGAAGTAGGCCGGTGCGACATGCGGTGTCACCAGATCATGGTGCAGGCAGCGTCGTCGTCATTGCTGTAAATCTGTCGTTGGTCGGCCCAAGCAGGTGGTGCAGGAGGGGACGGTGCTTCGTCACCTTCACAAGCGGTGTCCACAGGCCACGGTGCAGGCAGGGATGCCTGGTGATGACACTGGAGTTGATGGTGCTGGAGTCGGTGGACTAGGGCTACGGTGTGGGAGTGACGGTGCTTCGTATACCTCACGAGCAGTGTCCACAGGCCATGGTGCAGGCAGTGGCACCGGTGTCAGCAGGAGCGTCGTCGTCAGGGATGCTCAGGCTGCGGTATGAGCAAGGCGATGCCGGAGTGCGGGGCCCACAGGGTCGCGGTACGAAGTGGGGCTATGCAGCTCCGCATGCCGTGATCAGGACACGATGCAGGGCAGCGTTGTCGTTTGGTGGCGGCGCAGTGGTTTCTCCTCTTGAACAGCACAAAACACAGTACCCAGTGCTCCAGGCCGAGGAAACTGAAGCCTTTGGTGTCCCTAAGACTTCCAAAACGAGGCAAGCTCCACTACAAGCCCATGGAGAAATTTCTCAAGCAGGATACACAGCAAAGTTCACCCTTTGCTCTCTTTTAAGGTAGAAGCAGCAACTGCAGGCCAATCCAGCAAAGCAACACAGCAAAGGGACAGTACTCCTCCTCCAGCTCTTCAGCTCTTCTCCTTGGCAGAGGTTCCTCTTGATTCCAGAAAAATTCTACCAGTCTGGGGTTTTGGGTCCAATACTTATACCCCTTTCTGCCTTTGAAGTTGGCAAACTTCAAAGCAAAATCTTGAGTGTTTGTAAGATCTTTCCTTATCCAGGCCAGGCCCCAGACACACACCAGGGGGTTGGATACTGCACTGTGTGAGGGCAGGCAAAGTCCTTACAGGTGTGAGTGATAACTGTCCCTCCACTCTAGCTAAGATAGCTCATCAGGATCTGCAGGGTACACCCCAGCTCCCTTTGTGTCACTGTCTAGAGGAGAGGTGTAAACTGCCAAACTGTCAAACTGACCCAGAAGAGGAATCTACAAACAGGCAGAGTCACAGAATGGTTTAAGCAAGAAAATGCCTACTTTCTAAAAGTGGCATTTTCAAACTCACAATCCAAAAAACAACTTCACTAAAAGATGTATTTTTAAAATGTGAGTTCAGAGACCCTAAACTCCATATTTCTATTTGCCCTCAAAGGAAATCTGCGCTTTAAAGTGGTTTAAAGGCAGTCCCCATGTTCACCTATGAAGGAGATAGGCCTTGCAACAGTGAAAAACGTATTTGGCAGTATGTCACTGTTAGGACATGTAAAACACACCAGTACATATCCTACCTTTTAAATACACTGCACCATGCCCATGGGGCTACCTAGGGCCTCCTTAGGGGTGCCTTACATGTACCAAAGGAAAGATTTGGGCCTGGCAAGTGGGTACACCAAGGTGGGTGGCACAACCAATGCTGCAGGCCCACTATCAGCATTTGATTTAGAGGCCCTGGGTACCTTTAGTGCACTGTACTAGGGACTTATCAGTAAATCAAATATGCCAATCGTGGATAACCCAATCACCAATACAATTTTCATAGGAAGCACTTGCACTTTAGCACTGGTCAGCAGTGGGAAAGTGCGCAGAGACAGTAAACGAGCAAAAACAGAGTCCAATGTACCATAAAAAACAGGAGGTCAGAAGGCAAAAAGGCAGGGGAGACAGGCCAAAAAACTGCCAGGTCTAACACATGTCCCCTCCAGCTTAGAGTAGTGGGAACCGCCGAAGACCCTGGGTAGTCCTCCTCACTAAGGCGGAAGAACCTGGACAGACCATCAGCATTGGCGTGTTCTGTGCCAGGAAGGTGTTCCACCGTAAAGTCCATCCCTGTAGGGAAATGGACCACCTCAACAGTTTTGGGTTCTCACCCCTCATCTGCGTTAACCATCTGAGAGGCCTGTGGTCGGTCTGAAACCAGAACTGAGACCCAAACAAGTAGGGTCTTAGCTTCTTCAGTGCCCGGACCGCAGCAAAAGCTTTCCTTTCAATTTCACTACACCTCTATCCCCTGGGGAGTAGTCTCCTGCTAAGGAAGACTGCAGGCTGGTCTAGGCCCTCTTCGTTCAGCTGTGAAAGTACTGCTCCCACACCATGCTCGGAAGCATCTGTCTGTACCACAAACTCCTTGTAGAAGTCAAGGGCCAGTAGCACGGGTGCTGTGCACATGGCATCCTTCAGGGTGTTTAACACAGCCTGGCACGCCTCAGTCTAGATCACCTGTCTAGGCTGCTTCTTAAAAGTCAGCTCTGTCAAGGGGGCAACAATGGTGCCATACCCCTTGACAAATGTCCTGTAGTACCCGGTGAGGCCTAAGAAGGCTCTGACCTCTGTCTGGGTCTTGGGGGTGCCCAAGATCGAATATCACCAATTTTGGGTTGAAGGGGCACCACCTGGCCGCTCCCTACCTGGTGTCCCAAGTATACCTTTGACTGCTGTCCTATCTGGTACTTACTGGCCTTGATAGTGAGGTCTGCGGCTTGCAGCACCTTCAACACTTCCCAGAGGTGAGCAAATGGTCCTCCCAACTGGAGTCAAGGTAAGCAGCATTGAAGTTTTCAAGCCCAGCCAGGAGCTGATTGACCAGCCTCTGGAAGTTGGCAGGAGTGTTCTTGAACTCCAAGGGCACGAAAAGGAAATGGAAGTGTCCTCTGGTGTTGCGAACACTGACCTCTCCTTGGCCCCCTTGGTTAAGGCAATCTGCCAGTAACCAGAGGTTAAATCAAACGTGCTGAGGAACTTGGCTGTCCCCAACCAATCTATGAGCTCATCAGCTCTGTGGATGGGGTGGGCATTCGGTTTGGTGATGGTATTGAGCCCCCGGTAGTCTACACAGAACCAAAGTTCTGGTGTGGCACCAGGTGCAGCAGGCTTGGGTACCAAAACCACTGGGATGTACCAAGGGCTGCTGGAGTGCTCAATCACCCCTAAAGCCAACATCTTGGAGACCTCCTCCTTGATGCTGGCCTTCACTCTGTCAGCCAACCTGTACACCTTGTTTTTTACAGGCAGGCTGTCGCCAGTGTCCACTTCAAGCATGCATAAATGGGTGACACCTGGAGCGAGTGAAAACACAAGTGCAAAGTGTCCCAGTAACTGGTGAGACTCACTTTTCTGCTCTAGAGTCAGAGAAGGGGAGAGGACTATGCCTTCTACTGACCCATCCTGCTCCTTGCCAGGCAGGAAGTCGGGGAGAGGTTCACTCTCCTCTTCAGCCTCATCATCTGTATTAACTGATACCTCTCAAAGTGAGGTTTGAGGGTTTACATGTAGAACCCTCAAGGGGTTCCTTGGAGTCTGCAAGTCCGCCAAGTAGGTAGCGTCACTCTTGCGCTCCTTCTCTTCAAATGGCCCTGACCACTTGTCCTGCAGAGCACAAGGCTCTATGGGGGGCCATGATCCACACTTTCTGGCCAGGCTGAAACTCAATCAGAGTGGTATTCTGGTCATATCAGCATTTCATGTCCTCCTGGCTTGCCTCTAGGTTCTCGTGGGCTAGCTTCCTGAAGGCTGCGGTCTGGTTTCTGAAGCACGGCTCCCACACCATGCTCTGAGGCATCTTGTTGTAGTTTAGCAGCGATTAGATTAAGCATTAGCAGAAGACATCTGTATTTGTAACTATTGTGAACATTTCGCGGAATCCATTTTGTATTCATGGCAGCCATTTTCTCTGCCACATGCTGCCATGTGCTCACCATGTGCTCTGTCCTACCTTTCTGTTAACTACTCTTGAAATCTGCCTAGTGACAAGTTATATTTAGCATCTCCCACTTTCGCACATGCTCAGTAAGGTCTGCAGCTGTTAGTCCTTGAAAACTGTTAGCTCCTCCTACCTGCTGACTGTGCATTTTCCACATGACCTTACATGTACACAAGTCTTGCTTCTATAATTGTACCACCTCCTTTTAGCCCCTGCGTGGGTATAAAAGGACCATGCTATCTCTGTTCAGTGTGCTACTTCAGACATTACGTAAGGGTGCTGTTTGAACTGTAGTACCACCTCATGAGGTTAATAAACTTTGTCTTTTATTTCAGTTCCTGTGCCAACTTCTTCCTACATGGTCTGAGGACTTTGTGCAGAGAAAGGTGAACCCCTTGCACTAGTAGGCCTTGCTGAGGCTTACTTCAACAAATTGGCGCCCGAACAGGGACTCATCGGTGACTCGGATGCCCAACGGATTGGTCGCAACGAAGGATTGGGATCTCGCTGCGGACTATCAATGCCTGAGGAGACCCGAGTCTTGGCAACCACAGCGTTTTTCCCTTCTTTCTGATTTGATCATCCAGGTGGCGCCGGTCCTCGACTGAGATCCTTTTAGTTCATTCGTCATGCAGTGACCATTTGGTTGATTTTTAGAACTTGGCAGTTGGAACCTGGACACCCTGTGATTGGTAAGAGCCGTTTTACGGCACTTGCTGTGGGTTTTGATGCCTTTGTTTGGTAATGTAGTGTAGCACTACTTACTGTGGCTCTTGTGTTTTGGGTGACTAGTCAATTTGTGTCCTTTGAATTGATATATAAATTGCAATTTATATAGGCAGGTAATGAGGAGAATTTTCTCCAATTTAATTTTGATTTGAACGGCACCTTAAGTGCTACTTTGATTATAATACTGCATATTTTGCACTATTTTTGGCATGCCTGTTTTTAGCGCACTTCGTAGGATGTGTTTCTTTTGTTATGGTACCAATTTGAGACTGGAAGAATCGCAACCGGCACCCCCAGAGGGGACGCCAAATAGAGATATGTATGTTAAACATGGTCTTTCTTCTATAATGTACAGCACATTACGGAATAAATACACTTGTGCGGATCCTGAGTTACGTTGGCCTATGCATGGGTCATTTGATTTGCGAAAGATTGAGTATGTGGAACAATGTATGTGTAAGCGAAAGTCTAGGCAAGATATGTTTGACTGTGTACGAATGTGGGAGAAAGAAGTGCGTGGACGAGTGAAGCGTGAGCAAGCCTTGCTTGAGAAAAGAGCAGCGGAAGAATGTATATGTGAAAGCATTGGAAATGAGAAAGAAAGAAATAAATGACTTAAAGGAGCTAGAAGAGAAAGAATGTAAATTACAGGTAACTGGCCAATACACCGTTAGGCAACCTCTCTATCCTATCCTTAATAAACCACATGATGATTTATTGTTATTAGATTGCCCTCCACCTCCGTATGTCGTTCCTTCTGCCCCTCATGAGTTAGCTAAGGTCTCCAGTTCGGAGCAACAGAAGATGCAAGACAGTCGCTCTATGTTGCCTGCTGACCGTGCGTCTGAGCTTAGATCTATTGCTCGTAAAACAATTTGTAGCGTTGTCTCTGCTTCTGAACTTTTAGACAACATGAAAGGGTGGACGGAAAAAGAGCAGCTATATTTTACTGAGGCATTTGGCTCAGAAGTTATTGAACTATATCGGAAATATTCTGATGAGTTAGAGCCCGATGATGAAGCAGCTGATCATAAGCAAATGCGTGATGGTCTTTTTGTTTTCTCCCAGGTGGCGGATGCAATCAGGCGGTTGGTGAAATTATGTGTTACGGCAGTCCGTTTACAAGAGGAGAAAAGGGCTGTGGACGTAGTTGCACGGACATCTCAGACCGGTGGGGTGCAAGCTTCCATCTTCGGAACAGATAAGACTATGATAGTTCACGCGAAACCAAAGCGGGAGGCCGCGCCTTTGTATGTTCCTCCTAAAGGATTGGGTACAAGTGATGATAAAACTTCTGTTGATGCTAAGGGTTATTTTATTTATAATTGGGTGTACACTCCTTGGAATAGGGCAGATGTAATGGCACTTAAAACAGCATTACCTGACTCACGGAAAAATCCAGCTGCCTTTTATGAGGAAGTTGAGGGAGCAATTAGTTCTTGTACTATGACTTTGGCTGACATTGATTTATTTTTCGGATTGATATTACCGCCAGATATGTGGAGAACTGTTCGTAAAATTGATGATCGTGCCGTTTTTGGGGCATAATGGAAAGAATTAGAACAGATGGACGGGGATAGGGAACCTGCGAAAAAGCCATATCAGTTGATTCTAGATCTTCCTGCAGCCATATTAGTTAAGTTAAAAACGATTATTCCCTCTAAAAAGATAGATTGGACTGTTTTAGCGTCTTGTAAGCAAAAGGCAGATGAATCGGTCTCTGATTTCTTTACACGCTTTGAAGAAGCATTTCATGATTTTAGCGGTCAGTTATTGTCAGATGATACGGGCAGACATTTGTTTGTCGATAAATATGTCGCAAATCTGTTACCAGGAATAGCTAGTCATCTAAAAGCTAGTGAAAGTTCATGGACTACCTCTACTCCGGTTTCTCTTTTGACTATGGCTCAGTATTATGAACGTCAGGAATTAGAAGCAAAAGGTAGCGAGGACAAAAAGATTAAAGAATTAAAGATGAAGGTTATGTTGGCTCAAGCTTATGGTCCGCCTTTTAGAGGTAGTGATAGAGGTGGACGTGGATCTAATGGTTCTTCTTACACTCATTCGAATTTGTCTGTTGATCAGTGTGCGTTTTGTAAGAAATTTGGGCATTGGGCTACCGATTCTCCAGCACTACGTGTTCAGCAGTGTTCACGTGGTCGGGGACAAATGAGAAATCACTCAGGATATTCAGGACCTAGAAGTAGCACGAATGATCATGCTAGGGTGATGCTAATGTACGAGGGCAGGATGGGTTTAACACTTTTGATAGACGGAACCAATACCAGATGTCTGACCATGTGCAGCCTGATTTCCAAGATTCTGCTTATGCATAGGATTGCCTAGGATGGGGTAAGGAATCAGTTGAAGTTCCAGTAGATCAGAGGGGTCCCTATGTTACAGCACATGTTTTGGGTTCTACTGATCAGTTTCTGGTTGATACAGGAGCTACTCGTAGTGCCTTGTCTAAACAATTGATTCCAAGGGCTCCCCTGTCTGGCTTAACCATTACATCGATAGGTTTCAATGGAACACCTTCCCCTAGCCCATTGTCACAACCACTTGCATTCCATGTTGATAAATTTACTGCTCCATGTCCATTTTTGCTTTCTCCAAATACACCAGACAATATTGTGGGTCTTGATATGCTCAAGTATTTCAGGGCTACAATACGATGCTCTCCTGAAGGGGTGCGTTTTATTTTAAATGATAATCATCCTGTGATGGAAAGAGTTCGTCTTGTTAAAGAGGATATTGCATTAGCTTCACTCCCTAGTACTTTGTGGGCTACTTCAGATACTGATGTGGGACAAATGATTATTCCACCGGTACATATTAGTGTCAAGGAGGGAGCTGTATTGCCACGTTTGCCTCAATAAAAAATTTCACAGGAGGGCGAAGAAGCACTCATACGAATTGTGCATGATCTTATTGAAGTTGGAGTTGTTGAGGAAGTTCTGTATAATGTTTGTAACAGTCCGATTCTTCCTATTCTTAAAAAGGATACTGATACTAGGATTTACTGATTCATTATTGATTTACGAGAAGTCAATAAGATTGTGATACCACAATATCCTGTGGTATCTGACATCACGACACTCCTCACTTTGGTTCCCCCGACAGCAACTACGTTCTCTGTGATAGACTTGAAGAATGCTTTCTTTTCGATCCCTATTCATCCTGACAGCCGATATTTGTTTGTTTTTACTTTGAATAAACGATCTTATAGATTTTGCAGAGTTCCTCAAGGCTATACGGAGAGTCCAAGTATTTATAGTCAAGCGTTAAAACGACAACTTGATTCTTTTGTTTTGCCTGAAGGTGTGGCTCTCATACAATATGTTGATGATATTTTGTTGGCGGCTGATACCAATGAGCTATGTGAAAAGTGCACTTTGTCCTTACTTTCTTTTCTTGCTTCACACCATCATAAAGTGTCACGAAAGAAATTGCAATATTGTAGACCAAAGGTAACCTATTTAGGTCACCTTTTGTCTAAGGAGGGCTGTGCACTTACATCAGATCGTATTCAAGCAATTTTAGACACACCAGTACCCTCTACTCAGAAAGACGTTCGGGCATTCCTTGGTCTTACTTCTTTTTGTAGGCAATGGATATTAGGGTTTTCACACATTGTCAAACCTTTGCTAGCTCTTTTGACTAAAGATACTCCAATGCCCCTCCCATGGACAGATGAATGTGAGACTGCTTTCAGGCAGCTGTGACAAGCCCTTTGTTCCGCACCAGTGTTAGGTACTCCAGATTACATGAAGCCTTTTGCACTTTACGTACATGAGAAAGATGGATGTGCATTGTCAGTTTTAGTACAGACACATGGCGATAAGCAGCGTCCCTGTGCATATTTCTCAGCAGTACTTGATCCTGTTGCTCGAGCGTTGCCTGGGTGTTTTCGTTCAGTTGCCACAACAGCTGTGTCAATACGTCAGAGTGAAGGGATAGTTTTGTCACATAAGCTGTTGGTGTTAGTACCCCATGCGGTTGATGCTCTTTTAAATCAAACAAAGGCACAACATTTAACTAGCACCCGTATAACGGGATATGTGTTGACATTGTTGGCTCCTCACATTGCACTGAAGAGATGTGCAACACTAAATCCAGCCACTTTGTTGCCATATCCGGTGACTCAGCCTCAGTCACAAGAAACACATGATTGTATATTCCTTACCAAAGAACAGACAAAGGGTCGTATTGATTTATAAGATACGCCCCTTTTAGATGTAGACGGGGAATTGTGGGTTGATGGGTCTTGTTTGAAGTTGCCAGATAGTACGACCTCAGCTGCATATGCAATCACCACAATACACACGGTTGTGGAGACAGCTCATATACCACAGAAGTCAGCTCAAGCAGCTGAACTCATAGCTTTGACACGAGCATGTGAGCTTTGTACTGACTTAAGTGTGAACATTTATACAGACAGCGCTATGCTTTTGGAGTGGCTCATGATTTTGGTTTGCTTTGGAAGGAGAGAGGCTTTCTCACATCCCATGGGATGCAGGTAATGCACGGAGAATTAGTGCATAACCTCTTGACTGCATTGAAATATCCAAAGAAACTAGCTATTGTGAAATGTAGTGCACATAAGAAAGTGACCGATAAGATAGGGCAAGGTAATGCTCTTGCAGACCGCGTAGCACGTGAGACTGCGATGCAGCGAAGTACTACTTCTATGTATGTAGTGAAGTCACAAGCTGAACGTTGGCATAATGCTAGACAAGACGTATTAGATATACAGAAATCTGCTTCTCTGAAAGAACGTGAGCAATGGTCTGAAGATGGAGAATTGGATGATGAGGGCTGTTGGCAGAATAAGCAGATGGATAAATGGAAATTGCCTATAGCTTTTGTACAACCTATGGTTCAGATGGCACATGGGCTGGCACATGTTGGAGCTTCAACAATAACGAAGTTGCTTACGCAAGTTTGGGAGCATCCAGAAATTTCCAGTACAGCTAAGAGAGTAGTACAGTCTTGTTTGAGCTGTTTACAATACAATCCTGGAAAAGGGACACGTACTCCTGCGGGAAGGTTTGCTACACCAACAGCACCTTTTGAAGTTCTACAAATGGATTATATTCAGCTTGAACGCTGCAACAATTTAAAGTATGTCTTGGTGGTGGTTTGTGCCTTCAGTAAATGGATAGAGGCGTACCCCACAAAGGATAATACTGCCATTACCACAGCGAAGATGCTTTTGAAAGAATTTTTCCCTAGGTTTGGTGTTTGCAGACTTTTATGGAGTGATAACGGACCTCATTTTGTTGGGGAAGTTATTAAGTATGTCCTGAAAGGATTAGGGATCAAACAGAAGTTCCATGCGGTTTTCCACCCACAATCAGCAGGGTTGGTGGAAAGGTATAATGCTACTATGAAGTTGAAGTTAGCGAAGATACAGGCTTCCGCATCCTTAACTTGGCCGGATGCATTACCGTTGGCATTATTGTCTATTAGGTCAGTGCCACACTCTCGAACAGGCCTGACCCCCTATGAAATTGTATTCGGGAGGCCAATTAATATTTGGGGAGTTCCTAAGCCAAAATCTGTATATGATGTACCTTGTGTCCTGATGAACGATTATTTGGCACAGTTAACTGACAATTTGGTTTCTATTCATCAACAGGTTCGAGAAGCACTTCCTGACAGATCTACAGGTGAAGGCCATGAACTCCGACCTGGTGACCAGGTGATGATTAAGGGGGTCATTCCGAACCCGGCGGGCGCCGCCCGCTGGGCAGAACCCGCCCAAACACCGCACCGCGGTCAAATGACCGCGGCGGTGATTCTAACTTTCCCGCTGGGCCGGCGGGCGATCTCAAGAAGATCGCCCACCGGCCCAGCGGGAAAGCCCCTGCAAAGAGGAAGCCGGCTCCGAATGGAGCCGGTGGATTTGCAGGGGTGCGATGGGTGCAGTTGCACCCGTCGCGATTTTCAGTGTCTGCAAAGCAGACACTGAAAATCATTATGGGGCCCTGTTAGGGGGCCCCTGCACTGCCCATGCCAGTGCCAGTGGCATGGGCAGTGCAGGGGCTCCCAGGGGCCCCACGATACCCGTTCCCGCCAGCCTCTTCCTGGCGGTGTAAACCGCCAGGAACAGGCTGGCGGGAAGGGGGTCGGAAACAGCGCCGCCATGGAGGATTCCCTGGGCCAGGGGTAAACCGGCGGGAAACCGCTGGTTGCCCTTTTCTGACCACGGCTTTACCGCCGCGGTCAGAATTGCCCATGAAGCACCGCCAGCCTGTTGGCGGTGCTTCCGCGGCCCTCTGCCCTGGCGGTTTCAAACCGCCAGGGTCAGAATGAGGGCCTAAGTCTTTTGAAAGATCAAACAGCTTGGAACCAAGGTGGCGAGGCCCAGAACAGGTGCTCCTTGCGACAAGGACAGCAGTTCGAGTGACGAACCGAAAGAATTGGGTCCATAGTACTCACTGCAAGAGAGTGCTACCTACCTTGGTGGAACCTGCTGTGCTGACCGATCATCGAGAGATTTTGACTACGGAGAAAGGCCGTGCTATATCACCTGACGAATCTGCAGAGGTCTTCCCGGACCATACGACTTCTGGAGTGTCGCAATATAATTTGAGACCGAGGAAAGAATCAGATTTTTTTTTTAAACAAACTGTTTGAGCTACCGCCCTGGGTTAGTGAAACGGAGAGCCAATGTGGCAAGGGGGGGGATCAGCCATGCATTAGAGTAGTGACACCCGTCTTGGCCCGTGGTGAAGAAATCAGCGGTTGCCCAGGGATAAGAGCTCCAACGATTGTTTTTAATCCATTTCTGAAAGGGTCGATTATCACTGTTGCTAAAATGAATAACAAACTGATCATTAGTACTATGGGGTTTGTTGTTGTTTTGGTGGTTACAGCAACAATCACCTGGTTTGTTGAAACGAAGGCTCCTGCTCGTGAGTTTTTTGTTGCCACTACTCCACTACCAGAGGATAACTATTACTTTAAGCTTCCCTATCAGGAGCAGAAGCACCGTCAATCGTACTTCAATAATACTTTCATTCAGATGTTGCATCATACTCATAATGCTACAAATACTACTAACTGTTGGGAATGTGGAATGATACCTGCGCATCAAAAGAAAGGAGGAACACCTTTCATTCCTCTTCCTTTTTCACACAATGGTTCTTGTCAAGCTTGGTACACGCTTTTGTTTGCATCTGGAAAACGTACAGAGGGCGGACTTCTTTTTCGCCTTAATAAAGTATGCTACCAAGACAAAGATGGGTATCCCCAAGCCAAAGGAACTAAATGGGAATGGGAAGAGTATCAACCGGACAATGTTTCAATACCATATGTCTTCAGAAATATAAGAGACTCTGACAAGAAAGAACAATTTGTGATTTTTGTTACAAAAACTAAAGCTGATTTATGTATACATAGCATTGGGCGAATTCCAGTAGGGATAAGCGATTGTACCTTGATTTTAACTATTGAGGGTGTAAATAATAGTAGTTTTACAGCTTCACATAATACATATTTTGTTTGTGATAACTATGGATATTACCAACTACCTGTTAGGTGGTCAGGTGTGTGTTATGTATCTTTTCTATTACCCCATGTGTTTTTGGCCCCTGCATCATATCACCGAGATTTAAAACTGTTCAATGACATAATTAACAATAGATATAAAAGGGAAATAAGTACAAATGAGGTAGACCAAATGGATACTAGCCTGCAACAATATGTTGATTTTAATTTAGGATTGTTCCCTTTTGTGGTTCAGGGTTAAACAGTAGGAAAGTGAGACGATTGACTAGGGTTGTGGAAGCTGTTACCAATCAGGCAGCTCTGGCACTTGGGAATATTACTGAGGAGCTCCAAATTGCGAGGATTGTAGCACTCCAAAATCGTATGGTACTAGATGTGATATTAGCTGACCGAGGTGGTGCATGTCGCATCATCAGTAGTAGTTGCTGTGTTTTCATTCCCGATCACTCACCTTCAGTATATGATGCAATATCCAAATTGCATAAAATTGCTGGAGAAATCCACACAGAGACTGGTACTTGGACTTTTTCTGGATGGTTTTGGGCTCTTGTTTCCGCCTGGGGCTGGAAACTACTGACTATCCTGTGTGTAATGATTGCAATATTTTTCACATGCTGTATCTGTATTCAGTGTGGTCCAATGTTCTGCTCCATGTGTATTACTACTTGTATGCCTACCAAAAGAAATATTACAGAAATGAAAGCACAACATATGTTAGATAAGGAAATAGCTGAAATGATGAGCATAAATATACAAGATGAATATTTAGATTATCCCAGAACGAAGAATGTCTTCAGCTAATGCTAAAAGCGTTGTCTGTTGTAGTTTAGCAGCGATTAGATTAAGCATTAGCAGAAGACATCTGTATTTGTAACTATTGTGAACATTTCGCGGAATCCATTTTGTATTCATGGCAGCCATTTTCTCTGCCACATGCTGCCATGTGCTCACCATGTGCTCTGTCCTACCTTTCTGTTAACTACTCTTGAAATCTGCCTAGTGAGAAGTTATATTTAGCATCTCCCACTTTCGCACATGCTCAGTAAGGTCTGCAGCTGTTAGTCCTTGAAAACTGTTAGCTCCTCCTACCTGTCGACTGTGCATTTTCCACATGACCTTACATGTATACAAGTCTTGCTTCTATAATTGTACCACCTCCTTTTAGCCCCTGCGGGGGTATAAAAGGACCATGCTCTCTCAGTTCAGTGTGCTACTTCAGCTATTACCTAAGGGTGCTGTTTGAACTGTAGTAACACCTCATGAGGTTAATAAACTTTGTCTTTTATTTCAGTTCCGGTGCCAACTTCTTCCTACATGGTCTGAGGACTTTGTGCAGAGAAAGGTGAACCCCTTGCACTAGTAGGCCTTGCTGAGGCTTACTTCAACAATCTGTCTGCACCTCAAATTCTTTGGAAAAGTCAGGAGCTTTGAGCTTGGGTGCTGTGCACATGGCCTCCTTCAAGGCATCAAAAATGGTCTGGGGTGTCTCTGTCCAGAAAACCTGATGTGGCTGCCTTCTGTAAGTCAGCTCTGTCAAGGAGGCAACAATGGTGCTAAATCCCTTTACTAATCTCCTTTAATACCTAGTGAAACCTAAAAAGGCTCTCACCTCTGTCTGGGTCATGAGGGATGTCCGAGCTAGGATGATGTCAGTCTTACATTGTAGGGAGGGCACCTGGCTGCTTCCTACATTGTGTGTCAAGTACACCACAGACCCCTGCCCTGTCTGGCACTTACTGGCCTTAGTAGTGAAACCTGCAGGGCCCTCAATGCTTCCTGGAGATGGTGCAAGTGGTCCTTCCTGCTAGAGCTGAAGATGCCAATGTCGTCTAGGAAGGCGGCACTGAAGTTCTCCAAACCAGCCAGGACCTGGTTGACTAGCCTCCGGAATGTGGCAGGGGCGTTCTTCAACCCAAAGGGCATAACAAGGAACTGATAATGCCCATCTGGAGAACGGAGACATCTCTTTTGCCCTCTCGGTCAAGGCAATCTTCCAGTACCCAGATGTTAGATCAAACATGCTGAGGAACCTGGCAGCTCCCAACTGGCCAATAAGCTCATCAACTTGTGGGATGGGGTATGTATCAGTCTTTATGATGGCATTGAGCCCACAGTAGTCAACACAGAACCTCAGTTCAGGGGTGACACCGGGAGGAGCAACCTTGGTGACTTAAATCACTGGGCTAGGCAAAGGACTGTTGGAGTGCTCAATTTTCCTTAACACCAGCATCTTAGAGACTTCCTCTTTGATGTTGTTCTACACTCTAACAGTCAACCTGTAAGACGTGTGCTTAACTGGCAGGCTGTCTCTATTGTCAATATCATGGATGCACCAATGTGTGTCTCCAAGTATGAGCGGGAACATAGAAGCAAACTATCCCAGTAACTGGAGACAGTCCCTTGGCTGTTCTAGGGTCCGAGTAGGGGAGAGGTCCACACCCTCTACTGACCCGTCCTGCTCATTGGAAAACAGAAGGTCTGGGAGAGGTTCACTCTCCTCTTCTACCTCATCATCTGTGACCAACAGCATGGTCAACTTGGACCTTTCAAAGTGCGGTTTGAGGCAGTTCACATGCAGGACTTTCAAGGGATCCCAAGCAATCTCCATGTCCACCAGATGGGTGACATTAATCTTGAACCTCAAATGGCCCAGACCAGCAGTCTGGTAGAACATGGGACTGTACCGGGGCCATCACCCCCACTTTCTGTCCAGGCTGAAACTCAACCAGAGTGGTATTTCGGTCATACCAGTGTTTCATGTCTTCCTGGCTAGCTTCCAGATTCTCCAGGGCAACTTTCCGTTAGCGGGTTGTCTTGTTCCTGAAGACCATCATGTAACTAAACACATCCTGAGGTGGCTTCTTAGGAGCTTGCTCCCACCTCTCCTTCACCAATCTCTGAGGGCCTCTCTCACGGTCCCCATAGAGAATCTCGAAAGGGCTAAAGCTAACCCCCTTCTGCGGTACCTCCCTGTAGGTAAACAACAGGCATGGTAACAGGACATCCCATGTATGCCTCATGGGTTCAGATAGACCCATACTAATGCTCTTCACGGTACAGTTGAACCTTTCTTTTCTGATGTGGAGGTGCTTTGGAGGTGCTATGGTGTGGTGAACTTGTACGTAACACCACACGCCTCCCACATGGCTTTCACGTACAATGAAATTAAATTGGTACCCCGTCATATACCACCTACTTGTGGAAAGCCACATGGGTGAAGATCCCCACAAGTTCCTTGGCCATTGTGGGTGCAGTCAATGTCCTCAGAGGGATAGCTTACGCATGCCGGGTGGCAAGATCCACCAAGACCAGTATAAACCTGTTGCCCATGGCTGTCTTCGAATCAAGAGGCCCCACAATGCTAATGCCCAACCGCTCAAAAGGAGTGCTCATGAGAGGAAACAGTTGAAGAGGAGCCTTGCACCTCTTCCCAGATTTGCCACTCACCTGGCAGGCTGGACAGGTCCTGCAGAATGCATCTGCGGCCTTCCTCATTTGGGTCCAATAGAAGTGGGTGACAAGCCTGTCAAAGGTCTTGTCCTCCTTAAATGACCTGCCAGTGGCACCTCATGAGCCACACCCAGTATGAAAACTCTGAAACACAGGGGTGCCACTAGCACACGGGCTGCCCCATGCTCAGAAACCTTAGGCTCACTATACAGGAGATTAAGCTCCCAGTAAATCAGGTGAGATTGAGAGGCGTCTCACCAGCTGCCTGGGGCTTGGCATGTTTCTGAAGACCCTCGAGAGTGGGGCACTCTTTCTGCACTGCGCAGAACTCTTCCCTGTTGGGGCCTCCTTCCTGTTGCCAACGAGTCAGCTCATGTATGTCCCCCAGGTCAGCCACTTCTTCCCATTAGATTACAGGGCATCCCCCTCAGGTTCAGCCTCCTCCTGAACCATGGTAATCACATGAGCAGGTTTCCCACGCCCTTTGATCCTCTTCCTCCTGGCAGGCACCAGGGCCACTATTTCAGGCTCTAGGTCCTTCTGATCACTCTCTTTGGCAGCCATTGTTTGTGTGGTCATGCACGCCCACTCTGGCAATCCTAACATTACCAAGTGCGACCTGAGCTCCACCTCCTTTCAGGTGGTATGCTCCAAGTCGTTCACTAGCAGCCAGTCAACAGGCATGGATGGATTCACAGCTATCCTCAAGGAACCTGAGACACCACCTTTTCAAACGGAACCTGAGCTACCAAACATTGGTGCTCACTGTTGTCTATTGCTACAGCCTGGTGGGCCACATTAGGGATTACCTGCTCCTCAGACACAGACAGTTGTCATGCTGACTCCTGTGTCTCTTAGAGGCTCTACCCACCTCCCAGTGATGGTCACCCAGTGCCTGTATTTCTTAGTGTTGTCAGGCATGATGTTTTGTGGTCCACCTCATCCTCACCCAGGGAGACTAGGGTTAACTCAGCTGGCTTCCCACCACTAACTGGAACCAACTCCTCCACAAGCACTACACTTGCCATCCCCAGTGACTGCCTACTGGTGGGAGCTGTGCCTGCTTGGGTACTTGGGACACCCCTAAAATGCCCTTCCTGATTACAGGTGAAACACTTTAGGGGTCCCTTCCCTGAAGGGTTTTCCTGAGGGGGCCAACTCTTCTTTTCAATAGGAGATTGGAAATCCTTACCCTGGGAACTAGTTTGGGCCCCTTTAGAGAACTTCTTACTTTTAACTTTGTCCCCTCCTCCTTCTTCTGTTGGGGATCATGCCAACCCTTGGCTGAGTCTCCCACACACAGCTTCTTTTGGACTCTGGTGCTGAGTCAGAGGGCCATCTCCTTGTCAAGCTCTCTGGGGTCAATAAGCTTGCTGTCAATCAAGTGCTAGAAAATGGCAATTACCAAAGTGCTCTCATGGAACTGAACTGTGCAGCCCCTGATAGTCCGTTAACTCACTGCCCTTAACCCAACTATCCAGTGCTCTGCAAGATGATTCAACATACTCCACCCAAGTTTGAGAGCCAAGTTCAGTACTCTTCCTAAGCTTTGCCCTGTAAATTTCTGGGGTGAGACCATACCTCCTGGTTAGGGCTTCTTTCATGGCAGGGTACCTCTCCCGATCTTCTGAATCTAATGCTAACAAGGTGTCCCTCCCCTCTGCTGAGTAGTACTTCCACAGGCCTGCCCCCCAATCTCTCTCAGGAAGTCTATTCATTCTCAATGCCACCTCATATCCCCTGAACCACTGCACAACAGAATCCTTCCCCACATCCTTAAGTATATGTACCTTTCCTTCAGACTGCACTGTAGAACTGCTTCCGCCATCTGTGCTGGGTCTTCTTCTTCAAGCTCAGCATTTGAACTAAAATCATTTTTTTCTCCTCCATGGCAATTTTTTCTTTCTCTGCCTCTCTTTTGAGCCTAGCTAGTTCCAATTGGAGCTCCCTTTCATGCTCCATCTTGAGCTTTTCCAGCTCCATTTGGTGCTTCCTAGCCTCCTGCCTGTCCTCCACCTCCTCTGGGGACAGACCGCTTGAAGAGGTCTTGCCCTCAAAGGTGCCTTGCTCCCAGGCAGATCATAATTATCCACAGCATCGCACTCCAGGCTCTGTTCCTCCACATCCACATGATCATTCCCCTCCTCTGGGTGCTTGTCAGCCTCCCTGGCAGCCAGTCAGGCCCTCAGCAGCTTTTGTAGCTCCTCCTTCCTAGTGAGGCATTTAAAAGGACATTTGAGTTCCTTACAGAAATGTTTGAGCTGAGTCACCATATAGGCTTCCAACCTCTCCCGGTCAAATACCTAATCTGAAACAACTGCTAATGGCTCCCCAGGCTGAGACATGAATGTGCATGAAGACTCAAAAGTTGCAAGGTTTCAAGAAGGCAAAAAAAAAAAAGGAAAAACAGTATCTTGTAATGGTCTGTGATGTGAAAGTAGTGTACACCAATCAATATAGGAAAAGTACAAATATATGTCCTGTACCATCATTGGCACCCATGTTAGGAATGGGGTCTCTAGTAGGCAGTGGTTTGCACCCTGTCCAAGTAGGGACCCTCCTTCTAGTCAGGGTATGGAAGTCACACAGCTAAGATAACCCTTCCTCACTCCCTTGGTAACTTGTCTCAAGAAGTTAGGCTTATCTCACAGGCAATGTGTAAAGTACTTGTACACACACACACAAACACAAACAGAGTAATACAGTGAAAACTTCACAAAAGTACTCCACATCAGTTTAGGGAAATAGCCAATATTTATCTGAGTAAAACAAGACCAAACAGACAAAAATCCAATATCCACAAGTAAAGATGTGAATTTTCAAAGATTAAATGTAGTACAGCACTTAGAAACACAAAAGCTCCAACTGGGGATATCACAACGACTTGATGACATTTTTTCCGACAGTCTGGTGCCACCCACAAAGGAGCACAGGCCGGCAATGGAGTTGTATAGACCCTGGTTACAGTACCTTGAAAAACAAGAAAGAAACAAAGACATGGCATCAGGGAGGTGAGGCATTGCTGGAGCTGGTGCCAAGTCAGTTCCTAACTGACAGCGGAGAGGTAAAATATTGGTTCCTTAATGCTAGGCAGAGGAGGTGCGTCATTGGCGCTGGCAAGGGAGAGGTAGATGAATCCAGCAGTCAATACACACGGATTTGACTTTACAGTGTTACAATCACCCCATGAGGCTACAGATGCTGTGGCGGAGTCAGGTGCCATGGATGTTCATGACACGGCACTCTGGTCTCAACTATGGAGGGACTTCGGAGGCACTGCAGCTGCATCCTAGCCTGGGTTGTAGGTCGCGTCATTGCACTCAGCAGGGACCACTGCTTTGGTGCAGTTAGCAGTGTGGAGTTGGAGAGGGGCGCTGGTTTCAAAGTCGTTCTGGAAGTCAATGTACTTGTTTCTTCTTTGTTGCACCAGAACTCACACCCACGTGCACAAGAACTGGATTTGGCACTACTTGGCAAGTCAGGACTCTCAGCAAGAAAGCCCAGTTGCTGGCAGATTAAGGCCCTCATTACAACCCGGACGGTCGGGTTTAAAGCAGCGGTAATACCGCCAACAGCCCGGCGGAAAAAAAAAATGGAATCACGACCATGGCGGAATCCGCCAACATAGACAGCCACTTTAACTCTCCGACCACCACGGCGGTAGAAACAAACACTGTGGCGGTAACCGCCAACAGATAGGCAGAAGAGAATGTACTGCCAACACTATTACAAGAGGCCTATCTGCCACCTTTTCCGGGGCGGTACCAATGCTATCAAAAGCACGACGGAAACAGGAATTGGAACTGAAACCACTCACCTCTCGACACCCAGCGAGGAACCAGGATGCCATGGAGCCCGAACTACAGGTCCTGCCCATGCTCGTCTTCCTCCTCTTGGATCAGGAGCAGGAAAGGCACCGTCGACGACCACGGTGAGTACTGCACCTACAACACAGGGGAGGGTGGGAGGGAAAAGAGAGTGACACACACACGCAACACGCAATACCCCCACCCTCACCCACAACACCAGACTCACAAATACATGCAGCAACATTACATATACACCCCCTGACCCCTGGAAGAACGCAAGGACAAAAGGAAATGGTTGTAACGAGTGTAATCAATAAAAATCAGATAGGGCAATTAAACAAAATCAGTATATACAAATATGTACACCAACTACACAAGTCTGGATATTAATCAAACATCGTCCGTGGATCAGTGTCCCAAAATGCATGGGCGAAGCCCACACAAGATACCTGACTCGAAACGGAGAGAACACTGCAGGGGCATCAGATCGAAATGAAAGAGGCACCTCAGGGGGAGGGGGGGCACCTCAGCCGGATGAACGTACGACGCCACTGCTCCACGAGGGGGCTTCATGCCCACTGCTGTATCCTGGGGAGTGCAAAGCCACAGTCTCACAAGTCTTTCCAGTGGGTGGTTTGCCCACTGCTCTATCCTGGGGAGTGCAAAGCCACAGTCTCAGAAGTCTCTCCAGTGGGTGGTTTGCCCACTGCTCTATCCTGGGGAGTGAAAAGCCACAGTCTTACAAGTCTCTCCAGTGGGTGGTTTGCCCACTGCTCTATCCTGGGGAGTGCAAAGCCACAGTCTCTCAAGTGGATGTCAGTCTCCACTGGTTCTGGAGGGGGCATTGTGCCCAGAGTGCTTCATCCTGCCAAGGACTGAGGAAGTGGATGTGAATATCCACTGGTTCTGGAGGGGGCTTTGTGCCCAGAGTGCTTCATCCTGCCAAGGACAGAGGTAGTGGGTGTGATTCTACACTGGTTCTGGAGGGGGCTTTGTGCCCAGAGTGCTTCATCCTGCCAAGGACAGAGGTAGTGGATGTGATTCTCCACTGGTTCTGGAGGGGGCTTTGTGCCCAGAGTGCTTCATCCTGCCAAGGACTGGGGTAGTGGACGCTGTTCTCCACTGGTTCTGGAGGGGGCTTTGTGCCCAGTGATGCTGCACCTGGGGTGTGGCAGTTCCCAGTCCCTCACCTAGGTGTGTGTGTGCCACGAGATTGTCTGGGAACAGGTAGCATGATATGCCAAGGAGGCAGAAACACACTCCACCCAGCTGCGACTTCGCCTGCCACTTGCTGGTACAAACAGTGCTAGGAGTAATGCCTCATGGACGCTGGACAGGGTCCAGGACGTCTTCTGCAGCCTCGGATGGCTGCCCACTGGGGATGATTGCCGTGTCAGCTGTGGTGGCACTGTCTGAGCACTTCACGGGGCTGGTGGCAGTGGTTGCGGAGGTGTCTGTGGCGGAGGTGCTGGCGGTGGTGCATGTGTCTGCACCTGTTGAGGGACACAGCAGGACGTCTCCTGCAGCCTCGGACGGCTGCCCACTGGAGATGATGCTGGGGACTGTTGGTGAGGCAGCAGACTTGCAGGTGGTGGTGCTTGTGGCGGTGCCGGTGCAGGTGGCGGTGCAGGTGGCGGTGTCCACTGCCGTACAGGTTGATGTACTGTTTGACAGAAGGGGTGACTCTGGTCTCTCAGCCGAGCCACCCTGCCCTGTCCTGACCTGCTCTTCGGCTTGTGCCCCTTCCCCACCTTTGATGTTGCTGCTGGTGTCTTGCCACTGTCCCCTTTTGGTTTGGAGGAGCCCTTGCTTGCTGGTAGGTGCTGCTTCTCCCTCCGGTATGTGGGCACCTTCTTCACCTTGGCAGGTGTCGGAATGGCCTGCTCCTTGGCCTCACTAGGTGGCACACTGGCAGCCCTGATGGGTGGCGCCCGCGATGAGACCGGAGTTGCTGTGACCTCTGTGCTTAGGGATTTGGTGGCTGAGATGCTGGGCTGGGACCGGGACAACCTGGCCCTAGGGGAAGGACGGGGGGAGGTGTAGGGAAGAGGTCAATGTTAGCCAGGACAAGTTTCTTAGACACACTGAGACAGGAGGATGGAGGGGGTTTGGGAGTGGAGGAAGAGGTAGTGGTTGTAGGAGGTGTATGTATGCTGAATTTGGATGGTGCATGGGTCGGAGGCTGTTGTGAGGTGGATGGCTATTGGGTGGGTGTGTGCCTGCGTTTGTGTAGTTTGGGAGGGGGGCTCACAGACACACTGGGAGAGGACACAGGGGATGTGTGAATGGTAGTGGGGGTGGTGAGTGCACATGAGCGGTGTGTGGTGATGGGCATTCTGGTGATGGAGGTAGTGGCTGAGGATGTAGTGCATGCAGGTGTGAGTGGAGACAAGACAAGGAGGGAGGAGGAGGACATGGAGGAGGGGGAGACAGTGGAGGCAGTGGATGTTGCTGTGTCTGCATGGGGATGGTGGTCGTGTGAGTGCTGGTGGGATGTGTGGTGCTAATGTTTGCCATGTCCACTCTTGTGTGTTGATGAGTGTGCATGCTGGTCTGATGCTGTGCTTGGGATAGGCTCAGGTACAGGGGATTGGGACTGGGTGGAGGAAGTTGGAGGCGGGGAGGCTGGACACAGGGACAATGGCTGCCATCAGTGCTGAGGCCAGAGCCTGAAATGCTCTTTGTTGGGCCGCATGCCCAGAATGAATGCCCTCCAGGTATGCAATTGTTTGCTGCAAATGCCTGTCCACGCCCTGGATGGCATTCAAAGTGGTAGATTGCCCAACAGTGAGGGATCTCAGGAGGTCAATAGCTTCCTCACTGAGGGCAGCAGGGGTGACTGGGGCAGGGCCTGAGGTGCCTGGGGCAAAGGAGATGCCCACTCTCCTGGGTGAGTGGGCACGGGAAACACACTGAGGGGCTGCTGGTAGGGGGGGCGGTGGCTGTACCTGTTGATGCGGTGGGCACAGAGGTGCCCGCCAGCGCAAGGGAGCTCCCATCAAAGGAGGAGTCGCTGTTGCTGGTGTATGCTCCTGTCCCCGTTGTGGAGCTCCCCTCACCCTCCGTCCTACTGGTGCCTTCCGACTCCGTTACTTCACCCTCCAGGGCCATGTGGGATGCAGCTCCCTCCTGCTCCGGTGCCACTGCTCCTCCGCCAGATGATGCTAATGCACGCAAGAACAGGGTGACACAAATAAAAGGGGGGGAAAGATAGAAGAGACACATGGTCAGTGCGTGCAACACCACTACCGTTGGTGGAAACAACACACAGAGAGCAGCCCTGTGCACTAAGCCATGCACTAACAGTGCAAGGGAAAAGCACATGCCCAAGGGGGACTCTGTCTAGACCCTTTTCATGCACAGCTGGAACCCATGGGAGCCTGACTAGGTGTAGAGGACAAATACCCACTTTGGGGTTGGAGTGGGAATGAGGCTGCAAAACAATGGATCTACCTTTGCGCGTCTGCCCTTGCCTAGGGGAACCCACAGGCCACCACCCCCTCCCAGACACCTTGTCAAGCGCGCACTGTCAGCTGAATGAGAGTGCACTGGCCCCGTTGTGCCTGCTGTGATGCCCTCAAGCACCCATCCAACTCCGGATATGCCACCACCAGGATCCGGTACATCAGGGGGGTCATGGTGCAACGGGCACCTCTTCCACATTGGGAGGCCATCCCCAGCTGGGCCTCCTCCGTCTTCTTGCTCCAGCGGTGCTGGTCCTCCCATCTTTTCAGGCAGTGGGTGCTCCATCTATGGTAGACCCCCAGGGTCCGCACTCCCTTGGCGATGGCACGCCAAACACCCTTCTTCTGGTGGGCGCTGACCTAGAGGAAAAGTGAAGTAATAATGGATGTTACTATCCCGTACAGTTCTTCTCACGCATTGCCTAAAAACCTCCCACCCTGGCCCAGACATACATACACACACACTATCCTCACATGCTGGCCTGTTCCCCCCTCCCTCTTACATCCACTACACTCCATACAATTGTATGCCATCCACCATGCTCACAGTGTACTCACCTGTTTGTCTGGAGGACGGTACAGTTGCGTGTACTGGGGGAGGACCCCATCCACTAGTTTCTCCAACTCCTCCAAAGTGAAGGCAGGGGACCTTTACCCAGACACTGTAGCCATTGTCGCTTCCAGACACAGGTCACAGCAGCACTTGCAGTATAGGTCCACTCCTGTTGAAGGTTAGGTATCAAGTGAGGGAACAGTTAGAAAATGGCGGCCACGTCCGCGGCGGTGTGTACCGTCACCGCCAGTGTACATCGTCATTGGCTCCTGGAACCCATAGGGCCCAATGTTAACCAATGCTGAATTGCGCCGCGGTCTTCGACCGTCTACCGCGACGGTGTACAATGCCAGCGCAGTTACCTCATATCCCCTTCTCCCACCTTACAGGTCAGGCAGCCGCCATTTCAGGGGGCCACATGGCAGGCCAAATTAACTGCGTCACACCTATTTAGGCCAGGAATACGGACAGACAAAGGCACATATAGAAATTTTAACTTTTTTGCAAAACAGCATTGTGATACCTCAGTGTTGTATGAACCTCTGCTCACCGTTCTTCTCCATAGGGCACGTCTGCTGGGGAAGGAGATGAGATGGCGGCATCCTCCGGTGTACAGACCCCTGGTGGACCTGTCGACAATGGAAGAGAGACACATAATTATCACTTACAGACTTGATTGTGCAACAATCCAGGAACTGTGTGCCCAGGTGGAGCCAGACCTGACTTCAGCTATCTGCCATCCCACAGGAATACCCCCTCTAGTGCAGGTCCTGTTTTTACTCCATTTCCTGACCAGTGAGTCTTTTAAAAAAAGAGTGGCCATGGCATCAGGGATGTCCCAGCCAATGTTCTCTAACATGTTGTCCAGAGTGTTGTCTGCCCTGCTGAAGCACATGTGCAGCTACATTGTTTTCCCTCAAGTGGAGGATTTGCCCACATTGAAAGGTGACTTCTATGCCCTGGGACATATCCCCAACATCATTGGTGCCATTGATGGTACACATGTAGCATTTGTCCCCCCCCCCCACAGGAATGAACAGGTGTACAGAAACCAGAAAAGCTACAATTCCATGAATGTGCAGATGGTGTGTTTGGCAGACCAGTACATCTCCCATGTGAATGACAAGTATCCTGGCTCAGTGCATGACGCTTACATTTTGAGGAATAGCAGCATCCCTTATGTGATGGGGCAACTCCAGAGGCACCAGGTGTGGCTAATAGGTGAGCCTAAAGTCCCCACACAGTTTCATTTGCTGTCTGGGTATGGGAGTTTCCCTAATATTTGCGTATGTCTAACAGTTGTCCCTCGATATTTGCAGGTGACTCTGGTTACCCCAACCTGTCATGGCTACTGACCCCAGTGATGAATCCCAGGACAAGGGCAGAGGAACGCTACAATGAGGCACATGGGTGGACTAGTAAGATTATAGAGCGCACCTTCGGCCTCCTGAAGGCCAGATTCCGGTGCCTCCATCTGACAGGTGGATCCCTATACTACTCACCGAAGAAGGTGTGCCAGATCAACGTGGCCTGCTGTATGTTGCACAACCTGGTTTTGCGACATTCAGTGCCTTTTCGACAGGAGGATGGGCATGATTCTGGTCTTGTGGTAGCTGTGGAGCCTGTGGACAGTGAAGAAGAGGAGGCAGACGAAGAAGATGTAGACAACTTAAACAACATCATCATGCAGTACTTCCAGTGAGACACAGGTAAGAAGATGGAACTGCTTCCCACATATCATACTTTTGTAGGACCTAGCATAAGTCAGCCTTTTGAACTCTGTGTATGGACCCTGACTTGCCACTTTGGCTTTCCATTTCACAGCTCTGGGTCCCCATTAATGCCCTCTGCTATGTTTACTCCTGGCCTACAGCTGTGTAACATTGGTATGTGAACAAGTACATTGACATAGCTATATTCTAGAGATTTTGCAATTACACATTTGTGAAAGCACAGACTGACTCCAGATTGTTTTGTGATTCAAGGGTGTTTATTTCTGTGCAGATAAGTGGAGGGGTGTGTGAAATGGGCTGGGGTGATGGTGGAGGAATGTCCATGGCGGAGTCCAGTCTATTGGTCTCTCAGGTGCATTGTCCAATGGGGCATAGGAAGTGGAGCTATGGCACTTTAAGGTGGACAGGGTGACAAAGTGGGACAGAAGGGTGACATTCAGGAGGGTCTTATTTCATGGCGGGGGTCTTGGCAATATTCTCTGTCTTGTTCCTGGATCTCAGGGACCGTTTGCGGGCTGGTTCGCCTTCTGCAGTGGGTGGGGTGCTGGTGGCCTGTTGTTCCTGTGGCGGGCCTCCTGTCCACTAGCGCCGGCGGAGGTGGAGGGCTCTTCATCATCCAGGCTAATGTCAGCAGCCCATTTGTGTGCCATTGTGTCCCTCATGGTGTTGACATGGTCTGCCAGCACCCCTGCAATGGTGACCAGGGTGGTGTTAATGGACTTCAAGTCCTCCCTGATCCCCAGGTAGTGTTTCTCCTGCAGCCGCTGGGTCTCCTGAAACTTGGCTAGTACCGTGCCCATGGTCTCCTGGGAATGGTGGTAAGATCCCATGATGTTGGAGAGTGCCTCGTGGAGTGTTGGTTCCCTGGGCCTGTCATCCCCCTGTCGCACAGCAGTCCACCCAGCTTCCCTGTTATACTGTGCCTCTGTCCCCTGAACCGTGTGGCCACTGACCCCAGGTCCCTGATTGTCTTGGGTTGGTGGGTTTGCCTGGGTTCCCTGTAGTGGTGGACACACTGCTGATTGACGTGTCCTGGGGACAGAGGGATGGGCCCGCTGGGTAGGTGCTGTGGCAGTGTTTCCTGAGGGGGATGTTCAGTGGTGGTTTTGGACTGTGTCAGGGGAACAGACTGTCCCGAGGTCCCTGATGGGCCGGGCTGGTCATCTTGATCCAGACGTGCAGAGCTGCTGTCATCACTGTGGGCCTCATCTGTTGGGGGACTGGATATGTGTGGCACCTCCTGTCTGGTGACATTGGGTATGGGTCGTGTTGGGGTGTAAATGCATAGTTTTAGTATCTGTGTGTGCCATCTTGTGCATTGGGTGAGGTACCCTCTACACCTGTGCTTGCATCATTGTGTTAGCCCTTTTGTGATAGTTGGTTTGGGGTCTGTGTGGGTTTCTGTACTGGAAACGCTTTGGTGATGGTGGTCCATGCCTAGGTATTGCATGCAGGGCCTTGGTATTGAGATGTGTGGGTTGTGATAGTGGGACATATGGAGATGATAGTGTGATGGGGGTGAGGGTGAGGGTGGGGGTATGTGATGGCATGCAGGTGGGGTGGGGGGATAAAGTAGTTAAGATATGACTTATCAGAGTCCAGTCCTCCTGCTACTCCTGCGAGGCCCTCAGGATGCATTATTGCCAAGACTTGCTCCTCCCATGTTGTTAGTTGTGGGGAGGAGGTGGGGGTCCACCGCCAGTCCTCTGTATAGCAATTTGGTGTCTTGATACCACAGAACATACCTTCCCCCGTAGGTCGTTCCACCTCTTCTCGATGTCATCCCGTGTGCTTGGATGCTGTCCCACTGCGTTGACCCTGTCAACGATTGTCCGCTATAGCTCCATCTTCCTTGCAATGGATGTCTGCTGCACCTGTGATCTGAATAGCTGTGGCTCTACCTGGATGATTTCCTCCACCATGACCCTGAGCTCCTCCTCTGAAAACCTGGTTTTTTTTTTAGATGCTATGATGTGGTGTGGGTGATGTGTGAGGTGCTGTCTGTTGTGATGTGTGGGGGGATGTGTTGGTGTGTGTTGTTTGAGGTGCGTGGATGTTGTATAAGTGATGGTGTTGTGTGTCTGTGGATGCTGGTGTTGTGTTAGCTAATCTCTCTCTCTGACCTTCTTCGAAATTTTACATTGTAATTGTGGGTAATGTGGGTGTGTTTTATAGTGGTGTGGGTCTGGTGTGTGTATGTGCATCAGGTGTATGTATTTCGAAGTGTCCAATGTGGTTGTGTTTTGTAAATGTGTGTGCATTTTGAGCGCAGCGGTGTGTACCGCCAATGGATTACTGCTGTTGAAAGGCCGCTGCATTGATTCGTGGGTCGTGATAGTGTGGGTGTATTCTTGTTGGCGTGACTGTGTGGGTTTTGGTATCGCCAGTTTAAAACTGACCTTTGGTGTGGCGGACTTGTGTGGGTGTCTGTATTGTGGTGGATTCCGAGATGTGGGTCGTAATACCTGTAGCGGTATTCCGGAGCCGCAACGGTATGTTGGCGGTCTTCAGCACGGCAGTAAGTGGGATTTACCGCCAGGGTTGTAATGAGGGCCTAAGTCTTCAATGGCCCTAGAACTTCGTAACAGGAGGAAAGCTCAATTCAAGCCCTTGGGGAACCTTGGAAAGCAGGATGTACAACGCAAAGTCGAGACCTTTCACTACCAGTACAAAAGCACATGCAGCAGGCCAGTACAACAAAGGCGCAAGCAGGGTGGCAGTCTTTAGTACATCATCCAGCTCTTGCTCCTGGTAGAATGTTCTCAGTCCAGAAGTGTTCTAACAATGTGGTGTCAGAGGTCCAGTACTTATACTAATTTCTGTCTTTGAAGTAGACAAACTTCAAAGAGAAGTCTTTGTAATGCACAAGACCCTGCCTTTCCCTGTCCTGGCTCCAGACACACTCCAGGGGTTGGAGACTACTTTGTGTGAGGATAGGTATAGCCCTATTCAGGTGTGAGTGTCAGCTCCTCCCACCACTCTAGCTCAGAAAAAAACATCATCCTGGTGATGAGCCATCAGGATATGCAGGGCACACTTCAGCTCCCTTTATGTGACTGTCTAGAGTGAATACACAAACAGCCCACCTGTCATCCTGACCCAGCATACAGGCAGAGGCACAGAACGGTTAAGCAAGAAAATGCCTATTTTCTAAGTATGGCATTTTCAAATTTACAATTTAAAACAAAACTTCACCAAAAGACGAATTTTTGAATTGTGAGTTCAGAGACCCCCAAACTCCACATCCCTATTTGCTCCCAATGGGAAATTACACTTTAAAAATATTTCACGGCATTCCCCATGTTGCCCTATGGGCCAGATAGGTCTTGCAATAGTGAAATACGAAATTAGCAGTATTTCAGTATCAGGACATGTAAAACACACCAGTACATATCCTTTTAAACATACTGCACCCTTCCCATGGGACTGCCTTGGGCCTACCTTAGGGGTGACTTACAGGTAATAAAAAGGAAGGTTTGGGCCTGACAGGTGGGTGCACTTGCCAGGTCTACATTGCAGTTTACAATTGCACTCACAGACACTGCAATGGCAGGCATGAGCCATTGTTAAAGGCCTACTGAGTGGGGGGCACAATCAGTGCTGCAGGCCCACTACAAGTATTTGATGTACAGGCCCTTTGCACACCCGGTCCACTATACTAGGGACTTACTAATAATTCATGTTGCACCTGACCTTTTTTGCAGGGTCATCCCCAATCTTTTTGCCTCCTTCCTGCTAATTTTTCTGACCAGTTTTTGTTGGCTTTAGGAGTCTGGGCACTTTAACACTGCTAAAACAGTGCTAAAATGCACATGTTCTCTGTGTAGATTGTGCTATTGATTGGTTTATCCATGATTGGCATATTTGATTTACTGATACGTCCCTAGTAAAGTGCATTAGAGGTGCCCAGGGCCTGTAAGTCAAATGCTACTAGTGGGCCTAGAGCACTGGTTGTGCCACCCACATTAGTAGACCTGTAAACATGGCTCAGACCTACCTGCCACTGCAGTGTCTGTGTGTGCAGTTTTAAACTGCCAATTTGACTTGGCAAGTGTACCCACTTGCCAGGCCTAAACCTTCTCTTTTACTACATCAGGCACCCCTAATGTAGGCCCTAGGTAGCCCCAGGGGCACCTAGGACATATACTAGTGTGTTTTATATGTCCTAACAGTGAAATACTGCCAAATTCGGTTTTCACTGAGCAAGGCCTATCCCTCTCATAGGTTAACATGGGGGCTGCCTTTAAATATCCCTAAAGCGCAGATTCCCTTTGAGAGCAGATAAAAATATGAAGATTAGGGTCTCTGAACCCACAATTTAAAAATACATCTTTTAGTGAAGTTGTTTTTTTAAATTGTCTGTTTGAAAATGCCGCTTTTAGAAAGTATGTATTTTCTTGCTTAAACTATTCTGTGACTCTGGATGTTTGTGGATTGTCTGTTTGGGTCAGTTTGACAGTTGGGCTGTTTTGCACCTCTCTAAACAGTGACACAAAAGGGGGCGGGCGTGTAGCCTGTGTATCCTGATGAGCCAGCTGAGCTAGAGGGGAGGGAGGAGTGGTCGTTCACACATGAAAGGATTGTGCCTGCCCTTAGACAATGCAGTCTCCAACCCCCTGGTATGCATCTGGGGCCTGGCCTGGACAAGGAAGGATCTTGCAAACACTTGAGACTTTGCTTTGAAGTTTGCCAACTTCAAAGGCAGAGCAGGGTATAAGAAGAAGACACCAAACCCCAGGCTTTTAGAATCTTTCTGGAATCAAGAGGAACCTCTGCCAAGTAGAAGAGCTTGAGGAGGAGTACTGCCCCTTTGCTGTGCTGTTTCGCTGGACTGGCCTGCAGTTGCTGCTTCTGCCTGAATATAGTGCAAAGGCTAAACTTTGCTGTGGATCCTGCTTGAGAAAGCTCTCCAAGGGCTTGGAGATGGGCTTGCCTCCTGTTGGAAGTCTCAGGAACACGAAATACTTCAGTTTCCTCGACCTGCAGCACTGGGAACTATGTGTTTTGTGCTGTTTAAGAGGAGAAACCACATTGACACCACCAACGACGCTGCTGGCCTGCACCGTGACCTGCGACGCCGCAGAGAACTGCATTGCCCCGCCTCGCACCACGACCCTGGTCTCACCGTTGCCATCATCAGATGACTTCACTGAGCCGCTGCTGGCATTGCGACCTGTGGGCCCCGCACTCTGGCATTGCCTGCTCACACCGCAGCCTGGTCCTCCCCAACAACGCCGCTCCTGCTGACACCGGTGCCGCTGCCTGCACCTTGGCGTTTGGATACCGCTTGTGAGGAGCACGAAGCACCGTCCCGTCTCGCACCAAAGCCCCAGTCCACCTACGCCAGCACCATCGTCTCCAGTGTCGTCACCAGGCATCCCTTCCTGCACCATGGCCTGTGGAAACCGCTTGTGAGGGTCACGAAGCACCGTCCTGTCACGCAGCGCTGGCTTGGAGCTTCCGCAACGATGCCACCGCTGCCTGCATCATGACCTGTGGACACCACATGTTGCACTGCTTCACACTGCAGCCTTGGTTTCACCGACACCGCTGGATGCTGTCACCGAGCATCTGCATGCACTGTGACCTGTGCGCACTGCACTTCACATTGTCCCGCTTTGCACCGCAGCCCCGAAACCATCCACGCCAGAGCTCCTGACTTCATCAGCCCGGAGTTTGATCTGCAACGCGTGTGACTTCCAGGGCCCGACGACTCCAGCACCGACTCTAGAACCGACACTGCGACATCAGCGACGCCGCTCTCCGGAGCTCACCTCTAGGATCATGATGCCCTACAAATCCAGTGTACTGTTTGCAGGGCTTCCCGACACCGTAGTTAGCCCGCGACACGTGGTCAGCCTGAACTGTTGGTTTTGTTGATCACGACGCCGTGATAGCCCCAGGTGGAGCTACTGACTTCAAGGAACTTTATTTTTGAGTAAATCTTGCAGAATTCATATTTCCATTACTGTATGTTGGATTTTTATTGTATTTGGTCCTGTTCTAAATAGGTAAACATTGGCTTTTTCTAAAACTGGTGCGGTGTCCTTTTGTAGTGTTTTCACTGTGTTACTGTGTGTTATGTGCAAATGCTTTACACATTGCTTCTGAGATAAGCCTGACTGCTCCGGCCAAGCTACCAAGAGGGTGAGCAGGGGTTATCTGAGTGGGTATCTCTCTTATCCTGACTAGAGTGAGGGTCCCTACCTGGACAGGGTGCAAATCGACTGCCAACTACAGACCCCATTTCTAACAATTCAAATATGCCAATCATAGATGAATCAATCACCAATACAATTTAGACAGGAAGCACTTGCACCCTATCACTGGTCATCAGTGATAGAGTACCCAGAGTTCTAAAACCAGTGGAAACGAAATTCAGTACAGGATCAAAAACAGGAAGTCAGAAGCTAAAAGACAGCGGAAACCAAACCAAGAACTGCCAGGTCTAACACATGCGGTAGTTCGAACCAAGACTTGCAAAACTAAGATGTACACTACTCACACAATAAAGGTAACCCAGTAACGGTTAACCAAGTCCTGGATGTCTAACAACTTTATCAATTGTGGGGTCTCAAGATGTATTGAAATAGTAGAATCTTCCAAAAATAATAACCTCCTTTCCGGATTTCAATAGTGTGACCCCAGCAGACCTTTTGTATATTTGCTTTTTTTGCTGAAGCCAGCAGTAACACCGAGTTTGCTTGAGCAACTTTGGCCACAGCGGAGCTTGTTTGCAAGTTCTGGACCAGCAAAGGAGAACTCCGGGAGTGGTGTATCGCGTTACCACAGATGATCAGACCTAAATATCTGCCTAAGTTTGCACAATTGAAAGAGATGCTTTCGTAACTCAGCAGTTCCAATTTGAAAACAACTTACTTAATAGAACTTGCTGCCTATTAATAGTTCTCTTTACAAAGAAGATCATCAACAATGAATACAAATTTGTTCCAGGAACATTGCTAGTATTAACCATTGTCCGTAAAATCCAAAGCACAATTTAAACATTTTTCTAAACAAGTTCCATGTAGTATGTTTACAAGAGTCTTGAGAAAATGATAGTTTTAGTATACCCAATTTTACTATCATTGAGCAAAAGGCCAGAAAGACCAGATTGGTCACCTTGGAATTCTTATGTTAATCAATAGCCAATGCAAACTAAGATGCAAAGACATTTAGGGGGTCATTACGACCCTGGCGGACGGCGGAGAAGCGGCGGTAAGACCGCCAACAGGCTGGCGGTCAAATCTTTGCAATTATGACCATGGCGGTTACCGCCATGGTCATCCGGCGCTTCTCCGTTCCGCCCGCCAGGGCGGAGACGACCGCTGGGCTGGAGACCTGGGTCTCCAGCCCGGCGGTCGTCACTATACCGCTGGCGGTATTTGGACCCCGCTGACCGCCATGGATTTCATGCGGTTTGGAACCGCCATGAAATCCATGACGGTAAGCACTATCAGTGCCAGGGAATTCCTTCCCTGGCACTGTTAGGTGTCTCCCCCACCCCCACCCCGACCCCCTCCCCTACACCCCCCACCACCCCTGCCACCCCCCAAAGGTAGCAGGACCCCTGTCCCAACCCCTACCCCCAACATCACATCACTCATTCACACCCGACACGCGCGCAGGCACCACCGACACACATACACGCACACACACCGACATACATGCCAACATCCACACACACAGTCAGACACGCACATCCACATTCAAAGATACACGCACACAACCATACAGACATACCTCCAGACATACACGCACTCATTTCCAAACACACAACACCCCCGCAAGCATACACGCACTCACACACCCCCTCTACATACACACACGCACACCCCCATGCATGCACACAACACACAACACCCCCCCACCCCCCACCCCTAATGAACAATCAACTTACCTGGTCCGTCGATCCTCCAGGAGGAGACGGGATCCATGGGGGCTGCTCCGCCGACACCACACCGTCAACAGAACACCGCCACGCTGAATCACAGGACGTGATTCGGTGGGCGGTGTTCTGTTGACGTGGCGGTGGAGGTGGAGCAACCTCCACTTCCCCGCCAACCGCCAGTATGGCGGTTGGCGGCTCTCCATCCAAAAAAGGACGGAGGGCTGCCAACAGTCATAATACGCCGAGTGGAAAACCGCCACCACTGGCGGTCTTCAGCACGGCGGTCCCTCGGCGGTCTTGATAAAAGACCGCTGAGGTCAAAATGACCCCCTTAGTCTTCCTCTAATCAATCTTGGTTGTAAAGGCAGATAATTATAGGAATGAATGGCTATATAGTATATATAGCAAACTTAATTAGTACCTTGAACTACAGGGACCTACCTTCCTTGCATTATTACGGAGACTTCAATGAAGTCCTCTTGGGAGTATTTTCAGAAGTGATCATCTCCAGAGAAGGACCAGACGGAGCTTTTCTAATTCCACTGCATATATTTTTCAGTAAAGTCTAAAGCCACTCAAAGAAATTTACATTTCTTAAAACCTTTCTAGTGGAATCCAGCCTAAGTTGTATTAACTTTCATTTTTTGAATGATCAACCTGCAAGGGTTCCTATTGACAAACACAAGTTCTATTATAGATTTTACCATGATTCGCTTTTCTTACTTTTACATGTGTGAAAACTAGAAATGATTTCAAAGAAGGAAAGTTACCATAACCCTCAGGCTATTACATTTTCGAGTTTCCAATCATTAGATTCAGCGCCAGCCACGGTAACTGCAATAAATATTAAAAAGATAATGCGGAATTCTAAACTATCAGTCAAGCTTGCATCGTTGGCCACCAACCCTATATTAAGAGAAGTACTGAAAGAAAACTCGATGGTAAGGATAGCATGTGGAATGAAATGTGGGACAAAATAACAAAAATTATTATATTTCACTTGTCCCAAAATATCATAGCCAACACACAGCTTCGAGAAAAATAACACTGCAAAACATCAAGGAAAATATAAACTATAAAGAGACAATTATGGGGATCCATGCGACATTTGTTAACTCCTCAATAAAGTATAGAGCGATCTAATGGCATAAAGCAATTAAGAGCGTATTGTTGGAAAACAGTAAGGAGGATAAAAACAGATGAAGGCAAAAGAAAGTGGGCGATATTACATAAAACAATTGAAGAAAAAGATATAAAAAACGTTTTGGCATTTAGTACGGACTGGCCCTTATGGAGGAGCTGTCCCTGTTATTCTTCCACCTCTAGGATCGTGTCTGGTCCAAGCTTCGATAAATGGGTTTAGATGCCAACTTTGCTGCACCCGATAATTGCATTACACTCCAATTCCAGGATGCGTATCAAGCAATCGGATTGGCCGCACATCTCCTCCAAAATATTTATTGGGAATGGGCTTAAGCAAGGTTGCTTTTAGCTTCTCTTCTCTTTTCATTGTAAATTTCAGACATAGGCCATTACGTTCAAAAATCAGAATTTCATCCACCAAAACTAGCCACTGCTCAGTTAGCTATTTAGCATATGCAGGGAATCTTTTGATCTGTTCACGGACCCCAACTTGATTTGCAGCATAAGCTTGCTGCTTTTAATGATGATAACCAGATCAATAACTGTTATGGGGAATTATTATACTCAGGGCCATTACAGGGCATGATGTAACTGTATTCTGTATTCTTGCAATGTTGTCACTGTGCTCTGAGCTTGTGCCCACTTTGCTCAGAGGGTTCCAGTCAAGGCAGTTATCAGCTGATAGAGCCTGGGGCGGCTGAGAGCAAACACGTGTGCTGGTTTCTTTTATATGGGATTAAACCTACTTCTGCTGTCCATACCAATCCTTGCAAGGACACTACAATGACCTCTTGGTGGGCATCAATAGAACAAAATCACATCTTTTAGGAAGAGTCCACAGAAATTCACATGGAAATTGGGAAATAATAATGTGTAGTCAGTAAAGTCAAATGTTTACCCGGGCTTTTATCTGGTTAAAAATGTAACCTCTGTACAACCTCTAAATATGTTGAAATCAAAGGTCTGCCATGACAACATATTCATTAAAAAAGTTTGCACCAAATTATGGAAGGTGTGCAGTGAGGTCCACCATAACTGCTTTCAGGGCCAAACATATTCCACTCCTGACTTTTAGGCCAATGGTATTAAATGAAAAGAAGGTAAATAAATTAGATCTGTTTTTCATTCAAAACGGTCATCTTTTATTCAAGTTAAGAAACTTCCCTCCTTATGCAATGACCAGAGCTGAATTAAGGCTCCCATCAATTGATGTAGCTCATTTGAGTTGGAAAATCAATTATTTTTGTGATTACTCCTCAGCAAACACCTACATCCATGGAAGGCTTGATTTTTCAGAAACTGACACAGAACATTATGATCAGCTTGCCTTTCTCTTCTGATCAAACTAATTCTGATTGCCAAGAACATAATGTATCTTCAATCAAGGATCTTTTGATGCTACAACATCTAACCCATGGTAATGACATGGTAATAGAGTCCGATGCTAGCAGACTAGGCTGGGGGGGCAGGTGTGGACAGATCTCCATGGGGGGTCAATGGACACCAGAGGAGTTAAACCTGCATATCAATTGCTTGGAACTCCTTTCGGGCTTGTTTGTGATCCGATCTCTAACGCAGGACAAGGTATCCTGTTGCATCCTGTTAAGAATGGACAACACATCGGCGGTCTAATACATCAACAGATTAGGGGGCACCCGTACCAGAGCTCTGGTGGAACTGGCAAAGGACTTCTGGCACTACTGCTTTCAGACACAGTTCTTGGTGATGGCAGAGTACCTCCTGGGAACGCAGAACAAGGTGACGGATTGGAATTTCCGCTATCTCAGGGACTCCAGCGATTGGTAACTAGATCTTTTGAATTTCCAAAATTGGGGGGGGGGGGATTGCAGATCATTCTCGGTCTTTCCTTATCAGACAGACACTCAAGGGTTGGGAAAGGTTGGAAGAAACTATTCCAGACCAGCAGTGCCCCATTGACGTAGACAAGCTGGAAAAGATTTTGGGGGCCATGGCCGGGATCTGTGACTGATTTCGAGGCCACCGTATTCTCAGCAGCCTTCGTGCTTGCCTTTTATAGAGCTTTTTGAGTCTCTGAACTTGCAGCCAGGTCTAAGCAGGACATTCACGGTGGGATTTTGGTTACTCATGTTCTCTGGAAAGGGGGGATTTGGTAATTACTATCCCACGCTCAAAGACAGACTTGTTGGGCAGGGGCGAACAGTTAGTACTAAGGAGGGCCGGTGACTTCTGTGGTTGCCCAGTAATTGCAGTTCACAGGTACTTGCAGATTCATCCCCAGGTTTCGTCCACCTCCTTATTGGTTCATGCATCTGGTGTCCCCCTCACTAGGTATCAGTTTTCCCAAGTATTGGCATGCAGGGCAAATTTAGTTCGCATTCATTCAGGATAGTAACAGCAACATCAGCTGTGGGGGCAGGGCTCAATGCCGATACAGTCAAGGGGATTGGGATTTGTAAGTCAGATTGCTATTCTTCTTTTTGTTGCTAGCACCGCTCATTCTTCAATTGCGCAAATGGCTCCAGACAGTGTTTGGGTTATTGGACATTCCTTTGTGCGTCAGGCATGGCCGTTCTTCAACCTGTACCACAGTCGGGCGCAGAACGCAGGTCTCCAGTTTCTTTGGATAGCAAAAGGGGATCTGCGCCTTGATGGTCTTCGCCAGCTCCAAAAATAGGGAGAAGAGCAGTGTTTGAGGACTTGATGGTGGAGATCTCATGGTTAGCAAAAAGGTGTCCAGGGGCTATCATAGCATGGTCCCATTTCATTCCTAGGTGGATTTGGAGGTCAGGGGGGGTCAACGAAGGCCCTTAACAAATCAGTCAGGCGGCTGAACAGCCGCATGAAATGGCTTCTCAATACGTCATTGCTAAGGACTGTTCTGCATGGGTGCCTTCGAGGGGAGGCAATGTTTCACAAGGTTGGAGTACACCTGTCGGAGGGCAGACATGTACTGTTTGTTGAGAATCTGGTAGCATTTGTAATATAGTGTCTATCTCAGCACCGAGCATCTTAGTCTTTGGGGGGAGGCCTGTGGGAGGGAAGGAGTCATGTTTGGGCAAAAAGCAGGTGGACAACCTTGGCATCAAGAATACTAGTGCAGTCAAACTCAAGACGGAATCAGAAGCCTTCTGGCTGAAACCAGAGTGGTGGTGCTGTGGATGTAGAAAAGGGGCAAAGGATGACCATTACCGCGAATGTCCATAGCCCCATAGGGACCAAGGTATGGCCCGGTTGCCCAGGACCATCCCCATTGGGTGCCAGAGGGGATCCCTTTGTTAGGGTTGGCTCTGACATGGTTTGTTTTGAGGGACAGTTTCATGCTGACCAGCACCCCCTCTACCTTGAGGGGACAGATGACTCTCGATTTGTGAAGTGTAACTTGTTTGGCAGGAACACTGCCCCCAGTCTTCAGTCGATGCCACAGGTGCCTTGGGGGTGGTCAAACATGACTCCTTTTTACAGAATTGAAATTATGTATGTGATTTTGCCCCAATAAAAATGACTTGAGATGGATGTTGTAAATAAGTATTGGAAATTAAGGATGAAAAAGAAAAATATGGTAAAAATATGATAATGTTCTTTCATGTCGTGTTAATGTGATTGTGAATAAATACGGCCTGAGAATTGTTATATTCTATATCGCAGGAAGGTTTCAGTTTGCTTTGTCTCATGGAAGGGCTGGGGGTGGGGGTACAGATAATAAGTACGGCCCTTCAGGGGAGAGGATTACAGATTGAGAACCAGTGTGAATTATTTGGCTATTTGGTTGAGGTCTCGGTACTGTCCCCACCTGTGTAATTATCGGAACAAAACCCTAGAACACACTATTTGTATTTGCCCTGGGTTAAGAGACATTGGAGGGAAGTTCTCATAGCCTTGCTTCAGGAAGCAATCACTGCACATTATTAAGGAGGTACCACAGCTTGCTTTCAGCTACAGACTCTTTTACCCGGAATGTACCATGCTATCTGGCTATAACTCATAAAAGACTCAAACTAAATGACAATGCAACTTATGAGCATGCAAAGGCAAAGGACTAAACCTGATGCAGTGAAAATGAATAGGATATTATTTCTATCATTAAGTATTATTAATTCCATAATTCTTCTGAATGATATTCACTATTGTGTGTTTATGCATTTGAAATTAGCCAACGTGTGTATTTTATTTGTTACTTAACTTGTAATGATATGTATTAAAAACGTATACAATAAAACTAAACTAACAAACTAAACTAACAATGAGGAGATAGGGTAGAAAGGCATAATATAACAGGGCAGAACAAGGGACCAAAGCAGTCTTATAGCATAGCCGAGCATAATTTTTGGGTCATTACACGTTCACCAGAGAATTTTGCTTAGAGCCTAACAGGAATTTTCGGAGTACCTAAAATCCTCCAGGGTTGGATTGAATAGGCACACCCTGAGAGAGAATTGTAGGTATGTGATCATTGCCATGTTCAGCTAGTACACTGATCCTTAACAAGTGAAACAAAGATAGCTACCCAAAGAAGGTATTTCTGGTCTCTTTTACTAGCCACATGGAACTTATGGATCCTTGCTTGGGAGTTCCTGCATGAATTGGTCATCATATTTCTGCCTTGTTCATCATAAAAAAAACTCTGCAAGCATCTGAAAACAGCGAGGCACACATGTCAGATTGAGGTACATAGGAGTTCTTTCTTAACTTACCAACCCACCAATCACATCTAATTTCAACTAGTTTTAAACATGCCCACCATTGCTGATCAGACATCAATATCTATGCCACACCTCATAGCAAGCTGCTTCCAAAATTGCCATCTTATTCATGCCCCTAGGTCATGTTGCTAATGATGAAAAACTCTCTAATTCGAGGAACTTGACATCTTCAACCAAGGCTAATATCCAATGTCTAATCTTGCATGGCTGCATGAGTGGTAATTGCCAGAGGCTCCAGTGGATCAAGTTCTGCCCATCAGCCAACACTAGTCTCTGTGGATGTATTCATGTTTTCCCCAAACCATGGGAGCAGAGTGTGCTGCAGCGGGGGCTTCAGGTGCTGCATTGCCCTGGAACAAAGAACATACAAACTCTGAGCCCCTTTCATTTGAAGCCACTACCCTTCGGTGGTGGACCTGATTGCCGAAAGAATTAGTAGATTATTTGTTTGTCTGCTCTCAGGGGAGGATGGTGAACTATTTGCAGCTTCATGTCAACAACTGTGAAAGCTAAAGAGGGCATCCGTTTAAGCAGTCTAGCGATCCTTCTACGTTTCATGCACTTAGATTAGGTTGCAAAATCAGGTATCCATCCAGGCTTGGCAAAGAACGTGTACCTTTATGGTTTCTGGAAAACCTAGTCTCAAAATACGGAATCTCTGCCCTAAAATAATTTCTAGCTCCTCTGATTTCTGGCAGCCCTGGAAACAGAGAGGGTTCATGGCAGATTCCCTTTAATTGCAACCTTCTGCTCCCCATCTAGTGGATCATCAACCACCTGTTTTACAGGATCAGCATTGAGCCAAAAGCATTTGAGGACTTGTCCAACTAGTAAAGGCAGAGGACGTGAACTGGTCGCACACAAGTACTGTAATGGGTACAGCAGCAACAAAGAAGAGTTCACCGTCATAGTGTTGGGGGTGTCTGTTCATGAGTACTACAGTCAATCGTTTCCCAAAACAGGGGGAATACAATTCCTTGTTTGAGAGTAATGTAGTGCATTTTAAGACCTTGTATGCATGGTATCTATAAATTTAAGAGGCACAACCTCTAACAGACATTGAATGCCAACAGTAAATCTTTGTTAACACTATGAGCAGCAAAATGAATTGACAGTAAAGGGAATGACTGTAAGAAAATATTTTAAGGAGGTGTATTGATGGTGTGGACCTTGTCTGAAGGGCAGTGGATGGTTTCACTGACATAATAGGTATGACCAATACAAGCTAAAGTCATAAGGCCACGCACAAACAAGAATGGCTCTTAAAGTTGCAATAAGATTTCAGGCCTTCTTCCTATATACAAAAAAATTACTACCTAAGTGGTTACCTCATGGAGAATAGGCCTGAGGACACATAATTATATAGCAGTCTTTGACCTCAAGTAAACTAAAGCAAGGGGTTAACGCAGGGCAAGACTGAGAAGGAGAGGTACATTTATGATAATCAGAAATTAGTTTTCAGTGAGGGAAGGGGCTAAGAGGAGTGGAGGTAACAGAAATAGTTTTTTCCTTAACTCGAAGAGAAAATGGTCAGGCAGCGGAGAGATTAGGGTAAAATGTTGCCTTTTTGTTTCCTCCTTCCTTGTTTTTGAAATTTCAAGACTTTTTCACTTTTGCTATGTGGTCTGAAACTTCCTGTACTGGGGTGTAAGACTTCCTGTACTGGGTTATAAGGGGGACTTCGTGTACTGGGATACGAGAGGGTAGCCCTGGGAGATTCTGTGTTTGAAAAGGGGTCATGAGAATTCTCACCTGCCTGTTAGAAATTGGGTTTCTGATTGGCAATGCCATGCACTCTGTTCAAGCTGGAACCACTGTTCTAGTTAGGGTTAATCAGATACACACCAAAAGTTAACTTGTGCTCACCAGCCCCACCCCTACCCCCGGTACACTGGCACAGAGCATTCAGCCTTAACTATAGAGGATAACTTTGGAAAAATCAAAAATGCCTTAACAGGGAGAATTGACTTGAATTGGTCTTATTTGTCAAATGGTAGTGAACACCAATTTACTGTAAGACACTGCACAAACACAAGTTCGATCCTCACTGATGATCATCAATGTTAGAAAATGGGTTTCTGGTTCGCAAAGATATGCACCCTGTCCAAGCAGGAACCACAATTCTAGTTAGGGTAATTTAAATACAGACTAAAGGTTAACCTGTGCTCACCCCCTGGTAGTTTGGCACAAAGCAGTCAGGCTTAGCTCTTGATGCAATGTGTAAAGTATTTGTGCAACGTTCTGAATAATAAAACAGGGAAAACACCACACACAAAGATACCACACCTAGTTAGATAGATCTTAATCTAATGAACAAAACAAGACCAGATCAACAATCCAATAGGTAGAAGTTAAGACATGAATTTTGAAAGATTAAACTTAGTTATAGTGCCTAAGTGCACAAAGTACCAACCATGGCTATCTGGTCGCTCTAGACCAGGTGAAACCAAAATGTTAAGGCTGACCAGGATGGAGTGCCGGTCGGATAAAGTTCTAGACTAGTCCTGCTAAAGTTTTATCTTCTCAAACGTTGAGCCAAGAGTTCTGTTCATGCTAAAGAAGTTTGTCGGGAGCAGGGAGAATGTCGCTAGGGGTGGTTCGTAGGCTCTAAGAGTAGTGAGTTTCCGGTGCAAGCAGGCCCTTTTGTGAAGAGCCCAAATGCTTCATTTCAGGAGCCACAAAACCAGGCCCGGGACCTAAAGGGTGCCCTTTGAAGGTAAGGAGCCCATTGAAAATGGATCCAGGATCTGCAGGGAGCCTGTTATGTCCCTGAGCTTGAATCAGGAGGCCAGCAGACTAACCCTTTGAGTCACTCTGGGGTCCTGGGAGGAAGATGGAGAAGCAGGTCCAGTTGTTCCTCCCTAGGCAGGAGTGCAGCTGGTCAATACAGCAAGGCCACACCTCCTTCAGGCTATCAGTCCAGCAGAGTAGCAGTCCTTGTGGCAGCACAGCGGCCCTTCTTTCTGGCAGGGTATCCACATGTCCAGAATTGTACTCAGTTGGTGGTGCTTGAGGTCCAGTATTTATACTTTGGTGCTCTGAATGTGATAGATGGGAGAAGCTGGCTTTGAGTGCAAAGACTCCCCTTCCCCCCACCCTGTATCCAAGCTGGCTGGAGTGACAATATAGGGTTATTATGCCTATTGTGTGTAGACAGGGCACAGTCCATTCAGGTGTAAGTGTGAGGCTGTGACCAACTCTTCCTTGCCATCCTGCCCAGGATTGCTCATCGATCACAGCTAAGCTTCCTTTGTCTGTGGCTGTCTAGAAAGAATACATAATCCCAGCTGTGAACCTACACAGGGTGTGTATTGGGGTCAGGCTGAAGGCACATAGGAGTAAGAGCAGTAAAATGCCAACTTTCTAAGAGTGGCATATTTTCAAAATTATAACAATAAATCTGAATTTGCCATTAAAGAGGATTTATCATTGAAATTACAATCGTAGCAAACCTGACAGGTCTATCCCTTCCCAATCAGGAATTAGAGCTTATTAAAGGTAATAAGGAATTCCTAATGTTATCCCATGACAGCGGTAGGCTTCACTGTAGTTAAAAACAAATTTGAGGGTTTTTCACTACTAGGTCATGTGAAACTTACAAGTATCTGTCCTACCTTTTAATTACACAACACCCTGACCTTTTGGCTACCTACGGCTTCCCTTGGGGGTGACTTATATGTAATAAAAGGGGAGCTTAGGCTTGGCAAGAGGTTTTAAATACCAGGTCGACATGACAGTTTAAACTGTACACATATGCTCTGCAATGCCAGGCCTAAGACAATGTTTAAAGGGCTGTTTAAATGGGTGGTACAATCAGTGCTGAAGACCCACTTGTAGCATTTAATTTACAGGCTCTAAGTAGTGCATTTACTTTATTGGGGACTTATAAGCAAACTAAATATGGCTATTTTGAATAAACCAGTGTTGCCATTAGCAGAGAGCATATTCACCTTAGCATAGGTTAGCAGTGGAAAAGTGCACAGAGTGCTAAAGCCAACACAAATATGTCCAGAAAAAATGGAGGAGAGGCAAAACGTTTTGGGAAAGACAATTCTAAGGCGGACGGGTCTCACTCATACCCCCCTGCTGAAAGCGGGGAGAACTACCCAACCCCTTGGGAATTCCCTTTTCAAAGGCAGAATAACCTGGATAGACCATCAGAATTGAAGTGGTCTGACCTAGGAAGGTGTTCCACCCTGAAGTCCAGTCCCTGTGAGGAAATGGACCATGTCAACCATTTTGGATTTTCACCCCTCATTTGCGTTAGCAGTCTGAGGGGTCTGTGGTCTGTCTGAACCCAGAAGTGAGTCCTAAACAGGTATGGTGTCAGCTTTTTCATTACCCAGATCACAGCAAAGATGTTTCTCGCAATAGCACCCCACCTCTGTTCCCGGGTAAGTAGCTTCCTAGAGATAAATGCTACAGGCTGATCTAGGTCCTCCTCATTTAGGTGTGAAAGAACTGCCATGCTCTGAGGCATCTGTTTGAACAATTAACTCTTGGGAAAAATCTAGGGCTTTAAGCACATGGGCTATGTACAAGGCTTGTCTTAAGGAGTCAAAAGCTTTCTGACAGGCTCCGGCTCAGATCACCTTCTTGGGTTACGTCCTGGAAGTCAGCTCACTCAAGGTGGAAAAATGGTGCCATACCCCTTGACAAATCTTCTTCAGTAACCAGTAATGCCCAGGAAGGCCATCACTTCTGTCTATGTTTTTGGGGGCTTCCAGACCACGATAGTCTCTATTTCTGCCTGGAAGGGCTGCACCTTACCCCCCCAACCAGGTGTCCCAAGTACACCACAGACCCCTTCCCTATCTGACACTTACTGGAATTGATAGTCATACCTGCCTGCTGCAAGGGCCTGAAGCACTTCCTGCAGGTGAAAGAGCTGGCCCTTTCAGGTGTTGCTGAAAACAGCTATATCGTCGAAGTAAGCAGCACTGAGATCCTCCTTCCCATCCCGGACCTGGTTTACCATCCTCTGGAAGGTGGCAGGGGCATTCTTAAGTCCAAAGGACATCACCGTAAATTGGAATTGGCCTGCTGGGGTAGAGAAGGCTGACCTCTCTTTATCCTCCTCGGTCATGGCAATCTGCCAGTACCCTGAAGTTATATCAAAACTGCTCATGAACTTGGCAGCCCCTAACCAATAAATGAGTTCATCAGATTGGGGATAGGGTGTGCATCAGTCTTTGTGATTGAGCTGAGTCCCCAGTAGTCAACATAGAACCAGAGCTCTGGGACGGTACCTGGTGGGGCCGCTTTTTGCACCAGCACCACTGGACTGGACCAAGGACTACTGAAGGGTTCAATGATCCCCGATTCCAGCATCTTAGCGACTTCTGCTTTGATGCTGGCCCTAACTTTGTCAGACAGCCTGTACATTTTTGACAGGTAGGCCTTCTCCATCATCTATATTATGGGTAGAAAAGTGTGTAAGCCCCAGGAGTGAGGGAAAACAGGGAGGAAAACTGTACCAGCAACTGGTGACAGTCCCTCTGCTGCTCTGGGGTCAGGGTAGGGGGGGAGGTTCACACCCTCCACTGACTCATCCTTTTCTTTGGATGACAGGAGATCAGGGAGAGGTTCACTCTCCTCCTCTTCCCCATCATCTGTCACCAGCAGTATGGTGCCTTCAGACTTGGTAGTGGGTTTTAAGGTGGTTGAGATGGAGCACCCTTAGGGATTTTCTGGAGGTCTTGAGGTCCACCAGGTAGGTGGACTCCCCCTTCTTCTCCACCACCTTATGTGGGCCACTCCAGAGATCCTTGAGAGCCCTTGGCTTCATTGGCTCCATCACTCATACCTTCGTCCAGGTTGAAATTCCACAGAGATAGCTGTATAGTCATACCACTGCTTTTTAATAACCTTCTGTCTAGCCTCCAAGCTCTTTGAAGCTTTCTTCCAGAACTTGGCTATCTGGTCCCAGAGGGTAAATATATAGCTGGCCACACCGTGGGATGTTTTCATGGGAGCTTGCATCTACCTTCCTTTGACTAGACTGAGAGGTCCCATGACAGGATGACCATACAGAAACTCAAATGGGCTGAAGCCCACTCCCTTCTGTAGCACCACTCTGTAATAGAAGAGCAAGTATGGTAAGAGGACATCCCACTTCCGCCTCACGGCGTCAGGTAGGCCCCCAATCATGCCTTTAAGGGTCTTGTTGAACCTCTCAAAAAGCCCATTTGTACGTGGATGGTAGGGTGTAAAGAACTTATAAGTAACCCCACACTCCTTCCAAATGAACTTCATGTAGGAAGACATGAAGTTGGTGCCCCTCTCTGACACCAATTCCTTGGGGAAACCCACTCTGGTGAAAATCCCTATGAGGGCCCTTGTCACTACATGTGCAGTAATGGTCCTCAGAGGGACTACCTCTGGGCACCTTATGGCATGGTTCACAAAGACTAAGATAAACCTGTTGCCTAGGCTCACGGGTTCTATAGTATCAAATCCCCCTTCTCAATATGTGTGCCAACAACATGCATGGGAGTCAGGGGGGCTATTAGCTTTTTTTCTGGCTTCCTACTAGCCTGGCAGGTGACAGAAGGTCCTACAAAATGTATCAGAGGCTTTCCTTATCTGGGGCGACTAGAAGTGGGAGGCAGGCCTGGTAAAGCTCTTGTCCTGCCCCAGATATCCAAGCAGCTGTCTGGTCTATTCTTTCACGCTCCAGACTCTTGTGACTCCCCTCCTGGTCGGCCATTGACCTAGTAGTCACACAGACCCACTCAGGCATCCCTACCATTCCAAGGTGTGATCTGAGCTCTGCTTCCTGCCTGGCGGTTTCAGGGCTCACACCAACCTTCAGAAGTCCTGAGACCCCCCTCACTTAAAGGGAACAAGAGCCACGAGGCAGTGGCTCTCCCTGTTGTCTGCCTCTACACCCTGGTGGAATGTATTGGATATCACCTGCTCTGAGGACACCAGGTGACAGCTGACAGTAGTCATACTGACTCCTATGTCCCTCAGAGCCTCTGCCTTCTGCCCATTAATGGTGACCTGCTGCCTATACTTGGATGTATTGGAAGGCATGTGGGCTTGGTGCCCCATCTCTGCATCACCCAGGGACACTAGGGTTACATCACTAGTCTTCCCCACACTAACTCAGACCATCACCTCGACAAGTGCTACACTAGCTTTCTCTTGTCACTGCCCACTACTTGGGGGCAGTGCCCTCTTGAAGAACTTGGCATCTCCCTTGACAAATCCATACTCATAGCACTCATAACAGTTGTGGACAAACTTTCCAGGTTTCTCATCTATGAAGTCTTTCTTCTGGTGGCCAGATTGGGTGTGGGACCTTTTCCCTTGTAAACTGTTTTGGGTGCCTTGAGCGAACCCCTTGGTTTTATTTTTATCTCCTCCCTCTTTCTTCTGTTGGGAACACTCACTACCCATTTGGCAGACCCCTGCTCAGATACCTTCTTAGACACCCTGGTGCTGACCCAAAGAACTATCTTGTCTGCATGCTTCCTAGGATCGGTAAGCTTGCTATCCACGAGGTATTAGCGCAGCTCTGGAAAATAGGTATTAAGCATGTGCTCCCTCAGCATTAGGTTATACAGTCCATTAGAATCACCCACTTTGCTGCCAGTCTCCCAGCCATTCAGTGCCTTGCTGGCATAATCTAGGAAATCCACTCAGGTTGGTTTGTGAACTTGTGGCTGTTACTCAAACTCTGACAGTACTTTACAGGGGTCAGCCCAAACTTAGAAACAAGATCTGCCTTCATGGGGGTGTACCTTGTTTGTTCCTCTGCCTCTAGTGTCAATAGTATGTCCCTCCACACTGTGGGCATGTACTTCCACATGCTACCCATGAGTTCTCCTCTGGGACCTTATGTACCCTGAGTGCAACTTCATAAGCAGCAAACTACTTGCCTATATAATCTTCCACCACATTGTTAGGCATCAGTTCCTGGAGTATGCAGACCCTCACCAGCAGACTCTGTTGGTACGTTGCCACCATAACTATTGGTTGGGTCCTGAGGGCTGCTTTGTTTTTAACTCCAGCTCCCTTGTGTGCTTCTCATGCTCCAAAAGAACCTTTTTCTGGACCAAAGCCATCTCAGTCTTCTCCATTGCCAGTGCCCTTTCAGCCTCAGCCTTTTCCCTTGCCAAGACCTTCTCTTTTTTTTGTTGTAGTAATTGTTTAGTAAGAAATAGTTACCATACATGAGTACAGAACACATTATACCCATACATTTTGTAGTAAGAGATAAAGGAAACATTGGTAAAGGGAATTATCCCTGGGGATCCAAAATATTGAAAAAAAGAGAAAGAGAAAGTGAAGAAAAAAAGGAAGGGAAAGAGGAGCAGCAGGGAGGGGTATTCCATCAGTGAAGGCTGAGAATCAGAATGTAATCTTGACAGACAAAGGGGAGAATATCCTGGTTCATGTCAGTTGTCCTCAGGTACTTACATATTTGTTCACATTTGTTCTGATCTCTGAGGCAGCTGTTCCCTCGCTGATAACTGGCAGGGGTGAGGGGGAGATGGAGGAGCCTCTTTGACTCCAATTTTGACAGGCCTCGCATTGATCTCTGTGAAAGTAGGGTGGAAGAGGATATGAGTGGAGACCAAGAGTCAGGGGGTGAGAAGGCTGAGCACAGTAGTTACTAGGACACCAAAATGGAACAGCATAGTGCGAGGATAGATATAGAGAATCTATGCGTGTAGTAGAAGCATGATGGAGGTTAATTAGAAGGGGTGGAGGGAGGGGGAGGAAGAGGGAAAGGAGGAGGTGTGGTGTTGCACCCAGCACTAGAAGATGTTTTGAGGGTGGGAGGGAGGAAGAGAAAGGGGGTGAAGAGTAGAAACAGGGGGGAGGAGTAAGAAGGGGGGCACAGGGGGGAGCGGAAACTTGATATAAAAAGGCAAACCTGTAATCTTGTTGGTCTGCAATGATTCAACAGGGGTTAAAAAGGAGATAAAAGGGAGTGGGGAGGAAGGAGCGGTAAGGTGACAGGTACATGTGAAAAAATGATGGTATAATAACGTTAGCAGTCTTAGCATTGATGTTTGCAGAGAGTGCCGGAGCAGTCAATGGGGCATTCAATGGTTCCCCAGGGAGGAAGGGAGCCCAGATCTGAGTGAACAGTGCGGACTGATCCTGTAGGTTATATATGACATGTTCATGGGCAGCCGTATGTATCATCGCCACTAGCCACTCCTCTGGGGTAGGTGGAGTAATAGATCTCCAGTGACGGAGGATGCAGATCTTAGCTGTTGCCAACACAGTGTGTAGCAGTTGGCGCTGCTGTCTAGACATGTCGGATAGATCTCTTAAGTCATGAAGACAGATAATAGAAGGGGAGAGCGGCTGGCTGATGCCAATGGAGCCACCAAGGGTATTTCCCACCTCCTCTCACAAGGGCTGTATTGAGGGGCAGTCATATAGGATATGAGTTAGATCGCACTACGTCTGTGCACATCTCCAGCAGTTTGCGTGAGGTAGGAGACCTATTCTGTTCAGTTTCACTGGGGTCCAATACCAGTTGTGCATTATTTTAAAGAGACAGAACTTCAGGCGGGCTTCCCGGGTTCCCCAGTCTAGGGCTGTCATGATATCAGTCCACTCCTCCTCTTCAATTTCCATTCGGAGGCAGAGTTGCCACCTAGAGAGCAAGAGCCGTGATTATAGGTGATGTGTCAGCACTTCATAGAGACCAGACATCAATCCTTAAAATCTGCCCCATACCACTAGGTAGGACAGAACCATTAGGGTTTGGAGATTCCATGGATGGGGTCCCTTTATACGCTTGAAGACAGTGCTGAAGTTGCAAGTACCTCCACGCTTGGTCTGCTTGCAGGCCGCATTCCTCATGTAATATCGCCAATGATTTGAGTTTGCCATTTACGATAACCTGGTCTAGGTTCTCAATGCCAGTTGCCTTCCATTGTGCCCAATAAATGGTATCTCCACCTATATGTATGCATTCATTATCTCATATAGGGGCCTTTTTGTGGAGATAAGAGTGGGAACCGAGAAGACGATGTGCCCGGCACCAGGCACCATGTGTGGCCCCCATCACCGGATTATTAGTGTTGAGCCTATAGGCACTGGGTCTGTAGAGGGAGCTGAGACCGCCCTGGCTGGCGAGCATCTTTCGTTCTACCAGGACCCATTGTGGTGGGTCTGGCACTTCAAGTACCAAAAGTGCCAGTTGAGATAAGTGAAGAGCTAGAGTGTATTGTTCCACTGATGGGAGTCCCATACCTCCGCATGAGAGACAGGCCATGAGTTTAGCAGGCGACAGGCGGGGACGGGAAGAGCCCCACACGGAAGTTCGAATCTTTGCATCAATTCATCTAAGGGTCGATAGGGGTACTTGCATAAGTAACATGCCCAAAATGTATGTGAAGCGCAGCAGTGTAACCATTCTCACCGCCTGGAATCTGCCCCACACAGAAAGTCCTAAGTGGGCCCATCTCTCAAAATCGCGGGACACTCGCGTCATAAGACGGTCCATATTGTCTGAAACCATGCAAGCCAATCCCCAGTTTACAAGGATCCCTAGATATTTATGACGGGATGGCATCCAGTGGAAGGGGAAACCGTGGATCGCTGCCCTTGTGGTGTGGGTGGAAAGGGGTAGTGCCTCACTCTTGTCCCAGTTCACCCGGTACCCTGATATAGATGCAAATCCATCAATGCTTTCTAGCAAGTCCGGGATGGAACAATCCAGGTTTGTTAGGGTAAGTAGAATATTGTCTGCATAAAGGTACACACCTCTTGCACATGGAGCCTGGTGATGGGCTGAGATTGGTGAATGATGTGAGCCAACGGTTCCATAGCGAAGAGGAAAAGGGGAGGTGAAAGCCGGCATCCCTGTCTTGTCCCTCTGCGGATCAGAAAAGGATCGCCGCAATTAACCTACGCGGTGGGACAATCATATAGTAATCGGACCAAGGCTATGAAAGGGTCACCTAGTCCAAATTTCCGTAGTGTTGTGAACAAGTAGTCCCACTTGATACGGTCAAGCGTTTTTTCAGCATCGAGGGATAGTGCTAGAGATTCCTCTGGCCTGTCCCTAGCTTCCCATAAGACATGGGAAAGGAGGCAGAGATGATTCCTGGAGGCACGTCCCAGAACAAATCCCACTTGCGTGGGGTGTATTAAGGCCGGAAGGAATTTTTATAGGTGGGATGCCAGGATACTGGCAAGAATTTTGACATCACTATTTAAGAGAGATATACGGCGGTATCTGCGGTACAGCAGAGGGTCTCATCTGGGCTTAGGTAGGGCCGCTATCACTGCTCTGTTGGAGATAGAGCCTAATGACCCTTTACTTCTGGCCTCCTGGAAGGCATCGTAAAGTAGATCCACCGTCTCCTGGTCAGTCCATTTCTAAAATACCACAGGGAAGCCATTCTCCCCATGTGATTTATGTTTAGAAGTTAGATATAGCCTGTATGATTTCAATCTTACTGATTTCCCTGCCTAGTAGGGCCTTTCCTTCATCTGTCAAGCATGGAAGATGTGCACTGTCTACCTAGGATTCTACTTGTGCAGGGCTAGTCTCCGTTTACGGTGTGTATAGGTTCTGATAATAGTTCGCAAACTCTCGGACCATGGGCCTCATTATGACCCTGGCGGCCAGCGGTAAGCTGGCGATAACACCGCCAACAGGCTGGTGGTATTCTGCCAGCTATTATGACCGTGGCGCAATAGCCACTGCCAAACCGCCGGCCCCTCCAACATACCGCCAGGCTTCTGCCTGGCGATCATAATCCCCAGGGCAGCGGTGCAAGCACTGTTGCCCTGGGGATTATGAGTCCCCGACCCCCAGCATGGCCACGGCAGTAAACACCGCCATGGAAAGGCAGGTGGTAAGGGGGACTTGGGGTGCCCCTGGGGGCCCGTCGCGCACTTCACTGCCCGAATTTCGGGCAGTGAAATGCGCGACGGATGCTACTGCACCCGCTGCACATCAGCACTGCCGCCGGATCTATTAGGAGCAATGTTGATGTGACTTTTCCGCTGGGCCAGCGGACGGTAACGCTGTTACCGTCCGCTGGCCCAGCTGAAAAGTCATACTAGGGAGCCAGGAATATCGCCAGCACTGGCGGTATTCTGGCTCCCGCAGCCTCAGCGGTCTTTTTTGAAAGACCCCTGAGGTTGTAATGAGGGTCTCCATCTTGTGGACGAGTGAGGATCTCATCTGACTCAGAATACATTTCAGGGATAGCCTGTGCTGCTTCCGGCTGGAGAAGCTGGGCCACTAGGAGTCTTCCTGCCTTTCCCCCTGTTCGTAGTGTCGTCCCTGCAAGCATTGCAACACATATTCGACTTGGGAGGTAAAAAATTAATTGAGGGCCATCCGCGCTGTCTCGAAGCATCTACGTACCTGTGGTAAGGGTTTGTCATTATACAGCCAAGTGAGAGATATAATGGCACCTTCCAACTCTGTTTGACGAGCTGCTCTTTGTCTATTGGCTAATGCTGCGTCTCGCATCATTTGCCCCCGCAAGATCGCCTTCACAGCCACCCATATAAGTCTAGGGGAAGGGACGGAACCCTGATTGTCTTGCAGGTAGGTGGATACATGCGGTTGTAGCTGTATTTTTACCTGGGGTGTACAGTAGCGGTGTGTAGCAAAGCGCCAGGGCTTGCGTCCTGGGTAGGGGAGACCTAGGTCCGCAGAGATTGTGTGAAAAAGTAGCCTCTTTCTAGCATGGTTACTCCCACTTTTGGCCTGTTTGTGAGTGTGTGTCAGTGTGTTTTTACTGTGTCATTGGGATCCTGCTAGCCAGGACACCAGTGCTCATGCATAAAAACCTATATTTCAGTGGGTTTTGCCTGTCTCACTGGGATCCTACTGGTCTGGACCTCAGTGCTCATAGTTTGTGGCCTAATGTGTATGCCTGTGTAGTGCCTAACTGTGTCACTGAGGCTCTGCTAATCAGAACCTCAGTGCTTATGGTTTTAAATTTGTCACTGTAGGCCAGTGACTTAATTTACCAATTTCAATTGGCATACTGGACCCCCCTTATAAGTCCCTAGCATATGGTACCTAGATGCCCAGGGCATTGGGGTTCCAGGAGATCCATATGGGCTGCAGCATTTATTTTGCCACCCAAAGGGAGCTCAGACAAACCCTTACACAGGACTGCCACTGCAGCCTGGGTAAAATAGTGCACATACTATTTCACAGCCATTTTCATTGCAATTAAGTAACTTATAAGTCACCTATATGTCTAACCTTCACTTTCTGAAGGTTAGGTGCAAAGTTACTAAGTGTGAGGGCACCCTTGCACTAGCAAAGGTGCCCCCACATAGTTCAGGGCCATTTCCCCCGGACTTTGTGAGTGCGGGAACACCATTACACGCGTGCACTACATATAGGTCAATACCTATGTGTAGCTTTACAATGATAACTCCGAATATGGCCATGTCACATGTCTAAGATCATGGAATTGTCCCCCCATTCCAAATCTGTTATTGGGGAACCAATTCTATGCATCCTGGGGGTTCCACCATGGACCCCCAGTAGTGCCAAACCAGCTCTCTGAGGATTGCACCTCAGCTACAGCTGCAGCCACCTCAAAGACAGGCTTCTGCCCTCCTGGGGCCTGGGCAGCCCAGTCCCAGGAAGGCAGAACAAAGCATTTCCTCTGACAGCAGGGTGCTACAACCCTCTCCCTTTGGAAATAGGTGTTACAGGCTGGGGAAGGGTAGCCTCCCCCAGCCTCTGGAAATGCTTTGAAGGGCACAGATGGTGCCCTCCTTGCATAAACCAGTCTACACCGGTTCAGGAACCCCTTCTCCCCTGCTCTGGCAGGAAACTGGACAGAGGAAAGGGGAGTGACCACTCCCCTGTCCATCACCACCCCAGGGGTGGTGCCCAGAGCTCCTCCAGTGAGTCCCAGACTTCAGCCATCTTGCTTTGCAAGGTGTGGGGGCACTCTGGAGAGCTCTGAGGGGCCAGTGCCAGCAGGTGATGTCAGAGACCCCTCCTGTTAGGTCCATACATGACAAGGTAGCCAATCCCCCTCTCAGGGTCTCTCCTGTGGGTTCTCTTCAGATTCTGCTTGCAAATTTCCTTCAGGAATCCTCTGCAACAACTTCAGACTCTTCTGACCTCAGATCAACCGCAGTCTGCTCCAAGAAATGCTGTAACTGCAACAAAGTGTCTACAAGAGACACTTTTCTTCAGCAACCTCAGCTCCAAGTCAGCAACTTCAACAGTTTCCACGGTGTGCACGCTCTGTGGACTTCCTGTCTTCATCCTGCACTAGAAGGACCGACGAAATCTCCAGTGGAGTGACGGAGTCACTCCCCTGCTCCAAGCAGGCACCTTCCAAGACGACGCCCGGTACCCTGTGACTCTCTCACAATAACAAGCGTGCTCCTAAGGACATAGAGGGTGGACATCATCAACATTGACTGTCCTGGGGCTCTGCTGACATAATTAAGAGGAGGTAAGACCTTGCCTTCCCCGAGAACAATGATATCCCTGTGTATTGTGTCTTCTTCGCCTCCTGAGGCCTCTGTGCACTCTTTGTAAACATTCCTTCATGCACAGCCTGGCCCAGGTCCCCAGCACTCCACCCTGTGACGCTCAACTCACTGAGTTGTTCTCCGGCGGTGTGGGACCTTCTTTTGTTGTGCTGCATTGACTGCATTTTGAACCTCCTTTGAACCCAGATCTTGCGGCTTTTGGGGATAACGGCTGGCATCCTGAGGACTCTCTAAAGTGCAGAGAGACCTTCTTCCTCCTCACACAGAGTTGAGGCCCCCGGGTACCTCCTGGGTCCATTCAGCACCATTTTGATGAAAAATGCACTTTTCTTGTAGCCAAGGCTTGTTGGCTCCTTCCAACACTGTGAGAAGGTAGCCTCTTTCTAGCCTTGTTACCCCCACTTTTGGCCTGTTTGTGAGTGTATGTCAGGGTGTTTGTCACTGTTTTCACTGTCTCACTGGGATCCTGATAGCCAGGCCTCAGTGCTCATAGTGAAAACACTATGTTTTCAGTATGTTTGTTATGTGTCACTGGGATCCTGCTGGTCAGGACCCCAGTGCTCATAGGTTTGTGGCCTATATGTATGTGTCACTGGGACCCTGTCACACAGGGCCCCAGTGCTCATAGGTGTGCATGTATATGTTCCCTGTGTGGTGCCTAACTGTCTCACTGAGGCTCTGCTAACCAGAACCTCAGTGGTTATGCTCTCTCATTACTTCAAATTGTCACTAACAGGCTAGTGACCAATTTTACCAATTTACATTGGCTTACTGGAACACCCTTATAATTCCCTAGTATATGGTACTGAGGTACCCAGGGTATTGGGGTTCCAGGAGATCCCTATGGGCTGCAGCATTTCTTTTGCCACCCATAGGGAGCTCTGACAATTCTTACACAGGCCTGCCACTGCAGCCTGAGTGAAATAACGTCCACGTTATTTCACAGCCATTTTACACTGCACTTAAGTAACTTATAAGTCACCTATATGTCTAACCTTTACCTGGTAAAGGTTGGGTGCAAAGTTACTTAGTGTGAGGGCACCCTGGCACTAGCCAAGGTGCCCCCACATTGTTCAGAGCCAATTCCCTGAACTTTGTGAGTGCGGGGACACCATTACACGCGTGCACTACATATAGGTCACTACCTATATGTAGCTTCACCATGGTAACTCCGAATATGGCCATGTAACATGTCTATGATCATGGAATTGCCCCCTCTATACCATCCTGGCATAGTTGGCACAATCCCATGATCCCAGTGGTCTGTAGCACAGACCCTGGTACTGCCAAACTGCCCTTCCTGGGGTTTCACTGCAGCTGCTGCTGCTGCCAACCCCTCAGACAGGCAGCTGCCCTCCTGGGGTCCAGCCAGGCCTGGCCCAGGATGGCAGAACAAAGAACTTCCTCTGAGAGAGGGTGTGACACCCTCTCCCTTTGGAAAATGGTGTGAAGGCAGGGGAGGAGTAGCCTCCCCCAGCCTCTGGAAATGCTTTGTTGGGCACAGATGTGCCCAATTCTGCATAAGCCAGTCTACACCGGTTCAGGGACCCCTTAGCCCCTGCTCTGGCGCGAAACTGGACAAAGGAAAGGGGAGTGACCACTCCCCTGACCTGCACCTCCCCTGGGAGGTGTCCAGAGCTCCTCCAGTGTGCTCCAGACCTCTGCCATCTTGGAAACAGAGGTGCTGCTGGCACACTGGACTGCTCTGAGTGACCAGTGCCACCAGGTGACGTCAGAGACTCCTGCTGATAGGCTCCTTCAGGTGTTAGTAGCCTTTCCTCTCTCCTAGGTAGCCAAACCCTCTTTTCTGGCTATTTAGGGTCTCTGTCTCTGGGGAAACTTTAGATAACGAATGCAAGAGCTCATCCGAGTTCCTCTGCATCTCTCTCTTCACCTTCTGCCAAGGAATCGACTGCTGACCGCGCTGGAAGCCTGCAAACCTGCAACATAGTAGCAAAGACGACTACTGCAACTCTGTAACGCTGATCCTGCCGCCTTCTCGACTGTTTTCCTGCTTGTGCATGCTGTGGGGGTAGTCTGCCTCCTCTCTGCACCAGAAGCTCCGAAGAAATCTCCCGTGGGTCGACGGAATCTTCCCCCTGCAACCGCAGGCACCAAAAAGCTGCATTACTGGTCCCTTGGGTCTCCTCTCAGAACGACGAGCTAGGTCCCTCGAATCCAGCGACGCTGTCCAAGTGACCCCCACAGTCCAGTGACTCTTCAGCCCAAGTTTGGTGGAGGTAAGTCCTTGCCTCACCTCGCTGGGCTGCATTGCTGGGAACCGCGACTTTGCAAGCTACTCCGGCCCCTGTGCACTTCCGGCGGAAATCCTTTGTGCACAGCCAAGCCTGGGTCCACGGCACTCTAACCTGCATTGCACGACTTTCTAAGTTGGTCTCCGGCGACGTGGGACTCCTTTGTGCAACTTCGGCGAGCACCGTTTCACGCATCCTCGTAGTGCCTGTTTCTGGCACTTCTCCGGGTGCTACCTGCTTCAGTGAGGGCTCTTTGTCTTGCTCGACGTCCCCTCTCTCTGCAGGTCCAATTTGCGACCTCCTGGGCCCCAGCAGCGTCCAAAAACGCCAAACACACGTTTTGCGTGTAGCAAGGCTTGTTGGCGTCCTTCCAGCGGGAAAATACTTCTGCACGACTCTCCAAGGCGAGAGGGATCCGTCCACCAAAGGGGAAGTCTCTAGCCCTTTTCGTTCCTGCAGAAACCTCAGCTTCTTCTGTCCAGTCGAAGCTTCTTTGCACCCGCAGCTGGCATTTCCTGGGCATCTGCCCATCTACGACTTGCTTGTGACTTTTGGACTTGGTCCCCTTGTTCCACAGGTACCCTAGATTGGAAATCCACAGTTGTTGCATTGCTGGTTTGTGTCTTTCCTGCATTATTCCTCTAACACGACTCTTTTGTCCTTAGGGGAACTTTAGTGCACTTTGCACTCACTTTTCAGGGTCTTGGGGAGGGTTATTTTTCTAACTCTCACTATTTTCTAATAGTCCCAGCGACCCTCTACAAGGTCACATAGGTTTGGGGTCCATTCGTGGTTCGCATTCCACTTTTGGAGTATATGGTTTGTGTTGCCCCTATCCCTATGTTTCCCCATTGCATCCTATTGTAACTATACATTGTTTGCACTGTTTTCTAAGACTATACTGCATATTTTTGCTATTGTGTATATATATCTTGTGTATATTTCCTATCCTCTCACTGAGGGTACACTCTAAGATACTTTGGCATATTGTCATAAAAATAAAGTACCTTTATTTTTAGTATAACTGTGTATTGTGTTTTCTTATGATATTGTGCATATGACACTAGGTGGTACTGTAGTAGCTTCACACGTCTCCTAGTTCAGCCTAAGCTGCTCTGCTAAGCTACCATTATCTATCAGCCTAAGCTGCTAGACACCCTATACACTAATAAGGGATAACTGGGCCTGGTGCAAGGTGCAAGTACCCCTTGGTACTCACTACAAGCCAGTCCAGCCTCCTACATTGGTTGTGCAGTGGTGGGATAAGTGCTTGAGACTACTTACCACTCTTGTCATTGTACTTTTCATAAGAGAAAAATATACAAAACAAGGTCAGTGTATATACACATAGCCAAAAAGTTTTGCATTTCCTCTTTTCACTCTTTTCTAAGTGCTGAAAAGTACTTCTAAACTTTCAAAAAGTTCTTAAAAGTTTAAAAAGTTTTTTCTGTCTTTCCAAAAAGTTCTGAAAACTTTTTTCTCTTTTTCTATCACTTTAACTCTCTCTAAAAAATGTCTGGCACAGGAAAAATTGTTGAACTGTCCAAACTTGCATATGATCACCTTAGCTGGAAAGGAGCAAGGAGTCTCTGCATAGAGAGAGGTTTGAGTGTAGGGAAGAATCCTTCTTTAGAACTGTTAATTAATATGCTTAGAGTACAGGATAAGGCCATAAGTGCCCAATCTGTAGAAAAAGTAGCTAATGGTTCTCAATCTGATCCAGGGACTCCCCTAGGAAAAGGTTCAGGAAAGAAACTTCTCAGCCTGCCCATTACTAGACAGTCTAGCATAGTTGGTACAGAGGTTGAATCACACCATACTGATGGTGTGCTCTCACATTATACTGGTAGCCAAGCTGTTAGGGTGCCCTCTGTAAGGGACAGGTCTCCTTCTGTTCATTCCCATCATACCTCTGTATCTAGAAATGTCCCTCCCACCCACCCTGATGACAGATTGTTAGAAAGGGAGCTCAATAGATTGAGAGTGGAACAAACCAGACTGAAGTTCAAGAAGCAACAGCTGGATTTGGATAGACAGTCTTTAGAATTAGAGAAGGAAAGACAGAAGTTGGGTTTAGATACCCATGGTGGCAGCAGCAGTATTCCCCATAGTCATCCTGCAAAAGAGCATGATTCCAGGAATCTGCACAAGATAGTTCCCCCTTATAAGGAGGGGGATGACATTAACAAGTGGTTTGCTGCACTTGAGAGGGCCTGTGTTGTACAGGATGTCCCTCAAAGGCAGTGGGCTGCTATCCTATGGCTATCATTTAGTGGAAAAGGTAGGGATAGGCTCCTTACTGTGAAAGAAAGTGATGCCAATAATTTTACAGTTCTTAAGAATGCACTCCTGGATGGTTATGGCTTAACCACTGAACAATACAGGATAAAGTTCAGAGAGACCAAAAAGGAGTCTTCACAAGACTGGGTTGATTTCATTGACCATTCAGTGAAGGCCTTGGAGGGGTGGTTACATGGCAGTAAAGTTACTGATTATGAAAGCCTGTATAACACAATCCTGAGAGAGCATATACTTAATAATTGTGTGTCTGATTTGTTGCACCAGTACCTGGTAGACTCTGATCTGACCTCTCCCCAAGAATTGGGAAAGAAGGCAGACAAATGGGTCAGAACAAGGGTGAACAGAAAAGTTCATACAGGGGGTGACAAAGATGGCAATAAGAAGAAAGATGGTGAAAAATCTCAAGATAAGCATGGGGATAAGGGTAAAACCAAAGATCCCACTTCAAATCTTAAACACTCTTCAGAGGGTGGGGATAAAACAAATTCTTCCTCTTCTTCTCAACCTGCACACATTAAAAAGCCTTGGTGCTTTGTGTGTAAAAACAGAGGCCATAGGCCAGGGGATAAGTCCTGTCCAGGTAAACCCCCTGAGCCTACCACCACTAATACATCAAGCTCTAGTGCCCCTAGCAGTAGTGGTACTAGTGGTGGGACTGCTGGCAACAGTCAAGCAAAAAGTGTAGTTGGGTTCACTTATGGGTCCATAGTGGAAACTGATGTAATCAGTCCCAAGACAGTTTCTGTCACACCTAGTGGCATTGGCCTTGCCACACTGGCTGCTTGTCCCCTTTCAATGGATAAGTACAGGCAGACAGTTTCAATAAATGGTGTTGAGGCCTTGGCCTACAGGGACACAGGTGCCAGTTTCACTTTGGTGACTGAAAACCTAGTGCCTCCTGAACAACACATCATTGGACAACAGTATAAGATTATTGATGTCCATAACTCCACTAAGTTTCTTCCCTTAGCTATAATTCAGTTTAGTTGGGGTGGAGTTACTGGCCCTAAGCAGGTGGTGGTATCACCTAGCTTACCTGTAGACTGTCTCTTAGGTAATGACCTAGAGGCCTCAGGTTGGGCTGATGTAGAGTTTTATGCCCATGCAGCCATGCTGGGCATCCCTGAGGAATTGTTCCCTCTCATTTCAAGTGAAATGAAAAAGCAAAGGAGAGAAGGCCTGAAAACTCAGGATCCCTTTCCATCAACAGGTAAAAAGGGTATCACAGTATCCCCTAACCACCCTACCATTCAGGATACTATTCCTGTGGTGGGAGAAACCTCTCCTGGGGTGGCACCTGTTCCAAGGGAATCATCAGCTGGCAAAGCTGGACTCCCTGAGGTGGAAGTACCTCTCTGTGGGATAACTAACATTGGTGAGAAAAACAGCACCATTTTAGTTAACATGGAGCATCCCTCCAACCCTCCCAGAGAAACTTTAGTGCAGAAACCCTGCACTACCTCACAACACTTAGGACAGCATCCCTGCCCTAGTGTGGAGCTCATAGGACAGCATCCCTGCCCTGCTCCAACTCAAGAGAAACAGCATCCCTGTTCTCTCTTCCAGCCAGATGGACAAAGTTTTTGCCCAGCTATGGCTTTTCTGAGACAGCATCCCTGTCTGGCATTTCCATCACTACAAATAGGTTCAGTGGACAATTCCCACTGCTCTAAACTAAAACTTACTGATAGAAACTCTGAAAATACATCTTCACATTGTTGCTTAGCTAAAAAACTTCAAACAGGGTGGTTTACATCCCCACAGGGAAGTAACCATATAGTGGATGATAAAGGGAGTAACCAGTCTATTGCAGAGCTACTCTCTACTTATCACCACTTAGACAATAAAGTCTCAACTGGCCAAGGTTAGCCTTATTGTCCTTCGTTTGGGGGGGGGTTGTGTGAGAAGGTAGCCTCTTTCTAGCCTTGTTACCCCCACTTTTGGCCTGTTTGTGAGTGTATGTCAGGGTGTTTGTCACTGTTTTCACTGTCTCACTGGGATCCTGATAGCCAGGCCTCAGTGCTCATAGTGAAAACACTATGTTTTCAGTATGTTTGTTATGTGTCACTGGGATCCTGCTGGTCAGGACCCCAGTGCTCATAGGTTTGTGGCCTATATGTATGTGTCACTGGGACCCTGTCACACAGGGCCCCAGTGCTCATAGGTGTGCATGTATATGTTCCCTGTGTGGTGCCTAACTGTCTCACTGAGGCTCTGCTAACCAGAACCTCAGTGGTTATGCTCTCTCATTACTTCAAATTGTCACTAACAGGCTAGTGACCAATTTTACCAATTTACATTGGCTTACTGGAACACCCTTATAATTCCCTAGTATATGGTACTGAGGTACCCAGGGTATTGGGGTTCCAGGAGATCCCTATGGGCTGCAGCATTTCTTTTGCCACCCATAGGGAGCTCTGACAATTCTTACACAGGCCTGCCACTGCAGCCTGAGTGAAATAACGTCCACGTTATTTCACAGCCATTTTACACTGCACTTAAGTAACTTATAAGTCACCTATATGTCTAACCTTTACCTGGTAAAGGTTGGGTGCAAAGTTACTTAGTGTGAGGGCACCCTGGCACTAGCCAAGGTGCCCCCACATTGTTCAGAGCCAATTCCCTGAACTTTGTGAGTGCGGGGACACCATTACACGCGTGCACTACATATAGGTCACTACCTATATGTAGCTTCACCATGGTAACTTCGAATATGGCCATGTAACATGTCTATGATCATGGAATTGCCCCCTCTATACCATCCTGGCATAGTTGGCACAATCCCATGATCCCAGTGGTCTGTAGCACAGACCCTGGTACTGCCAAACTGCCCTTCCTGGGGTTTCACTGCAGCTGCTGCTGCTGCCAACCCCTCAGACAGGCAGCTGCCCTCCTGGGGTCCAGCCAGGCCTGGCCCAGGATGGCAGAACAAAGAACTTCCTCTGAGAGAGGGTGTGACACCCTCTCCCTTTGGAAAATGGTGTGAAGGCAGGGGAGGAGTAGCCTCCCCCAGCCTCTGGAAATGCTTTGTTGGGCACAGATGTGCCCAATTCTGCATAAGCCAGTCTACACCGGTTCAGGGACCCCTTAGCCCCTGCTCTGGCGCGAAACTGGACAAAGGAAAGGGGAGTGACCACTCCCCTGACCTGCACCTCCCCTGGGAGGTGTCCAGAGCTCCTCCAGTGTGCTCCAGACCTCTGCCATCTTGGAAACAGAGGTGCTGCTGGCACACTGGACTGCTCTGAGTGGCCAGTGCCACCAGGTGACGTCAGAGACTCCTGCTGATAGGCTCCTTCAGGTGTTAGTAGCCTTTCCTCTCTCCTAGGTAGCCAAACCCTCTTTTCTGGCTATTTAGGGTCTCTGTCTCTGGGGAAACTTTAGATAACGAATGCAAGAGCTCATCCGAGTTCCTCTGCATCTCTCTCTTCACCTTCTGCCAAGGAATCGACTGCTGACCGCGCTGGAAGCCTGCAAACCTGCAACATAGTAGCAAAGACGACTACTGCAACTCTGTAACGCTGATCCTGCCGCCTTCTCGACTGTTTTCCTGCTTGTGCATGCTGTGGGGGTAGTCTGCCTCCTCTCTGCACCAGAAGCTCCGAAGAAATCTCCCGTGGGTCGACGGAATCTTCCCCCTGCAACCGCAGGCACCAAAAAGCTGCATTACCGGTCCCTTGGGTCTCCTCTCAGAACGACGAGCGAGGTCCCTCGAATCCAGCGACGCTGTCCAAGTGACCCCCACAGTCCAGTGACTCTTCAGCCCAAGTTTGGTGGAGGTAAGTCCTTGCCTCACCTCGCTGGGCTGCATTGCTTGGAACCGCGACTTTGCAAGCTACTCCGGCCCCTGTGCACTTCCGGCGGAAATCCTTTGTGCACAGCCAAGCCTGGGTCCACGGCACTCTAACCTGCATTGCACGACTTTCTAAGTTGGTCTCCGGCGACGTGGGACTCCTTTGTGCAACTTCGGCGAGCACCGTTTCACGCATCTTCGTAGTGCCTGTTTCTGGCACTTGTCCGGGTGCTATCTGCTTCAGTGAGGGCTCTTTGTCTTGCTCGACGTCCCCTCTCTCTGCAGGTCCAATTTGCGACCTCCTGGTCTCTCCTGGGCCCCAGCAGCGTCCAAAAACGCCAAACGCACGTTTTGCGTGTAGCAAGGCTTGTTGGCGTCCTTCCGGCAGGAAAACACTTCTGCACGACTCTCCAAGGCGAGAGGGATCTGTCCACCGAAGGGGAAGTCTCTAGCCCTTTTCGTTCCTGCAGAAACCTCAGCTTCTTCTGTCCAGTCGAAGCTTCTTTGCACCCGCAGCTGGCATTTCCTGGGCATCTGCCCATCTACGACTTGCTTGTGACTTTTGGACTTGGTCCCCTTGTTCCACAGGTACCCTAGATTGGAAATCCACAGTTGTTGCATTGCTGGTTTGTGTCTTTCCTGCATTATTCCTCTAACACGACTCTTTTGTCCTTAGGGGAACTTTAGTGCACTTTGCACTCACTTTTCAGGGTCTTGGGGAGGGTTATTTTTCTAACTCTCACTATTTTCTAATAGTCCCAGCGACCCTCTACAAGGTCACATAGGTTTGGGGTCCATTCGTGGTTCGCATTCCACTTTTGGAGTATATGGTTTGTGTTGCCCCTATCCCTATGTTTCCCCATTGCATCCTATTGTAACTATACATTGTTTGCACTGTTTTCTAAGACTATACTGCATATTTTTGCTATTGTGTATATATATCTTGTGTATATTTCCTATCCTCTCACTGAGGGTACACTCTAAGATACTTTGGCATATTGTCATAAAAATAAAGTACCTTTATTTTTAGTATAACTGTGTATTGTGTTTTCTTATGATATTGTGCATATGACACTAGGTGGTACTGTAGTAGCTTCACACGTCTCCTAGTTCAGCCTAAGCTGCTCTGCTAAGCTACCATTATCTATCAGCCTAAGCTGCTAGACACCCTATACACTAATAAGGGATAACTGGGCCTGGTGCAAGGTGCAAGTACCCCTTGGTACTCACTACAAGCCAGTCCAGCCTCCTACATTGGTTGTGCAGTGGTGGGATAAGTGCTTGAGACTACTTACCACTCTTGTCATTGTACTTTTCATAAGAGAAAAATATACAAAACAAGGTCAGTGTATATACACATAGCCAAAAAGTTTTGCATTTCCTCTTTTCACTCTTTTCTAAGTGCTGAAAAGTACTTCTAAACTTTCAAAAAGTTCTTAAAAGTTTAAAAAGTTTTTTCTGTCTTTCCAAAAAGTTCTGAAAACTTTTTTCTCTTTTTCTATCACTTTAACTCTCTCTAAAAAATGTCTGGCACAGGAAAAATTGTTGAACTGTCCAAACTTGCATATGATCACCTTAGCTGGAAAGGAGCAAGGAGTCTCTGCATAGAGAGAGGTTTGAGTGTAGGGAAGAATCCTTCTTTAGAACTGTTAATTAATATGCTTAGAGTACAGGATAAGGCCATAAGTGCCCAATCTGTAGAAAAAGTAGCTAATGGTTCTCAATCTGATCCAGGGACTCCCCTAGGAAAAGGTTCAGGAAAGAAACTTCTCAGCCTGCCCATTACTAGACAGTCTAGCATAGTTGGTACAGAGGTTGAATCACACCATACTGATGGTGTGCTCTCACATTATACTGGTAGCCAAGCTGTTAGGGTGCCCTCTGTAAGGGACAGGTCTCCTTCTGTTCATTCCCATCATACCTCTGTATCTAGAAATGTCCCTCCCACCCACCCTGATGACAGATTGTTAGAAAGGGAGCTCAATAGATTGAGAGTGGAACAAACCAGACTGAAGTTCAAGAAGCAACAGCTGGATTTGGATAGACAGTCTTTAGAATTAGAGAAGGAAAGACAGAAGTTGGGTTTAGATACCCATGGTGGCAGCAGCAGTATTCCCCATAGTCATCCTGCAAAAGAGCATGATTCCAGGAATCTGCACAAGATAGTTCCCCCTTATAAGGAGGGGGATGACATTAACAAGTGGTTTGCTGCACTTGAGAGGGCCTGTGTTGTACAGGATGTCCCTCAAAGGCAGTGGGCTGCTATCCTATGGCTATCATTTAGTGGAAAAGGTAGGGATAGGCTCCTTACTGTGAAAGAAAGTGATGCCAATAATTTTACAGTTCTTAAGAATGCACTCCTGGATGGTTATGGCTTAACCACTGAACAATACAGGATAAAGTTCAGAGAGACCAAAAAGGAGTCTTCACAAGACTGGGTTGATTTCATTGACCATTCAGTGAAGGCCTTGGAGGGGTGGTTACATGGCAGTAAAGTTACTGATTATGAAAGCCTGTATAACACAATCCTGAGAGAGCATATACTTAATAATTGTGTGTCTGATTTGTTGCACCAGTACCTGGTAGACTCTGATCTGACCTCTCCCCAAGAATTGGGAAAGAAGGCAGACAAATGGGTCAGAACAAGGGTGAACAGAAAAGTTCATACAGGGGGTGACAAAGATGGCAATAAGAAGAAAGATGGTGAAAAATCTCAAGATAAGCATGGGGATAAGGGTAAAACCAAAGATCCCACTTCAAATCTTAAACACTCTTCAGAGGGTGGGGATAAAACAAATTCTTCCTCTTCTTCTCAACCTGCACACATTAAAAAGCCTTGGTGCTTTGTGTGTAAAAACAGAGGCCATAGGCCAGGGGATAAGTCCTGTCCAGGTAAACCCCCTGAGCCTACCACCACTAATACATCAAGCTCTAGTGCCCCTAGCAGTAGTGGTACTAGTGGTGGGACTGCTGGCAACAGTCAAGCAAAAAGTGTAGTTGGGTTCACTTATGGGTCCATAGTGGAAACTGATGTAATCAGTCCCAAGACAGTTTCTGTCACACCTAGTGGCATTGGCCTTGCCACACTGGCTGCTTGTCCCCTTTCAATGGATAAGTACAGGCAGACAGTTTCAATAAATGGTGTTGAGGCCTTGGCCTACAGGGACACAGGTGCCAGTTTCACTTTGGTGACTGAAAACCTAGTGCCTCCTGAACAACACATCATTGGACAACAGTATAAGATTATTGATGTCCATAACTCCACTAAGTTTCTTCCCTTAGCTATAATTCAGTTTAGTTGGGGTGGAGTTACTGGCCCTAAGCAGGTGGTGGTATCACCTAGCTTACCTGTAGACTGTCTCTTAGGTAATGACCTAGAGGCCTCAGGTTGGGCTGATGTAGAGTTTTATGCCCATGCAGCCATGCTGGGCATCCCTGAGGAATTGTTCCCTCTCATTTCAAGTGAAATGAAAAAGCAAAGGAGAGAAGGCCTGAAAACTCAGGATCCCTTTCCATCAACAGGTAAAAAGGGTATCACAGTATCCCCTAACCACCCTACCATTCAGGATACTATTCCTGTGGTGGGAGAAACCTCTCCTGGGGTGGCACCTGTTCCAAGGGAATCATCAGCTGGCAAAGCTGGACTCCCTGAGGTGGAAGTACCTCTCTGTGGGATAACTAACATTGGTGAGAAAAACAGCACCATTTTAGTTAACATGGAGCATCCCTCCAACCCTCCCAGAGAAACTTTAGTGCAGAAACCCTGCACTACCTCACAACACTTAGGACAGCATCCCTGCCCTAGTGTGGAGCTCATAGGACAGCATCCCTGCCCTGCTCCAACTCAAGAGAAACAGCATCCCTGTTCTCTCTTCCAGCCAGATGGACAAAGTTTTTGCCCAGCTATGGCTTTTCTGAGACAGCATCCCTGTCTGGCATTTCCATCACTACAAATAGGTTCAGTGGACAATTCCCACTGCTCTAAACTAAAACTTACTGATAGAAACTCTGAAAATACATCTTCACATTGTTGCTTAGCTAAAAAACTTCAAACAGGGTGGTTTACATCCCCACAGGGAAGTAACCATATAGTGGATGATAAAGGGAGTAACCAGTCTATTGCAGAGCTACTCTCTACTTATCACCACTTAGACAATAAAGTCTCAACTGGCCAAGGTTAGCCTTATTGTCCTTCGTTTGGGGGGGGGTTGTGTGAGAAGGTAGCCTCTTTCTAGCCTTGTTACCCCCACTTTTGGCCTGTTTGTGAGTGTATGTCAGGGTGTTTGTCACTGTTTTCACTGTCTCACTGGGATCCTGATAGCCAGGCCTCAGTGCTCATAGTGAAAACACTATGTTTTCAGTATGTTTGTTATGTGTCACTGGGATCCTGCTGGTCAGGACCCCAGTGCTCATAGGTTTGTGGCCTATATGTATGTGTCACTGGGACCCTGTCACACAGGGCCCCAGTGCTCATAGGTGTGCATGTATATGTTCCCTGTGTGGTGCCTAACTGTCTCACTGAGGCTCTGCTAACCAGAACCTCAGTGGTTATGCTCTCTCATTACTTCAAATTGTCACTAACAGGCTAGTGACCAATTTTACCAATTTACATTGGCTTACTGGAACACCCTTATAATTCCCTAGTATATGGTACTGAGGTACCCAGGGTATTGGGGTTCCAGGAGATCCCTATGGGCTGCAGCATTTCTTTTGCCACCCATAGGGAGCTCTGACAATTCTTACACAGGCCTGCCACTGCAGCCTGAGTGAAATAACGTCCACGTTATTTCACAGCCATTTTACACTGCACTTAAGTAACTTATAAGTCACCTATATGTCTAACCTTTACCTGGTAAAGGTTGGGTGCAAAGTTACTTAGTGTGAGGGCACCCTGGCACTAGCCAAGGTGCCCCCACATTGTTCAGAGCCAATTCCCTGAACTTTGTGAGTGCGGGGACACCATTACACGCGTGCACTACATATAGGTCACTACCTATATGTAGCTTCACCATGGTAACTTCGAATATGGCCATGTAACATGTCTATGATCATGGAATTGCCCCCTCTATACCATCCTGGCATAGTTGGCACAATCCCATGATCCCAGTGGTCTGTAGCACAGACCCTGGTACTGCCAAACTGCCCTTCCTGGGGTTTCACTGCAGCTGCTGCTGCTGCCAACCCCTCAGACAGGCAGCTGCCCTCCTGGGGTCCAGCCAGGCCTGGCCCAGGATGGCAGAACAAAGAACTTCCTCTGAGAGAGGGTGTGACACCCTCTCCCTTTGGAAAATGGTGTGAAGGCAGGGGAGGAGTAGCCTCCCCCAGCCTCTGGAAATGCTTTGTTGGGCACAGATGTGCCCAATTCTGCATAAGCCAGTCTACACCGGTTCAGGGACCCCTTAGCCCCTGCTCTGGCGCGAAACTGGACAAAGGAAAGGGGAGTGACCACTCCCCTGACCTGCACCTCCCCTGGGAGGTGTCCAGAGCTCCTCCAGTGTGCTCCAGACCTCTGCCATCTTGGAAACAGAGGTGCTGCTGGCACACTGGACTGCTCTGAGTGGCCAGTGCCACCAGGTGACGTCAGAGACTCCTGCTGATAGGCTCCTTCAGGTGTTAGTAGCCTTTCCTCTCTCCTAGGTAGCCAAACCCTCTTTTCTGGCTATTTAGGGTCTCTGTCTCTGGGGAAACTTTAGATAACGAATGCAAGAGCTCATCCGAGTTCCTCTGCATCTCTCTCTTCACCTTCTGCCAAGGAATCGACTGCTGACCGCGCTGGAAGCCTGCAAACCTGCAACATAGTAGCAAAGACGACTACTGCAACTCTGTAACGCTGATCCTGCCGCCTTCTCGACTGTTTTCCTGCTTGTGCATGCTGTGGGGGTAGTCTGCCTCCTCTCTGCACCAGAAGCTCCGAAGAAATCTCCCGTGGGTCGACGGAATCTTCCCCCTGCAACCGCAGGCACCAAAAAGCTGCATTACCGGTCCCTTGGGTCTCCTCTCAGAACGACGAGCGAGGTCCCTCGAATCCAGCGACGCTGTCCAAGTGACCCCCACAGTCCAGTGACTCTTCAGCCCAAGTTTGGTGGAGGTAAGTCCTTGCCTCACCTCGCTGGGCTGCATTGCTTGGAACCGCGACTTTGCAAGCTACTCCGGCCCCTGTGCACTTCCGGCGGAAATCCTTTGTGCACAGCCAAGCCTGGGTCCACGGCACTCTAACCTGCATTGCACGACTTTCTAAGTTGGTCTCCGGCGACGTGGGACTCCTTTGTGCAACTTCGGCGAGCACCGTTTCACGCATCTTCGTAGTGCCTGTTTCTGGCACTTGTCCGGGTGCTATCTGCTTCAGTGAGGGCTCTTTGTCTTGCTCGACGTCCCCTCTCTCTGCAGGTCCAATTTGCGACCTCCTGGTCTCTCCTGGGCCCCAGCAGCGTCCAAAAACGCCAAACGCACGTTTTGCGTGTAGCAAGGCTTGTTGGCGTCCTTCCGGCAGGAAAACACTTCTGCACGACTCTCCAAGGCGAGAGGGATCTGTCCACCGAAGGGGAAGTCTCTAGCCCTTTTCGTTCCTGCAGAAACCTCAGCTTCTTCTGTCCAGTCGAAGCTTCTTTGCACCCGCAGCTGGCATTTCCTGGGCATCTGCCCATCTACGACTTGCTTGTGACTTTTGGACTTGGTCCCCTTGTTCCACAGGTACCCTAGATTGGAAATCCACAGTTGTTGCATTGCTGGTTTGTGTCTTTCCTGCATTATTCCTCTAACACGACTCTTTTGTCCTTAGGGGAACTTTAGTGCACTTTGCACTCACTTTTCAGGGTCTTGGGGAGGGTTATTTTTCTAACTCTCACTATTTTCTAATAGTCCCAGCGACCCTCTACAAGGTCACATAGGTTTGGGGTCCATTCGTGGTTCGCATTCCACTTTTGGAGTATATGGTTTGTGTTGCCCCTATCCCTATGTTTCCCCATTGCATCCTATTGTAACTATACATTGTTTGCACTGTTTTCTAAGACTATACTGCATATTTTTGCTATTGTGTATATATATCTTGTGTATATTTCCTATCCTCTCACTGAGGGTACACTCTAAGATACTTTGGCATATTGTCATAAAAATAAAGTACCTTTATTTTTAGTATAACTGTGTATTGTGTTTTCTTATGATATTGTGCATATGACACTAGGTGGTACTGTAGTAGCTTCACACGTCTCCTAGTTCAGCCTAAGCTGCTCTGCTAAGCTACCATTATCTATCAGCCTAAGCTGCTAGACACCCTATACACTAATAAGGGATAACTGGGCCTGGTGCAAGGTGCAAGTACCCCTTGGTACTCACTACAAGCCAGTCCAGCCTCCTACAAACACGAAATCTGATCTGCAACAATCTTCACACCGTAGAACATCTTTTACATCATACAGGAACCCGCTGGCATCTTCCTAGGGTGCATTTCTGCAGTTGTTCTACATACCGGGGACTCTTCTTTTGCACCCTCTTCTGGGTTGGCAGGGGCTCCTGTCATTCCTGGAACTTCTTTTGACTTCTGGACTTGGTCCCCTTCCTTTGCAGGTCTTCAGGTCCAATAATCCAGCAGTTGTTCTTTGCAGACTTGGTTGGCTGCTGCAAAATCCCCAAAACGAGGTGTAGTGTGTCCTAAGGAAACTTGCAGTACTTTACTCCTGCTTTTCTGGGCTCTGGGGTGGGGTAATTTACTTACCTTTACTGTATTCTTACTCTCCCAGTGATTCTGCACACACTAAACTTGTCTAGGGGGAATTTGTGATACACATTCCGCTTTTTAGTATATAGTTTTTGTTGCCCCTAGACCTATTTTCTCCCATTGCATTCTATAGGATTTCCTAGTGTTTGCATTGGTCTATGACTATTTACTTGTCTAATTTTGGTGTCTAGTGTATATATTGTGTATAATACTTACCTCCGGAATGAGTATTGTCCCTAAGATATTTTTGGTACTGTGTCACCCAGATAAATACCTTTATTTTTGGTAACACTGAGTATTGTCTTTACTTGTGTATAAGTACTGTGTAACTATAAGTGGTATTGCAGGAGCTTTGCACGTCTCCTAGTTCAGCCTAAACTGCTCTGCTATAGCTACCTCTATCAGCCTAAGCTGCTAGAACACTACTACATTCACTAACAAGGGATAACTGGACCTGGTGTAAGGTGTAAATACCCAAGGTCCCCACTACAAACCAGGCCAGCCTCCTACATTGGTGGTGCAGTGGTGGGATAAGTACTTTCAAATGCTTTACCACTTTGTTACCTTTGCTTTTGACGAGAAAAGCTTGCTCCAATACTTAGAGCATATATAAAATATACCTAGAAACAATTTCTTAACTTTCTTAAAAGTTCTTTAAAGTTTGCAAAAGTTTTTACAAAGTTCTGAAAAGCTTTCTTTGTTTCTCTATGAAGTTAGCTCTGTTATTCTAGTAACTTTTTACTCACTTTCCTAAACTTTTTTTTTTCAATATGTCTTCTGTAGGAGCCACCCCTAGAGCTGTCAAGACTACCTATGACAATTTAAACTATAAAAGCTTGAAGGGGCTCTGCATTGAAAGAAATTTAGGGATTGGAAGAACCCCAGTAAGGAGTTCCTCCTAAATCTTCTCCTTCAGGATGACCAGGGACTCAGCACTGGTCCAGATTAGACAGGGGAAGAGGTAGAGGATGACTCCAACCAGAAGTGCTCAGAGGAGCAAGATGACAATTCTGGGGAGGGTCCTTCCACAGACCTATCTGTCAACAAGATGGGGTGGTGGGTCCAAATCCTCTTCTCACAAAGATAAGAAACCTTGGTGTTATATGTGTAAAGCCAAAGACCATTGGGCAACTGACAATCATTGTCCAAAGAAAAACATCAAAGCTCCCACCACCACAACCCCAACTGCAACCATTAGTGCCCCTAGTAATAGCAGTGGTGGTGGGAAGAACACTACTAATAGCCAGTCAAAGGGTGTAGCTGGGCTCACCATTGGTAATGTAGTTGGTCTAGTTAGGGAGATCACTGAGGCTGTTTTAGTCTCTGATGGTGTCATTGACCTAGCCACTTTAGTTGCTTGCCCCCTTAATATGGATAAGTACAAGCAGCTACCCCTGAATAATGGTGTTCAGGATGAGGCCTACAGGCACACAGGTGCCAGTGTCACAATGGTCATGGACAAACTGGTTTCCCCTGAGCAACACCTACTTGGTCACCAGTACCAAGTGACAGACACCCATAGCAACACTGTAAGCCACCCCATGGCTGTTGTGAATCTCAACTGGGTGGGCGGGGGGGTTACTGGTCCAAAGAAAGTTGTGGTAGCCACTGATTTACCTGTAGAATATCTGCTAGTCAATGATTTGGAGACTTCAGCTTGGGCTGAAGTGGAGTTGGAGACCCGTGCAGTATTGCTGGGCATTCCAGAGCATATCTTTGCTCTTACCAGGGCTCAGGCAAAGAAGCAAAGAGTACAGGGAAACTTGGATCCTGGAACAATGGACCAAGCCCTTGTCCACTTTCCTCCCTCCACAGATGATTCCCCTTTTGAGGAAGAGGAATTCTCTCCCTGTGCAGAACCTACACCAGAGGACCTGGAAGCTGATCCAGCTGAGCTTTTTGGTGCCGGGGGGCCTGCCAGGGAAGAGCTGAGTGTGGCACAGCAAGCCTGTGCCACATTGGAGGGCCTCAGACAGCAAGCTGTCAAGCAGCAAAATGGTGATGTCACTGGCACACACACAGAGTTTACTGGGAGAATAATCTCCTTTATATTGAAACAAGGGACCCTAAACCTGGTGCCACCAGGAGACTGGTCATCCCCCTTCAGTACAGGGAATTCCTCCTAACTCTGGCTCATGACATCCCTTTAGCTGGGCATTTAGGCCAGAGTAAAACATGGGACAGACTTGTTCCACATTTTCACTGGCCCCATATGTCAGAAGACACAAAAGGAGTTTTGTCGCTGCTGTGTCACCTGCCAAGTCAGTGGCAAGACTGGTGGCACCCCAAAGGCCCTCTTAATGCCTCTACCAGTGGTTGGGGTGCCCTTTGAAAGGGTAGGGGTTGATATTGTTGGCCCCCTTGAGCCTGCAACAGCTTCTGGCAATAGGTTTATCCTTGTGGTGGTGGACCATGCCACAAGGTACCCAGGAGCTATCCCCTTAAGGACCTCACCAGCTCCTACAGTGGCAAAGGCCCTCCTGGGAATCTTTTCCAGAGTGGGCTTCCCTAAGGAAGTGGTATCAGACAGAGGTAGTAACTTCATGTCTTCATACCTAAAAGCGACGTGGAAGGAGTGTGGTGTTACATACAAGTTCATCACCCCTTATCATCCACAGACTAATGGACTGGTTGAGAGGTTTAATAAAACTCTCAAAGGTGTGCTTATGGGATTCTCTGAAAAACTCAGAAGGAGATGGGATGTCCTATTACCATGCCTCCTTTTCGCCTATAGGGAGGTACCCCAAAAAGAAGTGGCCTGCAGCCCCTTTGAACTCCTCTTTGGTCACCCTGTTAGGGGTCCCCTTGCTCCTGTTATGGAGAGTTGGGAACAACCTTTAAAAGGTCCAAAACAAGACATAGTGGACTATGTACTTGGCCTGGGAAGTAGAATGGCTGAGTACATGAAAAAGGCCAGCAAAACCCTTCAGGCCAGCCAAGAGCTCCAAAAGCAATGGTTTGACCAGAAGGTTGTCCTGACAGAGTACCACCCAGGACAGAAGGTGTGGGTATTGGAGCCTGTGGCCCCAAGAGCACTCCAGGACAAATGAAGTGGTCCCTATCTAATCGTAGAAAAGAAAGGTAAGGTCACCTACTTGGTGGACCTGGGCACTGCCAGAGGCCCCCTTAGGGTGCTTCATGTCAATCCCCTAAAGCCTTACTATGACAGGGCTGACTTAACCCTGCTCATGGCTACAGATGAGGGACAGGAAGAAGAGTGTGACCCTCTCCCTGATCTCTTCTCCACCACTGGAACTGATGGTTTAGTGGAGGGAGTAGTTCTGGCAGACTGCCTTACTGCTGAGCAGAAGGAAGACTGTAAAAATCTCCTTGATCAGTTTTCTGAACTCTTCTCCCTCACACCTGCTACAACTACTTGTTGTGAACATACAATTGACACTGGACACAGGTTACCTGTCAAAAGTAAATTTTACAGGCAACCTGACCATGTCAGAGATTGCATAAAAGCAGAGGTTCAGAAAAATGTTAGACCTTGGAGTTCTTGAGCCTTCTGATATCCTCTGGGCCAGCCCAGTGGTGCTTGTCCCCAAACCACATAGCAAAAAAGGAAAGAAAGAAATGCGGTTTTGTGTGGACTATAGAGGTCTCAATACTGTCACAAAAACAGATGCTCACCCTATACCCAGGGCAGTTGAGCTAATAGATACACTGGCATCTGCCAAGAATATAAGTACTTTTGACTTGACTGCAGGGTATTGGCAGATCAAAATGTCAGAAGATGCTAAAGCAAAAACTGCATTTTCTACCACATGAGAGCATTATCACTTCACAGTGATGCCCTTTGGTTTGAAAAATGCACCTGCCACTTTTCAGAGACTGGTGAATATAGTCCTACAAGGTTTGGAAGCTTTTAGTACAGCATATTTAGACGATATTGCTGTCTTTAGCTCCGCCTGGGATGAACACTTGGTCCAACTCTGGAAAGTTTTGGAGGCTCTGCTAAAGGCAGGCCTAACTATCAAGGCTTCAATGTGCCATATAGGGTAGGGGAAAGTGGTTTATCTAGGCCACCTGGTAGGCGAGGAACAGACTGCACCACTTCAGGGGAAGATTCAGACCATTATGGACTGGGCTCCCCCTACAACTCAGACCCAGGTCCGAGCCTTCTTAGGCCTCACTGGGTATTACAGGGGGTTCAATAAGAACTATGGCTCCATTGCAACACCTTTTAATGATCTCACCAGTAAGAAAATGCCTAAAAACGTGTTGTGGACAGCTAGCTGTCAGAAAGTTTTTGAGGAGCTTAAGCAGGCAATGTGCTCTGCACGTGTCTTAAAGAGCCCATACTACTCCCAAAAATTAATTGCTTAAACAGATGCTTCTGAATTAGGGGTAGGGGCTGTACTATCACAACTTAACTCAGAGGGCTAGGATCAACCTGTTGCTTTCATTAGCAGAAGGTTGATCCCTAGAGAAAAGCGTTGGTCTGCCATAGAGAGGGAGGCCTTTGCTGAGGTCTGGGCACTTAGACCCTACTTGTTTGGGACTCACTTCATTGTTCAGACAGACCACAAACCTCTGGTATGGCTTAAACAAATGAAAGGTGAAAACCCTAAATTATTGAGGTGGTCCATCTCCCTACGGGGAATGTACTATACAGTGGAACATTGACCTGGGAGTACCCACTCCAATGAGGATGGACTCTCCAGATATTTCCACTTAGACAATGAAGACTCATCTGGGCAAGGGTAGCCTTCTTGTCCCTCGTTTGGGGGGCGTTGTGTAGGAAAGTACCATCTTCCTTGGCGCGTTACCCCCATTTTTACCTGTATGTCGGTAGGTTTTGCCTGTCTCACTTGGATCCTGCTGGTTAGGACCCCAGTGCTCATAGTTTATGGCCTAATGTGTGTGTCTGTATAGTGCTTAACTGTGTCACTGAGGCTCTGCAAATCAGAACCTCAGTGTTTATGCTCTCTCTGCTCTTAAATTTGTCACTGTAGGCTAGTGACTTCATTTACCAATTTCATTTGGCACACTGGACCCCCCTTATTAGTCCCTAGTATATGGTACCTAGGTACCCAGGGCATTGGGGTTCCAGGAGATCCATATGGGCTGCAGCATTTCTTTTGCCACCCATAGGGAGCTCAGACAAACCCTTGCACAGGCCTGCCATTGCAGCCTGCGTGAAATAATGCACACATTATTTCAGAGCCATTTTCACTGCACTTAAGTAACTTATAAGTCACCTATATGTCTAACCTTCACTTGCTGAAGGTTAGGTGCAAAGTTACTAAGTGTGAGGGCACCCTTGCACTAGCAAAGGTGCCCCCACATAGTTCAGGGCGATTTCCCTGGCCTTTGTGAGTGCGGGGACGCCATTATACGTGTGCACTACATATAGGTCGATACCTATATGTAGCTTCACAATAGTATCTCCGAATATGGCCATGTAACATGTCTAAGATTATGGAATTGTCCCCCATTCCAAATCTGTTATTGGGGAGCCAATTCCATGCATCCTGGGGGCTCCACCTTGGACCACCAGTACTGCCAAACCAGCTCTCTGAGGCTTGCACGGCAACTACGGCTGCTGCTACTTCACAGACAGGGTTCTCCCCTTCTGGGGTCTGGGCAGCCCAGTCCCAGGAAGGCAGAATAAAACATTTCCTCTGAGAGCAGGGTGTTACACCCTCTCCCTTTGGAAATAGGAGTTACAGGCTGGGGAGGGGGTAGCCACCCCCAGCCTCTGGAAATGCTTTGAAGGGCACAGATGGTGCCCTCCTTGCATAAGCCAGTCTACCCTGGTTTCCTGCTCTGGCGTGAAACTGGACAAAGGAAAGGGGAGGGACCACTTCCCTGTCCATCACCACCATAGGGGTGGTGCCCAGAGCTCCACCAGTGTGTCCCAGACTTCAGCCATCCTGCTTTGCAAGCTGTGGGGCACTCTGGAGGCCTCAGAGTGGTCAGTGCCAGCAGGTGACGTCAAAGACCCCTTCTGTTAAGTCCATACCTGATAAGTTATCCAATCCCCTTCTCAGGGCTATTTAGGGTCTCTCCTGTGAGTTCTCTTCAGATTCTGCTTGCACGTTTCCTTCAGGAATCCTCTGCAACAACTTCAGCTTCCTCTGACCTCGGATCAACCGCAGCCTGCTCCAAGAAACGCTGTAACTGCAACAAAGTATCCACCAGAGATACTTTTCTTTAGCAACCTCAGCTCCAAGTCATCAACTGCAACAGTTTCGACGGTGTGCAAGCTCTGAACGCTCCCTGTCTTCATCCTGCAACAGAAGGATCAAAGAAATCTCCCGTGGGGTGACGGAGTCACTCCCCTGCTCAAGCAGGCACCTTCCAAGACGACGACCGGTACCCTTGGACTCCTCTCAAAGCAACGAGCATGCTCCTAACAGACACAGAGGGTGGACATCATTGACATAGACTGTCCTGAGGTCCTGCTAACACAATTTGGAGGAGGTAAGACCCTGTCTTCTTAGAGAGCGACGGTACCACTGTGTTCTGCGCCTTCTTCACCTCCTGAGGCCTCTGTGCACTATTTGCAAAATTCCTTCATGCACAGCCTGGCCCAGGTCCTCAACACTCCATCCTGTAATGCTCAACTCACTGAGTTGTTCTCCGGCAGCGTGGGACCTTCCTTTGTTGTGCTGCATGAACTGCGTTTTACACCTCCTTTGTCCCCATGTCTTGGGACCTGCGGGGTGCTGGCTGGCATCCTGAGGGCTCTCTTCCTACTCACACAGAGTTGAGACCCCCACGTCCCTCATGGGTCTATCCATTTTGATAAAAAATACACTTTTGTCGTAGCCAAGGCTTGTTTGCTTATTCCAACACAAAATCACATCTGCAACGATCTTCTGGACATCCTTTGTATTATGCAGGAACCTGCTGGCATCTTCCTAGGGTGCATTCCTGCAGCCTTCGACTAACTGTGGACTCTTCTTTTGCACCCTCTTTGGGGTTGGCAGGGGCTCCTGTCCTTCCTGGAACTTCTTTCGACTTCTGGACTTGGTCCCCTTCCTTTGCAGGTCTTCAGGTTCAGGAATCCAGCAGTTGTTCTTTGCAGACCGGTACCCTTGTACTCCTCTCACAGCAACGACCATGCTCCTAACAGACACAGAGGGTGGACATCATTGATATAGACTGTCCTGAGGTCCTGCTAACACAATTTGGAGGAGGTAAGACCCTGTCTTCTTAGAGAGCGACGGTACCACTGTGTTCTGCGCCTTCTTCACCTCCTGAGGCCTCTGTGCACTATTTGCAAAATTCCTTCAGGCACAGCCTGGCCCAGGTCCTCAGCACTCCATCCTGTAATGCTCAAGTCACTGAGTTGTTCTCCGGCAGCGTGGGACCTTCCTTTGTTGTGCTTCATGAACTGCGTTTTACACCTCCTTTGTTCCCGTGTCTTGGGACCTGCGGGGTGCTGGCTGGCATCCTGAGGGCTCTCTTCCTCCTCACACAGAGTTGAGACCCCCACGTCCCTCATGGGTCCATCCATTTTGATAAAAAATACACTTTTGTCGTAGCCAAGGCTTGTTTGCTTGTTCCAACCAAAATCACATCTGCAACGATCTTCTGGACATCGTCTGAATTATGCAGGAGCCTGCTGGCATCTTCCTAGGGTGCATTCCTGCAGTCTTCGACTAACTGTGGACTCTTCTTTTGCACCCTCTTTGGGGTTGGCAGGGGCTTCTGTCCTTCCTGGAACTTCTTTTGACTTCTGGACTTGGTCCCCTTCCTTTGCAGGTCTTCAGGTTCAGGAATCCAGCAGTTGTTCTTTGCAGACTTGGTTGGCTGCTGCAAAATCCCAATCACGAGGTGTAGCGTGTCCTAAGGAAACTTGCAGTACTTTACTCCTGCTTTTCTGGGCTCTGGGGTGGGGTAATTTACTTACCTTTACTGTAGTCTTACTCTCCCAGCGATTCTGCACACACTGCACTTGTCGAGGGGGGAATTCGTGGTTCGCATTCCACTTTCTTAGAATATGGTTTGTGTTGCCCCTAGGCCTATTTTCTCCCATTGCAATCTATAGCATTTCCTATTGTTTGCATTGTTCTATGGCCACTTACTTGTCTAATTTGGGTGTCTAGTGTATATATTGTGTATAATACGTACCTCCAGAAGGAGTATTGTCTCTAAGATATTTTTGGTACTGTGTCACCCAAATAAACACCTTTATTTTTGGTAACACTGAGTATTGTCTGTACTTGTGTATAAGTACTGTGTAACTATAAGTGGTATTGCAGGAGCTTTGCATGTCTCCTAGTTCAGCCTAAGCTGCTCTGCTATAGCTACCTCTATCAGCCTAAACTGCTAGAAAACTACTACATTTCACTAATAAGGGATAGCTGGACCTGGTATAAGGTGTAAGTACGCAAGGTACCCACTACAAACCAGGCCAGCCTCCTACACATATTTCCTGTAGGGGTCGGAACATGTGAGAACAACAGATACAGGAAGGGTTTTACGCAATAGGGTCACCACTCCGCATTTCCTGGGTGTTCTACCGTCCACGGCCTGAGACGCTGGACAGCTGCTAAAGATCACCTTCCCAACCCAGTCTCGGCACAATTTGTCAGATTCCACGTCGTCCAGATGTGTCGCCTGTGGGAGAGCCACATCTGCCTTTTTGGATTAGCGGTAGGAGAGTACTTTTTTCCTCTTCCCATAGTGGGTCAATCAACTGACATTCCAGGATATAACACGAAGTGGTCAGGTGGGGGCAGGAGCATGTGTGCCATAACACCAAGAAGTGGTGAGTATAAGGGGGTAGTGTGGGGGTGATGGGTACTATGAAGGCAGAAGAACATATTTCAACTCAGTGGGGGAAGGGAAGGAAAGAGGGAGAGATGGGGAAATGAAGAGATGGGGGGGTAGTGCCACTTGCTTACCAACAGTGGTCCGAAGAAGAGAGGGTGAGTTAGAGAATGAGGAGTACAGAGCGAGGTGCCTGAGGAATAGAGAATAGAGTAAAGGGAGGGAGAAGATCCGTGTTGAGAGGGAGGAAGAAGGGAGTGTGGAGGGGAGAGGGAGAAAAACAGCAAAACAAAGAAAAAGTTGGTTGAGATGACAAAGGGTACTGGTTCTAGTGAGGAACAAACCCCTAAATACTCGCATACTCGAAGTTGTAGACCGCGGCTCTGAGCCTGTGGAGACAACACGCCCGCGGGAGGGTCACCACAAGTGACGGGGGCGTCGAGGGGGCAAGCGGAGGAGGGGAGGGAAAGGGGCTGGCGGGGGGAGAAGGGAAGGATGAGTGTTGACAATATCCATAAGACAAAAGGCAACAATAACAAACAAGCAAGCAGGCAAGGTGGGGCACAGTATGAAGAGGCCCTTGAGCGCCTGGAGGATGAAGAATGCCCACATCAAAGTCAGAGCCCGAGCCCCAAGCTCACCTATTGGGGGGGATGGAAACAGGAGAGGTGGTAGGGGAGGTATGCGACGCCGACGGCTGGCACAATACCCGTCCCTGGTCTCTGAGAGGAGGTACTAATAGAAGTAGTTGCCAATAGTCCGTGGAGTCTTGCTGGTGCTATGTGTGCAGCAGCAGAAACAGTGGGACATCCTTGACTGTAGGGTATAATTAAATTTTAGGAGGCATATACAACAATATAACCTGCAACAATGAACAGAATTTGAAATTGACTTAGACCCAACCTTACCCCAGCTCATACCCACCGTAGAGAGACAAGTGAGGTGGGAGATGGGTGATGGCATAGAGAGCATTAGAGGAGGGGAGGCATTAAAGTATGAGGCAGTGAGTAAATAGTAGAAAATACAGGGAGAGCAAGTTTAATGTACATGCACACTTCAGTATGAGAACAGAATTCGCTCATTTTAACCCATAGGTTATACGAACATGCAGCAGGATGCGTGCCTTCCTACAGTATGGGGTATGGTACTCATGGCCTGCCTCCATCTCTAGCGCACACATCAGATCTGCTCAGCTTCCAAAAGTTCAGTTGGATGAAGTTGTAGGCTTTAGAGGGGAGCGGGACTTGTCTCTGTCTGGTTGTTGTGCCACAGCTAAAAGCACCTGGTCTCTGTATCCATGGGGTCTTCTCAGTCTCTCAGGTCTCTGCCTCTATGTCTGGATGTGCCATTGCCGCTGTTACATCCATCCACTGGAGTATATGAAGACAGTGTGCCCAAATAGTCCTCACGTGGCTCGGAGGGTGGTATTGATGGGGTCACATCCATGACGGTGGTCGTCAGCCCGTCCAAAAAGAGACGTAGGTCTTCCGAATCATAACAGTCTTTTGGCTGTCCATTTTTGGTGATCCACATGCGTACTGGTTCAAATAGGCCACATTTAACTTCCAGTTGGTGAAGACGAGGTCGGAGTGATAGAAAGGCCTTGCGCCGTTTGTTGTTCTCTTTTGTGAAGTCTGCAGTCATGTGGATCTCATAAGCTTTGTGACGGAACGGACTATGGGTGTGGGCATCCGTGAGTAGCTGTCGGACCTGAGTGTGGCACAGGAGGCAAGCAGTGATTGGTCAGGGTCGAGACGCTCCGTCCAGCCTTTTTGATCCCAGGCGGTGTGCCCTTTGGAATTCCAGCAGTGGATCAACGGTTATGACTGTAAGGGAGGGGAGTAACTTCTGGAGGAAGGCCTGGATGTTCGGCACCTCTATGCATTCTGGGAAAACCAAAGAAGTGGACATTGTCTCTACGGCTTCTATCCTCCAAATCAATGAGTTTACTACGGAAAAAGAGGAGTTCCTGCTCCTGGCCCCGGCATGGTGTTCAGATGAACCTCCACAGCTGTTACGGGTTGCTCTAGCACTGTCATTCTGGTCTGAAAACTTGATATCTGAATGAATGGATTTAGTTTCAGTTGCTAATGTAGAGATGGTAGAGTCCACCCCTTTTTGTCGCCTGCTCACTGCTGTGATTTCTTGCAGAATACGGTCCATCGTGTTATCCTGCTCTGTGTCTGCTACAAGGGTGGGCCTCTCTGCCGTCTGCAGATCTGGAGCTGAGGCCTCCGGACACGAATGCTTAAGTCTTCAGAAAAAAGGAACTGCTTTGCTGGCTTGCCAGATGTTTTGCCTCATGATTTACCATTGGGCATTTCCAGGCTGCACCCCCTAGGTTCAAGCTGCTATGGGTATGTATCCAGTAATAATCCAGGCACTGTCCAGGAATTAAAGGTTGAGATGTTACCACTTTTACTTCTTCTCTCCAGGTAGAAATAGCCAGCTTTGCCACGTAACGGTCTTCACATCTGGATGGGAGGTGAAGAGTAGTACTTCTACAGGACCACTACCCCCATCATCCATGTAGAGAGGAGGAAGAAAATATCATGGGTCGTCCCGGGTGCCTCCATCGCTATCTGGTCCACCTACAACTTGTCCTACTCCCCTGTTGAGACTTCGGGCCATTGTAATGCTCGTTGTCAGTAGTGTCTAATGTAAGGATAATCTTGCACGTTTCCCCTAGGGTACCACCATGTTAGTTCTGTTAGCCCGTCGGCAAGGATGGGTGGTCCCCTGAATCTTGTTTCCACCGGTATTAGAGGGGGCTCTAGGTCTTACGTGGATATTATGAAGTCCTCCATGGCTCAGAGGAGGCCATGCAGTGGCAGGGATTACAATGTGGAACTCCAGCCGGGATGGGATGTCGTGCGGTCATGCTGCCAGCCCTTGCTTTCACATGTTCAAGGGAGGGGGGTGGTTCTCAAGGCAGCCTTATGGTCTTATATTCAGACAACCAGTTTGGGCAGATGATGACATTTTGCCCTGCTGACAGCGATTAGCATCACGGGGGTGGGGCTCACCACCTCCTGTGGGGTAGAACCCCTGTGTTGTTGTGCTTCCCCTCTTCTTCTGCCCCCTTTGTGTGTTTATTGATGGGAGGGGGAAGGGCGGGGGAGATGAAAGGCAAGCTGGGGGGAGAAGGTGCACTCCTAAAAAGGAGACCCCCGGTATGTCTCTGAAGCAACTGCAGGGGTGGGGGGCTGCTACTTTCAAACGCACCCCCGCAAGACAAAACAGGGTCAGTATTGCCCATGGCTCCCAGGCTCGCTGATGCTTCTGCCGGCTCAGCCCCATCATGAGGCCACTGCTTCACCGCATCGCGAGGCCCACTGCCTCTATCGCGGTGTGCAGCTGGCTTCGGTAGCTGAAGTGCGGCGCTTCAGCCTACCGGCCGGGGCACAACACCAGCACCTCACTCCAGACTGGCATTTAAGGCCTCCACTGTGCCCAGGATGCCCTGGTCTCCGTCTGGGGCCTACCTAGGCATGGAGCTCTTTATTCAGGCGGCCATCTTGCAATGTGGCCAGACCACGCCCTGCCAAGGCCTTCTCAACCTTGGTCTTCTCCCTTGCTAAGGTCCTCTCAGCCTGCTTGGCCTCTCTTTTCATCTTTAGTTTGGTCAGCTCCAGTCTGAGTTTCCTTTCTTCCCTCCTGCCCTTCAACACCTCTGGAGTCAGGCCGCTGGAAGACACACTGCACAGGAGAGAACTTTCAAATCTTGGTAGTAGGTTGTCCCCACCCCATCAGGGTGTATCCCAAGACCCTCCTGTAAGCCTTGGTCCACTTCCTCCTCAGTATCAAACACCTCCTCCTCATTGTCTATGGGGTCCTCGTGGGCCTCTGCCCATGTCCTTAAAGCCTTTTGAAGCTCTGCCATCTTGGTGCACATCTTGGCAGGCAGACCCTTCTCCTGACAAAACTCTTTGAGCTGGGCCACTGTGTGGCTCAAACTCCATCTTTGCAGATGAAACCACAAATCCAACAGGTAGGCTGAGAGAGCATAACTTTGGAAAAATCAAAAATGCCAAACAGGGAGAATTGTATTGAATTGGTCTCGTGTGTGGAATGGTAGTGAAAACCAATTTACTGTAAGGCACTGCACAAACACAAGTCCTATGCTCACTGATGATCACCAGTGTTAGAAAATGGGTTTCTGTTTGGCAGAGATATGCACCCTGTCCAAGCAGGAACCACAATTATAGTCAGTGTAAGTTAGATACACACTAAAATTTAACCTGTGCTCGCCCCCTGGTAGTTTGGCACAGAGCAGTCAGACTTACCTCTTGAGGCAATGTGTAAAGTATTTGTGCAACACTTCAAATAGTAAAACTGTGAAAAACACCACACAAAAAAGGTACCATACCTAGCTAGAAAAAAATACCTTAATTTAATAAATGAAACAAGACCAAAATGACAAACACCCAATATTCAGAAGTCAAGATATGTTTTTTAAAGATTAAACTTAGTTATGGGGCCAGATGTATCAAAGCTTTTTGCATTTGCAAACAGTGCGAATGCCCGTTTGCGAATGCAAAAAGCCATTTCAGAATGTATCAAAGGCATTCTGAAAGCAATTTTAAGGAATCGTTTAAATAGCGATTCCTTAAAATTGCGACCCTGTTTAGAGAGTTGCAAATTGCGACTCTCTAAATAAGAAATCGCAAATAAGGATTCCTTATTTGCGATTTCTAAAGCACATGTGTAGGAAAGTACCATCTTGCCTGGCATATTACCCCCATATTTAACTGTATATATGTTGTTTTAGTCTATGTGTCACTGGGACCCTGCCAGGCAGGGCCCCAGTGCTCATAAGAATGTGCCCTGTATGTGTTCCCTGTGTGATGCCTAACTATCTCACTGAGGCTCTGCTAACCAGAACCTCAGTGGTTATGCTCTCTCTGCTTTCCAAATTTGTCACTAACAGGCTAGTGACTAAATTTACCAATTCACATTGGCATACTTGTACACCCATATAATTCCCTAGTATATGGTACTGAGGTACCCAGGTATTGGGGTTCCAGGAGATCCCTATGGGCTGCAGAATTTCTTTTGCCACCCATAGGGAGCTCAGACAATTCTTACACAGGCCTGCCAGTGCAGCCTGAGTGAATTAACGTCAACGTTATTTCACAGCCATTTACCACTGCACTTAAGTAACTTATAAGTCACCTATATGTCTAATCTTCACCTAGTGAAGGTTGGGTGCAAAGTTACTTAGTGTGTGGGCAGGGTGCCCCCACATCGTTCAGGGCAAATTCCCCGGACTTTGTGAGTGCGGGGACACCATTACACGCGTGCACTGTACATAGGTCACTACCTATGTATAGCGTCACAATGGTAACTCCGAACATGGCCATGTAACATGTCTAAGATCATGGAATTGTCACCCCAAAGCCATTCTGGCATTGGGTGGGCAATTCCATGATCCCCCGGGTCTCTAGCACAGAACCCGGGTACTGCCAAACTGCCTTACGGGGGGCTCCACTACAGCTGCTGCTGCTGCCAACCCATCAGACAGGTTTCTGCACTCCTGGGGTCCAGGCAGCCCTGGCCCAGGAAGGCAGAACAAAGGACTTCCTCTGAGATAGGGTGTAACACCCTCTCCCTTTGGAAATAGGTGTGAAGGCTGGGGAGGAGTAGCCTCCCCCAGCCTCTGGAAATGCTTTGATGGGCACAGATGGTGCCAATCTCTGCATAAGCCAGTCTACACCGATTCAGGGATCCCCCAGCCCTGCTCTGGCATGAAACTGGACAAAGGCAAGGGGAGTGACCACTCCCCTGACCTGCACCTCCCAGGGGAGGTGCCCAGAGCTCCTCCAGTGTGTCCCAGACCTCTGCCATCTTGGAAACAGAGGTGTTTGTGGCACACTGGACTGCTCTGAGTGGCCAGTGCCAGCAGGTGACATCAGAGGCTCCTTCTGATAGGTTCTTACCTCTCTTGGTAGCCAATCCTCCTTCCTAGGTAGCCAAACCTCCTTTTCTGGCTATTTGGGGTCTCTGCTTTGGGGATCTCACCAGATAACGAATGCAAGAGCTCACCAGAGTTCCTCTGCATCTCCCTCTTCACCTTCTGCCAAAGGATCAACCGCTGGCTGCTCAGGACGCCTGCAAAACCGCAACAAAGTAGCAAGACGACTACTAGCAACCTTGTATCGCTTCATCCTGCCGGCTTTCTTGACTGTTTCCAGGTGGTGCATGCTCTGGGGGTAGCCTGCCTCCTCTCTGCACCAGGAGCTCTGAAGAAATCTCCCGTGGGTCGACGGAATCTTCCCCCTGCAACCGCAGGCAACAAAAGACTGCATCACCAGTCCTCTGGGTCCCCTCTCAGCACGACGAGCATGGTCCCTGGAACTCAGCAACTCTGTCCAAGTGACTCCCACAGTCCAGTGACTCTTCAGTCCAAGTTTGGTGGAGGTAAGTCCTTGCCTCCCCACACTAGACTGCATTGCTGGGTACCGCGTTATGTGCAGCTGCTCCAGCTCCTGTGCACTCTTCCAGGATTTCCTTCGTGCACAGCCAAGCCTGGGTCCCCGACACTCTAACCTGCAGTGCACAACCTTCTGAGTTGTCCTCCGGCGTCGTAGTACTCCCTTTTGTGACTTCGGGTGGACTCCGGTTCACTTTTCTTCTAAGTGCCTGTTCAGGTACTTCTGCGGGTGCTGCCTGCTTCTGCGAGGGCTCCCTGACTTGCTGGGCACCCCTCTGTCTCCTTATCCAAGTGGCGACATCCTGGTCCCTCCTGGGCCACAGCGGCATCCAAAAACCCTAACCGCGACCCTTGCAGGTAGCAAGGCTTGTTTGTGGTCTTTCTGTGTGGGAACACCTCTGCAAGCTTCTTCACAATGTGGGACATCCATCCTCCAAAGGGGAAGTTCCTAGTCCTCTTCGTTCTTGCAGAACACTAAGCTTCTTCCAACAGGTGGCAGCTTCCTTGCACCCTCAGCTGGCATTTCTTGGGCTCCTGCCCACTCTCGACACTGTTGTGACTCTTGGACTTGGTCCCCTTGTCTTACAGGTACTCAGGTCCGGAAATCCACTGTTGTTGCATTGCTGGTGTTTGTTCTTCTTGCAGAATCCCCCTATCACGACTTCTGTGCTCTCTGGGGGTAGTAGGTGCACTTTACACCTACCTTTCAGGGTCTTGGGGTGGGCTATTTTTCTAACCATCACTGTTTTCTTACAGTCCCAGCTACCCTCTACAAGCTCACATAGGTTTGGGGTCCATTCATGGTTCGCATTCCACTTTTGGAGTATATGGTTTGTGTTGCCCCTATACCTATGTGCTCCTATTGCAAACTACTGTAACTTTAGATTGCTTGCATTTCGTCCTTTTGCTATTATCTGCAAAATTTTGGTTTGTGTACATATATCTTGTGTATATATCATATCCTCATACTGAGGGTACTTACTGTGATACTTTTGGCATATTGTCATAAAAATAAAGTACCTTTATTTTTAGTATATCTGTGTATTGTGTTTTCTTATGATATTGTGCATATGACACCAGTGGTATAGTAGGAGCTTTACATGCCTCCTAGTTCAGCCTAAGCTGCTTTGCCGTAGCTACCTTCTATCAGCCTAAGCTTCTAGAAACACCTCTTCTACAATAATAAGGGATAACTGGACCTGGCACAATGTGTAAGTACCTCTGGTACCCACTACAAGCCAGGCCAGCCTCCTACAACATGTAAGAAGCAATTCCTTAATGTGAATTGGGCATTAAGGAATCGCTATTTACCACCAAGTTGAACTTGGTGGTAACCATGTGCAAATTTTAAAAATGCATTTAAAATGCATATTTAAAATGCACATGTAAAGCACACATGCCCTTTTGGCATGTGTGCACCTTACATGTCCTAAAAAACTTTTTAGGGTGCAGCAGAGGGGGCTTTAGGCCCCCAGCACCCTGGGGTTTAACATTTCCAAAATTGCGATTTCCAGTTAAGAAATCACAATTTTGGAAATGCAAAAAATTCGCAAATATGGGCCTACAGGCCCATAGGTGCGAATGGGGCCGGTATCGCAATTTGCGATTCGGTAATAGCATTCGCGATTTTTAAGAAATCGCTATTACCGAATTGCAAATGTGATACATTGCATTTTGCAAATCAGAAATAGCGATTTCTTAAAAATCGCTATTTCCGAGTCGCTAAAGGCATTCTTGATACATCTGGCCCATGGTGCCTGAAACCATAAAGCATCAACCAGGGCAATCTTGTTGTACTAGACCAGGTGAAAACTAAAAGTTCAGACTCACCTCGAGGGAGCGTGGGCCGCATACAGTCCCAGATAAGTGCCATTGAAGTTTTACTTTCTCAAAAGTTGGGGAAGAAGTTCACCGGGAGCAAGAAGAGTGTCTCTCACGGTAGTTCTTGGACATGAAGAGTCAACTGGGCATTGTGGATGGGTGGACTAGAGCCTCACGGTTGAGAGTGGCGATGACTGCTGTGCAAAGAGATGAATATGCAGCAATGTGCACTGATTCTTTGGGGGGAGACATGTTTCCTGTGTGAGCAGGCCCGTTCGCAGTCACAAAGAGCCCAAAAGCTTGATTTCAGGATCCACAAAACCACTTTCAAGAGCCCAGAACCAGAGGGGTGCCTCTTAGGGGCCAGGAGTTCAGTGAGGATGGCTCCAGGAGCTGTGGGGATCCTGTTAGGTTCCTGAGGCTCAGATCAGGAGGCCAGCAGACCAGCACTTTGAGTCAATCTGGGGTACTGGGAGCAAGATGGAGAAGCAGGTCCAGTTTTTCTTCCTCTGGCAGGGGGGAAGCAGGCAGCAGGTCAACACAGCAAGGCAATCAGTCCACCAGAGTAGCAGTCCTTGTGGCAGCAGAGCAGTCCTTCTTCCTGGCAGTGTATCCACAGGTCCAGAAGTGTACTGAGTTGGTGGTGTTTGAGGTCCAGTATTTATACTTAGATGTCCTGTCTCTGGAAGGTGGTTGAAACTTCTAGACAGTGGCTATGAAGTGCAGGGACTTCCCTTCCTCCCCTGCCCTAGTTCCAAGCTGGCTGTACTGACAATATAGGGTTGTAAGGTCTATTGTGTGTAGACAGGGCACAGTCCATTCAGCTGTCAGTGTGAGGCTGTGACCAACTCCCTTTTCCCATCCTGCCCAGGATGGCCCATCAGTCACACCTAAGCCTCATTTATGTGTGGCTGTCTAGAGGAAATGCACAATCCCAGCTATCACCCCACGGCAGACGTGTATTGGAGTCAGGCTGCAGGCACACAGGGCTAAGTCCAGGATAATGCCAACTTTATAAAATGCCATTTTGAAAATTGTAACAATAAATCTGACTTTGCCATTAAAATCCAATGGTACTAAACATGACAGGTCTATTCATTCCCAATTAGGAATTACAGATTGTTAGAGGAAATAAGGAATCCCTACTGTTATCCTGTAATAGGGATAGGCTTCACAGTAGTGAAAAATGAATTTGAAGGGTTTTCACTACTAGGACATGTGAAACTTAAATGTACATGCCCTACGTTTTAATTACACATCACCCTGTCCTATAAGCTACATAGAGCCTCTGTTAGGGGTGACTTATTTATAATAGAAGGGGAGCCAGGGTGTGGCAGGAGGTTTTAAATGGCAGATCGACATGGCAGTTTAAACTGTACAAACAGCCTCTGCGATGGCAGGCCTGAGACATGTTTAAAGGACTAATTGAGTGGGTGGCACAATCAGTGCTGCAGGCCCACTAGTAGCCCTAAGCAAATGTAGTGCATGTTACTAGGGGCTTAACAGCAAATTAAATATGTCAATTGTGGATAAGCCAAAGGTACCATGTTGTAAGCAGAGAGCACATTCACATTCACTTTAGCATGGATTAGCAGTGGTAAAGTGCCCAAAGTCCTAAAGCCAACAAACGTATGTCCAGCAAAAATGGAGGAGAGGTGAAAGGTTTGTTTGGGGGAAGACCACCCTAAGGTTGACAGGCCTTACACTTCCCAGTTTGATGCCTGGGTTACTGTCTTTTTTTGGGGAAAGAAAAGGACTGGTTAGGAACTGTGTCAGATATGACCATGTTGGAAAAAGGCTAGGAAATATACCTGGTTGATTGATGGTGTCAAAAGGTTCAGATAGGTCACGGAGGACTAGAATCAGGAGACACAATCTTTCTAATTTGGAGAGCATTGCCTGCCACATGCAATGTATCAATTGTATGGCTGCACTGGGCACTGATCTGCAGTAGGTTTTGGTGACCAGCATGCTTTGAAGTTGTAGAAGCAAAGTTAAATTGAGGAACTTGCTGAGGAAGGGTAGGTGACTAGTGAAATGCTTATTTATTCAAATTGAGGTCCAAAGTAGGTTTCTTAACTAGCAGTGGATTTGGCCTACTTTGAGAGAGGATAGAACATTCTTACTTTGAGGGAGTGTTGATAGGGTATAGATAAGGGGGAGGAAATGAGGGAGAATATCAATATAACATGTTACTGTAAAGGAATGTGGAATGATTGGTAGTTTCAATAAAATAAGCTGCTGAAAGGAGTACTAAAAAGGGATATATATTGGGGGAATTGGGGTTCTGAGTATTCCACAGATCTACGATGCTGTAGGTTGTGTCTGTTTTATTGAGGAAGCTGCTTGCTCTTGGTTTAATGCTCATCAGAATTGGGGAATAAGGGCGATGGGAGTGGATTTGTGCAGGGTTTGCGTTTTTCGAAGAATGCCTTCTACATGGGTCATTGTGTATTACTTTACTTTTTAGAGTTAGAATTGAACTAATAGTGCCTTCATTATTGATGGATTGAGCGTCCTTTCAAGATTTGGAAGCTTGTCTCACTTAAAGGGGGTCACAGATGATCAGCTTGCATGACAGAATCAGTGCTAGGGCTCATCTGTGAGTTTTTTTATCTTTGTTCTCTGATCCTAGTACCTCCTAAGCTGGTTCTTCTTAAAGTAGATCATCATGCAGGCTGCAGTCTCTTCTGTGTCATGGCTCATGTCCTCCAACTCAGGACTAGCAGCCTTTCTCCCTCAAGACAATCCATATTCCTAGGCAGGTCACACAGCTTTGGTGGAACCTCCGTTCCACATATTTAATACCATTCTTAAGGGGAAAGTGCCATGATGTCTCCACTCGGCTTGAAATGCCCAGCTTCTCCTTAAAGACAATATAAGCACAAAATACCTGTATATGGGACACAGGTGGGAAGCAACTTATCAATAGGAAGAGAGTGCCACCCTTCATATTTAAAATCCACAGAAAACCATAATAAGGGAGATATACCCAGCCATGATTCCATGCTTTCTTCCTCAGAAAGAAGAAGGAGACATACAACAACAGATTTCTATGATGATGTAGAGTGAGCACCTGTACCTGGACATCTCCTCTGCAAAGGGGCTGCTGCTGAGCAGAACATGACACTGCACTTCTTATGCTGTGGCACTCATTGCTAAGATGAAATGCCTTGGCAAGATGTAGAATACATGTTCGACAGCTACATAATTGCTCAGGTGAAGTCAACTTGAGGTGCTCCAAGACCACATTATGCAGCAGTCCTTCACTCTCATATTTTTAAACAAGTGTGTTTAGCAGGTAAATGGATCAGTGTGCGTCATGTTGATGTGATATCAGTCATCAGTAGCTTTGGGGGGTGTTTGGGGTTTTACCCTCTAGGAAATATATTTTCTGATAAATAGTTGGCTACAAATGCTTTCAGTTGGGCACGGTGAGGTGTCTGTCGGAGTTCACCAGAAATTTGTACTTATACACAGGAACACACACACACTGACCTTCTCTCTGTTTTAAAGGACTTAGAAAATGTGGTAATTTTTTTACAAAATCTTATGTTTTCTCTTACTTAGTAGTCCTCCCATTCTGCATCCCTCTCCCTTTCTACTGCCCCTTAAGCTCCTCTCCTGCAATGCCAGAGTGATTATTGGAAAATCTGAAGCTAACAACCCCCAGTCTCCCTGACCAAACTATGCCCTTGGGTATCAGGTTATCATAATTTTGCTCATTAGTCAGTCCCTTCTATACTTAAATAACACATACAAACAACTGTACATCTAATGTTGAAACCATCGCCTTGGGTGGCGGTGTCTAAGGGCAGGATGCACAAAGGTTTTGTGACTCCTAAATCAGCGGTAAAATGGTTTTCGACTGTGAAAAGGTAAGTATGAAATGTATCAGAGTGTTTTTGGTTCCATTCACAAAAATAGTGATGCAAACCTAATCTGTCCAACTGGCTATTTTTGCAACTGGAAATAGCAATTACCTATTTACGAATCCCTATTTGGGTTTCCTAAAAGGTGCATATTAATAATTTGCAAATTGCAAATGGTCGCAAAAACGAGTGTTTGCACTTGCAACTTAGCATTATGTAGGAGCAGGTGGATATCAGGTCAAACTATAAAAGGAGCGAAAACACCTTTTCCACAATGGCAAGGATGATGAGTCATACTCACTTTATTCTTGAAGGCTGTTGTGTAGGAGATCTATCACAGGCTATGCAGCAATGTTATTTTGAATGTCATTGATGAATTATCTCACTTGTTGTCTAGGGACACACACGGTTGTGTGTCTGTCCCCACTCACATACAAGTACTTTGCTGCCTTCACCATTTAGCCTCAGGGAGCTTTGGGGGTATAGGACCAGGAGGTGCATCAAAGAGCTCAACTTCCCGTTTTTGTGCATAATTTCCTGGTTACAATGCTCCTTAACATTAGCAGACACACTGCCTTTCCTAACAATCAACAGTATTTGCAGCAAACTAAATTAGATTGTATTAGATTGTTTTCTTATGGCTCATTATCCACAGGTTCTAGCCTGTGTGGATGGCCCACATGTTTTAATGTGTCCACCAGGTGTCACTGAATATTTGTATAGAGATGGGAAAATCATTCATTCATTAAATCATTTAATCATTTTGTAATCATTTAAATCATGTAATCTTTCAATCTTACAAATTGCATGCAATATGGATTTCAGTTTTTTTAATAACAGACCTCATAGAACACATTTTCAGGATCAACCCATGATTCTTACATCTTCAGGCTCTGTGACCTATATAAATGCCTTTCAATAGTAGTCTTTGGTGATGACTTTCTATTAGGTATTTATTTTAACCCACATTGTTTGTTTTAAATGTGTATGTGCACTGATCTACAATGTAACATTGTGGACCTAGATGTTTGTTTAAGCTTAAGTTTGTTTGGAAATTCATAAATCTGCATTTTAATAGGTTTGCAAGTTTGGAGACTCCGCAATGGGGCCAGAACTCTGCACATCGAAAGATAGGACAGGCTTATCTTTTTATGTGCAGAGTTCAAAGACTGCATAGTCTCCACACTCGTAAACGTGCCATTAAAATGCAGTTTTGTGAACTTCAAAACAAATGTGAACTTACACAAACATCTATGTTCAACTTTGTAAATGAGGCCCTATGTGTGTATTATGTTTAAGTGCATGTGCTCTGTTTACTTAGATGATGACCCCATAGCTGAATGCTACAACATGTAGCCAAAGAATATACAGTGGTGCTCACAGGTGAACAAGAGCAGTAGTTGAACTCCATAAAAGCAAAAACAAATGCAACAAGAAATGGACTTCCACTCCAGTCTGAGGTTTACATCTCTGATGAGAAAGAGCTACCACAGCATAACCCAATTCATGATGCCCTGAGGGCTGCTGATGGAAGGGTTTGACATACGTACATAACAACATACTTTTTCTAAAGTAAGGGCATTATACGTACAGTGTAATGTATAGTAATGAAGACATAGTCCAAACGGAGATAGGTAATTCTTATCTCCATGTTTATTTACAGGAAAGTGAAATTAAATACAGTGATTTTTTCAAGCCTCGTTTTTAAATTCATAATGTAAGAGAAAAATAAATATTTTTACATTGCTTTTCACAAAAATATTTTCATGTCTCCTAAACTCGGTAGGAGTTGGTCACAGATTCCTCCACAAGTATCTCTATTTCCTCATCTGAGAATTTCTGCTTCCTTTTCCTTCCCATCTCCTCTTTTTAACCTTCTTGACTTGCCCTTCTTGTAGATTGCAGAGTATGGTATTGTGAGTACTTGTTTGCTGCCATCTCCTCCGCTTTCCAATGTGAGTGAAACAATATGTTTCCCGATACTGATGTCATCACTGTCTGTGTGACGTGTGCATTTTGGATTTGGTATTTTAGGAAATCGAATCTTACGAAATCGCTATTTAGAGCATTGACTCAGTAGTACATTTCATTTGCCGAATTGCAAAATGTGATTTCTTATTAGTTGTAATTTGCGAATCTGTAAATGACACATTATCACATCTGACCCTAAGTATTTTCTCTACATGCTTCTGGCAATGTGTGTGCTCGCTGCTAGTGGCCTGCAAGTATTTATGTCAATTACCCCATGAAAAGCGCAGTGCGGATTACTTTGTGTGTTTTCAAGATTGGGAGGGATCACTGCCAGGGGACACGTGTGCCTATCACATTTGTAATTTACTTGAATACAATTTGTCTGATTCAACTGATTGTTTGATTGTCCCTGTCTTGTTTAGCATGTCTGCACACCTGGGGAACTATTTGGACTGCTTGCCGCTGCAGAGGACAATTTTCATGTGTTCTTGTTGCATGTCTAATTGTGATAATATGTATTGCATCTGCTATGTTTTGCCTAGCCCTCATGTCTTCTGAGGGCTGCTTCAAGGCACTAATAAAAACTTGGCATAATCACAAACATGAATGGAATCTGCTTTCATATCTCAGGTCAGTCCTTTGTAAATGATATTGGCTAGACTTGTATCCAGCATTACAGAACTGAGGGGCGTATTATGAGCCTCTAGTGCCACCTTGCACCACATTTGCAGCATTTATTTTGACGCAAATGTGGAGTTAAGGTGGCATTTCCCACACACCATATTTGCAAAGTGGTGCAATGCTTGCATCGCTCCACTTTATAAACCCTTGCACCACATTATGCCAGCACCAGGCATAATGTATTCGGGGGGGGGGGCCTTCCCCCATTAGGGGTGTTGAAAAAATGGCACAAGGAAATCTATGAGATATTCTTGCAACATTTTGTTGGCACTTTTAATACCTGCTCAGAGCAAACGTTAAAAGGGGGGCTTCCATTATTTAGAACAGGCCCCTATGTACTCTGCAGGAGTAGCGCCGACATTTTGGTGCTACTCCTGCAGAGTACATCAATAGTGTCACATAGAATGACGCCATTGCCCCCTACCCTGCACCATGATGCACCGTATTTTAAATACAGCACACATATGGTGGTGGTAGGGGGTGCTGAGGGCCGTAGGGAAAGTGGCGCTGTACTCAGTGCAGCACCACTTTCCATAAATCTGCCCCTGAATGTTTACTTCTTGTGACTCTTATCTGCTCTCCTTCATTCATTCATCTCCCTTCTGTTTACCTATCACTTAAGCTCCTGCTCTTGGTGGAATGTAGAGGTAGACTGGGGCCTCCATTATTTTCTATGAGAGTGTGTTTCAGTATCTGTGAGTAGCTGTGAGTAATAGGCTTATTTCAAGAGTGGGATGAAGTGCATGTGTGACTGTTTTGTGACCTGTATGACTGGTAACTTTAAAAGTTTATTTTGTGAATAGCAGCAGTGTTATTATTATTTTGTGTGTGAATATATGTATTACCACACCGCTTCTGAAATCACTCCTTACCTTTTGCCAAATCTCTTCTGTTTTTGAGTAAGGATTCCCCATTTTCCAATCACTTCCCTTGTCCCTCTCATTTTTACACTTAAATTGTATACTTATGTGTGCTGAGATCTCTGCCACATTGACACAGATCTGTATATAGAAAAAATAGAAGAGACGTAGGTCTCCACCAGTAGGTTTGTGTGAGAAATTGGATTACAGGTTGAGGGGGTGAAAAAGCAGCAACCACAATTCTTGTCAGGGTGAAACAGGACCAATCCCCAAATTAACCTATGCTTAACTCTCTGGTAGCTTGGCACAAAAGCAGTCAGGTTTAACTTAGAGGCAATGTGTAAAGTATTTATGAATAAGGCTCCCAATTTATCGTATTTATTTTTTTAACGTTTCCACCTGTATTTATCCATATTTACTTTTTAGCCATCTTATTCGTATGTATTCATATTTAGTTTGTGTTTTGTGAATAAATGACGTTTAAAATTGTATATTTCCACATTTACCTGATAAATGAGCACTCAAACTTTGATGCCAGTCCTGTTTTAGCGGTCAAATATAACATAATAATACACCCACAGATCAATATTAGCATTATTCTACACATATATGTTGATATGTTGCTACGTGACAGTATTTAATGACATTTCATCCTATTTTTTTCACTCCCATGCAGTCTATCTGCTCAGCTGTTGGCCGGAATTTGTGAAAGACAGCAGGGAGTACCACTTAAAAGAAGCCCAATTTTGTATATTTTTCTTCTTTTAAAAAGTAAATGCAGACAGAAAACACAATGTTTTCTGTCTGTATTTCTCTGTAAAATATCAGTTTAAATGAAAACCTGAGAGCCTCATTTATGAAGTACTTAAACGGTGATAAAATGAATAAACCACTCAAAAACAATAGCACACCAGTTTAGAAAAGTCACAAGTTCAGAACAACTGTGATGAAGCAAAGGACGGGTACAGGACAGGGTTCAGTCTACTGACAAAGAACATTGGGTCCTGGATGTTGAAATGCATGGTCCTTGCAACTGTGCGACCCAGATTTGAGAACTTGTTGACGAGGAGCTGCAATGCGTGGTCTAGCACTGAGATGAGTCATGCAGCGGTGGAGCCGATGAAGCCGTCGACAGGAGCTTGCAATGCAAGGCCTTGCGTTACCGTCAAGGGTTTGTAAACGAGAGCCTGTGATAACTTGTGCCGTACTGCATTGGTGATAAACGATTTTAGAGTTTTTCACTACTAGGACACATAAAAGTTAAAAGTGCACGTCCAACTTTCTAAATAAACTGCACCCTGTCCTATGGGCTGTTTAGGGCCTACCTTAGGGGTGATTTTTATGTATGAAAAAGAAAGGTTTAGGCTTGGCAAAAGGTTTATTTTGCCAGGTCGAAATAGTAGTTTACAACTGCACACAGAGTCTGCAATTACAGGCCTGAGATATGTTTTAAGGGCTATGTAAGTGGGTTACACAATGGGTGCTGCCTGCCCACCAGTAGTATTTAATTTATAGGCCCTGGGTACATGTAGTACCACTTTACTAGAGACTTACAAGCAAATTAAATATACTGATTGGGTGTAAACCAATTTCACCATTTTTAAAGGAGAGAGCACAAGCATTTTAGCACTCCTTAGCAGTGGTAAAGTGTGCAGTGTCCTAAGGCCAATAACAACTAATTCAACAAAAACAGGAGGAGTAAGGCAAAATGCTTGGTGGAGACCACCCTAAGGCTGACAGGTCTTACAGTCTGTGAACTACATTGTGTAGTCATTTAGTAGTACTGCTGCAGTACTATTTTATGTGCTTAAAAAGCAGCTTGTAAAGAGGTCCATTCATCTCCCATGTACATGCTTTGGAGCAGAGGCAGACTTCTTAAACTCCTAAGGGCATGCAATATATAGAGTGAGCTTGCTTAATCTCCCAATGACGCGTTATATAACAGCATCTCTTCTTTAATTTAAATAGCGCACAATTGCCAATGGGGTCGTTGGTGCAGGACAGGAGTTCTTCACATACTTTGGAGAAAAGGGAGACTCTTAATAAACAGTTGGAGAGACCTTTGTTTTTGAACAATGCTTTATTTAAAAATGGGGAACTGGTGGGAATTGTTATCCTCAATTTGCCATGAACGAAAAGGAAACTTTGTGATGGGTGAAAACACAATATTTTGTGGAAGAATGCATTTTGTGATCTTTCGTAAGTGTCGCGCAGCTGCTCACAGCCTCTTGTTCATGTTGTGTGCTCATTGATGTCCTATTTCGGGACCTTCAGTGAGCAGGCAGACCTTTGGAAATCGCATCCCATAATTTGTTTGCAGGTATGTGATGTCAGCCTCCTCCTCCTCCCCCTCCCCCTCCAACACACGCCCCGGATTCCCCTCCTCCTCTGCGGGCTCCTGCATCCCTCAGTCCCAGCCTCTGCTGCTCAGCATCAGCATCAGCTCCAGGGCTGAAATACAAGCGGCTTCATCAGCACCAGGCTTTAAGCATCTTCGGCGTCCCAGGGACCACTGCCCCCAGGACTCGCTGCAGTCTCTGAATACCCGCAAACCCCAGCACCCTCTCCCGTCCCGGGACTCCGACCATGCTGGCCCCTGGCCTCCTCCTGCCGCTCCTCCTGCCCCTGCTCCTGGACCCCGCTGCCGCAGCCGAGGGCGAGGCCCCGGCCAGAGAGCCCGGAGAAAGCACGGGCAATTTCATGGAGGACGAGCAATGGCTGTCTTCCATCTCCCAGTACAGCGGCAAGATCAAGCACTGGAACCGCTTCCGAGACGTGAGTGCGGGCGGAGAGGGAAGGGGCGGGGGCGGGCGCGGCCCGGTGCAGGGCACACCTGGGGTGGAGGAGGAGAGAGGGCGGCGGGACAGAAAGCCAGGGTTCGCGATGCGCATTCATGGTGGAGCTATGGGTGGAAGCCAGTGAGATGTGAGTGCATCTGGGCGGGTAGGGAGCTGTCGGAGCTAGGGACGGGGCATTCAAGAAGGAAAAGAGAGTGGGCAGCTGTAGAGAAAGGTGGGGGCACTAGAGACGGAGACACAGAGAAACGGGAGAGAAAGGGGGGTGAGATACCGAAGGAGAAAGAAACGATCAGCAGGTGAATCTATAGGCATGGTGGCTGCGGAGCATGGTATGGAGGCGTTGGTTTGGCGTCATTGTATTATACAGAGTGATGTATCAATGCGCACAGAATGACCTTTCACCTATGCAACGTTTTATGGATTGCGCAGACAGTGTATTACGTCCCTGGGAGGAGGGGGGGGACCAAGAAGTTGACCTCTCATTTTTGCCTGTCTGTAACTGTATTGTTATCAGTGAGCGCGGAGGGAAAGTCATTGACTCATCCCCTCGCGGGGTCGGGAGGCGTGCTCCAAGGGGATGGATGCCCCTCTCACCCGTGCCTTTCAGTACTCCTTAACATGTCTATGGGTAGGACAGACGCTGCATTGGGGAGGGGGTGCACTTTCGAGCTGTTCTGTTTCCAATGTGTTTGTATTTAGGGAACGACGAATACTGCACTGATTGAAGGGGTCATGGTACACACAGGAGTATTTATTTCACCTCTGCATTTGTGCAAGCCTTGTATGCAGGTGTGGCAAGAGGCGGACTGCACCTTCGTCGCCCAACGGGGAAAGGGGGGGCGGGGAGTAAAATGACTCACACATCGTCGTCAATCCAATCGTCAATCCAAACACCCAGTGCTTTTTGACAATCTACGTTGTTCTGTGCGCTGGGAAAGCAGTAATTCGCCCCAATCCCGGGCGAGGGAGTCGCACTCACCCTCACATTGTACCACACGCCGGTGCACACACTGGAGTGCACCCCGCTATCGCCTGCGAGGGCTCGGTGAACACGGGTGTGAGGGCGAACTTTCACTGCTGCATCGCTATAATTCTGTTCGACTATTTCAGAAGGGCGAGCAATAGTCCTCGCCCCTGGCAGTGGTGTAGCCAGTGTGTCACAGGCTCTAGTGCAGGAAAGACGTGCCCCCCACCCTCCACCACCCACTGCTGTTTGAACCGTGAAATACAGCAATAATCACGTGTCAGTGGGCTTTTTAGGCCTCTGGGCCCCTGTGCCACTGCACCTGCTGCACCAGCGGAAGCCAGTGACATAAAATATGCCCCTTCAGCCCCCACAGTGCAGGGGGCCCCCGAGCTCCGGAGCAACACCTCAGCACAGCACCCTTTGCCTCAGAGCTATTGCACAGAACCACGAGGGCCTATTGAACCCAGATAATTACTTACTTTGCTACCAATAGCAGAAGTCAAAGGGTCAATTTTTCTCGCTTGCCTGGGGGACACGGCATAATTGCTAAACTACTCTCCCTGAGGGGCTTAATTTGTGCAGAACAAAATGGACGCTGGCTGTTGGCAACAATACTGATTTTTAGGGGACAGAGCTTAATTTTCAGCATCATGGGACGAGAGAAAGGAGAGACAGAACGTGGAAATGAAAGATAAGAAAACAGTGATAACTAGTGAAAACAGGGATGAAAGAGAACTGGATAGATTGAGATAAAGTGGAGAAAGGCGGAGGAAAGAGGCACGAAATGGAGTTAAGACCACACATTCGTGGTGTTTGGTAATCACAACATGCGGCATTGTTGGTAAAGTTGGGCCTCTGTACTTATTTCTTGTTAACTATTAAGCACTGAGTCTACTACTTTTAGATGCTAGAATTCAAAAATATGACTGTAATTGTAATTGTATTTATACATTCTTGTCCGTGTAACAATCTCCCATTCCAGTACAGAATTCGAATGAAAACTGAAAGCTCACTTCCTGGATCTCGAAAGCTTCATCTCCTGACCACACTCCGAAATGCATAATTTCCTACCCCAGCACTTGTTCACAGGCCACACAATGGAAACAAGTAATGTTTCTGGTTACCTGTAAGACGCCTTGTGTCCCAATGCATCTCTTCAGCATCTGCAAGCCCCTTTTCCAACCCATGTTATATCACTGTTTATGAGTAACCACTACAAATCTGAATCTATTCTGACTAAGAAAGAGATGGCAACATCATCTCCCCTTGCATCGTGTAGCATGCAATACATAGGCCCAGGCTTATCAAGGGCTTGCTTTCCGCAAGGCAACACAACCCCTGAAGTTAGATTTACTATGCCGTGAAGACCCATCAGAGGTCCCATCATTTGGGACAAAAATAATACATTTGTGGTATCTGGGGCCAATAGTGTCTTGGGAAGCCCATTAATTAAATAAGATTGCCCCTTGGGTGGGTTTCACGTGAGCCGAAAGGCTTGGGGAGTGGGGCCCTGTGCCCTGGCAGGGGGTTGGTTGCCTGATGGTTGTTGGATGCAGGCCCTGACCACAGGCCATACCCTATGGCTAACCACACCCCATGCATGCTGGAGGCCATATGTGACAAAGGTCAGATGTCTGTGGAGTGTTGGTAGCAGGACCTCGTTGCAGGCCACGCCCTGCATCCAATCTCATGCAGTGCATGGCCAAAGGCCTCTGTGATGTCAGTTTGCTTGGCTGCAAGGTGTTGGCCACAGGGCCTGGACACGGGCCTTGCCCTGCAGCCAACCCTCCACTGCGCACGCCCTTTGCCATGTACAGTAGGGTGTTGGCTTTACAGTTGGTCTTAAAATATTATTTTCCATTAAAAAAACCTTGAAAATCTTTGAAACCAGAGAATAATGTGAGTTTATAGTTTGGTGGAAATTCACCAGTGATGATTATCTCCGGAAACTATAACAACGCTTTGTTTGGTTTGATTTTTTCGGGGAAATATATATATATATATATGTATATATATATATATATATATATAGTTGCTACAACCTGATGGACTCCGGTAACATCCACCTGGGGGGTCGGAGCCGAGCAGCAGGTGCAGGAAGCTGCTTCTAAATCCCAAAATACCTGTCACAGGGTACTTGACACAAGATGCTCACACTCATGATGTGTTTCGAGCAGGGTTTATTAGGCAATACGTTTCGACCTAAACAGTCTTCCTCACAGCCAATAACATAATGAAAGTGCCTCAGCACCCTTAAAGAATTCACAGAAGCAATCAACATAGACAAAATACTTCACCATATCATCTTTCTACATACTCATCTCCTCTGGGGAGGCTATTTAATCATTAAAACATTTCTAATGCAAGTTTAAAGATATCAGTCAACATAATTTTTTGACATAAAGGAAAATAGAGTACAAAAACATTCATAATTAGTTCAAAACCATGTTCATTTAAGCACCCAATCAAATTGCTCAGTGGCCCAAACCAGTTGCACATCCTTTCAGATTTTAGTGTATTTTTAGAACTAGGATGTTATGTATGAGTTGGTTTTTCCAAATCCAATTTGTTTGGACACATGTGCTTCATTATTTATGGGGTGCACCAAGTTAATATGATGCTGTCTTCTACAGCGGCAGCAGGCATACATAATCTTGGTGCAGAGGTTAATTTAACATTTACTATGGACACTAGTCCCCAATATATTTTGTTATTTCTTATACTAACATTTTTATAATTATCATTGGTAATAATTTTGTCAGGGGGTGTTTTTGGGTCTATATTTATTTTCACAGTTTATGGTTTTTAGTCTAGGTTGTCACGTGAAATCTTGGACAGAGGAAACTTTCAATTTTAATGTTTTCAGTTATCTGGCTAAGAATTGCAAATAGCTGAAAATCAGTCATACTGTGTTGTTTTTAGACGATGGGTCTTGTTAATTAGCCGTGACAATATCCAGTAGTGTGTACAACACAGCTTCACAGTTTTCCTTTGCAAAGTCTGTTAATTGCATGGCTGGTGACATGGAAACAATAGGTTTGAATTAATATAATATTCAATTAGTTAGCAGTGCATGTTAAGAGGTCTGCAAGAGGTTTACCACCATTTCAGAAGTCATGGGCAATCTTTTAAAATTCAAAGGGTTTGGCTTATAAATCATTAGCAAAGTATATATTCGAGCTCAAATTCTGATAAACAGTGACAGGGACACATTGGCCAGTAGGGGAAGTTACAGATTCTCACTCATCTGGTGTGTCAGTTAGGGTAGACTGACCGTGGACGCCTGTTACATTTCACATCAGGCACTGAAAATAAAGTACGCTTCATTAACGGTTATGGTCCATCCATCCATCCATCCAATGTTTTTATATGGACATTTGCAATTATACAGTGCTAATATTCACCCCTGGTGAGGGTCTTCTGGCACTCTACAGTTGGGGCCAGATGTACCAAAGGGTTTTTCCCATTCTTCGTCAATGGGGAAATGTGTTCGTACATATGGCCCTTGGACACATGAGTTTGCTTGCTTGAGGTCGACGTTGGTGACTGCCTAGCTTTTATTCACTAGGTTCACGTCATTCTGAGGAGAAAATCTGTTTTTAGTTTCTCTTTGTGGAATGGAAGAACGGTGAGAAATGGGAAATTACCAGTGGAATAGGGCACAAATTACTGATTACCCTGGTAATTGCTCATTTCTTAAGGGGCGGTACAGGCCTCGCTCGTAATTTCATATTAACCCCACCCCCCAGAGTTACCGGTCCCCCTAGTTTGGGTAACTCTGTGGTGAGGGCGAAAATTAAATGTTGGGCTACCAGGGCACCCATGATGAGGTCTATATGTATTGGAAAACTTAGAGTTTCCCGTACACTTTTGGAAAAGACGTAAATGAACAGGACTCCTTCATTTATTACATTTCTACCTCAAATTGACAGGGCAAGGCTAACAAAATATGCAGTGCATAAAAAATGCATATTTATGCAAACTTCTCTTGCGGATGGGTTGCCAATAAGGTTGACAAAGTTTGGCAGACAGATATTCAAACTCTAAACACCGTCCTAACCACCCCATTCCGAATAAGTTGTAGTCCATTCAAATATTTCCTTGGAATACTAAAGTAAACAGCATTGCCTAACCCCACATGAGACTAGGTAAAGATTCTGTAGTCGCCACAATTATGTGAGAGCACTTTCTACAATGTATTTGTGGTTTCAGATAGTGCAAACTAGACCCATGTGGGTACGAGAATTATTTACAACTATTAAAACTTGGTAAATATTTACACAAAAAGTGTAGGTGGTGGAAAGTGTCAGTAGTATGAAGGAAGGAGTTCAAGTTCGTTCATAGTGAGGTAGATTGCAATGGAGCAGGAGAGCTAGGTGGGCAAAACGAATTTCGAAGGGTTGAAGGGTCATCGTTGATTGGAGGATGGTAGATGCAACAGACTCGTGGCTCCTCATGGACATTGTTGTATTCTCTGTGGTTTCTTCCTCGGCTACTATAGATAAATAACAAGGGCGCCATTGACCCCACACTTTAACGCCTTGAGTGTGGGTGGGGGTGTCACTGGGAAATTCTGTGTAGCATGCATCATTTAAATTGTTGTATCTTTGGTTTCTTTACTTTGTTCGGAAACTATGACCTCCAAAAACCTCATAAGAGCGACCTCTCCTTTAACCAAAGGGAGGAAGGGGTGGACATAAGGAGAAAGATGAAGGAAAGAATGGAAATACGATTAAGGAGGAATGGGTGAGAGATGGTTGGATTGAGGAGGAATGGATGGATAGAGAGATGCAGAGATGGATAGGAGGGTTCATTATGGATGGATGGATAGAAGGATAAATGGGTGGAAAGGAAAGATATAGCGAAGAATGGAAAAAAGGAAGAGAAGATGGATGAATAATGGATGGATAGAGAAGTGAGGAAGGAAAGAAAGAATAAAAGAAGAGAGAGAAAAAGAAGGAATGATAAAAATGAAGAGAGACACAGAACAGTAAATGTATCAGTGGATAGAAAAGACAGAAAGAAGGATGCATCAGTGGATAGATGGATCAAGAGTAGTTGGATGGAATCGTGGAAAAAGCTCAGAAGGGATCAGAAAAAAGGAGGAAAGCAAAATGGAAAATGAACTAAAGAAATATGGAGAGAAAGAATGGCACAGCTGTGACAGAAAGAAGGAGAGAAGGGAGGAATGTTACAAAGTTCGGAATTCTCTCAGGTGAAGCATTCGCCTGAATCAGTGTCTGATTTGCTTTGCTTGCCAAACCTCCTTGCTCAGAGCTGCTTTGCAGTTGGTTCAAATTGGTTGATATTTGTATTTTCCTGCTAATTCCTTGATGACCAACTAGGGATATCTCACTGCAGATGACTTATGACTGGATGTATTGAGCAAAGAGACAGTATTGAAATTCTCTCTTGGAGGGGAATGAGAAGGATTTGTTTAGAGCTTGCGGCATAGAGTTACAGATCACAAGTGTCCTGTCTGACAAAGGTCTGATTCAGTGTGAAGGGTTTTTTGAAGAGATTAGCTACTAAACAAAGAGAGACTTCACTTCTGAGTCTTTCGGAAACACTTGAGATTATTAGTTGAATGACTAGGTAGTTTGGAATCACTCTATGTAGAGCTTTGTTGGTAACATCAGACAGATTAAATTGACTTCTGGCTTCAGAGGGGAGCCAATTGAGGATGAGTAATATGGTTGGGATGTGATCATGGAGACTGGAGCCTGATACCAGGTGAGTTGCAAACTTGATGATTTGGTGCTCTGCAATCCTTGCTATAGCATTGATGTTAGAGTATAGATTTAGATCCTTGTCCAGGGTGAAGCTGAGGGATTTCACTGTCTCAACAATGGTTGGCTTACAGTTGAGGATGTATGATACATCTCACCATGTTTGTACAGGAGTGAATCTGAGACAAGTTGAGATCAGAAGGAATTATGCCTTCTTGGGGCTCCGTTTATGGTTATATTGGATCCATAATGCCTGTAACTCTTTCAAAATTCTTCGGAGTGCAGCTATGTTGTCAGGGTAGAAGACCTTCATGTATAGTTGTGTACCCCTGGCATATAAGTGGAAAGAGATATTTGATTTCTAAGGAGGGTTGTTAGGGTCTCCATGTGCAAGTTAAAAAGGATACAAGTGGTGATAAAGCCTTGAGGGACTCCTTTAGTGGATGAGAGTGGTTGATATGTTGTTTGCTTGTTGAGAGCATTTTGAGAAGTATGATTCAAACCATGATAGAACTGGGCCCTCTAAACCTATCTGTTCATTCAGGACTTTCAGTAGTGAGAAATGACTGACAGAGTGAAATGCTGCTGACAAGTCCAGGAGAACAAGCAGGCGTGATTCACCCCTTCCAAGATGTCGAGGGCTTTGTTGATAATGTGTGGAACAGCTGATTCTGTGCTACAGGTGGTCAGGAATACAGATTGATGATGGCCGACAAGGTTGTTCTCTTTGATGAAGATTTTCAGCTGTTTCACCCTTGCCAGGATGGGTGAGAAGGCAGTAGTGATTTTTTAAAATAATTTTGTACGGAATAGAGGCTGAAAATTGATTAGGTTTTAAATTGGTGATTGTCGATATAACATCAAAGTGTGTAATTTCCTCTGGAGAGTGGCCAGGATGGCAGATGGGACGAACGCGCTTTGAAGAGCTCTGGGTGCCTCTCCCGTCTAACAACATCCTGGAGACTGGTGCCACCCCCCCCCCCCACCTGCCAGCTGCAAGAATCACCCTAGAGGTCTCCACAATGGTGGGGACTGGGCCTCAACAGTGAAGGAGTGCCATCTAGAGTGTGACGCTGTTGGTTAGGTCAAAGCTGGGGACTCTCATGATCCTGTGACCCGGGCATGCTGGAGATGGGGTCGGCCACAGAATTGACCGTCAGTGTTGTCTTTTCTATGTGATGGTCTGGGCCTGAGGGGCCCAGAGAGATCTTAGAGGTCCACATTATTTCTGAGTTTTTTTCACTGGCTAGTTGTGACCCACATAGACTGGCCTGGGCCATTGGGCCTTGGAGGATACAACAACATCACCTCTTCCTATGCTGCCCTCCCCCTGCCAACGGACGATGATGGATTGCACCCAGCCAACATAGGGGGGTGCACCTGTTAGTGCTTTACCCTCGGGTGCCACTTACTGGTGAGACAGATAGGAGGCTAAGAGGGGCCCACTCTAATCAAACTTTGACTGCACAGTTGACCTTGGGCCATCAGACCCCCTGCCATGTTGTACTTCCTGGTGCTACCCCGCACCCCCACTTCTGCAATGGATATATGCTGCCCCACACAGTTGGCAGAGGGGTTGTGGAGTGATGGACACTGTGCTGACTCCCCTGCCATTATGGTTGGTGGCCCAGGTTGAAGGCCCTGCACTGTAGATTAAGGGTGCACTTGAGGTTCTGGAGTGATGGAGGTTCATGGGGCCTGCAACTGCTGGCATGAGTCTTGCCCAGGCCTCCCTGGACTGGCACCTCTGCTGTGTGGACCCTCACGCGGGAGGGTGCATAAGTACTGTGTGTGACACCTCTGAGGGGTTTCCTGAGGGTTTTGCTCTGAGGGTAAGAACGGGACGTTTTTCCTTTTTTGGCAACCTCACTGCCCTGAATCACTCCGCATGTTTGTGCCTACCTTCTCCACCATGGTCAAGCAGTGCAGTTTGAAATGTGGCCCGTAGACTGTTGGGGGGGGGGAATTTCACCCCCCACAGGGTGACTCACTGCTGTGGGTTGGGATACCCCTGTGTCGGCTGATGGGCCCTCCCCTGCAGACAGGTTTGATGAGCTTCTGGGTGCCATTTAGGACATTAGGACTTCTTTGAACCCCAAGCAGGATGCCTTAACAATCAAAATTAGTTTTTTAGGGCTGACCTGGCCAAGTTGAGAGACAGGGAGTAATCTAATGAATCTGCGTTGGCTGTTCTTTGCCCTTTGATGGTGCACATGTAATCTCAACTGAAGGCTCTCTAAGCTGAGGTGACTCTGTTGCGCAGTCGGGTGAATAATGCCTAGGTTCCCTCTAGGCTCAATAATAGCCACATAGTGGGGATCCTGGAGGGAGCGAAGAGCCCCAACATGGACTATTTTCTTGAGGACTGGATGCCTAATACTGTTCTTGATAGGTGGAGGTCCACTTTCTTCTTATCGAAGCTTGAACACAGAGTCCTCAGAAGGGCCCCTCACCCCAGAAGCTGCGCTGGGACCAGTGGTGACGTGACTCTTCAGTTATTGGGACTGCAATCATATCCTATAGGTTGCTAGCACCAAGGGCCCCTGGGCAGTGGAGAACAGTCACATATATATATACCCAGACTACACAGCTGATGTGCAGTCCCAGCATGGATCCTTCATGCGGGTCAAGCAAAAGCTTTGGCGCATAGGCTTGAGCTACTCCACGATGTTGCCAGTCAAGCTGTGAGTCATGGATTCTGGTACTACTGGTTTCTTTGTATCCCCAACAGAGGCCTGGGAGTGGCTTGAGTCTGAGAGTGTATCACCACCAACACGCGACATAGCAGATGTTGGTGGTCAGCGCTATTGGCATCCCTGTCGGTGGCGAAGTAACTCACCCAGGGGCAGGTCTACGGGGGAGTAGGTGGCAAGGGAACAGGTCCCCGGCGGTTGCAGACCTGGAGTCTCGCCATATCATGGGCTCACCTGCTCAGTCTACGTCCTCGTTGGAGGTGGAGCAGATGTAGAGTCACATGTAACAGTGATCCTCACTTTATTATACACAAATGTGAAGCTGCAGTGCACTGTCGCCAAATAGATTTCCTCTAAAAAGTGATACTGATAATTAATGCTATATGTCTTTTAAAACATGAAATGGAACTCTACGGCTGGAAGACCAACATTAAAATCGAGATGTATTTGCAAGGATTATATACATATTAAAGGCTGTATGTTTAAAAAGTGCAATCATGTTGTCTTCTATGAGGCATACATGGTGTAAATCAAGAAGTCAACATGAATAGCAGCAGTGATACCTGCAAATATGTAATTTGTGATGTCACCTGTGATTTTTGTGTCAGGCCAAGATCAATGCAATTGGAGGGTGGGCAGTCCATTGTACATAGCTAACCATAACTGGGAAATATCAGTGATTTTCTTTTGTAACTACAACCTATTTCTCATAAAGTTCTTTTTATTGAATTGATTAGTAGCTAAGCTTAGCAAATGACTACATATTCTATTATCTTAACTATGTAGTGGTTTGGGGGATTTGTAGAGATATACTTTAGCACCTGCCTGGACGTTTGCTGTATACTGTCCCCTGTTACTATGGCCACTGGGTGTTGCCTCCATGCAACGTACCTGGAACCCTGTGTTCCGCTGCACATTGTGCATGACTTGAAGTGGGCCGAGGACATGGCCATTGGCTCAGCTTAGTGCCCTGTTCTCTGAACTTAATGGGCAAAGCGCTCAGCATTTGACTACGCCTTGTGTAAAGTGCCTCCGCCTCCTACGCTCACCATGAACTGCCTTTCACTATGCCAAGGAGGTGTTGGACACAAGGAATGTTCTTCAACACTGCCATAAGCCCAGTACCTTGGCCCTTATATTCACTAGGCGTATCCTCAGGCTCAGTGCTTAATTTGTAAATAAAAACTTGCCGGTGCCCAAAGCCCTCCTCTTAAACATGCAGCTTCTGCAATTAAATGTGAAAACACGGAATACTGAGGGGGGTAATCCTGAAGCCATCTCGGGCCTCTTCAATTCGTTTACAGCCACTCCCTGCCCCTTCAGCTCACTTTAGCAGCTTTCTACTTTCTCTCTTTATGATACTTTTTAGTTTTTCCCTTCCTCCGTCTTTCCCATATGTGTCTTTTGCTGGCAGCAAATGCTTTAGGCAGAAGAATAAGCCCAGGCCCTCAAGTGCCAGTGCTCAGCACCGGAAACAACAAGCCCAAATTAAGCACTGCTCAGGCTATTTCCTGATGCGAATGGGTGCAGCGCATGGTTTTCGACCAGCATTCTTTGTCAGTACCGCTACCTCAAGTACCCAGTGGCCATGATCTGTGTCTGTATGCTGTGGGTAGTGTAAGTTGAGTATGGCCGTTGACCGTGACCTGTGCCCAGCAACTTTGCTTCACTATTTCCAGAAAAAGGCAGGCAGTCATGCTTACTGGACACTGGACATGGGAAGATGCTTTTGATTATGCCTTGCATCGAGTAACCCTGTATCTTTCAACACTGACTTCTACAACAGTTGTGAGTGACATGAAGACAGCTAGTAAAGTGTGAACCTAACACTGATGTTGTTCAGTCACTGCACAGACTGTGTGTATTTCTGTTGCCAGCTAGCCTACATACTTCAGTTTTTAGGAGCTTTCCTGAGCTACAAGTGATGGGGCTCTGCCCTGGGTCTTAGATTCAATGGGACAACACACTACAACTCTTCACCACTAAGGTTTTGCCTCTCTCTTTGAGCCATTTGAGGGGTGGCAAATGATGCTATTATTGAATGCAGGGTTCTCCTTGACACGTAGTGGGGCATTACGTTTCCCAGAGTTCCCTCCGAAGGCCATGAACATTGGGGAGAGGACTTAGAGCTTAGGTTAGGTTAGGGATAGGGTTAAAGTTATAGGACAGGAGAATGAATCTCACCACACCTGAAGTCTGGCAGGGAATAAAAACGTCACACAAGTCGAGTTCGTGGAGTAAACAATAACGTTTTTGAACCATTTTAGGGTTGGCAAATCCTGCAAAAGCCGTCAGAGCTAAAAGGATCAGCTCTTATTTGATAATGAGACAAAAAGTGGTTTTGCGAATATTACACAAATATCTTGAATCATTAACACCGGACCAAGAGGGCTCGCAATTCGGAGAAAGCACTATTACTGGTCCAAAGTGGCATGAATTCATCCACTTTCCCTGAAAATCTAATCGGAATTTTTATTTAAGTGTTTAGGATTCTCTTTATTCCTTTTTGCCCGCCGAATCAGGATAACATTTCAAATCGAATGTACGTGGGTAAGTACTTTTTTTTACATTTGCAGTATTTTGAAACAGATCCACACATATCAGCAACTGAAAACCTGTTTTATATGTAAACACATCCCAAACATATCTATGGCCATTATTTCTAATGTGTAGAGTGCACTGCGAATTCCGGATATGACAGTAGAGAAAGGAGGACAGACAGACGTGCTTTTACGGCGCAAGTGCTCCTCTATCTGCTGAAGCGCAGCATCAAACAGTCAGGTTGTCAAGGCTACCAGCCCGAGGGAGTCAGCGGCCTTTCCTTAGCTGGGCCAGGTATTCAGAATTGGAGAAAGTCAAGTTATCTAGAGCAGTGTGAGAGGTTTAATAATGAAGGATGGGCCCAAGAGAAACAATAGCAGTTTCATTTCAGGGATATAGAGTCTGTAACTGAAGAGGACAAAATGATATCAATCCTTGTCAGAGACGGACCAAATTGTCTCCCAGTGCCATTCATCATCAGTTCTGAAGGTATTCGACTGTACCTCATCCGAGATTTGCTGCAGTATGGCGGGGAAGAAGGAGATTGGGGCAGGGCTTGGAGATTTTAGAACACAGAACACTGCGCATTGTTCTGTTGGGCAGATGAATCGCAAGCCTGAATGCTCCAAGTGAACACAAAAGCAGCTTGGACTTGAGGTGCTTCTATCCTCACTTCCTTCCTTACTCTCTCCTTTCTCCTCTTTGCCTTGCATCCTTCCTTCTACTCTCCTTTTCCGTTTCGTTTCTCTTCCCTTTCATTTCTCCCTGCTTCTCTTCTTTCGCACACTTGGATTTCTCTAATGTGTGATCGAACAATGCATGTGAGGACCAAGCATGCCTCAACAACATGGTCGGAACAACAACGGCGTTGTTTCCACTCATGCAATTTTTCGTTGTAAAAGCATGCCTGGTAAAGGCATGTGTGGGAACAACATACGTGGTTCTATCATGCCACCCCCCACCTGCCCTAAGGCCCAAAAGTACCCCACCCCTAATACCAATATGAAAATTGGGGTGAATATATTTTGGATTTAGAAAATGAGAAATACTCAGATAATGATTTTAGGGATGATGAAGAAGTTCACAATGAACAGGGAAAGGCTGTGAGTGATCTGTTAGGACATAAATTATTTGATTCTAAGGAGGAGTTCAGACTAGTGGCCTATAAAACATGTGGTAGAATACATAAAATACAGAATTAGAAGGCTCTTGAGAGATATGAAAACGTGATGAGAGCTGAGTGCTCAAGACCAGTTATTGGTAAAAAGATGGCTATGACTACACATTTGTTATCATTTAAGCTTATCTAAACTAGGGGGAAATCTTCAAAAGGGATTAGAATGTGGGCTGATATAGTGCAAGGATAAACTACTCGATGTTCTAGGACCTCTAACAAGAAATTTTGATTTAGTGGAGGAGGCTTTCCTCCTGAAGGCAAATTATATTAATGTCTCAAGATTAACTCTTGAAAGGATGGTGCTAGAGGGCTATATGTTTCTTGGAAAAATGAAAACAAAAGTTTAATTGCTGAAAGACGCAAAATGATTTTGATGTTTATAAGCCTGATTTTAGGTGTTCTGGTTAGGAAGGAGTCATCCAAGGAAGCTAGGGGCTTATTATTTGGAGAAACTATGGTTAAATCCCATAGCAATATGTGTCAAATTTTGCTGCTCTGAACAAAGTGCGTACCTCAATGTGCAGATTTTTCCATTTGAATGCTTTATATCATCGAGTTGAAAGAAGAGGGCAACCTTTCAGCTGTGCAGCCTATAAGATCCAATATAATCAAGAAAAAGGAACAGTGAGAAATTATTATGCCCCAGGCTCATTTTACCTAACAAGAGATAGAGGTGTCAGAGAAAGAGGATCCAGGGGAAGAGGACAACAAAACTCTTCCCAATAAGGTTAGTATGAACAAAGCTTCTGGTTCTATCCAAGTAGAAGTAGGGGGCAGATTTTCAAATGTTTGCAAAAAAATACAGAGAAATAACTCGGGACACTTGCGAGAAAGAAGTGTTAATGATATTAGAAAAAGAGGCGATAGTGGAGGTAACTGAAAAGAAAAAAAACATTGTAGGCACATTGTTTTTTTTTTTAAGAAAAAAGAAAAAGGATTGAGAATGGTGATAAACTTAAGGTTTTTGAATTGGTTTGTAACTTATCACAGTTTCAAATTGGAGGATAGTCACATTCTAAAAGACATTTTGCAAGGGTCAAATTAGATGGTAAAATTGGATATGAATGACGCTTGTTCTGCAGTATCCATTAACAAGGAAAGGCAGAAATATCTTCAATTCAGATGGAGATGAGTATTATATAATTTCCAGTGTCTACCGTTTCAGCTTTTGTCAACCCAGTGATCTTTTACGAAGGTATTAAAACCAATGGTAGGTTATTAAAGGGAGAAAGGTGTGAGGCTAATTGTTTGCTTAGATGACATTCTTATAATGAGTCAAGAGCAAGAGATATTCATAAGTCACCTAGAGTTGGTGAGGAATCTTTTTGAAGGTCTGGGATTCATTATGAACTTTGAAAAGTCAAATTTTCAACCCTTGCGGTCTCTATAGAGTTTTTAGGTTTCATAACAGATACAGTCAAGATTCAGTTGCAGCTACCAGGCAGAAAGGTTAGAAAGGTATGTATCTAAGGAAATAGACAGAGGTGTCCTTGACGGAGCTGGCACGAGTTTCTGTTCATCTTCAATTCAGGCAATTTTCCCAGGTCCATTATATTACAGAGCTTTGCAGCGCCCAAATACATCAGGTTTTCAAAATAATTATGTTATAGACAACATAGAGATGTCAGAGAAAGCGAAGGAGGAATTAATCTGGTGGTTGGGGAATTTGGATGCCTGGAATGGGAAAGCAGTTTTTGGTGCCAGATTTTGTGATAGATTCAGATGCAAGCAAATGTGGGTGGAAAGCAACGTTTGGGACAGGAAACAGGAGGACAATGGTTTTGGAAGGAAAGATGGGGGCATATAAATGGAATTGGTACAAGACTTTTTGCTCTCTGTAGTTTCAAGGATCAGGTAAAGGGATCTACAGTGCTATTGAGGATGGACCATGTCACAGCTGTGACCTCCATGAACAAGTTTGGTGGAAGCAGGTCCAAAAGGCTTTCTCAGATTGCCAAACAGTTATGGGAATTTTACCAAATACACACGAGACAACAGGCCAATATATGCCTGAAAGAAGAATATGGCAGCAGATTGGAATTCTCGTCATTTGCGAGATGGCAGCGAGTGGAAGTTGAGGGAGGATTTGTTCAGGAAGATAGAGAAATGTTTAGGTCCAATAGAGGTAATCTTGTTTCCTTCCCACCGATCGTGTCAAAAGAAGGAATATTTCAGTTGGAGACCAGATCCGGGGCAGTAGCAGTAAATGCTTTCACTCAGAGTTGAATCAAGGTTTATGCGTTTCCCCTTTTTGTGATGACTGAGTGAGTGCTGGTGCAGATGACGAGAGAAAAGAGTAAAGTTGTCTTAGTAACACCTTTTTGAGTGACTCAAATTTGGTTTCCAGGTTTGATGGAGTTAGCAACAAAAATACCTCATTTAATTCAGTGCACACTAGCTATGTTGACAGGAATAGAAGGGGAAGAGCATCCTTTAGTGGAATCGGGTGGAATCAGCCTTCTAGCTTGGAGGATATCTAAGAAGTTTTGAAGGAGGCTTCAAAACTCCTCAATGATTTATGGGCACCAGGAACAAGAACAACATACAAATGAACTTTTAAAGTATTTGTTTGTTTGTTTGGGGAAAAAATTGGATCTTGTGGAAGCTGATGTAGTAGAAATAGCTGAAAGTAACAAGTGATGTAACAAGATGCAACAGCTCTTTTCATATCGCAACAGTGGCTTCAAGTTGATTTTCAGGTTTGATGCAGTATTTGCATATTCTCCCTGCTGCTTTGTTAGTACTGCTGATTTTTAGGGAACTGGTGAAGTAAACTGGTGGTGGATCCAGTAGGTCAGGTTTTTGTGCTGGGGTATGTTTGGTTGTTTGAGCAATCTGTCTTTAAGGTCATTATCTGCTTGTATTTGTACAGATTTGTGCTTCCTCACATAGCAATTTATATTTTTTGGTCATGCTTAAGTAAGAATTATCATATGTGAAATGTTGGAAAAACTATGTGAAATCACTTGAAATATAGTGCCATAACTTAGTGTGAAATGAGGATGGGGCACATTTTAGAAGAAAAAAAAATAGCGCAAAAAAACAAATGCTGCCAACATCCGGTGCTCGAGTGCTCGTTGTTTGCATTGTTCCAATGCTCCTGCAATAGAATTTTTTTACTCAAATGCTAAGCGACCAGTCTTAATGGCATCATGGTTGGAATTTAGGCTAACAAGCATAACATAAAAATGACGGAAATTACACGAGATTACACTAGCATAACCTAATTATAATGTTTGGTTGGTCGTGAAAAGGGGGGATCCATTTCTGCGTCTGCGCAGAGTCACAAAAGTACAAATACCTTTGACAAATTATTAAGTAGGGTTTGCCTTGGTTGTTGGGTTAGTCCATACAGTCTGTCTTTACTGCCTTTTATAGTCACGGTTGCTTCCCATGTACCATCATTGGTGAAAGAACTCTGAATCTGCATTTGTATTGCTGTTTGTTCCCCATCATTTAAGCTCCCGTAGGCTTGTGGGTAAAGAAAAGTTTGCCTCATTTAAATGCCCCACCGTTTTCAGAAGCAGATCTCTTATCAGGTCACATGTTTTATTCATACTCCCTTTGCATTCTGTGTGCTGTACCGAGCAGTCACTTCGACAAATAACAGCGCTGAAAGGGCTCTGCTGACGTCGCTGGTTGTTAATGGCCTGACTACTCCTGTTTCTAATGCAGATTGGATTCTAAAAGTCTGCATGGAAAAACTTTAGTTAGGCCCAGATAATCAATGTCTATGATCCACACAGATTTACATCATTCATCCTGTCATATTGCCTGAACAGCAACATTGTGTTTCAGTGCACGTTGTTTCTGATCGTTTCCAAAAAGAAATTCATGGGTGAGTTTAGAAATACAAAACGTGCACAATAAATGTAACCCAGTGTTCAGATTATTTTTGCGTTTCTCAGAAATACAAATGTATGCAAATAATAACATAGAGCATTTTGTTATGAGGAACTGGTTTTCCAATGGCCTACAGAGAAACTGCAATAGACTAAAACAAGCATTAAAAGTCCAACGTGGCTAATGAATCTTGAAAATCTTAAACGTGTCGAACTGTGTGTTGCACTCCGGCTAACAGCTTTCCCGTGGTATTTTTCGCGTAACCGTGTCTGTTAATTAACAACCTCGTGCATTCAGGTACTTGTACAATGAGAATCGGGATATAACTGGATATGCTAAGCTCAATTGTGGTTAGGGAACCATTAGATATCTTTTATTTGGAAAGGTATGACCTGCAACAACAAAAAAATAGAGGATAAACTTCGGACCGATAACTGTCGGGCCCTGTGATTTTCAGCATATTGGAAAAAGAAACGTGAGGTGGGTCAGCTCTTATGGGGGACGTTGTACACAAGAAGAGTGGATTGCAGACTGAGTAATGTTTATTGGGCGACCCCATGAATTGAATTTATTAAAAAGATGTAATTTTAGTTAACTACTTACTTAATGAGGCTGGTATTGTTTTCAAATATCTGTTATGTTTTAGATCTAATTGCAGTGACTCCTGAAAAATGTGTTTGCAGTGACATGCATTAAGTCCACTGCCCTTTTCAATTAATCACAGAAAGTGCAGTGAACGTGCAGTAATCAAAAAAGGAATGACTACTTATTTCGAAAACGTAATTTACCATTACAGTGTGAATAATGAAGTAACTATTATGCATGGAGAATACAATTAAACAAATACCACCATAATGACAATTGAACGTAGCACCCCACCCAAAGCAGAACCATAAATCTAAATCTAAGGTTAATTGTCACCCCACCCTTGACTCCGAATATCAATTAACCTTTTTTAGAAGAAGTTATTTAATGTCATGCCTTAAATTCTGCAAGCAATTCCCGTTTCCTGGCAGTTTAAATACTTCCAGCTTTAAAATGTGGAAATAAATGACTTCCTTGACAAATACTTGGAAGTCATGGTTAGATGAGGAGCCAAGCAAAATGCACCTTATTTGTTATTTTCGATTCTGAGAGCAAAGCAGAACAGACAGAAGTCAATGTGATTTGTAATAGTGTCAGTCTGGGCAGGACGAGTGGAGAAAGTGACTGATGAGAAAAAACACCGGATACCTCTTAGTTCAATAATAATTCCAAGTCTTCAAACCTGAAAATTATAATTTAAACATAATACAATGCAAGGCCTTAGATTTATTGGGTCATGTTTCGGAAGAAAACGTCACTTTTTAATGAACAGTGCTGTGATGAAAAATTGCCAATCACCCTAACTGTGGAGTAGGACCTCACATATGAGAAATGGAGGGGTCAAAGAGATTATTTGCAATCATATTAGTGAGCTGCTGCTGTGTTACAATACTAAAAAAAAAAAAAAAGAAACACTATCCCTGAAGATTAGATCTAAACACATTTAGAATTTGCACGAGTGTGCATGTGCTCTGTCAGAGACTTGGCCAAAGAGGCATGAAAGAGATGAAATTGGATAATAAATTCTAAAATATTTCAAACAGGGCCCCCCAAAATTTGCTTTCCCAGGGCTCCCAAAAACCTTAAGATGCCCCTACATATGGTAGATCCTTATCACTAAGGGCAATTAAGTGGTAAAAATGAAGGAATGGAGTGTGCCAAGAGCGGGTCCCTGTAGGCTTGAATAAATTAAGTCCTTTGATTTATCACTTTGTGTGTATTGAAATTAATGTGGGCCCAAATTCCCAAAAGTAAACTTAGACCTGAAGTCTAAGTTAAAACATGAGAAGTCTAAGGGCCCAATTCATAAAGGTAAACTTAGACTTTAGGTCTTTGTGAACTGGGCCCTTAGACTTCAGATTTAAGCTTAGACTTCAGGTTTAGTTTACCTTTGTGAATTGGGCCGCGAGAGTAGCTCTTGTCGCTGGATATCGGAAGCCCCTGAATAATAATTGTGGAATGTAGGTGTTAAGGGATGTAAACTCAGAAATATAGTCACAACACTCCAGGAATAAACTCACTTTGGAACGGTTTCTGTTGAAATAGCAAAGCACCACATACAAGGGAGCCATTTGGTGGCAAAGAAACAACCTTGATAGAGGCCACAATTAATTTATGTAGACAAGTTATTTCTGCCGCATCCCTAGCCAGCCAAGAGTGCCGCAGGTTACTTGTATGTAGGTTAGAGAACCAGTACAATTCATGAACTGTGGATAGGTAAAACATTAGTGTGCTTGCGGCTGGGGCTAGCAGGCTGACTTTGAGTTTTATAAGGGTATTAAATAGAGTCCGTAGAAAACTGGCTGTACATGGAACTCTCACATTCTTTCTAGATTAAAGCAGAAGTTCATGTAGGGAGAGAAGTGTTTAGTTGCAGGTAATGTAAATGTAGCTCAGTACCAGACAGAGGGAGCACTCATGCATATAATAATCTCAGCTGCATTGCTATTAGTACTGATATGGATGCACGCTTAGGGTGAGCCTGACGTGAGCTGTTTCACAAGGATGGCGGGATGCCAATTGATCTTCTTCCCGTGTAATTCCATGAGGAATACAGTGCACGCATCTCCTGTGATGGATGTCTGGGAGCGTGAGCATCGCTTTTGAGCAAACATCAATCATTCTGGCAGCTTATAGAGTCAAGTATGGGAAACACAGAGGTTCTTACCACACTAATAATGCAGGCTTCATGTGATACTCAAGATCCTCAGAAAGGTTTGCACACCTGTTACAGTGTTGAACTGATCCATTTTCCCTGATTCACTTGTGGCAGAAAGATCTCTTAGATGCTCCCTCAGGAAGAGAGTTAAGTCTGGGGCATGTCAGTGACATGTTAGATTTACTTCAGTTTGCCTAATTCTGCCCAAGCCCTACTAGAAATTCACACAGACCTGCTTGTCGGAAAATCTCTTGACACACTGGCATCAGTTCACCAGAGTCATAAGGGTTTGTGAAAAGTTCCTGATTGGCCAAAAGGAGGAGAGCAATTCTTTTCCAGGGGGTATTTGCAGGCGTAGGTGTTATCTCAAAAAGATCTCTGAAAAAATGTCACCAAACAATGCATTTTCAAATAATATGGCAAAAGTGGCTGTTGAGACAGGTCATCGATCTGTCTAGGTGAAGCATAGATGTCACACTAGATCCATAAATGGCCTCTTCTATGACCAGTGTCCCTCTGTGCGGTTGTAAACAACCATCACCGGTCTGAAACAGTGTAGTTAATTGACTCATCGATATTTTATGTCTAGATTGCATCTCTCTGGCCGCATCCGTCAGGAACAATTTTCTCGCACCAGCACATGCTTTGACAAGCTGAATCTGGTCCTGAAGAAGTTAATTAAAATGTAATTCTATTTAATGACATCATTTCTGCACCATTTGTCTTAGCTCTTAGCGCAGCTCTCGTGAACACATCATACAGGGAGCGGGGTTTGAGCTAGTGCAAAATTCAATCAGAATAATTAACCCTAAAATAGATGCTTCGATATCAGGTTACCAAAGGGTGGGCACAAAATGTATTTTCTGTGCAGTTAGAAAACTGATACTGCTTGGCTGCCAAGATTCCCAGGTTCATGTGTGATGTGCTGCTCTAGTCCAGATGTTTTCCTTTAAATTCTGGGACTTCTTGTTTTAGAATGGAATACAAAAGACTACAAGTCCCAGGATTTAAAGAAAAAACCTGAACTGGAGCAACACATCATGCATGGACCTGGGAAACCTGGCCTGCTTCTCATTGTTTGTCATTGCCTCATTCACCAATGAAGTACTTTTTGAATGATGCACCGAGAATTGTTCCCAACAGAAACAGCATGTTGATTTTCAGACGAGTAACGAGTAAAGAGCACCCTCCTACACTGCATATACACACAATCTGCAACCAAAAAGAAACATGTAATGGCAAAGCCAACAGGTCTGGCTTGTTGTAAGTCGTTAAATAGAACCACATGCATGGTAACAGAAGCAATCCATACAAGGTAGAATGATACACCAAACAGCCACCAGCACATAACAATAGAGGTTTACTCATGTGATTGAGATTGTACCATCTTTTTTTGAAGAATAGTGGAAAAACTTTGGCAGAAAGCTGTGCTGTTAAACCAGACATCATGAAGCCGAATTGCTGTTTAGAACTAACATTGAAGTACTGTTTCTCCATATCTGAAATTATGTTCTGGAGGAATCAAAGACTTAAATAAACATGGTGCCAGATGTACGACCGCCAGTGTTTGCGACTCACAATGTGCGATTTTTAACACCTCGCAAATTGCGAGTCGCAAACACTGATGTACAACAGTGTCCGAGATACTGTTTGTGATTCGCAACTGGGTCACAAGAGACCTGTCTCATTAATATTCGTTAGGCAAGTCACAATTTGCAACTTATTGGGAGAGGCCTGACTCACTGGAGTGGTGCCCTGCTGGAGTCAGCAGACCACCATGTTTGTGACTGCTTTTAAATAAGCAGGTTTTTTTTTAATGCAGGCTGTTTTCTTTAAAAGAAATTGGGATGAATTTCAAAAATAAAAATGAAAAGTTTTATTTTATTTTATTTTTTAGAGCGGTCAGTGGTCCGTGGGACCACTGTCTGCTCTGAATAAATGTTGTCTGCCCCATTCACAAAGGGGAAGGTGTCCCCTTCCCATTTGCTAATGGGTTACCAAATTGTGTTGCTACAAATCTCTGTGGTCACGCAAGGCACCTGGTTTCCAGAGCAGACTGTCCATCTCACTTAATCACATGACTACTTAGGTCTAGGGCTTTGGGTGATTCACGTTTGATTCCTAGGAATAAAGGGATAGTGGATGCACTAATTACATCACTCTCGCCTCTTAACTATCTGTATCGAAAGATCTGAGTACATTTTATCCAGTAGGACACGGGCACCCAACTGTGGCCAGAGAGGGCTGGAGACATTCCAGAGGACGTACCGCATGTGCATGTTAAATGTATCGATTGTGCATCAGTTAGGCATCCTTTACATAGCTAGTGGTTGTTTCGAAAATCTGGCATTGCTTTGGCTTACACAATCTAACTCTGGAGAACCCAGCACGCGGCCTTTGACCAGTTCTGGCAGGCCAGAATATAGAGGTGATGCGTGCTGGAAAGATATCCACTGTTGTTGCAGGTAGAGCCATTTTGTGATGACATGGTCTGATTCAAGTCTAGACTTAGAGCACCAGGTATGAAGGGAGCACACAACTGCCTAAGCCTTTGTTAACACAGTACTAGAACTAGGTGACTGACTCACATGGTAGGACTGCTTATCACACTTTTATACTACAGCCCAGACTCTGGCTACCAATAATTAAATGTCCAACGGATAACAAGGGCAATTTTGTCAACTTTCACCAAATGCCCATCATGCCTTTCACAGAACTCTACCAGCGACACTGATGTAATAGTCACATTTATTCATTTAAAAAGTAACGTTTCTGGCATTGCCCTGCTTTGGTACCTCATGCTGTCTCTGTGTTTCGATGTTTCATCATTTTCTGTTACTGTTCATCACTGGGCCCTTAAAATCGAACTCAGGTGCATAACAGAGGCCCCCGCAGCCCCACCGGTACCGGGGGCCCCCAGGTTTTTCCCATGCTGGAGGGAGCCCGAGCAGCCCCTACTGATGTGAGTGTAGGGCCCCCTTCAGCATATCTTGCAGGGGGCTCCCTACCGTTTTGTTACGCACTGATCCAGCCCCATACGTGACCAGCTTATTGGAGCTCTGCCTGGGGTCAATGTAACACAGACAGCCCATCACTCTCAGGACCTGAAATGTACGCTTTTGTCACATTTCTACGCCCACGTGGGACAGTAAGAACAACGCTCTATGCCGGAAGCATTTCTTGAAGTGTAGGTTCATGAAAGTTAGGGTAGAATATTCATATACGTCAGAGAACAGTGATTTCTGCCACAGCCCATTGTGTAGAGCACTTATGCCTAATGTAACTACTACAGGCTTTGCCATTAGGGTCACATTTTACCTGCTTTTTTCAACCTCGACTTCCATCTTTTCACCCTACACAGGGATTTTTTCCTTTTATGGAATCCCAGGAAGACGTGTACTTTTCAACAAGCATTGGCATAGCCAATAGCCTTTGAGACCTTATAAGTAATTAGCCATGCAGCTCATTTTCCTGGGTCCTACAACATCTAGTGTTACTTCACATGCCACTGATGAACGACCACACACACCCAATGATCGGCTTTCATGCTATTTAATGAAAATATGATAATGACTTTTCAAAATTCAAAAAAGTCTATTTCCTTAACAAAGAGGCCTTGACACTAATAGCGCATTGTAGCGTTGCTTTGAGAAGTACTTATTCACGGTGTTTTTTTGTACAACTGGTAGTCTGAACTTATATAGCTGGAAGTGTTTTAATACGAGCTAATGAAGAAAAAAGAGTTTTAGTGAAATAAGATATAACAGAGGCACATTAAACCATTACATATTATATACCCCAAACCCTAAAGCATTAAACCCTAAACAATCACATTAAGCAGCACAAAGTCTGCATGCCTTGTTTCAATGCCTCTATTTATGAATTTACTTACTCTTTTTTCATATTGCAAATTTTGTTGCAATAGATGGACATCAATATAACCTAGCAAAACCATTATGCAATGTACATTAAGAGAAATGTAGTATTTTCACTGATTTGAACAGATGCTGCATTCAAAACATCTACTGAATCAAAGGTTAAAGTCCATAAGGATCAAAAATTAATTGTAGAGATCAGAGAAGTGTAGACGGCATTATGCAGGGATAGTGCAGTTGTAGTTGGATACTAATGCTAGAAAATACAGGGAGAGAGGTGTAGGACAAAGAGGGTCTTAGTACAGAGGCTGCGATCTTAGAAATTTAAGAACTGAGTCCCAGAAGAACATTTACCAGAGGACAGACTTTTGTTTAAGTCATGGCAACTGTAATTATGTGGTACCATTAGAACAAATTATGTGGTAGTGTTGAATGAACTATGCAGCAGGAAGACAAAGCATGTGGCACAACACACACCATCAAAACACACTACGAGGAATGGCCACTAACGCTAGCCTTAGACTTGAATATCAAAGGCCATTACCACACATAGACATACCAAACACTAAAAACAACCATCACACATCAGCGCCAACAACAGGCTCCATTACACATCAACATCAAAAGCAAGAAGTGAGCAGTACCCTTCTAGACCATAACACACCAAAGCTACATAAGAATACTAAAAACTACACATAAATGTATTAACACCAAAGACAGCTACCATTCAACAAAGCTAAAAGCAACCACCTCACATCAGTGCTAGGAATCAATACTACCACACACCAACACAAAAACGCCCAACTTAATTGGGGCCTACAAGGATTATAATTTGCCAGCACGATAAATGAACCCCAAATACCATAACCATACAGACACAACGCACCAACAACAAAGACAACTGCCATACATCAAGAGCAATAACCACCACACAAAACACCAAAAGCTAGCAGCACACTGGCACACATACATTCCACAACACTGAAAACGACATACACAGCTAAAGCAAAAGACAAAAGAGCATTGAATTATTTGGGTTAATGTAACTGATGTATACATTGTATTCTCACTCAGGCCCACGCTTCTTACATGTATACAGCTGAGTGATATGTTATGCCAGGCCTGCTTTTTCTTAGAATTCAGTGATTTGCAGGTTCATTTAACCAGTATAAATCCAGGACTAAAAGACCCCGATTATAAGGAAAACAACAGGACTTGGCTAACTAGTCGCGAATGGACCTGGGAGCATGCTAGCTATACTTGCATTATAATTATATGCATAACTCTTAAGTTAGGGCAGTTCTGACGCAAATAGGCAATCTAGTCCTCATTTAATTTTATTCTCTGCGTTCAGGTTATTCTTCATACTAAACTTCCTGTCCCAGAGTGCTAAGCGATTTGGTGAGTTTCACATGCTTCTTGTGCTACAAATCATGCATTCCAAATGTTCAGATGATAATATAAGTATTAAAGATGGTTTTCAGGTAGTAGCTTGCCCCAGTTTTGCACTTGTTTTTAGACTGATGGCCGCAGGGCAGGTCACTGGCAGAGCACACAGTAGCCCAACTGCACTGCTCCTGCATGCCAGAGGCAGTATTTATGTTGATCTATCCAAGAGATTATCAAAATATGGTGAACAGAACATGGGAGGATGTAGCATTGCAGTGACAGTAGCCAACTTTGGCAGAAGAAGTAGGGAAACCAAATTCGAGTCCCAGCATTGGTTCAACATCCTGTGAATCTGGGCAAATCACTTAATTTACCCCTTGCCTTTAAAAAACAATTTGACCTTGTATTAATGTACCAGTGGAGCACTCAAATACTGCCGAGTTAGTGCTCCATAAAACTGCCAAAAAATAAAATAACTAAAAAAACGTGAAGGTCTTTTGTTCCTCTTAACTGGCGAGCCAAGTCCACATTTTTTACTTCAAGGAAAACCATTCTTTTCCTTTGTCTGAGATGGATTTTAGCTAAGAGCAGGTGTCGGAAGCAAGAGATCAGAAGTGAACACTTGCACTTTGCCTTCCATCTTGGCAGCTTCTCACGGGAAACAAAGATGAACTATGCATACAATTTCACAAGTTGGCAAAGAGATAAATTGGGATTCGAAAGTGTAGTATTTCCACAAGCCCTGCAGCATTAAAGATATTCATGTTTGTAAGTAAGGTACACTACACCCAACTCATGTAAATCATTTTCTAAGAAATAGAAAAAGAGAAAACAGGAGTAAAAACTACCAATGCATGCCTTGCAGGTTACAGGCAGCCCACTGCAGTACGTGAATAAACCAAATAGCTATTTTCATGATCTGTAAACTGTGAACTCCAGGACGAACAAGGATGTCTACAACAAACTCATCTAGCCACTGAGCAACATAACACAAAATGCACTCTGTGGCGTGTAGGTACACAAGAGAAGCAGAAACATAATCCCTCTTATCCTGAGATATGTTACCAGTTTTACACATAGATGTCCTATACAGGTGCCCAATCCCTTAAAATGTCCTTAAACATAGGGTCTGTCGGTGACCAATATAAAACGAGGCTGTGCCACACTGTGCTTTCTGTTTCAATTAAAACTACTGGTTGAGGAGGTATCACTTTATATAATATTGTTGAGAATGTCATATCTCTCCGGAGAGAAGAGAAAACCTCGAATCACCCACAGTCAATGTCCTGGAACCAGCTTAGCAGGGTCTCACAGTCTGCCTTCAACCCTGGAGTGTTGGTAGTCAGGTGCTGTGACAAATGGTAAGTGGAGGTCACGTTTCTTCTCACAGCTTTGCCCACAGCAGGGGAAGGCATGGTTTACAGTGAAATAAGGAATCAGGTGTGCACGAAAGACACAAAGTCAGTGCATGGATAACAAGCCTACACGAAGGCTGGAACCCCTCCGAACTCAGAAGTGGGTTAACAATCACAGCCAAAAGCAAGTCATGCAGGCATAGAATAAAAAGGCTTTGCCCTCGTCTGTCAATTGCTTCACTCCTTTGCTTTGACAAAGTGGAAGCCCTGATCCTAAGTTCCCTAAGTAAAAGTGTGCGCCTCCTTCCAGGCGACACAGAAAGGCGCAGAGGTGCTAATAGCTTCGCTCTGCAGCCTACGTTCAGTAATACACATCTACAAAATAAAAGCCAGACCCCCAAACAAAGGAGTCATCCGTTCGAAGCATTCTGCAAATGCATGTTTTTAGTAAGCTTGAACTGCATATGCGTTGAGGGCTGTCAGTTTTGTTGTTGAGCAATTTTAGGCAATGACAGGGCAGATCCAATGAAAACCAAGATTTAATGTAGGAGGGAGGAGTCGGCGGTAGCAGCAGCCCGAGGAGAGAGAGCGAGCAGCAGTACCAGGGAAGCCGGCAAGAGAAGGTGTAGGAGAGAAAACAGCACCAGCAAAGAGCAGAGGTAGCGCAGCGGTCGTTAATCGGGCCCCACGCTGTTTTAAGAGCTGTTCAGAATTTGTAAAAGTTCCTGAGCAGAAAGTAAAATAGAAACTAGTGGAAGCCAACAAGTCCTGGGATGATACTCCAGGGGAGTAAACAACTTGCAAAGAGGAGGGAACAGGAAGACAAATTACCCACTGGCAAGCAAGGAATTTTACAAGATAACCGATTAGACAAATGAAAATCGATGGTGGAGTCAAAGCCCCTAAAATACATACAAACGATCATCCAGAGAGCACAAGTGCTGTCCAGGCTCGACCTAAAAATGGTTGCCTCCTACAAGAAGAGTGTTGTACCAGGAGGAGGCAAGAGGAAAGGGGGAATGGGAAAAAGAAGTGAGTTGCCAACAGATGAAGCACATGACAAATAAAATAAACCTAATTTAAGTTGGATTGCCTGCTTTATGTTTTACCACGACTTCATTTGGTTTAAATAGTTACCAGTGTGGCTTATCTACCTGGCACAGTTATTCAGATCTAGTCGAGTTTTACAAACACCATGAATACATGAAGTACATCATATCCAAGAAGGAGGTTCTTCCGCTGTAGTACGCTACATTGACTCCTGAGATCCCACATCTTTTAATGACAGCTTGATTCCATTAGATTTACAATTTAAAATGTATTATCCTGGACCCACTGTTAGACACTGCATTGAAATACAAAAGTCAATCATTGGCCTTTAACCCTGAACATTCTGAACAAAAGGCTTGGTGTCGACTGGATGCTTTTATTGTTGTCGCCAAATGTTGGGCACAATTTTTCAGATGGGCAATCCTGACTGAAAGTACTAGTATTAAAAATTGTTTATTTCTATGAATGAATAAAGATTTAAATTGTGACAGTAAATAATCGAACTTTGCCCGACCACAGGTCCATGAAGGTTTATGTGTACGGTTGGAGTAAATCTCTGGGACACATGTTGGATCATGGTGTTCATTTTTGAGAAATTGGAGGAAATTAAATACTAGCTGCCCCGAACCTTCTCTTTTTTTATTTATTTCAGCGTATTTTATTGAGTTTGAAAAATAAACAGAAATAAGAAAACCTTATCAATGAGGCATGTACATATAGTATATGCTTACAAATACAAGTTTATGAAACCATTAAGGTCTACCTCTCGAGGATATAAAGAAGGAAGAAGAAGGAAAATAATGCAAGGACCTTGAGTAATATTTAACAACATTTGACACTTTTGCAACAGGGAACAGAGAGGTGTTACAGTAATACAATGAATGAAAACATGCATAAAGGTATAGGACAAGAGGGGGCTTACAAGTGAGCCATAAGCATGTTCTACAGACAATTTCAGGCTAGGAAACATCGTAGCATTACTGAGGTTTGATTTTGGCATGGTAGAAGTCCATCTTTTCCCATATAGGATGGGTATTGGATGGATGTTCATGAGGATTGGTGAATTGAAATGTTGTCAGCTCCCTTAGAAAACTAATGCTCCAGTGTTCAGTTTGTTCATCATTTTTAAAGGCCTTATTATTCCATAATGAAAACAAATTTGAGTATCAAAGTCTAATAAATATTTATAGAATAGACTTTATTCAACTTTTCAACAAGTCATAAAAGCAGCACATAAAACAAATTTTACAATATAGAAAACGTAGGTGAAACATAGCAATAAATACAGGAGATTAAAATACAGTGACCTATTAATCATTCAGTCATAAATGTTTGGGTGGCCAAATTAGCATGTTGCCAATACGGTTATTATAGAACATAGAAAATTTGCTAAAATACCACATATTTCAATAGAAGGTAACATCTGTAGATGAAGATATGCGGGGCGACATTGTCGCATGTGGGTAGATCTTAAAAAAGGCATTAAAAGGCGCTTTCTCTGTTTTACAAAAAATTTACAAAAAAGAACCACATTTATTGTACATTGTGCTGACTTTGTATCACAAGGACAAACCCCTAGTATTGTGCTCCAACCATTCATAGTCGGAAAAGTTACCAAACGGTGGAAGGTATCTAGCCTTAGCCTAGTAAGAACAAAACGATGTCTGGGTTTACATCTACCAAGTAAGGCTGCATGCCCTCCATGGGGAAAATCAATTGGTTAGACATGACACTGTGTTTTTTTGCCTCTACTATCCACCTCTGATCTTCTAGGTACTTCAAGGACAGGGACCTCAACTCTTTCCTGGTCAATCTCTCCAATGATTCTGGGTTTGCGTAGTATTCTTTATGGCCCATGTTTTCAAAAAAGGTCATAATATACCTCAACCATGGGACTCTTAAAGAAGAAGCCGATGCCATGCAATTCCGTAAAACTGCCCTATTTAGGCCAGTGTATTCTGAAATCCAAATTTTCTGCCATAATAATATTGGCTGTATCTTTATTAGGTCAACTAGGAAAGGGACCCCTAGTTCTGCATGACTAATGAATGATGAAGTGCCGTTTGGTACCATTAACAAATGTCTCTAAAAGTCATATTCCACCGTTTGGATCGGGTTACAATTGGTATACCCCCAAACACCCGCTCCGTTCATGGTGGATACGATACATTAAGATCTATAGACCTTTAACATGTTCTGTGGAGTGATCACCCCTAACCTCTTGGATAAAATCTTCAGGGCCGTCGTTATCTTCATGATCTGTAATTTCTTCGTTTTTACACACTGTGCCCAGGAGCCTTGTTTGCCAAACATTATGCCCAGATAAGAAAATGTTGAAGTTATGTCAATCTTTCCGCCTTCCATGATGATATCATAGGTCTTACTTGATTTCCTACCACAGTTCATTATAAAGGTTTTCGAGCAGTTGACAGTAAGGCCCAAGTCTGTCATGTATGTTATATAAGTTGTTTGGAGTCTTTGAAGGGCTAGTGGAGTCTGGGCCATAAGTACAGCATCGTCTGCATAGAGTAAAGCTGGAACAGGGCGATGACCTATTTGAGGGAGATATTTACATTTACTTGTTAGTTCTAATTCCAGCTTGTTTATATATATTGAGAACAAGAATGGAGCTAGTACACAGCCTTGACGTACTCCTCTGTGTATACCAAAAGGCGTAGTACATTCCCCTCTTATCCCATATCTCACCATCAAAGTCTAATATCTAGTTTTGAGTCAATAAAGAAGATTTACTTTTCTGCTGTATTAAACATTATATTAGAGTGAATAATTACAGTTTTGGTCAATGTCAGAAATGAAATTAATCTGCTATTTTGGATAATCTGTTTTTCACATATAACTATAGGTGTTTATATGGATCCATTTGAGTTAACCATGTGGAACTTTGTTTGAAAAAGAAAGCAATATGGTATTGTTTGACATTGGCAAGTTTGTCTTCACCTTGGTCCTTGGGTAATCTTAGGTATTTAGCAAAATCTAGGGGTGTTTATTTTTCCCAGAGGAAATTGTTTATTATTATATCTAATTTAGAGAAAAACATTGTATAATAAAAACACAGGAATCCTCCTTAAAATGTAGTTTACAGTTGGTGTAATCATCATTTGTATAGTCTTAATTCTGCCCCACCAAGTAAAGAATTTGGGAAATCATCCTTCCAGCAAGTCCAAAATAATTTTGCGGGTAATATTGTCATTGTGTTTGGCTGATTCAACATTATTATCATTAAATTCAATTCTAAGATATTTGATGTATTTATAGGTAATTCTGGTCTTACTTGGCAATCTAACTTCTTTGCCACCTAATTTATTTAAAGTGATCCCTTCTAATTTATCCTTTTTAAGGGTGTATCCTGATACTGGTGAGAAGACCCCTATGATTTCAGTTAAAGCTTTCATTGAAGGATCTGCCTTTTCAGTAAAAATGAGTACATTAGCCACATATACAGCTGCCTTAACCGTTATTATACCAAATGCTTTATTTGTGATAGCTTTTATTTATTCTGATAGATAGTAGTAGGGATTCGATTACTAACAGGACAGAAGCTGGTGGACAGCCTTGTCTGGTAACTTGTTTCAGTTTGAAATAGTCTGATATGCAATCATTTAGTCAAATTCTAGTTCTAGGTTTAACATATAAAGCCATAACCATTCTAATGAAGTTTTTGCCTAGATTCTATTTATGAGGGGTGGGCCTTAGGAGTGTCCCAGAAACTGTATCTAACGCCTTTTCATTACCTAAAGCTATCAAACTGTGGGATAGTCTAACATCTGTGCTTTCTCAATGACATGACAGAATCATCTAGCGTTGTCACTGGAAAGCCTGTTTTTAATAAAGCCTACCTGGGATTGATTAATAGGATCAGGTAGTAGTTTTTCTAGTCTATATTAATCAATAAGATTGTTCTATAATTATTGGATGATGGTTGATCTTTGCCCTTTCTTGTGATAACTGCAATCATGCCCTCTGCCGATGTGCTAGGAACCTCACCTGTGGTGGAAAAATTATGATATAGATCCAATAAAGAGGACTGAAGGGCTGGCCAGACATCTTCATACAATTTGGCAGTATTTCAGTCTGACCCGGAGGTTTACTAACCTTCAGATTTTTTATAACTTTCCCAATTTCATCTGGAGAAATATGAGCATTAACTGCAATTTCGCCATAATTGGAGATGCATTAGAGATGCAGAACTATCTCTAACAGACATAGACCAACCAAGGTGACTGAAAATAGTAAAAGTCATAAATGTATGTAGTTACAAAAATATCTTACTTTCTCTCCAGATTTCAAGATAATTACCATTTGGTGGCCTAGAAAAAAGGGAATTCACAATGGGTACGTTGTCAGCACTGGGGATGTGCAGTACCAGTACATCCAACTGCTCTCCCAATGCACTTCATTGTCCCTCTTGGCACACACACGTCTGCTGAATGCATACACTAACCGATACATACACACAGCTGAGGTTATTTCATATATAGAAATTACTATTTGCACCTTGAAGTTATGGGACAGAAAATGGAGAACGTGGTCTCAAGTCTCTTGCACCACACTAGCAAGTAATAATCAAGTAACTACTTAAAAGATTGTACCCTACTCAACAGTACACTTATCAGTTCTACTTTTTGTTTCCACTGTTTGTTTTTTGTTTGAGGGTACTTTTCTCAAAGGAGCAATGTTGTCTTCTGACTGTTGCGTACCACGAGCAGCACAGCAGCTATCCAGAGGGCTGAAGTCTTTTACCTTAAAGGCTCTTCTGGTGCTCTAGTTACACCTTATTGCGTTATTGTCTAATTATGTCTTGATGAATACTACTGGGTGTGGCCTTAAGAATGGTAAATCTACACTTCCCTACATACACTTTGCTTAATGATATTTTGTTTGCCGATATTCTAGATGCAATATTGTATTTAATATTTTGACATACATTCCCTCTATTCCCTTTACAGCATATTTGAAATTTTACTTAAATTATATATTTATACATTCACATGTATTTTACTCTACTAATGTTACTAGGGAAATTAAATAAGCTGTTGATTAGTATGAGCAATGAACTTTCACTCTGAGGCCACAATTGGTGAAAAGTCCCTTATGAAAATTAAAATAATGTATTGTGGATTGATTCAAGCATTTCGCCCTAAATTGATATTGCCCAGTTCTTACTTCCCATCACTACCGATCACTTGGGTACACTTAGTCCCTCCTTACAAGTGGCCTAGAAAAGGGCCAGGATTTTTCCCACCCTTGGAGTTACCAATAGTGGACGTATCTGTAAGTCTATGGGTTGGGAAAATCCATACAATTACAAGTGGGATCCTGAGGGCCTCATTAGAAATAAGGAATTACCAGGGGAATCGGTAATTTTGGGGCAGATTCACCCGCAATTCCTCAATTTACCATGGAGCTTTCAGCATCTGAAAGTCCATGAGAAAGTAAAGAAATCTGCAGACACACCACCAACCTCATAATTCCAATGGGACCGGTAACTGCTGTCACCAGCCCCATGGGAATTAAAAGTTCACCCGTAAAGAGGGCCATACACGAAGCATTACCACGCTGTGTGGAGAGACGACATGGTCACCCAGTTATTCACTGCCTAAATATTATAAATGTGCAATTGAGCACACTTTACGCAGCTGTTGGACACATGGCCATTCCCCCGTGTTGAAATATTTTGTGCTATTATAAGAGGGATTTTACCGTTGAATACCTCGGGCTTGAAGGAGTCATTCTGCAGTGACATGCTTTTTACCTCAGAAATCCTCCCGAGACAGCAGGTTTGATCTGTATGCTGCTGTGAAATATTATCTTATATTTCACTGAGTCAGCATGAAGCCAGGAAACATCGAACAGATGAGGACAAAATGACATTCAATTGTCAAGTGCAATTTGCACTTCTTGTAATTTTCTGTCAAACAGCGTAAATATATGTAGGTGAATCTGCCACCAAAATGTCTTATTCTGTCTTCTGGCAATTTACTATTTTACCTTTGCAAATCTCTGCTCCAAGGGTGTTCAAGGTAAGTACAGGAAGGCCGGATGAATCCAGGCCATATTTTCAGAATATTTTCTGACCTTGTAGGCAAATGTATTTTAGATGGAAATCCAGTGGTTGTGGAGGAATTTTCAGAGTGGTGGGAGCTGCCACCACATTTAGGTCATTGAAGTCACAGGGTTTGTGAAAAATCCAAGCGCCACACAAAGGTTTAGGGACAGAATTATTAAAGAGTTGCTTCTTTTTTGAACCACGCAATGGGGTGCAAGTGCGATGCAACCCTTAAAGTGCGATTTATCAAGCCATGCAAGCCCTTAGTTGCTTGATAACTCCAAAGTAATGAAATGCAGCGCAAATTGCTGGGTTGCATTACTTTGCCAAAGGGACGTGTTTCATGGGTGGGTGTTCCTATGCAACACCCATGGAGTTAGCAGCATTCCTAGATTTACCATAAGTCACAGACCTGGGAATGCACCTGAACTCCGAAGCCTCCCCAGGTGAGGAATAGCGAGGAGAAATATGTTTATTTCTTCCCGTTTTTTCCTCTTTCTGTGTGTGCTGTGATGTACCCCACACATAGAAAGAGGAAAATGCCTCAGGGGATAGTTTTTGTGCAGGAAGATCTCCCTTCCTGCACAAAAACAATACTGCCTACAACGCACTCACCCCTGCACCGTGGTGCAAGAGTGCCTGCGATGGCCCTATGCAGCCCATTGTGAGACAGTGCTGGAAAAAGGCAGGAATGTGCTGTATAATGTTAGACACAGCAGCTTCCTGCCTTTCCCTGTCACGCAGCACAGCAAGATGACTTGCTGAACCACGTCACTTTTTGATAACTGTGCCCCCTAAGTTTAGCATTCAGAAGAACAATGGTAAGGTTGTAATATGTGTCCATTGATTGATTAATAGGATCAGGTAGTATTTTTTCTAGTCTATATTAATCAATAGGATTGTTCTATAATTATTGGATGATGGTTGATCTTTGCCCTCTTTTGTGATAACTGCAATCATGCCCTCTGCCGATGTGCTAGGAAGCTCACCTGTGGGGGAAAAATAATGATATAGATCCAATAAAGAGGACTGAAGGACTGGCCAGAAGGCTTCATAAAAACTGGCAGTATTTCAGTCTGACCCGGTGGTTTACTAAGCTTCAGATTTTTCATAACTTTCCCAATTTCATCTAGAGAAATATGAGCATTAACTGCAATGTTACCATGATTGGAAATGCATTAGAGATGCAGAACTATCTCTAACAGACATAGACCAACCAAGGTGACTGAAGATAGTAAAAGTCATAAATGTATGTAGTTACAAAAATATCTTAATTTGGGGATTGCCACTTTCTGAGACATTCCTTCTTGATACCTGTACAGCTAAGGAGCCAACCCTTCCAGCAACACTCTGGTGTAACAAAACTTGAGCCCCCGCAAAGTATACAGAGAGCCCCCACAGACTCCCGCAGGAGTTCTAAAGCCACAGTACTGTGCTGAGGGGTGGGTCCTGGATCTCGAGGCCCTCTGCACCATGGGGGGCCTTTGTTACATCACTGCAGCAATACTAGGGGCCATAGTTGAGAGGCAGTGGCATAATGCAAAATGATAGGGATCCCTTGCAGAATATGATAAGGGCCCCAGAGTCTCCCATATCTTATAAATGATCCCTGAATCTGCTCACAGCAGTATTTGCGTCTCGCTGTTTATTGCCTGTTTGTGTATGTACAGGACTATTGCACATCAGAAGCTGTCACACTTTTTTCACATTTAGTTCTTTGTCTCCTACATGGAGTTCCTTTCCTTTCCCCTGCAACCAGGAAGCTTTTCAAAGGGAGCTCACACAATGGTTCCCTTTCCACTGCTCTGACTGTGAGAATGCCTGGCAGCTCTTCTCCACTGCCATCAGACTGTAACTGTTGTTCTGCCCACCCAGCAGCTTTCTCAAAACCTGCTTGTGCACAGTCAGAATTGAACTGGGACAGAAAATAGGCCCAGGAACCACAATAAAAGCTGCACATGTTATTGAATTAGATTTAAATTGATGTCGTTTTGACCTGTTAAATACACACTGTATGTGTTTTTAGGGCTGTGGAAGACTGCATGGATTTGAGCTTGCTGCATACAATTTTTGTTTTAATATCTGGAAATCAACAGTAAAAACCAGCCCAGCAGATCATAAAACAGACCCATAAACAGCCAAAAAAAACAGCCCACACACTGGCCTGTCAGATCAACCCATCGGGCACTGCCTGGTTGCCTTATTGGCCAGTCTGACCCTGTGCATTGTGCATATTCAAGTCAAAATGTAGTTCCGCAGATCATGGCCTTTGCTTTTTCATGTCCCCACCGTGGGAGTGAAACCCTTTGCCTCCTGTCCTGTGTGTATAAGGAACTCTGAAAAGTGACTCTTGATGCGACACCAAAAGGTGTTTGACTGCAGCTCTCAGAGACTGATGACTCTGCAGGGAAACCTTACTATCTGGGGTGTATTAATGTACTTTATTATATTTGCATACAGCACCACCCCTGCTGAGTTACAACAACTGCATGTAAAAGTGAGCACCTGGCCATAAGCCCACTGCCAGCTGCTTCTGCCTGGAAGTTTAAGATTATACGGAGCAAGAAAAATAAATCATTTCTCATCATCCCAGAAAAAGGGCACTGTACATTGTGGATATCGACATTAGGTCTATCAAGCTTGGTACCTTTGTAGGAGCATGAACAGAAAGGTTTTTCTAACTAAGTTCATAGCACCCTCAATGATGCAGGGAGAAAAATGGACATTACCTGTAATGTACTATAGAAAACATATATCTAGGTAAAAATCCTAGTATGTACCTGAATTTCTTTTACAGAGTATTACTTTCAAGTGTGTGAGCTCTATAGCATCAACTGAAGCAGCAGCAGTAGCAGTCTGTCTGTGTGGGCTGAGGGGCCAAGCCCCTAACCTTTTTCAAAGCTAGAAGATCTGAACAAAGCTCAGCCTGACAGGCACTCTGTCAGACACTCTGGGGGTCCTCACTGATTGCCTCAGACCTGGTGGGCTCTTCAGTTTTAAGCCCTGAAGTGCCCAGGGCCCAGTGCCAATTAGTGACACCAATACACAAAGTGAGGTGGGTTCAGCAGTCTCACTTACCCCATTCCACTCTCTCACGAGTGAGTGACTGTTGCCTTCACTCATTGGCTGACCTTGGGAAGGCAGCAGCCCCACCCCTCCTGGGACTTCCAAGACTTCCCTCTCTGAGAGCTGCAGTGAAGGCATGTTTTATGTGTTTTTATGTTTAGTGTGTGCGTGTGTGTACAAATGAACGTATGTGTATTTGTGAGCGAGTGTTGTGAATGGGAGTATGTGCATGTGTGACTGCATGGGTCTGAGAGTGTAAGGCTGAGTACGTGGCCCGACCCTTCCCTGGTAAAATTAACGGCCGCCACTGAATTGAAGAGAGGTATGAGTCCAGCTTCCTGAATGCATTTGGTTGTCAAATGAAAATCCGCATTTGGAGCACTTATGACATGGGGTCATCTGCTAACCATAGTCTTTGCTTTAGTGTGAAGGAACTGCTCTCTCGGAAAGGTACCTTTTATTATCTTTTGCGATTCCAAGAGAAAGCTAGGAATAATATAATCATTATTTGCAGGCAGAGTCCACCTATAATGTGATTACAATACAGTGGGGATGCAAGTGCATGGTTTAATAGGCACCCTCCTGTTATGCATGATTCATTCTAGTACATATTACAAGTACATATAATCCACTATATCTTTTTTTTAGTTCTAGCATATTTATGTCAGCCGAAAAGATACATTCCTAAAATGTTCATCAACCACTGGCGGATTGCACATTGATTGCTTGTCATTGTGAGATACTTGCTGTACTTAGTGAGTATTGTATTGGCTTATTACTGGCTACCTCGCTGAAGATTCCCTGTGCTCCTACAGAGAACAAGATACGATGTGTGCTTGCTTCCTGACATCTGTGAACAAAATTGTGCACTAGGGTAGTCACTGTATCAGAGTCTGATGTGTATTACTTTCTAGTAAAATGCGATTGCTCATTTTGGCAAGAAGTTAACTTTTTGATATAAAATTACTCTAAGCTCTTGCTTGGAATTCAAAGATGTGTTGCTGAGGTTGGGGGTCACACGTTCTTCATGTGAAGAAAGGTATCCAAATTATTTTGTTGGGATGCTTTTCAATATATCAAGGTGAATAATACTGATAGGCACTTATACCAACTCCAGAATATCAACTAGTAACTTATCGTCATGGTAAGCATTCCTAGGAAAGTATAGATTTAATATTACCATCTTTCCATCTGTTTAGTCAAACAGTAGCAACTACTAAGCTTCGTATATCGATCTGTACTTTCATCAACTCCACAACAGCGGCTACCAACAGTAATAGCTATTGTGGAGTAAATGTAAGTGCACATTGATATAAGAAGCTTAGGGCTTGATTCAGACTCTGGCGGATGGTTACTCCATCACAAACATACATAAATATATAATGCACTTGTGATAAACCATCCATTGGCCTCTAAATCAGGTCCTTAGAGAGTTTTGCAGAACACAGTTGAAAACTGGTACAACAAACATTCCAAAGCTCGAGTTCAGAAACCACTGATGGAATTCCTATAACCTATGTGTGATATGTAGGATAGAATTCTAATAGGGGACTCTCCTCCAGATTGAACACTTCTTCCAGGATTTAGAGGATTTTCCATTAGTGCCTAACGTCAAATCATACCTTTGTCCAGTTCACGAGTTAGAGTGTCATTTTTGATCCATGCACAAAGAGGTCATCAGAATTTGGTAAGATGTACGGAAGAAAATGGCATTTAAGAAAGTCAAATGGTGGGTTTTGGTATAATATATAGCACACCTGCATTATATGCCTCATTACTAGGTTAGAAACACATATTAACAGATATTTACTGCAACCAGAAAATACCTTACCCTGGGGTGATTATATTTAACCGGCACGTTATATACCCCTGAGTTTCACAGAACTCAAAATCAAACCCTTTGGTCCAGATTTACTAGGATTTTGCATTACTCTGCGGCAAGGTGATGGTACATGGGTGCTCCCGTGCAACCACCCACGGCTTGTGATGCAAAACCCTATCTACTAACAATAGGAGACAGGACTTTATGCCAACAAATAACACACTTATATACTTTTATTTCTCCTTTCTTTTCAATCTTTGCATTTTTGCTGCACTGTACAGCACACATACAAAGTGGGAAAAGTTTTATAGCATGTCTAGGCATAGTATTTTGTGCTGGAAGGATACCCTTCCAGTATAACACCTATGCTAGACTTGGGCAAACACGTCTTCCCCAAGGTGCAACGGTGTGTTTGTGGTGCATGGCAGTCTGATTTTACACCAGTGCTAAGGAGAGGGGAGGACAGTGCCATATCTCTGTAGAAATGGTGCTTTCCTGATCTCTCCCTCTCACGCAGTGCTGCGTTGTGTGAGCAGTAGGTAAATCTGGGCCTTTATGTTTTAAGTGGAGTGATTCAGCACACAAGTGCAAATGCTAACAGTACTTGAAAAATTACATACACAGTATGGTGTAGATGAGTGTGACTCTCCTGCGCCCCCACAGTTGTAAGGACGTGCACAAACTAAGGCACTGCCTGTGACGGGTCACCAAACTCTTCACGTGTAATGTTATTGGTGAAGAAAGGGACGATGCACTGCTGTCTTTTTGCGGTTTAGCATTTGAACTTTCCGATTGTTATTCATGTTGCTTGAGATGAGACGTTCTCTCCGTTGATATGAGTAAAAATCCATAGTTAAGATAATGAATAAGTTGCAAAGTAGCTCGAATACCATAAAAAGATTTAGTAGGTGGTACAAGGCATTTTTTATGTTTACTTTGTCACACTGACTACATTCCATCTGGGTAATTTTATTAATAAGTATGCCTGATCCTAAGTTAAGGGACAGAGTTCACTACACAGTGATGGCAGGTACATTTTTGAATGGTCGTCTGGTAGTAACACCTGCGCGTAAGGACAGCCTGTGGGATATTCCGTTTCACTAGGTGTTAAAGTTGGGCAAATAGGTGTATTTTTGTTCACTTATGTGGTTTTCTTCAGTGCTGATTTTCCCTGAAATTACATTTTACAAGGCCTGCTCGTCAGATAGTCAGGAGGGCGTACACCCACAATGTCCATTCTCTGTGGCATTAGCTCTAGTGCGTAATTCGAATCCTAAATCAGGTGTTTATGATACCAAAAACAGCACGCCTGAACTGTTTTAGTAATGCTTTGACTTTTTATGCTAACAGCGACAAATTGCCTTTACACTGTTAAAAATTGCACAGGGTCGCCGCTGTTCCATATGTATGCCCACTCTATGTGCATGTGTGTGTCTTTTTCAGGTCCCCACTGCCCGAGGCGGCCACTAATGTCGTCGTCTAGCACTCCCTGATGTGCTCTAGCAGCTAATTAGCAGCTAAATAAAATGTCCTGTTTGATTCTAAGCTATCTGCCCAATTCTGATGGTAATTATGGATGGTCAAGGGGTAGCAGCTGCTGGCCCAGGCTTGCCCATTAAGGCTCTTGGCTGTGCCCGTAATCTCAGGGGTCATGTAAGCTGCAGCGGTAACGGAAAGTAAATAGGTTTCTAATAGCAGTTTGTTTTCTCCAGTTTCCACCACACGGCCTTCAGCTAAACCCCTCTGAAGTATATAAGAGCCTGTGGATGAGCTAAGGGTAGGAGACCGAGTCAACCCTGTGATGTTGTTGGAATTGCACAATGTCACTAACGCGACCCGTCGTGGTTTGATGGATCGATGAATCGATGCGTAGGTTCTCCTAAATATGCCGCTTCTCACAACTTAAACCACATCAAGTTGCTCCTGAAGCAGTGCTTTAAATGGGCCGGTACTCTCCGGTACTGAGTACCGGCACTTTTTTATTTTGAGAGCGAGAGTACCGGCACATCTCAAGAAAAACGTAATACTTTTAATTGGAGAGTACCGGCACTTTTCGGAAACAAGCAGGTACTCTGGCACAGAGTACCTGCACTTTAATTTTTCCATTTCAAGCACTGTCCTGAAGCAAATAAATTGTTCAGTTAAAGAATTCCCTCTGTTTGGGGCAGTGAGAGGATTTGAATTTTCCAAATGTGTGAAGGACAGTAAGATATGTTAATGTCTCACTCGTCCGGTCGCAAACCAATGCGCTGCCCATCAGAGACCAATGGATGTGCACCTGTGGTCAGACAAATGCCGTCACTCACGGCTGAACTGTGTTGACCCATTGCCCCTATGTATGCTATGAGGTATGGGGTGCTCCAGCATTCGGCGCTATAACCCACTGAGTGATATAATTGGTTTGATCACATGCATGCTACTAGGTTGCCTTTTCAAATTTCAGTTGACTCACTCTGAAATGTGAGACAGGTGAAGGTTTCATATATTGCCATTAGTCAGTTTTCTGAGGCAAACTGCACTGTTTTTTTTATAACTGTTTTTTGATAGCTCTGTGGCTACACCAATGGGCTAGCAAAATGGAACTGATGTTTTAATACATCCTTTTAACTCCCCGTAGTGGGCTATACCAGTTATTAAAGGCCAGGTCCAGCATTAAAGTCAGACCCTGGTTCTCCCTGGGCTTTGATAAACAGCTTTTTCTCTGTCAGTCCAGCCAGGGAGTCCCTGGAGCTGAGCAGCATACCCCCTCCCTCTTTCCAAGTGACTTCTGTGAGTTATGGGAGGGGGGAGAGGGAAGACTCCGGTGTCCCTGCAGCACATCCTCTGCCTTTCGCTTTCTCTTGCCCACTCTATATATTTTAGAAAGGCAGGTGAAAGAGAAGGGCAAAGGGTGTGTATTAGGACTTTGAAATGTTGAGAGCAGGGGGTCGATACCTGATTATACAGGGCGCTGCTGCTCCATTGCTCCCAACATTCCAATGATGTAAATAATTTTAAGTGCCTTTGCTTTTTTATAATCATGAAAATGGCTTAAAGAGAAGTCTTAATTGTCTACTATGGTGTGAGCCTGCCATCTAGTATTGACTTTATCGATATACTCTGGGCCTTGCTTGCGGTTATGACCCTGTAATTTGAAAAACAATACACAAAAACATGGACGAAGAAACAAGTCGAAGCCATGTTACCGACATAGGACTCCTTACAACCTCCTCATAAGGCATTTTCTGGATAAGATGATTATTGTACATTTCCAGAAAGTTCCAGGCTGTATAGAAATTTGCTGTAACATTCTGCTGTTATGCTGTGAGGGAAGCTCATTCGCAGAATACACGGACTTCGTGATATAATAATGTTGTTTTATGGACCACATTTTTCAAATAAGTAGGATTTGAACTGAAATCGGAATTACTCTGCTTTGCAGGCGAATTCAATATATACATATGGTGGTCTGAGGACATATGGTAGTCTGGGGGACTGTTGGTGTTGGCAGAGGTTGAAAAGATAGACTGTAAAAAAGCTAGCAACAACGGAGATAAGTTCCAAAAGGTAGTTTCACCAACTATGGCTCGTATTTCAATACCTCCCTACACTAATTTCGGCCTTCACTTAATAACACTGTGCAACACATAATCCAAACAGAACAGTCAACTAACTCAGCCGTAAAAATCTGGGTCTGCTTGTGCTAGAGTCAGGAATTGCTGGTTTAAATTCAAGGAGATATTTGGGGCTGGTTTAGAATAGATGTAATTCAGATTATGTTTTCTCGCGGAGCTTTGGTGTAGTCAGACTGATCGATGTCTGTGGACGACGTCCTGCTGCCATTTTGTCTCTTGCTTTTCTCAGACAGGACTGAACTGCAGTTGTATGTATACCATCCCTGAAAGGACGGTGATTGGCGGATTGCTGCAGCAGGAGATGTTCACAGGGACGGCTTCTCCATCCCCTGGGCTTGATGAGTCACGGCCGGCAGTGCCTGTAGAGGGCTGACGGGTACTTTTACCAAGCAGGGGGCGTTTGTTGAAATATGCAGGTTCATCAAAAACGAGTTTCAATGCAGCGGAGAGGATGGAGGGGAGGGTGCACTGGAGAGGAGCGACGGCACGAGGACAGACGTGGGGAGAAATGACGAAGCGGGAAGTGGGATGGAGAGGTGCAGTCCCAGCATGGAAACATGGATGCCAATAAATCCAAATGTTAGAGGGAAGCGGGAGTAATCACATGCACTTTGACTTCATGAAGACATCACCAGGGTGACTCCTCGTCTCCCAGTTCATCCTTCAACAACAGCCTCCCATTTGTTGGTAAGGAACTTGGAGCAAGGCAGACTGCAGACTACCCAGTCTCCTGAGCCCTCTTTGTATTTTTGGCAATGCCGGTGGCAGGGGTATCAAAGGAGAAGCCTGAAATAGTAGGGCAGGAGTGGTGAGACACAAAGAGGTGGAATGCACAGCACTATGAAGAGAGAACATCAGAGGGTAAGAATAAGAGAGGAAGCAATGGGGAGAGAGAAGAGGTGTGCAGTGGTGGGGAGAAAAGGACAGTTGCTTCCGAAGGTGGTGGCAGAAGGGCCACATTACGCACAGTGTAAAGGAGGGAAGCAGCGACTATGGAAGAGAGGCTGGCAGCAAAAAAAAGGTTAGAGAGTGCTGCAGTTCAGAGAGAGAGCCTGAACGAGGGAAGAAGCTGGGTGAGAATAAAAAGAGGTAATAGTGAGGACAAAGGAGGAAATCCCTGAAATCAGTATGAGATGGAAGCCGAGAATGCCATTGATGGGCTCAGCAACAAAAGTATGATGGATCAAATGCTTGAATTAATGTTAGCCACTGGCAGTTGCTTAGGACCACCTTCTATCCATTGCTATTTAACCAATATGTCACTCTATACAGAAACTGACCATATGTAAATCAGCCTTGGTCCTGCTCCAATAGGAACAGTCCAGCTCGAGTTGCTGTGTCAAGTGCCCTCTAGATGGGAATACAAGCAACCCCAGTTTTGGCCTTCTTAGGTCTTGCTAGTGAAGTATAACTTGAGCCCAGTCATATAGTGTGCACAGTTCCAACATCTGGACATAGCGGTCACACTTAGGGCTCCTGCAGCAACAGAAAACAAACGGATGGAAGGCATGCTTCAATTACTTTAATCCACTCACTATCTTGCAGGACTGCATCGCATTGCAGTCCATTGTATTTCACCCACTATATCACTTTAGAGCCCAGCCAAATGCAACTCAGCCATGATTCTGCTTCACCAGGAAGAGTCCAGGTGAAACTGCCATTCCTCCCAGAAAGCAAATTCAGAACTGCTGTTCAATTTCTCCTATTCTTTCATCAGGATGGTGGCCAACCCTGCTCCATGGCCTCCTAGACTCCACTTTGCAGTCCAAACACCATTATACATGACGCAGCATGTCTTCAAGGGCCTACATAAATCAGATCACATCTCACAATTCCTAATCAAACTCCACTGGCTCCCAATGCCGGACCACACCATTTTCAAATCCAGCTGCAACATTTAGAATGCTATCTTGACCGTTTCCCTCTCCTATCTGGCTGAAAAGTTCCCTGTATCCTGTGGTTTGCATCACACCTACAACCAGGACACCAGAATGGAAAAAATGTCCGATACTCACACGCACAAAATGCCTTATAATAAAGGTTTGTACTTTTTGAGAGGTGAAACGGTCGTGCCACTAGGGGTTCAATAGTACTGTTTCAGCTCATCGTAATCTTGGAGACGTGTCCAGCAGCATGTTGATTCCATATAATATTAGTGTTTAGGACGAACAGAAAGAAGCTTTCTGCTGATTATTTTTCATATTACCTGAATGATTTCTAGATGTAGCCCAAAACTGACACAATTAGGCAAAACGAACAGGGAGGGATGGAAATACACTGTGCTAGTCAAACGAATAGTACACCTTTTAAAAAATAAAGAATTACACAATATGTGGGTTGGAGTAATGACACCTTTATCAGGCTACATCATGCAAGGTTACATGGTTAATTAAAAAAAACCTCTAAATTAGTAAGAGTCGGGAAGGAATAAGTCTAGGAAATAGTGCTCACTGTTCATAAGTAACCCACTTAACCCATCACAGAAAAATCTTGTAATACTTTAGAGATTGTATCAGAGAAGAAGAAATTGAGTTTGCGAGGAGGATAGTCATAAGAGGTGCCAGAGGAACATGACAAATGGATCCAGCTCCATCGGGACCTATTTTTATCAAGCTTGATTTTTTGGATCCAATATTTTCTCTTGACTCCAAATATAGACTTATAAAAAAGCATATCCGTTTTCTCGTGTGGTTATTTTGGATCGGGATTAGGTTGCTTTTATGATACTTGGCTGTTTTGAGCTGACTTTGCATGCCGTGTTGGAAAGGGACACTGTTGACAGGATGCAAGGGAGGACTCAAATATTAACAAACTTTTTCTATATTGTTTGGTAAAACCTTAATAAAGAGGAGCAGCTGTGAAATATTTCTAAGATATTAAACATTGTCTCTAGGTACACTGGATATTACCTCATGTATATATTTTTTTAATCTTCTTCAAATTACTGGAGGCGTGCAGGAACGTCAGGCTGAGGGCGGTGGGAGAGAGGGCTGGAAAAGGTACCTGGAACGGAATGTCAATATGACTTAACCTGATCAAGGATGGGTAGTTAAAATATCCAAGGTTGGATTCCTGAAGCAATAAAAAATAATATGACTGTATCTACGGACTGCAAGCAGCATATTAGTCACACAGTACCTAATTTTGGTTCACAGTTACAATAACTGCCTTTGTTATTAGGGGCAGCCATCCCAAAAATTCTGCTCGCCCAAAAACAAAATGCACATGTCTTTTAAGGCATGTAGGCAAATAGGGCCATATAACGCCTGAGCTTAAAGAGGTCATTTAACTCGGAGAAAAAAACTGTTCCCTTAGCTCGACCTTGCATCACATATCAACCACCCGCCGTAGGAATTCTAAAATGTTGCTCTTTTCGATGACGCCAGCTTGGACTTTGAGACTTATAGTGACATTATTCACCTGATGGCCGTTTTAAAAAAGGGCTCCCTTGTGAAGTACTAGTCTCTGTTATTTTGGGGGGTCTTAAGAACTAAGAAGAGAATAATCAATGGTAAAAGGACACAGGAAATACATTTTGGGAAATGTTCTGATGCTTGATAGTGACTTGAGGTACTTGCATGTAGCAGTTCTAAAAAGACGTAAAAAGACCCAATTTTAGCCTAGGACATGCTATAGATCTATGGATTGCCTAGTATGCTGGTCCAGAATCCAGATGGATATTCCAGCCTCTTCCCGATCGTTCATGCATAGCTGGTGGGCATGGCCTACTAAAGATGACCTCAGAAAAACAGAAACCCTTTCACCTTGCTACCTGGAGATCACAGCATGGCCTAGTTTAATGTGTCTAAAGACATTTCCCTGCCCTAAGGTGTGAATGCAGGAATGTAATGCCTCCATCCCTGGTTTTGCTACTTAATGAACATTTGGTGACACTGGATGTATCATCATGTGGTGAACCTTTTTTTATTAAATTAAGCCTTCTATAAAGGGGGGCAATGAAGGTTACGTTAAGTGAATTGCCTACCAGCAATAGGTAGGTGACGGGTCCTTATGCAAACAGCAATACCTTCCTTACAATGTGACATTGTGGTTGAGGGTGCCTCATCTTTACAGTGGGATTGATGGGGTGTGGTGTAGGTGAGTGAAATTAACATACGTTTACACAGAATACCTGCAAGAAATGAGAAAACACACCTGGCCCCGCACAATGTATCCAAGATAAGCAGTGACCGAAGAAGTGCCGCAAGGGATGATACCTGCAGAAGGTCAGAGGAGACGCATGCAGCGCAGCAAACAATCACTATGTAATACAATAAGGAACTTCATATAGCAAACAAAGACCAACAAAGCATTCATTTCTGTAATCCTAGAAAAACATAATTAGCCTGCAAACTGACTCAGTTCCTCAGATGCAGTTTTTCTGTTGCAAGCCTACCAAACCTTCCCAAACGAAGTGCACTTGCAGTCTTCTTATCAAAGCACCAGATTGTGTTTAAGCTTTGACGACCTAGGTGCACCGGCAGCTGTCAAGTAGAAAGTGAGTTGGTGCCTTTGGAGTAGCTGGAGTTACTGATGACTGGCTGGGTGGTCTTTGAAGTTTTTGACTGCAGATTGTTCAGGAGGGACAGGAGGAGTGCAGGTGGCCCTGCGAGTGATGATTGAAGGTACATGGCTATAATCGTTGATGTGCCATACGTTAGGTGTTTGGACACCATTGACTTGGCTTTGGATTGGGTGTAGTACTGATGGTGGCAAAGGTTTTATAACACCCCTGCCACAATCCAATCACGTTTTACAAGAAGGCTGCGATCCGTGTCCATACCAGTGGTGGATGCAGAGGGCCAGAGGAAACCAGGTAGTGCCTGTTACTACTGGAAGTAATTTCGAAATGTGAATTTAATTTCTTGCCTTTATTTTCTATCAAACTTTTCAAAATACTAGTTAAGTATGTAAATGTGGTGAATGCAACCTGTATCATAATCAAATGTAAAATAAGATGTTTTCTTCATTATTTTTGACATCAGAATTTGTAATAAGATCTGATTGCATGTCGACTGTGATTTAATTTAACACATCTTTTATCGACTTCAAATAAAGGACAGAGCGGTAGGGAGTCTATTAGCTCAAACTTTGCCCCTTTTCATATAAAACTTTCTGTTCTAATTTTATTTTGCCAATTACACCTTTTTCAGTTTTTATAATTGCTCTTGAAAGGCTTTCCGATACATTGTTTTTAGTGTAAACTGGCAACGTAGTGATTTCTGTGGAGTCTATATGTACATCAGTCAAGGAAAGCAGGGAACGCATCCATAATATGTTTCAGCAGTGAAAGGTTTTTGGGAATTAATATAGCTACTGTTCTCAGGTTACAAGTTATCCCTCTTTCAATTTTTTGTTCTATTTCTGTAACGTGTATCAAATTGTTTTTAAGAAGGATGTAGGCACTTAGAAGCAACATGAGCCATGGACGGTAAGGTTTTCTTTTATTACTGCGTGACTTGTGACTATGTGGATTCAGTGGTTTAAATAATGAGAAAGCCTTTCACATAGCCATGTTTATGTCCCAAAGAGAACCATCACCAAAGTGAACTAGGTTCCCCTACCCACCATTGAGAGCCCCTCACAATACCTCGTCAATTTCACAGTCAGGAATCAGTTCTTTCAATGCTATCAAACATGGCTTTTGAAGGCAAATTTGCCCTTGCATTCAATTTTCACGCAAGTTACCACAAAGTCCCACCCAGACGTCGTTATTTTGTATAATTTTCACAACTTTTTGTTAATCAAAATGTCTCAGTTTTGGACATTTCTAATTTCTTTGAGGTGCCAGTGCTTAATTTGAGCCGGTGGGGAGCACAGACACTTATTTTTTGGGGGGACGGCACTTCTTTTTTTAAGTCAGAGATTTACCGCAGAGAAAAAGACACATTTGGGAAAGCCGAAGGAAGAGAAAGACCGAAAAGCGTCACAAAGGGAGAAAGCAGAAGGCTGTAAGGGGGTGCTGAAGGGGACGGAGGGGGGTAAGTGGAGGGGGCTGTAAATGGTTTAAAGAGGCCAGGGATGGTTCAGGATGATTCTGCCAGGGTATTCTGTGCGCGCACATTTAATTGCAGCAGCCTCTGTTTTACAGAAAGCTTTGAGCACCGGTATGTAATTTACAAATGATGCACAGGGTTACACTTGCTACAGTCCCTTCTTCGCCAGTATCCTGGCCATTTCTTGGCTTCATCAGTATCACGATAACCGTAGTATTTTTGTCGCTGCAACCTTGGCCTGGAATCCCTTCTATGCATTCATTACAGCCCATCGGGAGCGTCTGTTTCTAACGCTCCTCCTATGCCTCCGCCTTGCTCAGATCTGACATTGTGTCTTCTACAACCAAGTCAACGTACTTCTGAAAATATGCCTTTTCCCTTTTGGAATGAAAATGCTTCTCTGACAGGCCCTGTTCCTCGTCCACCATCCAATCCAGTTTCACTTTTGAAACCTCTCATCTCTGTACATGTGGCTTGAAATGTTCACCATTTTGATAACCTTGCTGTGGATTAGTATTAAGGACCATATTTATACTTTTTTAGCGCCACGTTTGTTTAATTCTTTTACTCAAAAGCGGCGCAAACGTACAAAATATAATTGTATTTTGTACGGTTGCGCCGCTTTTGCGTCAGAAAATGACGCAACTGCGACGCTAAAAAAAGTATAAATATGGGCCTAAGTGTCTTGTTTGAAATGGAGGTGTGGCCGCCAGTGATGGTTGCAATTCTCCAGCTATTACCTGCTGGACTTAGTATGGCCTGCAGTATTGGCCACAAAGCTCAATATCTGACCATGGGAAGCTGACCCAATTCTTCAGATGTGACCTCCAGAGAGGAACAGGAATCCTTCAGATACAGCTTGTGGAACTGAGAACAAAATTCCCAACAAGGCCTCCAGAACTTGAAACAATATATATTATGTGACATTTGAAACATACTCATGAGATTCCAGGGTGTTACACCCATTAAGGGAATTAGTACCACACTATTACGTATTTATGGCTTCTCAGCAATGGTTTTTCTATTGAAATAGCCAACATGGTTCACCATTGAAGCTGTTCAGAAAATAGCCAATAGACAATAGCGCACTTATTAAATAAAATGTAAGTAATGTCCTTGATCCTGTATTTTACAATTGTCAATTCAGAGGATGAAAGCTGATGTGTCCGTATGGCCGCCTAAGACACCAAATTCTAATTCAAACCATTTTGGCAATTTCAATAGAATAAACAGCACAGAGAAGTCACAAAGACCTAACAGTGCGGTACCAAGAACACATCATGCACTAGGATGCCAATCAGCGTAATATATGGAAATACCTGGAATGCCATAACAAAATAAGCATTTGAAAATTAAAATATGGTATCATGTGGTCTGATGTCCACCTTGCCAAAGTGTCAATTGTTGGATCAATATTCAATGATTTAAAACAAATAAGGATTATTAATTTTGAGAAAACGTTGGTTGTATGTGAGAGTATCAAACACAAAATGATCGACCTGCCAAAACATTGTGGCAAAGACATTGACTACCAGAATATTGTGAAGACATGTATATATAGGTAAATATAAATATACTACCCTTGAATCCACATGTAGGTACCTTGAAGTTATATAAATTGTTACGTTTTATATGTGGCGTTAAGCAAAGTAATCCGAATACTAAAATATTTTCTGTCACAATGTTTTGGTAGTCAACTTTGGGCCACTCTTTTGGCAGGTTGATAGTAAAACCTCAGTTTTCTATGAGTAAACGAGTAGCCTTAAAATTATGCTGCTCATTTGTGCCTTCAGCTGAAATCCTGCGGTTCAGGAGTCAAAATGTAGTGACGTTGGGTTGTGGGGACATGTACATCCAAGTAGACACCAAAGTGCTCTGTCTGCATTAACACATAATCATGGATCCCACCAATCTGAGAACTCTGAAGTGTCCATAGGAAAATACACAGTACTTTCTGCAACTCCTAAATCATAACACCTCGAAAGGGGACTCAAAAATTGGGCTGCACCAGTAATTTTGCCATCACTTTTTTGTTTGTAAGTGAGACTTTTATGTCCAGACATGGGTCCCATGCTTACTGTGAAATTGGGCTCAAGCTGCACCTCACTGATGATGGCCAAAAGGCTGAAGCTGATCTTGATTGGCTTAGATTCCATTGTGAAGGGAACTGACCTGACAGTTTGTTTTGGACTGCTGCAACTGCAGCAGGTCAAGTCTAATTTCCATCCTGGTTCTATTTGTCTTGCATGGCATAGTGGGCAAGAAACACAATGGATTGAAATTTGGTCCCGACTAATCACCAGCAGCCGACATTGATTAAAGCATTTAGCCCACCACTTTATTGTTTTGTGTTGTTTACCAGCAATGTGACATCCTGCAGTTATCTTTTCAATGCTCTCATTCTCCGCCTCTTTAAGAGTCCACTTTGGATTTGCTGACAAGTTCACGTTTTTCAGTTATTTTTCATCTGTGCATTCTTTACTTGTAGTCAGGTCTCCTTGTACAAAAGGCCTCCTTTTGTTGCATTCAATACATTTCTGCATCATGTTGACTTCCTTTATGTTTGAGTGAGAACTATAATTTATATAGCATATATTAGGGCATTTACTGTCTCAAGGCTTCTATATATTTCCTTGTTACTCACTCTTCTCTGACAATCTTGGTCTTCCGAAATATGTGCAGAATCCTCACTGCTCAGTAATCTCAGAAGTGCCATCAAGTGTAGAACGGCTAACTAACACGAGAGCGCAAATATTGATTAGCTTGAAAATACCACTTGACAATAAGAGTCTTTGAATGCCAACATCCAGTTAAAGCCTCACATTAACTTCTCATCACTCAGAAAGGGCCTAGAAGAGAGGTGCTGCAGGCCAGTGGAAACCCACTGCCTTAGCAGCCACCTGGTTTGATAAACTCCGCACCTCCCCTCAGCACCATCTCCTTTGCAGAGGCATTTGCAAGTGTGATGGGAATTAAATTGCAAAACAATTAACTACTAAACCTTGGGTGCCAGAGTAGTGTGCTTTCAGCTGTAGAGCATTTCAACGCCTCGTCAGGGGTAGTATGCACTATATAAATGCAATTATAATTACAATATGCACATTTAGGAACATCTTATCTTTAAACTATTTTCTTTGTTAGCCCAAACCCTTTGTAATATTATAGAGGACTTCATTACAAGGTCCCCACTGTTTCTGGCCAAATTGGGATTACAAGATCCATTGTAAAGCTATGGCTTGAAAGTATTTCACTCTTAAGCAAGTGCTCAGAGCTGGACTGGCTATAGCAGGCATCAGACTCTTCCCTGGGAGGCTGGAAGGGTGTGGCTGCTTTAGTTACTGGGCGGGGGGCGGTATTGTAGCAGAGCAGCAGTTTTAAAAGCACTGCAGAGTTCTTTATATATTCAACAGCTTTCACGCTATGATAAAATTGCCAAGATAATGCTGGTGATTAATGTATCTGCAGGAGAGAGATCGGAGTTTTGTCTAGTGCCAGTTTTGACTCATCTAAGGTAGTGCAGAGGGATAATATGCCCGCTTCAAAGAACGTGTACTATGCAGATCACAAAACAGTGTTTTCTGTGTATAGCTCCTTGGGTAACTGCTTTTGTTGCAAAGATCTTTTTGTTACTTTGCGGTTCATATATTACAATCATAATCTAGCACAGAGAGCTGCTATGAACTGCCATCAAAGAGCTGCCTACAAACAGCATGGCTCAGGTTAGAAAATTATGTTTTCCCCAGTCTTTCATTATACTAAATTTGCTAAAAAGGATTTGTTTGCGTACAATCAAATTATTATCAAGAAAGTCAACTGTAAACACTGTGTTACATTCTGAATCTTAATTTTATGCCTCCTCAGACCAAGCACGCTTACAAAATCCCTACCAGTATGGGTGAAGTGAATCCTACACCGTGTAGCCTCCTTTGTGTTGTGTAAAATTTTCTAAACACTGATTTACACATGTATGATTTATTGTGTGTGTGTGTGTGTGTAGTGCTCCACCACCCTAAACTGGTAAGAAAGGTGCCATAAAACAAATGAAATCCGTGTGAGAGAAGGTCTATGCAGAGATGAGAGGCACTGTGGGAGGTGATAGAGCAGGAACCATTGAAGAGCCCCAATAAAGATTGCTGTATCCTGGTGCATTTTATGGTCATCATTTACTATGCTTTAAAAGTAAATACAATTAAACATATAATGAAAAATGTGTTATAGAATGCATTATTTTTCCCATTTTTTCCCAAATATTCTTCCAAGTCCCCTTTTAGTGGTCAGGCTTGCTCGCTATGCTCTTTTGCAATGTACCCTATGGGGACTGATCTGACAAAATTTGCCCGGGCAGCTTTGGGTGCCCCAAAACACTGTCTCCCTCTGACGTTAGTAGTGTTCTTCGTAATGATAGCTCTGAATCACACCTTTTTATGTGTATTTAAATTTTAACTCAAGAGCACGTCTGAGTGATTATACGAATATGTGATTAGCATTGGTTTTAATTAACTACTAATCAAATTATTTACGAACTCTGAGGGAGGAGTTACCAGGCAGTTTACTGGGTTCCTGTAATGAGAGACTTTGGCATGCAAGCGTTAAACGAAATTGCCAAAATGTGGGCCTGATGCCTTCTACCTATAGATTTAACTAGAAGGTCGGTGCTGTTTTTTTAAAACATGAATAGATTTCCAGGTACAGAACCAGAATGAAGCCTGCCATGGGGAATGCTGTTACAATGAGGTGCCCCCCTGTGTAATTGTTGCCGTGCCTGTAAAAATAAGAGGCTGCAGAGGTCGCAGAGATTCCCCACAGCTTAAAAAGCAACCTTTAAAAGCGATTTGCATTCTGTTTCCAAACAATCGCTTTTCAAGCGCCAGACCGGAAAGCTTGTAGTTAAAGGGAAAGGAGTTTGAGAATGTAGATTGTTGAAGGCAGATCTGATGCAGCCAGTAAACCTTAAAAGGATAGGGAGGGGAGCAGTTTGCAAGGCTAAGTCGTGTGAGTCAGCTATTGATTTAATACCATGTGGAGGGGGTAAACTAAAATGTTATCTGTGGAAGCTCATTCATCTCATGGGGGCCTCGCACATTCATTTTTCAAAGACTCTTGTTGCATCTTCTGATGTGAATAATCACTTGGAATTATACCCCTTTCACTACTATCTCTGGTAACCTAGCAACTATTTCTCCTGTTACTACGCTAGTATCCCACGTGATCACAGCTTCATCAAGTCCTGTGATTTTTTTCTGGCGTCTTGTTATAGCATTTCTACGGTTTTGACTTGTTATAGTACTTTTAAAGCTTCCAGTGGTCTTCTTTAATATGGACACTATGTTGTTGACAAAGCTGTGAAGATGAAGTATAATCCAGATATCCGAACTGACACCGTCTTCTAGAGCTACACAGCAGAATCTTTACCTGTTTGATTCCATATCTGATGCGAGCTCTATGGCTGTCTGGCAGTATCTGCGTCGGCCTGATTTCAGGTTTGACATGTTTATTCATTCGACATGAGCACGTTGACATGTCGAACCCAAAATGACATGATCTCTAAAGCTGCACGGCTGCATCTGTATCTGTCTGTTTTGTGAACTGACACTTTCCATGGAACTGCACAGCTGTTACAGCTGAATCTGTATGTTTTATTTCAGTTCTGATAGTCTGTCTGGAACTTCACAGCAGAATCTGCATCTCTCCATGTCATGCTTGACAGTCTGCCTGGAGCTCTGTGGTGGAATGCTCATAAAATTGTGCAGCGGAATGCATCTGTCTGATTTTAGGTCTGACACTTTGGCGAATACTGTCATTAAGTTGCGTTGCCTTGCAACACACAAGGGGGCACAAGGAGATGCAACCACCAAGTCAGATTTATCAAGCTATGCAAGATCATTTTGCCAAGTTGCTGCACTGCATTACTCTGCTCCAGAGAGAAGTTCCATGGGTGGAGTGTGAATGTTCCCACTCATCCACCAATGGATTTTGATGCAATCTCAGATTTACCAACTTCTGGGAATGCATCAAAAATGCTACACCTTACCAGGAGAGGTGCAACAAGCAGGAACATTTTATTTCTCCTTGTAGTTTCCTCTTTCTAGGTGTGCTGCAATGTGCAATATACTTAGAAAGAAGTAAATGGATCCAATGATTATTTTTATGTGGAATGGTGCTCCTTTCTGCACAAAATCAATACTGCCTTCAACACAGGCACCGTTGCACTAGGGCGTAATGGTGCCTGCATTGGTGGTAGGCAGCCAAAATGGCGCCAGTGCAATGAAAGGACAGGAATACGCAGTATAATGTTGAATAACGGGCATTCCTGCCCTCTAGTGCAGCACAGGAAGGTGGCTTGCTGCGCTGGGTGAAAGTTTGACAAATATGCCCCTTTGTCTAGAGCAGCATGACAGAATATACATATCTCTGATCCTTCATTTGACACTCTCTCAAGACCAGCATGTCAGAATCGGCGTCAGTCTGATTTATGATTTTTATTCCTTCACGATTAGTAAACATCTCCTACACCGTTCAATATCTGGTCCTTCCATAGTTGATCTTTTTTTGTCACCACCGTACTTATGTACAAAACCCTTCCCAAGACAGAATGATTGACAAATACTACTTTGCTAGACAAGAGAGGATGGATTGAGCTTGACGGAGGAAAATCTAGTAAATTTGAATGCACGTATCGTCATGATTCATAGGTACAGGACAGGCTGGGACTGGAACAGACAATAGGCATTGCATCAAAATTAAAGTGGTCCTCCAATTGTGAATTTGATAGCTAAGAAAGGGGCCCACATTTGCAAACAGGGGCAGTTTGGAACTTGTAAGGAAATGCTGTTGGGTGGCTTGCAAGTTATGGGATAGTGAATGCATTTGTGCTTGCTTCAGGCAATGTTTGTTTTAATCTCTGAGAAATCAACCAGAACAATGGGCCACAAGACCATAAAACAGTCCCACAAGCAGCCTAAAAACCGACCGCTACACTGACCTATTAGACAAGTACTTTTGGCACTGCCAGATTGTCCTATAGGCCAGTCCGACTCTGGTACAGGACAGTGGAAGGGGGGGTCTACTGGAGTGTTTAGAGAAACCTGTGCTAGTTTCATGTATGATAGAATAGATTACCATGACATGCTATTAGGGTGGTCACAGGCAGGGCCTAGATTCAGCTACCATATGAGCATGACATGTGCAATTCGCTGTGCAATGATTGGCTCAGAGACAATCCTGGTATTACTATATGACCACATTTTTGTGCAAATAAATGTGCTGAAATTGGCCCAGAGTAAATCCTTGTCTTTAAATAGAGACTAAGATTACATATCTCTTTGCAGTGATTGGCGACGGGCCAATCCTTCTGTATTAATATGGAATAAGAATACAGTTCACTGTGTTGTGATTGCTGTCAATCTGGAGATCTTTGCTTTAGAGGTGGATTGGTGTAATCCACTGACTGTGTGTTGCTGGACTACATCGTTTTCCAGACCACTACTATCTAAATCTCAGGGATCTGGGGAGACCCAGGTTATTTTCAACTTTGGAGAGCTTTGGACATGTATTACGTAAGTATGTATGCATGTATGTAGGTATGTATGTGTGTGTATGTATGTGTTAGAAATTGAGTCTCTAGTTGGAAGTCAGTTTACACCCTGTCCAAGAAGGAGCCCTCACTCTAGTCAGAGTAAGGAAGTCACACATCTAAGATAACCCCTGCTCACCCCCTTGGTAGCTTGCCATAAGCAGTCAGGCTTATATCAGAGGCAATGTTTAAAGTATTGTACACACACACCAACACACACACACAGTAACACAATGAAAAGACCACAAAAGTATTCACTCCAGTTTAGAAAAATAGTCAATATTTATCTGAGTAAAACAAGACCACAATGAAAAAAATCCAACATACACAACGGTATCACTTTTTCAAGGTTAAAAGAGGCTTAATCCTGAAAAGTCTGTGGTTGTATCCTTTTAACGCACAGTACCTTGGATGTGTCTAAAACAAAGATGATGTGGGCCGCAAAGGAGGCGATTTGTCAGAAAAGCAATCGATATGTCGATTATTTCCCTGCTGGATGGGCGATGCATGGATTCTTTTCCCGCCAGGTTTGCAATGTGTCGATTCTTTTCACGCTGGACGGTCGATGCCTGGATTCTTTTCCTGCTGGGCTGGGGATTTGTCGATTCCTTACTGTGGTGCAGCGTTGATAAAGAAAATGACGCCCCAGGATGATGCATGGAAAATCCAGACGCACATCAATGATTGATCTGCTTTGAAACAGCCATTGCATCGATTTCACAGCTGTGAGACAGGCTCTCCATCACTTTTTCAGCCAAGGTGCAGACGTTGCATCGGTTTTACTGCCGCAACAGCCTTGGTGCATGGATTTTACCTCGGATCACCAGCTTTCACTTCCAAGGGCCCAGGGAATGGATTTGACACCACTTGGCAACTCAGGACTCTTAGCAGAAGAACCCAGGCTCTGGCAGATGAAGTCTTTGATGTCCCTGAGACCTCACAACAGGAGGCAAGCTCAATTCAAGCCCCTGGCGAACCTTGGAAATCAGGATGTAGAAAGCCAAGTCCAGTCCATTCACTCCCAGCACAGAAGCAGCAAGCCAGCACAGCAAAGCACCAGGCAGAGTGGCAGTCCCTCCTACATCATCCAGCTCTTCTTCTTGGCAGAATGTCTTCAGTCCAGGAGTGTTCTAAAGTTGTGGGATCAGCAGACCAATACTTATACTCATTTCTGTCTCTGAAGTAGGCAAACTGCAAAGGAAAGTCTTTGTAGTTGCCAAGACCCTGCCTCTTCCTGCCCTGGTCCCAGACACACTCCAGGGGGATGGATGCTCCTTTGTGTGAGGACAGTCACGGCCCTATTCAGGTGCAAGTGTCAGCTTCTCCCTCCACCTTAGCCCAAGAAGACCCATCAGGATATGCAGGACACACCTCAACTCCCTTGGTGTGACTGTCTAGAGTGTATTCACAAACAGCCCAACTGTCAGTCTGACCCAGACGTATACTCAGCCACCAGGCAGAGGCACAGAATGGTTAAGCAAGAAAATCCCCACTTTCTAAAAGTGGCATTTTCAAACTTATAATCTAGAAACCAACTTTACCAAAAGATGTATTTTTAAATTGTGAGTTCAGAGACCCCAAACCCCAGATCTCCATCTGCTCCCAATGGGAAACTGCACTTAAAAGATATTGCAAGGCAATTCCCATGTTATCCTATGGTAGAGATAGGCCTTGCAATAGTGAAAACAAATTTAGCAGTATTTCATTATTAGGACATATAAAGCATACCTGTACATGTCCTACCTGTTACGTACACTACACCCTGCCCACAGGGCTGCCTCAAGCCTAACTTAGGGGTGACTTACATGTAGTAAAAGGGAAGGTTTGGACCTGGCAAGTGGGTCCATTTGCCAGGTCGAACTGACAGTAAAAACTGCACCCACAGACACTGCAGTGGCAGGTCTAAGACAGGTTTACAGGGCTACTCATGTGGGTGGCACAGTCAGTGCTACAGGCCCTGGGCCTTTACTAGGGCATATAGTGCACTTTACTAGGAACTTGCCAGTAAATCAAATATGCCAATCTTCGAATAGGCCAATCACCAATACAATTTAGACAGAGAGCACTTGCACTTTAGCACTGGTCAGCAGTGGTAAAGTGTCCAGAGTCCTAAAGCCAACAAAAACAGGTCAGACAAAGTGAGGAGGAGGAAGGCAAAAGGTTTGGGCATGACCCTGCAAAAAGGGACATTTCCAACAGTATGTATTTATGTATGTGTGTATGTATGAATTAGGTATTTCTATAGCGCAAACCTAGCAGAGAGGCAGAGGAGTGCTGTAGATGGTCAAAGGCAATGAGTAATAGGAGAGGAAACTGAATTGTTGACAACGATTGATTAATTGTGTTGTTCTTCAACGAGGTGAGTCTTCAACTCTAACTTAAATTGGAGAACAACTGTGATGGTCCCGATGGATAAGGAGATGTTATTCTAGATCCTGGGTGCATTGGTGTAAAAGGCCTGTTGTTGTGTTTTTTTCCTTTTTACACTTCTTAGATTGAAGTATGAGTGTGCCCTGGTTGCCAGTGTCCTGAGAACCACCAGAGATGGTGAACTTGTCTACAAGATAAGCAGGGGTGCTGTTCATGATGGCTTTGTTAATGATGCGGTTGACTTTGAAGATGGTGCAGGCCAGCAAAGGGAGAAAATGGAGTTCCATGAGTATAGGGTATGAGATCACATTCTCAGGCCCTAGATGAGGCATGCTGCAAAGGGGTGCCAGTGTGGAATCTGCAATACCATGGAGTAGAGCATTACCACCCTCCAGATACAACTGTACAAGGACTTGAACAGCAATCCTGGAGTCACTTTCTGGAAGAAACGGTTTGACTTTCTTTCTAAGAGAAAGCTGGTACCAGGTTGTCTTTTTTTGGCAACATGTTCCTTGAGGGAGAGGTTGGTGTCCAAGAAGAATCCAAGGGTCAGATGTATCAAAGGGTTTTATCCATTTTGTGTCTATGGGAAAATGTGTTTATACATATGGCTCCAAGTGATTTGCCATTCGGTAGTTGGGATTTGAAGGTGTCACAGTTTATGTCATCGAGCCAGATCTGTTCTGTATCTTGTTTATTATAGTTGGACTGCACTTCAAGTAGTGTCTGGACAACCAGGTCTGGATGATGTACAGGCAATATTTGAAGAATTGGATACCTGAAACAGAAGAGACTTTCAAACAGAGTTGTGTAATATGAGTGTATTGATGACTCTTGATGCTGTTGTCTGTGAGTAGAGCACCAAGCTACTCCATGTAAAGGCTGAATATGTGATAAGGGTCTTTTGAGACCTGGAGATGCCCATATGATCATTCTAATGTTGTTGGAAAAGTAGAAGGAGAACTAGTGAAGAAGAACATTACAAGTGAATTCCATTTGCGACTCAAGGGTGAGTATGAGGGTGGGAGGTTGATTGTGTCAAAGACAGCTGAGAGATCCAGCAATATCAGGAGGCATGGATAATCTTCATCTGTGGTCAAGAGGCATCATATATTATGTGTCAGGTAGCAGTTTCCATGCAGTAGCCTGATCTGAAGCCAGACTGGTAGTCATGCAGAAGATGGGTAGCACTGATGAAGTCTTGGAGTTGAACATAGGCTGCTTTTCCAGTGATCGTGCCAATGAATGCTATGTGAGTGAATGGCTGGTAGTTGGCAAGGTCATCATGATCTAGTGTAGGTTTCTTTGGGAGTGGGAGAATCTGGTCAGTCTTGAAATCTTTTAGGAAAATGCCTCAAATGAGGGAGACATTAACAATGATAAGTAGGGGTAAGAGAGCATCCCCAGAGGGAGCATTGGTGAAAGATGATGGTAAGACATCATCTTCATTAGAAGTGTCTTTTGTGGAATTGAGTATGTCAGTCAGATCAGGGAGGGATAGGGCTATGAAGGCTGACTACTGCAATATTCTACTGGAAGGGGGATGTAAGACAATGCAGGCATAGTAGTATTGATGGTGTGTCAGATGTTCTGTATTTTTTCACTGCACTGTTCTGTATAGTCAAGAATAGGTTGTTCTGGCCGTGGACTGATGCAGAGCTTGATTGTGTTGGACAGCACTCTGCTTCTGTTGGTGGCTTAATTAAATGTGGTGATTTAGTTGCTATGATGAGCTGTCTTCATGTTGCATGGAATGACTTCAAGTCTCAAGAGGTCCTCTGGAGTTCTGTTTTTCTTCTATTTTCTTTCTTGTCTGTAGATGGATCATTTATTGTCAGCAAGGTCTTTGGCTTAGACTTGCATGTTGTAATTGGGCATGGATGTTCACAAAGCTTTACAAAAAAAGTTGCTTAGAAGGTGTTGGTGCCAAACTTAGAGTTGATGGGGTGAGAGATGAGTTCAAGATTAAGTTGTCCATAAAGAAGTCTTTGATGGATCTGACGGTTTGGTCTTCTCTATTTTGTTGACCTTGGTTTGTTGGTAGTATGCTGAAAAGGGTGATAGGGATGGAAAAGTGGTAAGTTCAGCCAAAGGGTATAGGTGGTTAGCACTGGATTGTTGGTGAAGTTGAAAAGATAAGATTGAGGATGTGGGCTTTGGAGTGTGTTGATTGTGTGACATGCCTGTACACGTTAAATATATCAATAAGGTTGAAGAGGGTGTCTGTTGTTTTTTGAGCTTGCATTGTATGATAGGTTAAAGTCAACCAAGATGGTGGAGTGAAGGTGTTGGATGGAAGAGGTTGTGAGTCCTGCAAATTCCTCAATGAAGTCCTCGTTCAGATTGGAGGGCTGTCGATGAGATAGAAGGCGATGGTTTGAGATGCAGACAGAGTGAAAAGGCTTGTCAACATGTATACGAGGTGGGGCTATGTATGGAGTGAATACTATCTGACTGTGCGTTGCCTACTTCTGGATGTGATTGTGGGTATTGACAGCATGGGGTGCTGAGAGAGGCTGAAGATTATATATTACCTTGTAAATTTCACTGTAGCAGGTGACATAATTCTAGATCTCAAGTTCCAAAAGTGAAAAAGTGTTTACGTCTAAAGCGAGTTTGGATCTTCAAGCCCAGGAGAAATGCTGTCATTCCTCACCCACTGGAGACCCTCCATTTTGACAGGTCCTCAAAATGGCCTCATTGATTGTACTACCTAGGCCTAGTGATATTTCGCCATGCTTATTCAGGCTGCCTGTTCCCCAAGAACCACGCAGCACATAAAACTAAATGTGAAAGGCACGCTGCAGATTTGCCTGTGGAAAAATAATTATCTTTCCCTGCAGGGATTCTGATGTGTCCAAATCTGCAAATTCATATTTCTTTGCCTCGCAACATGGAAACTTGTGTAATTATTTACCTAACTCATGTTGTTATCACTGGCTGTTCTTTCTGCCCTAATGACGCTCATGTGGGGACCCTGTGAAAAGTCAATGATGGCGGGTAAGAAATTGCTCCTAAATGAGCGCTGCCGTGAGGATTCCCCATTTTGTTGAAATTTATAACCCGCTAAATAGCTTTCACATTGTTCCTTATATTAACTGGTGTTTCATAAACCAACCTTATTGCTGAAATTAATGCCAGTCTTAAAGCACAATAGTAAGGTGGTGTTTTATTGCCACGAATTCACGGGTTTCAACACTCCCTGCATTGCCGAGTCCCGTTTTTAATTTAGATTAAACGTTATATCCACTTTTTGATCCCATAAAGGAGCCATCAGTCTTTTTTTGAACCAGCGTTCTGGTGACCCTACCGATTTTTATATCCACACGCGCTCCCAATCACTCGATTACTCCATATAGCGACCATACACTGACTGAGGAGGAAAGGCACGCACCGTGGTGGAATAAATACTGATTCAACGTGCGTTATGGAGCTGAACACTCGCATGTCTTTATTCACGTGTTTTTATTTTAAATATTTCGTTTGTAAAGTGCCACATCCTGACAATGACGGTTTCTGGGCGCTAGTTTGACATTAAGCAAGAACACAACATGCACAATTAAGAGATTTCATTTATGCAAGGTAGACTACAGGAAAACATAAATACACATATAAGACATATGTAAAAACAAGACGATTCCCAGTCCCTGTGCTGTGAATTGATACAGCACTGAAATGGTGGAATTGTCTAGCTAACCTCTGACAGGTCATATTTTCGACACTTTGTAACATTGGGTATGCACAGTTCCCCTATTCAAAGGTGATTGAATTGTTCATTGACCTTAGGAAAAGCGTATTCACTATACCTGTGAATGATGGACCAACAAAGATCTGTGCAAAATTGCAAGTTTTTTTTCTCTGAAATTTGTTTAAAAAATATGAAAAATGACATAAAATGCCTTATTAAATGTGAGTGCTGACCATTATTCACATATGCAGACTGAGATAGAGACCACCTTACTTATTCAAAGGCAGCCATTAACTCTTTTCAGCTATTGACACGTTCACGTCCCTACCATGTTGTCCGACCAATAAGGTTATGTTGTAAACCCTACGGGATAACCTAGCTATCTTCACTGACAACATATTCAATGTGATCTATGATGACATAATTCCCATCTGCCCTGCGGACATTTCCGTTTTATCTGGTGCCACGGATGCTTTGTCCACAGGCAATTTATTCACTCTACCTCAAATATCGCATGATATGTATATAATCCTAATGGAATTTAAGACAGCCTCTCCAGATGAACCCTGACCACCTTTCCTCCTACAGGCTCTACCTTCAGACATTTTATCTGCCCTAGGTCACCTTATTAACTCCTCCTTTTCTCTAGGTGGAACTCCATAGGCATGTGAAAAAAAAAAATTGTTACATGTATACAAAAAAAAAAATCTGATCATGACTAACAACACAAAAATAATGTCGACCAATGACTCTGTTATCTGCGATCACCAACTTTATGTAGCAGCATTTGGCCAAGTGGCTATCCTCCATGATTGTGAGGACAAATGCTGTGGAATTGTCACACAATGACTTTCATTCAAGACATAGCGCGGTGGACAGCTTGATAGCTACTCTGGAGTAATTATGAATCACTCTCAACTAAGACCACCACACGTCTCCATAGCAATAGGCTTGCCATGAGTTGTGCTAGACTGGTTTGGGTCGTTTCTGAAGGCCACGGAGGTCAGCTTTCTCTCCCATCTATTTTAATATTTCTGTGCATCCTCTTGGAGAACTGATTCGAAAATGTGGGTCCAAGTTTTTGTCTTACTCTGATGACACCCAGGTGTTGCTGAAATATTATCCTTCGCCATAGGAAACGTAGGCAGAACGAGGGATTGCTTATCAGCAATTCACACATAGATGTCTAATAATTTCCTCAATCCAAGTGGAAGCAAAGCTGAAGTTGTAATCTTTGGAGAGCTATTGTCATCTGAAATTCACTGGCCGTCTTCAGTGAGTGACCTAACCTCTCATACACCTAAGGTTAAGAACCTTGAAGTGACTTGCTGGCCTTTGACCTGCAAATCCAAAATATCTGGTGATCCTGCTTTTCCCTACTCCACTCCTTAGTAAAAATGCTACGATTTTATTTCTAAAAAAAAGAGCAAGCTTCAGTGGTGGTGTCGCTCATGCCTGCTTCTACTACGCAAATGCAGTGTCCTTGGTCTATCAGAAAAAGAACTAAGAAAGTTACATCACATTCAGAATATGACTGTTTGCTTGGCTAAGTATCTCCAGAAGCATGATTTCTGTACGGCCTGTAAAGCACTGCACAGGATCCCAACTAAGCAATGGGTCCAAAACTAGGCTCTTTTTGTGCACAGGGCAGTGTTTTATACGGGCCCCAAGTTTCTGTCACATCTCATTGTTCCTATATTCCAGTGTGTTGACTGAGATCTGTATCTGGGAACTATGTGACAGTCCTGCCGGGATAAGAAAGACTGATGGGTTGGAAAATCATTTAGAATTCTGTGGCCATAACTGAGGAATGTCCTTCCCCTACAGCTGTGCGCATTTGTGTACTACAACTACTTCAGAACAAACCCGAAAAAAAATCTATTGAATTGGAACTGCCTTGTCAGATATAGGCTCATCATTCCCATCTATAACCATAATTCCAGGGCCAGACTGGCCGCAGCGGGCATTGGGCGTTTTCCCAGCAGTCTCAAAGGGGGAGAGCCGGTTTTGCAGTGATGGGGCGGGTTTTGTCACTGGTACTGCAGTGCTGCAATCCCAGCCTCCAGTAACAAATCCAATACAATCTGCCCCACTCTAAACCAAAAGTCTGCCCCACTCCAATCCAAAACAATCTGCCTCACTCCAATCTGCCCCACTCCAAAACAATCTGCTCCACTCCAATCTAAATTAATCTGCCCTAATCCAATCCATAACAATCGGCCCCACTCCAGTCCACCGTACTCCAATCTGCCCCAGTTCAATCCCAAACAATTGGCATACTCCAATCTGCTCCCCTGTAATCCAAAACAATCTGTCCCTCTCCAATGTGCACCACTCCAATCCAAAATAGTCTGCACCACTTCAATCCAAAATAATCTATCCCACTCCAATCTGACCCACTCCAATCAAAAACAATCTGCTCCACTACTGTCCAAAACAATTTACACCAGTCCAAAACAATCTGCCCCACACCAATCTTCACTACTCCATTATGAAACAATCTGCCCCAATTCAAAACAAACTGTTGCACTCCAATCTGACTCACTCGAATCTACCCCACACCAATCCAGAACAATCTGTCCTGCTCTAAAACAATATGCCCCATTTCAAAACAATCTGCCCTACTCCATTTCAAAACAATCTGCCCCACTTCAAAACAATCTGCTCCATTCCAGTTCAAAACAGTCTGCTCCACTCCAACCCAAAACAATCTGCCCGCTCCAATCAATAAACAATCCAACCCACTCCAATGTGCCCCACTCCAATCCAAAACAATCTGCCCCACTCCAAACCAAAATTATCTGCCCATTCCAATCCAAAATAATCTGCCCCACTCCAATTTGTCCCCACTCCAGTCAAAAACCATCTGCCCCACTCCAGTTCAAAACAATCTGCCCAGCTCCAATCCACAGCAATCTGCCCCACTCCAATCCATAATAACCTGCCCCACTTAAATTTACCCCACTCCTATCCAAAATAATCCACTCCACTCCAATCCAAAACAATCCACCTTGCTCCAATCTGCCCCACACCAATCCAAACTAATCCACTCCACTCCAACTAGCTTCACTCAAGCCCAAAACAATCCACCCCACTCCAATGTGTCACACTCAAATCCAAAATATACACCCCACTCCAATATGCCCCCACACCAATCCACGCCACCAATCCAACCGAACCCACCCGCTTGAATCCTTTCCACCCCACCCAATTCGAATCCAATCCACTCAAACCCAATCCACCCCACTCTAGTCTAATTCACCACTCCACTCAATCCAACCACCCCACACCAATCCACTTTGCCCCACTCCAATGCACTCCAGTCACATCCACCCAACTCCGATCCAGTCCACCCTGATCTAATCCAATCCTTCCCCCTTCAGTCCAATCCCATCCACGCCACCCCGCTCCAGTCTAGTCCAGCCCACTCCACCCACTCCAAACCATTACACTTTAATCCAGCCCACCCAATTCCACCTCACCCAATCCAATCCACCCCACCCCCATCACTCAAACCAATACACCCACCCAATCCAGTAAAAATCCACCCCACTCCACTTCAGTCTATCGCAATCCAATCCACGTCACCCCATTTCAATCCACCCCACTCAAATCCAATCTACCCAAGTCAGCCTCCCGCTCCAATCCACCCCACTCAAGCCATCCCACTCTATACCAATACAGTCCACCTCACTCTACTTTCAATACATTCCAATCCACTCCAACCCACTTAACTCTTTTCCAGCACACTCCACTCCATATATATGACACCCCACTCTATGACACTCTCTGCCACTGAACCACTGAACCACTGAACTCTACTTCCCTGAACTCAACTCTATGGCACTCTACTACTCCTGCACCACTATATGACACTACACCAGCAATTCCACTCTATGACATTGCATACCACCAACTTGTAGCCATGCTGAACAGCAACCACACTGGTGAACAACATGACAAAAACACATTGCCAAAGCCAATAGAAATTGGGTTGTTGGTCAACTGGGGTGCAAGCCCCGGTCGAGCAACAGCCACAATCCCTTGCAGGGTGAACTGCAAAAGTCACTAATTTAACCTATGCTTAACCCTGGGTAGCTTGGACAAAAAAAAAGCAGTCAGGCTAAACTTAAAGGCAATGTGTTAAGTATTTATGCAGTACACAAACATTAGCACAGTTAAAACACAACAATAAAACTCCAGAACCGATTTAGAACAACAGATTACAGTTCAATGAGTTACTTGACACCAAAACCACCAAAAGCCAAATAGTAGAAATGGAGTTATGATTTTTTAAAGCTTAAGGTTCAAAATAGCAAGTCCTCAGATTTGGAAAATGTCCACCTAGGCACCTTTAGCGCTACAACTAAGGGTCCAGGAGTGGATGGGGACCTCTTGGGGTTTAAAACTCAATCAGGCTGGGTCCAGGCATGGTTTCAAGATGGTGGGAGCCTGTTATGTCCCTGTGGCTCTGAACTGGGGGCCAGCTAAACTAGACTTTGGAGTCACTTCTGAAGTCCTGTGAGCAGGCGAGAATGCAGGGCTTCACAGCAGGTCTGGCCTCTGAAGGTTTAAGGCAGGCTCCTGGCAGCTAAGCAGTACTTTCAGGTACAGCAGAAGTCTTGCAGAGTGCAAAGCAGGACACAGCAGCTAGCAGTCCTCCAGGAGTCCCTCCACAGTTCCAGTAATAAACTGAGGAGTATGTCTGACAGCCCTATTTTTGTACCCTGGTGCCCTGCTTCTAGAAGAAGTTTCCAGAAGGGTTCTCTGAAGTTCCAGGAATTTCCAGTCTCCCCTGCCCTGTCTCCTAGCTGTCTACACTGGCAATACAGGGTTGGTAAGCTTATTGTGTGGTGGCAGAGTTCAGCCTATTCATGTGTAAGTAGGGCTGTGCTTGGCTCTGCCTTCATCAAGTCAGTTAATGGCCCATTCAGGCCCTAATAATCCCACTATTGTGTGACTGTCTGGGGTGAATACACAAGGTCCTAACTGTCAGTTACACCCAGTCATGTGACCTAGAAGGCTCCAGGCACCTAGTCCTAAGTCAAACAAGCAGAAATCCAGCAAAACGTAGGAGGGGGAAGGCAAAATATTTGGGGGTGACCCTGTAGAGAGGGCCATTTCCAATACTTGCTGTGTGTTGTGCTTTCTGCAATAAACACCACGGAGCAGGCATGTTAGAAATGGAGTCTTTAGTTGGCAGTTGGTTTGAACCCTGTCCAAGTAGGGACCCTCACTCGAGTCGGGATAAGGGAGATACCTGCTCAGATAACCCCTGCTCACCCCCTCGGTAGCTTGGCACGAGCAGTCAGGCTTATCTCAAAAGCAATGTGTAAAGCATTTGCACATAACACACAGTAATAAATGAACACTACAAAAGGACACCACACCAGTTTTAGAAAAATAGGCAATATTTATCTATATAAGACGAGACAAAATGCGATAAAAAATATACCATACGGTAACATATATATAAAGATTTACTCAAAAATACAGTTCTCTGAAGTTGATGGCTCCACCTGGGGCAATCACGGCTTCATGATCAACAAAACCAACAGATCAGGCCGGCCGTGACATCGCTTGCAAGCTATGATGTCGGGATGACCCGCAAATAGTACCTTGGATTTGCAGAGCATAGTGATCCTCGCAGTGAGCTCCAGAGAGCGGCATCGCGGTGTCGGTTCTGGAGTTGGTACATGGGTTGTCGGACCCTTGAAGTCACACGTGTTGTGGATCGAACTCCAGGCTGATGAAGTAAGGATCGCTGGCGTGGATGGCATCGGGCTGCGGTGCGAAGCAGGATGATGCGACGTGCGGTGCCCACAGGTCACGGTGCAGGCAGCGGCTCGGTGATGGCATCCAGCAGCGTCGGTGAGACAAGGGCTGTTGTGTGAAGCAGGGCGGTGCGACATGCCGTGTCACTAGGTCATGGTGCAGGCAGTGTCGTCGTCGTTGCTGAAGCACTGTTGTTGATAGGCCCAAGCCAGCGATGCTGGACGGTACGGTGCTTCGTGACCCTCACGAGCGGTGTCCACAGGCCTCAGTGCTGGCAGGATGCCTGGTGACGACACTGAAGTCGATGATGCTGGTGTCGGTAGACCAGGGCTGCAGTGCGGTGATGGGACGGTGCTTTGTGCACCTCACAAGCCACGGTGCAGGCAGTGGTGCTGGTGTCAGCAGGAGCGGCATCGTCGGGAATGTCCAGGCTGTGGTGTCAGCAGGCGATGCTGGAGTGCGGGGTCCACAGGTCGCACTGCGAGCATTGGCTTGGTGAAGTCGTCTGATGACGGCGTCGGTGAGACCAGGGTCGCGGTGAGAAGCGGGGCAATGCAGCTCTGTGTGGAGTCGGCAGGCCAGCGGCATCGTTGGCAGCGTCACATTGGTTTCTCCTGTTGAACAGCACAAAACACACAGTTCCCAGTGCTGCAGGTCAAGGAAACTGAAGTTTTCGGTGTCCCTGAGACTTCCAGCAGGAGGCACACACTACTCAAAGCCCTTGGTAAACTTTCTCAAGCAGGACACAAAGCAAACTTCACCCTTTGCACTCTTTTCAGGCAGAAGCAGCAACTGCAGGCCAGTCCAGCAAAGTAACACAACAAAGGGACAGTACTCTTCCTTCAGCTCTTCTCCTGGGCAGAGGTTCCTCTTGATTCCAGAAAGATTCTAAAAGTCTGGGGTTTTGGGTCTTCTTCTTATACCCTGTTCTGCCTTTGAAGTTGGCAAACTTCAAAGCAAAGTCTCAAATGTGTGCAAGATCCTTCCTGGGCCAGGTCAAGCCCCAGAAACACACAAGGGGATTGGAGACTGCATTGTTTGAGGGCAGGCACAGCCCTTTCAGGTGTAAGTGACCACTCCTCCCTCTACTCTAGCTCAGATGGCTCATCAAGATATGAAGGCTACACCCCAGCTCCCTTGGTGTCACTGTCTAGAGGAGATGTGTGGACAGCCCAACTGTCAAACTGACCCAGACGGGGAATCCACAAACAGGCAGAGTGACAGATTGGTTTAAGCAAGAAAATGCCTACTTTCTAAAAGTGCCATTTTCAAACAGACAATTTAAAAAACAACTTCACTAAAAGATTTCTTTTTCAGAGACCCCAAATTCAAAATGTCTTTCTGTCCTCAAAGGGAATCTGTGCTTTAAAGTATTTGAAAGGCAGTCCCCATGTTAATCTATGAGGGAGATAGGCCTTGCAACAGTGAAACCTGAATTTGGCTGTATTTCACTGTTAGGACACGTTAAACACACCAGTACATGTCCTACCTTTTAACTACACTGTACCCTGTCTGTGGGGTCCCCAGGGCCTACCTTAGGGGTGCCTTACACGTACCAAAAGGGAAGGTTTGGGTCTGGCAAATGGGTACACTTTCCAGGTCAAATTGGCAGTTTAAAACTGCACACACAGACACTGCAGTGACAGGTCTGAGCCATGTTTACCGGGCTTCTTATGTGGGCGGCACAATCAGTGCTGCAGGATCACTAGTACCATTTGATTTACAGGCCATTGGCACCTCTGGTGCACTTTACTAGAGACTTACCAGTAAATCATATATGCCGATAATGGTAAACCAATCAACAGTATAATTTACCTAGGGAGCACTTGCACTTTAGCACTGATCAGCATTAGTAGAGTGCGCAGAGACAATAAGCCAGCAAAAACAGAGTCCAGTAACCCATAAAAAACAGGAGGTCAGCAAGCAAAAAGACAGGGAAGACATGCCTAAAATCTGACAGGTTTAACAAGGCAACAGAGGGTTAACTTCCAAAAACTGACCTTCTCTGAACTCAGGCCCGAAGTAAATGCTGATACAATAAACGGCCAATCTGGCTCCCAGCATGAGCTGGGAGTATTGCAAAAGTAAGTCACACCAACCCGAAGAAACATGTGTGGGAAATGACCCCTGAGTGTTTAGTGTATCCTAAAGCTACAGTACTGTCACCTCATTTGTTCATGTTAGTATATATCCTACTAGTTTAGTGTATTCATCTGGGTCTCATTTTGAGCCTTGTCAAATCCTATTACTTTCCTAAATCATGAGCAACTTTGTGGAGTGATTAGAGCCCTTTTTTATGTTATCACAATCCTAGAGCATAACACTCTTGCCTTTCACATGTCTGGCCCAAGGGTCTTGTGATGTGATCGCAATATCTCGGTGGCCAACCAGTGCATCCGTGGTTTTCCTTCAGGCCATAAGCTGGCAGTGAATTGGTATAATTTTCTGTTACTGTTTGCTGTTGCTTTATGAGAGGACTTTTGAAAAAGTGCAACCAATTTTTCGTGAATGCAATGAAATTCTGGTGAGGCCAAGCATTGGTGAGCATGGTGCTTAATTTGCGTTGGTGTTTGCAAGTGCTAGGCACCAGTAATCATTTTTGGGGACTTGGACTAACGATGTAGAAAGGATGCCATTGGCTCTAATGCAGGCATTTGAAATGGACCCTCGTACAACCAGCTGTGTGCTACAAAACCCATAATTGGGGTGCAGTGTGCCTATTACAGCCTTGAGCCCCAGTGGAACTGCACCTACTGCACAACTGATAGTTCATCAGATTTTGACCCGAGGCAAGAGAGAGAAGGGCAGAAAAATTGAGAAAGGGATAAACATAGGAAAATAGTGCCAAGGGGAGAGGGCAGGATTGGAAAAGAACCTGTGAAAATGGGACGAAGAGACAAGAACTGTAGGGCGGTGAAAGAATGAGACATTTGGTGGAATCAAACCTTAGGCAACCCTGATATTCAGACACCCCAGCAATTGCCTATAAAAACAAATGCAAAAAATACTGAACAATATCAAACATTCACCCCATCAGAGATCTAAGCCTAAACTAATCTTTTTTTGCCCATCATGTCACCCCAATTTGGAACCAGACATATGCAAATCAGTCTTGACTCTGGTTCCCATGGGGGGACTCCAGCCCGAACTGCCAAGCCTTGTCCTCCCTGAACTGAAAACAAGTATCCTGGGACCAGTTTGGGGATATCAACCCCCATCATCCATGCTAGCTTGAATCCAGTGACGTAGTGAGAGCAGGACCCATGTCTGGGCATACCTGGTGCACTTAAGGTGACAAATGCAAAAAGAACATATGATGAAGAAAATGCTATACAAACAATGCAGCACCCGCACTTATATTTTATGTTTACTATATCTATTTTCCTATTTCTCTTATCATGTGCCTATCAATGAATTACACTTTTCTGTGCTATTTTGTTACTCACATGGAAGACAAGTCTCCATAATACTATCAATATCAAATTACTATATATGGCATTACAGAGTTGGCTCCATGTACTACCCTTTGACACTCAATAGCCTTCTATTTGAAGCTGCATGTTAGATGAAGGGCTCAAAGGGAAAAACTGCAGAACATAAACAGAGCTCTTGAAGCTCTAGTTATTTGAGCTCCAAAAAACATGTGTAGCATGGGCAGGTCCAGGAGATCCAAAGGATTCCGTAGGAATTGCCAGGTACAACAGCAGCTCATCCTGGGTAGCCCAAAATTGGTGCCTATGACTAATCAGCATGTGTTACCTCTCTCACTTGCTTCTGTTCCAAAGCACACATTGTTTTTTAACCATGTTCTCTTTGTCACTTTATATCTTTCATGGATCTATACCAGTGGCTGATTCAATTGAAAATGTGGGTATTCGGACATATAATATGCAGCAGGTGCATCCAACCAGTTCAACACGAGCTAATGGTAGCCCCCAGACACCTTCAGAGTAGCTAGCAGCATTGAGTCAATTTTTAAATATGAACAGGTTCACATTTTCCTTTTAAAGGCAAGAGAAGGCTGTGTTTATTTCATATTATTAACATCAGGCTGCAGATAGAAGTACCTGTGCATGAGCAGTGCTCAGTCAGATTTATGACCCAGGCTGAGGCACAGAGGTAGAGAACTGAAGCACTGAGACATTTAACTCTTAAATAAAAGCCTTTTTCAACTTAATATTGGACGGTGAGAACAAAAAAGATGTTCCTGAATGCTTTTAAATGGGAATAATGTGATGAAATGTTACCTTAATGATTAAGTTAATTCTTCATTTTAATTTTCTCCCGTTTCAAAGCATTCCAATTATAAACAGCAGGCCACTTGCTCTCGGTGGCCAATAGACAAAGTTTGATATTTATAACTCAACAATTCCGTCATATTTTTAAATAGAAGGAATTTAAAGTCAAGAAAATTATTTTTATGAAACATTGTCTTAATCTTTTTCTCAACGTTCAATTAAGCAAATTACGTCTTTATGTTTTATGCAGCATGCTTCTTTACTTTAAATTCCTCCCTTTAAAACAAATGTCTGTTTTTTTTTATAAATAATACAGCACTGTGTCGACAGGCCACTGGGAGCAAGATGCCTGGTGTTTGTAACTGTGACACTTGAAAATGGGAGAAAATGTTAACTGGAATCCTTGTTAACATAAAGTTAACTCAGTTTTATTTTCTACCATTTCAAAGTGTTGCCTATTCACACAGCAGGCAACTTGCTCCCAGTGACTGTTAGACACAGTGCCATATTTATAACTCAAAATACAACCATTAATTAAAGTGGGAGAAATTTACAGTGCAGGCAGAATATTTTTCTGCACTTTAAAGTTCTCGTTTAAAACAAATTGTTGTATGTTTGTGTTCTACATGTAACGGATGACATATATTACAAAGGTATGTCCTGTGCCACAAGCATATACGACTCAGACTCTCAGTCACCCATATACATATATTCCATTCATATGCACACATGTTCATAAATCCCCAAGTACCACACTGTCACTGACACACATGGCAGCCCTGCAGTATTTTGTTCAAACCATAGTATCTAGCTTCATGGGCATCAGGATTAAAGTCAGTGAAGCTGGGCATGGGTGTGTCTGGTAACAATGCTTGAGTTGCTTTTCCTTCAGTACCTCAGTATGATTTTCACTGATCAGAAGTAGATCTCACTACTTGAGCTTCCCTTCTAAATGGCTTAAAATGAAATAAGATTTTGGGACAGGCCTCTGTCTTTGAAATGCTGTCAATGCTGGGACGGAGTTAGTCATAATTACATTTTTGTCATATAATAAATATTGAACCAGATTTTTTTTTTACCATGGACTATCAAATGATAAGAAGCTTTTTCTAAGACTGGATTCTCTCCCTTTTGAAATACGTCCGTAGTTTCCACCTACTAACAATCCTGTTATCCTCCTACAACAAACTATGTTTAACAACGATTTACATTTTCCATTGTGGAAGGCATGACCTGAAGTTTGCCATCGGCCAACTACTTGCTAATTAAAGGGAAAAAGAACCTTAGACAAAGAAACCCGAATACTGCGAGCAGCCGGTTAGATATTTATAAGAGATCACTGACCTGCCTCCCTTAAGCAAGAAGTTTGAGAATTATTAGCCCGAAGTTAAAAGATCTCATTTTTTAGATTAAACACCTCGCATCTTGCCTCTCATATTTCAGCCTCTCCCATCTCCTAGGATCCTTCTTTTTAAGGTGCCTCTTTTATTTTGACCTGCCCTATCTTTTTTTCTTTTTCCCTTAAATGAACTGTGAATTATCTGACTGTTATGTGTTTGCTTTTTTAATTTAGCAAATATTTTGTTCAGTTTTACATGTGTAAAACCGACACATGAAAAGTGACAGTGATATGAAAGGTACAGAAATTGAAATATCAGTACTAGCAACATAAATCAACATTTTCACTCAATATATATCCAGCGTAACTCAGAAAGAAGAGACTAGAGCAAGCATGATTTTAACACATTCTATAATATTCAAAGATCAATGATTGAATGCTAATAATAAAAAAAACATTCACAGATGTGAAAGGTTCACCTTTCCCAACCATCTCTCAGAAACCTGTGCCTTGGCAAAGTCGTATCTATTCTGGGTTTTGAAAAGAGTACGGGATAAGCACATGCACTAATTACACAATAGGCATGGGTTCCTTTCTTGCCTGAGCCTGCTTGAACTTTAATGTATTCAAAATTATCCATAAATGTTTGGGCAGCATCATACTATGGTTGCACATTTTATTTTAAGAATTACTACTGTTTAGCCAGGGTCAGGACCGTCTTGCCATGCATTCCCACAATATTTCATGAATTGCCTTCATAATGCAGTTATACATTTTATGGATGTTCACATTATGTAAAATAAATGTCCTATTCCTCAAGAACCATCTTTGTGCCAAGAATGGCTACAATATGTCAGGAATTACCATAATTGTGCCAAGGTGTACATTGCTCAAAGAATGGGCACCATGTGGTATTGATGCCCACATAATGTAAAGAATGACCACAATTCTCGTTGTGTCCTCCATTAGGAGATGGGTCTGCACACCTGCACCATTTGTGCACCATATATGTGCATGATATGTCAAGAAGAACCAGTGTTATGCCAAAGATAGGCATGCCATAGAAGCCCGCTGTAGGCAAGGGATTACTACCATTATGGAAGGCCCAGCATTATGCTTGAGGTGGACACTATCATAACCATGATATCGCCAGCATGGCAAGAATTACAACTATTCTGCCATTTTGTGGACGGACATCCAAAAGATTTCAAGAATTCCTACCATGGTGCCAGGGCCGGCATTTTGATTGGTATGGACACCATGCCCTGGGTGCCTACAAGTTAGTAAAAATTATCTTTATTATTCACTACTTTTAAGGTTACCATTTTTGCCACTTTTTATTGCTTAGAAGTGGCCTAATTGAAAATCTACACATTTTGGATTGAACTGTCGCTTTTTTCTTATACCATCATAATATCTGAGAAACTTTAAATAAAATAGTAAGTTTTGAAATATGAACAATGTTTATTATGTAAGAAATAATTGGTAATAATTTAGCTTAAAATGAAAGTTTAGTCTTATTCCTACTTTAAATCTGGCTCTTCAACTTCTTTCTCCTAGTAATCATAAGTATAAGACCATTGGTTCGATATCCCAAACTCATATTTTTGATAATTATATTTTATTAAGTTATATCATATACGGTGAGTCTAACCAGTTTGTTTGTAAAGCAATCTACTTATCAAAGCCATTTTAAGTAATAATTATAATATTGTAGCTTAATTGTGCATTCTAAAAAGGCAACAAAACAAAACACGTATACTTAAACAAATACAATCATAGAGGTAAGTGGCATGGATATTTCACAAAACATATTTGTCTCTACAATAATTTTGGGGGACGGTGATAGAGTAAGTAAATTGTTCGGTAATCCACTTTGGGATATGTTAAATTCTACCCTTGCTTGTAATTATGTTTGACGTCTTGTTAGTGCATATTCCAGACCCTTGACCAATAATCTTCATTGTTGTTAAATTATAGCTATTAAAAAAGCTGAAATATCATCTTTGCTTGCATATATTTATATGTATTTACGTTTTGTTATTTCACATCAAACTGAGGATATTTTCTAAAAATCATAGCTGGCATCTTTATAAGAAAGGTATCACTTGAACCTTGCTCTTCACTCATTTCCTAACAGTGTGATGCTTGAAGGGAATAACCTCACAACATATGTGGGAGAATGAAGTAGGGAACATCGAATAAATATAATGATTGGTCAAAATATCATGGCCACAATATTGAGGAACATAATATTGAACAGATAAATGCACAGACGAAGGATTTACTATTCCTAACTCCCCATCTACGTACTTTGAAGAGATGAATATCACCAAGGTAGGCATATGTGGAGTTAGATATAGGAAATGTATAAAACGCACAGTTCATTACTTTGTCTCTTGATATTGTCGTCATGATATAGTGACCAGTTGAAATTTGGAATTCAATCTTCCCAACCTACACCTATTTGGGAATGTGCTGATTCTACCAGACAGTAACTATGCCTGTTGTGGTCACATTACTGAGGACTTGGTGAGCTGAGCTGGCTGTAGGGGCACTTTAATTCTGCTGCTGTGCTTGATTTTATGCTGTATTGCTGGTTACATTTTCTAAAGATCATTTAATGGAATTTGCGTAGTGTTGGGCATTCTCCTACCCCGAAACACTACACCACTGCCCTTTGTTTTGCCGTCACCCTGGTTGCATCTGCAACAATTTTCTTATTCTCTTGGCATTCTCTTCCAGTTTGAATGGGTGGGATCGCTTAGCCCTTAATTACATGGTTTACAATGTTGGCATTCGCCACACAAATGTAGTTGGTTCATTTCTGCACAGTAAAACGCTAGGGGTCAAAGTAATGACTATTGTGATTTTGTAGCATACTGTCTCTCCCACATAAGTCTTGTAAATGATTCTTATCAGTGAAGACCCAAATTAGGTGAATTTGGCAAAAAAACATAGCTGAATATTAGAAAAATAGGATAAAACCACTGCGCAACTGAGATCTGGAACAGAGCACTCTTGCGATGATGCTCTGAAACCATAACTGACTCCACCACAACTGGCAGTAATCAGCTCAGTCTGGATGACATTAATACCCCTCGGCAGTATTGATCAAATACTTCTATCCCACCTGACTGTTACAAGAACAACCTGGAAATTCTGCAGCTTAATCCAGGTGTACTCCAGTGGAGGTGATCACCTAAAGGAAACATGCATTATAAACCCACAGAGCAAACCTACATTGTCAAGTATCCTTCACCAACCCTCCAATTCCAAACCACTCAATAAAAAAGAGGACATGTATCCAGACATGCCACAAATGATTGGCATCTTAGGGATCTTTATTATAGTTCATCCCTGTAGGTCACTCATGTCCATCACTATGATCAAAAATTTACAACGTCCAATATTACAAGTTCTTTGAGAACAGCAACAGACCATCTATATAGATCTTTGCCGTCCCTCTTCTCCATACACTTATGATTTACGGAGTTAATACTCAGATTACTGATTCTTCTACAGGAGGTAGACAGAACATTGTCTGCAATCAGCATATACTCATCATGGGCCCTGCAGAGTACCTTATAGCAACCAGATAAATGAATCTGAATGCACACTATCGCTCACCCACCTTTTTACCATCAAAGTGTTAAGCGCTGTGACTCGAGACACAACAAGAGCACCGCTCTGGTCACTGGTACATAACACCAAGATGCTTCCCACGTGCTGCCACTGCAAGCACAACACTCATCCAACCAAGCACCCCACCATGGTGTATAATGTTACCTGTCTGATGATGCACTTCGGCTAGTTGCAGTGGGATAGTATGTATTGTATGAACAAAGTCACAATTCGATATCTAGAATCATTTGCCCATATAATTTAACAACCAATTTGAGCATCCTTTATGCTGACGTGAAGGCACCTCTTGTTTGCCTGCAGCTCAATGCATGATATGTCTTGATTTGCTTGCCATGGAATCAATCCACCTTATTTTTATAGGAGTAAGATGAAGTATTGCCAACCCTCTCTCCCTCTTAGATTTCAGGCTGAGCCACAACATGCAGAGAGCCCTTGCCACCTCGATGTCTGTATCCACGAGTCTGTTTTTACAATTTTCAAAATCAGTTTTAAATTCCTCAGGGAAATACGGAGAAAATATCTAGCGAGATGGTGTGGTGAGTTCTTTTTAAAACTGAATGTCAGCATTTCCTCCTTCAAACAGGTTGCCAGACTTGGGTGGGGAAGCGGAACTTGCAGTCACTGTTTAACTTAGGGCAGTATTGCAGTCTGACATTTCCAAATGGACCAGCTTGAGAGGGCCACCGTGTGGGATTTTATTTATTGTCCCCTGTGCAGCAACGAGACCAAAAAGGCAGCTGACACACTGGCCGACCTGGCAGTGCTGTTGTTGTGGTGTCGTCTCTTCCGAGTGGGTTTGCAGTCGTATGTGTCTGAATGTCATGAACCTGGAAATAACAAAAATATGCCCACTACAAATGTATTCCTTTAAATGTGTGTTCAAGATGGTGTCATATTCAACTGCTCTAGGTCTGCTGGAAATGCTGCAGAGATTGGAATCTTTCATGGCTCTTGCTCTCCATGCTGGCATCTTAGGCACAATATTTAATGACATTTTAAATTACCAACAGTTGATTAATTTTCTTCACGGGTTGCCTAGAATTATAATTAGTTACTGCGTTCCCAGCCAGGTCTCTCGCTTACTAAAATAAGTCTTCTTCCCACTCTTGCGCTTGTTCTGGCAGAATCCCCCAGCAGACCTCGACAAATATGTTATGTTTTATGCTTTTGCTATTACGTTTTGAGGGTTATTTACAATGGGTTATGTAGGCACAAGTGTGGTATGGCAGGATAAAGTGTGGTAATGCGGAATTTTACTCACCACCCTCAGGCCTCTATAACGATAAATAAATCAACACAATATTTTGCTTGTTTTGTGCCACTTTGTGTCATTTTGCACCATGTACAAAACCTTCTTTAATAATCTCCTTAAAGGTTCAGAGCCGGATTTATCAATATTTTGTGTTGCCCTTACACCACGCAAGGGGGTGCAAGGGCAACGCAAAACCCAAGTGAGATTTATCAAGCCACACAAAGCCACCTTGCGTGACCCTGCATGGGTTAATAAAACTAGAGTTTTAGAGCAAATCACTGCCTTGCGTTAGTCTGGGGAAGGGAGGAGTTCCATGGTTGGGGTGGGGTTGTTCCCACGAATCCCCCCCCATGGATTTTGGAGCCTTCCCAGATTTACCATCAGTGATAGACCTGGCAATTCGTTAAAATACTGTGCCTCCCCAAGTGAGGCGTTACGAGGAGAAATATCTTTATTTCTCCTCGTTTTTCCCTCTTTCTGTGTGTGTGCTGCAACCTGCAGCACAGATAAAAAGAGGAAAATGCCCCTTAGATTTGTTTTTGTGCAGGAAGGTTTTCCTTCCTGCCCAAAAACAATCCTACCTACAACACATGCACCCTTGCACCATGACACAAGAGTGACTCCATTGGCGCTAGACGGCCAATAGTGTCCCGGCGCTAGCAAAGTACAGGAATATGCCGTATAATGGTAAATACAGCAGTTTTCTGTGCTTTCATGCAGCACAACAAGGTGCCTTGCTGTAATGCGTCAAAGAATGATAAATCTGGCTCTCAGTGTCTTTAAAAGTCTTTGAGTGACAAGGGCATACAGAGAAGCCTTGAGCAACTCCGGCTGACAAGGCATGAAGTCCTGTTTAACAGGTAGATGCTTATTAGCATGATCATGGGGAATGATACTCCTGGAAGTTGTTCCAAACATCCACAAGTTACATAACAATAATAATATAACATCAAAATGAATACAAAAGCCTAAACATTTCTGAACTGGATGCATTTTATCTAACTCACTGAATTATCAAAATTAATCCTAATTCCCCAAAAATCAACATAATTTCAAATATTTTCAGATGGTGTGTGAGTGTACATAATGCAAATCCAACTATATGTCATTGACACTGCATACAGATCTAAGTTGCCTTGTGTGAAAATAAAGTGCTAGATTGAATATACATATCATCCGATGATTAAACCAACTAGAAATAAACAGAAAATCTAATTGCAACCTGGAGTATTTTGTAACATACCACCTATAACTGCTCCAGACTGACAAACGGCTTGCAGAAAGGTGTCTGATTCTGATTCCAGGTAAGTGGAATGTAAGCAGTTTAGAAATTCTATAACAGAATTTTCACCGATTCTGGTCCAACAGCAATAGGCAAATTCTCACAAGTGTTTCCACCAGCTCACATCCAATTCCCTACAGAATAGCTTGAAACAACCATCCAAATGCATAAATGTCCAACACCATTCCAAGTTTTATGTCAGACATACTGCATCACCTCTGCCAATATATCACAACGCAAGGAATACCACACACTGTCTCCTTTCAAAACCCAAATACCATTAAAAAAGCAAATCTACGGCAACTCCTAATTAAAAGAAAAACAGAAAAAAAGGAAAACAAAGGCAACACCCTGAATACAACCAAAGTGGTTTATGATAAAACATATAGGCCCATATTTATACTTTTTTAGTGCTGCATTTGCGTTATTTTTTTATGCAAAAGTGGCGCAAACTAAACAAAATGCAATTATATTTTGGAAGTTTGCGCCATTTTTGCGTCAGGAAATTACGCAAATGCGGCACTAAAAAAAGTATAAATATGGGCCATAGTTTTACCTTACAGGCATTTGTGTGAATTTCAGGCTCCATGTAGATCTTGCCTTACCCACCTCAAAAGCTTCATTACCTTGTGACACGATAGGTAACACAACAGAGTGCTCACTCTCTTAAGAAGGAAAATAATTCGGCCACCCCTCCATCATGCCTCTTCAAACCGTGTTCAAAAAACACATTTCTATTCTCGTCCTCTTTCCTTGAAGAAAGGGGTGAGCCAACGTCCTGCCAACCCCACAAATTGACACACTACTCATATTCCAAACTGAACTTCCCTCCGCTGTCACGCCACCAGTTAAAATTTCAACAACCTTAACAGGATCTGACTATTTGGAAAAACCATTGTTTCAATTTGCAACTTCAACCTCACCGACGTTGCTAACCTGAAGGTATTATGAGACAATTTTCCCCTCATTTGTCATATGGAAAACCCAATATTCTGCTTGCGCTCCTCCACTTTCTACCTAACCTCATGATGGAGGTCACCTATCGGGCTCTTATTGCCCTCAACATCTCCCGACCATTCCTTCTTCCACCACGAAGCAAAACATTAACCTGGCTTTCGTCACCTTAGTTCAAATGAAGAATAAATAATCAAAGAATTGGAGGTGGTTCTGTTGAATAGGAAGGAAGCCAATAACACTTTCTTTCAATTAATCACATCTTTTGACAGACAACTCTATACAATCCTTTATGACGTGGTTGAATAAAGCTTCACCTGTAAGTTTCCCTCAGCATGATAAACTGTAACTCGTTTGAGATTTAGCCCAAACCTGATTAGAAAAGCTGCAAACCTTGAGCTACAAAATTGTTGATCATTGTCGGAAACCAGGCATTCAAGCAGTCCCTCTCTACAAAACACTTCCCAGAAAACCTATTGTCTGTGGATACCTCATCCATCACCTTCACTTTGAGCCACTTCAATACTAGTCGACCAAAACCGAATTAAATACTTCCTTGTGACTGGGAGGACAGAATGGACAAATTATGTCAAACTTCAACATTCCATGGTCCAGCTGGCAAAGACACAGGCAGCTGAACCAGCCCACATGATTTGGTGACTTTATCACTGTTAGAACACATCCTGCACAAACCTTACTTCATGATCCACCATCCTATCCAATCCAAGCCACCAGTAATAATTCCAGGTATGCCGCTTGATAACAGACATCATTACATAGGGCCCAGGGCAAGAATCTTGTTTCTGAAAGCATGCAGCAGAATGGCTTTATGTCCATATATAAGATTTCAATTTTAAGAAGCCAGCTGACCTTGAATTTTGCAACATTCGCTATTCTGACCAACGTTCACTCTTATACAATTTGACTTAACATATGACTCATATTCTGAGACTTCCAACCATTCCTCTTCAGTACGAACCAATTTACCTGTTGGCGCAACATCCCATGTGATTAAACAACATTACCATTACATACACCATTATCAAGACCAGTGTTAGCCAAAGATAGACAAGCTATTCTGTCAGCCTATGTGTTATTCGTCCCACAAACATGCTCAATCATAAATTGGTAATTCTCAAATATGGCTGTGAGTCCGGCCAATCTGGCTGTCATGACTCTGCCATGTCAGGCATAAACATGTTCACCTGACATTTATGGTTCATCTTCGGAATGAAATGGTATCCCGCACAAAATGTAGGACATGTCTGCAGCCCAGATGCAAGTTAAGATCTCTTTCTCTATAACCTAGTAGTTGACATCTAATTCACCCAATGTCTTGGACCCATATGCTACTACCCATTCACACTTTTTGTCAAGCTGTGGCAACACAGGTCCAAGACCACACATGAATCCACAGAAGCCACACATTGATTCCTCAGTGGCATAACATAAAATAATGAGCCCCTGCAGAATATGACGAGGAGCTCCTGAGCATTACATATTGCGCAGATATTCATTGGTGTTGGACTCAATTATCCCCCCCCCTTAAAGAGTTTGAGGCCTCTTGCACCCCAGGGGCAAGAGGGGCCTGCGTTACGCCCCTATGTTTCCCCACCAGTTACAGTTTTAAGTAAATACATTTACTGATCTTCATAATCGTCAGTCAGAAGAAAAAGTGTGTGAGAGAGGGAGAAGGAGAGAGAGAGAGAGCCTGTGTGTCTGTGAGTGCGTGTGTTGGAAGCTTGCACTGATGCTGGCCACTGACCTTGAGAAAATCTTTTCAAAGACACACCACATTCCTGACCTTGCAGCCCAGCAAAGAGATCTCCTGAAGAATAGGAGGACCACAATGCTAAAAACAATGTCAAGCAATAATATTCCATTTTACACGGAAAATATGAGAATTTGGGAACTAAAACACAGCACCCATGCAAGGATTGAACCATAATTGTGCCTGGAAGAAAACATTATATGACAGATTTAATATAGAATTCCCAGAATCGCAATCTACAGACTTAACCTGCACATGCTCCCAGGGCTCCTACGGAAAGGAAAGCACATGATTATTTGATAGGGGAAAGTATACAATTGCTATCTTACGGGAAACGAGGCTGCTTGTCTTCTGTCCTAAATGGCAGTCTAAACCCAAAGCTCATATGGGACTGACAGGTGGATTTGTACATTTATCCAAATAGGCCACAAAAGAGACCAAATGCAACAGTCAAAATGTATTCAACCATTATCTAATTGCCTCTTCTGGTATGTCAGAGCAATTTAGAGCCACAGATGGTGTGTGGCCATGGCAGCCCTTCCCTTGGTGAGGCCAACAACATGTGAAAATGCTATGCAGATTTCAAAACATGTCTGAAGCTATTTGGGCTTTGTCGGCTTGCTTAACATTGCTCTTCTGTCCCTGCATTTAGAACTGTGAATGTCATTCATATGACCATGTGGAATGAAATGGTAATATCACTCTTTTTATTGAAAGATAATCTGGGCAACCTATGAAGAGACATTAACGGGGGCGGCAAGAAACGAAAAAGTAAAAACCACCAGATCTTTACACTGGCTCCAGCATTCATTTATAGGGGAAAGCGCAAAGCGCTCCATCTCTCTTCTAATCTCTCTTTAGGGGGATTTGAACAATCCCAATGTTACGTCAGTAACTTTAATTGGTTTGTGGGCTTGCCTTTTAAAATCCGCTTGTTTTCATTCGTGAAAGGCATGCATACATCATGCCTTTTCCAGTGTTTAGCCCTCTTGGAGAGCACCGGTAAATTATTGGAAACATAAGAGGCTTCATGTTTTCCGTATGGTTTCGTGGCAAGAAAAGTCCGGTTAGGAGTTTACAACGCTAATAGCCCTAACTCGACGTAATGCGAGACCCAGTTGCATTGGAAATGCTTGTTTTTTTTACAGGCAGAGTCCTCTAGCCACTGCTCGGAAGGGATGCCTCCTGCATCCAAAGCCGGAGGCAGCTGCAGCATAGCTTCTAAATCCATACCACTTCCCCTACACTGGAGCATTCTGAATGCCACTGCACGCAGGTAGGCTGGAGCGGAAGGATCATCCCAGTGAAACTGATGACCATGCCATTCCTGCTTCCAAGGCGGATTGAGAGCCAGTAATTCTAATCAAGGCTTCTCAGAACCTTTTCCCAGATTCACTGACTTGACAGAATTTTCCTCCGTGAACCTATTCTTGAAAGTGTTACCTTCACTCCACCTCCTTTTTAAGCAATCTTAACGTGGTCATGACTCAGGATTCATAAATCAGACCCCACCGGGTGCCCATATCGAAACCACACTGTGGAGAGTTCTATACATACTCACTGTATTGGATGCAATGTCATCCCCATTGTACAAAATAATGTATGTTTTGCAGAGGGTGGATATGGGACCAACGACTATGTGAGGCTTCATTAAAAACAAATAACGTTCTTGCTAATTTCGATGTTTTGGGTTTGCAGATCTGCTTTCCTCCCTGTTCTGTGTTTGACCAGCCACAATGGCAGGGGAAAGGGTTAAAGACAAGGTAAATCCGGTTCCAGGGTGGCAAACGGTTGGAAAGCCTCCAAATACTGACAGTGATGTAAGGGGAGAGTTTTCTATAAGAGAAAAATATGTTCTCCATGGATAAAAAAGTTATTTGGTGTCAATTCACATTAGTGCGACACTACTGTATGCAAACATACTAAGGGGGTCTGAGATTAGCCCTGCTTTTCAGGAATACTGATAAAAAGTCTTGAGAATTCAAGAAAGTGAAAATTGCTCCCGAAATAAAATTAAGTCTACAGCAGTACCTTTCCAACTTTCTCAGCAGTCCCCTTGTGACTCGACCACCAGCTCTTCCGAAGGTCACTTTATGAAATGGCCAGATAGACCAATGAAAACTGCTGAAATCTAAGGTGTGTGGAGTTTTGATTAGAACATGACCCCTAACCTTATTTTGTTTGTAAACATGCTATAAACTAAAGTTGACAGAAAAATCAATGGATTTAAAATCAGTGGTGGCAGAATGAGTGGTCCATCATATGTATAAACAAATACAGGCCACATATGAAGGCTTCTAACCTTAGGGTCTACAACTTTGGCCCAACTAATTCAGGGCAGGATGTCAAGGTAGCTACGTGGCACATATTTACATCATTTTAATCTTTGGATGAATAACTTAGATAGTGATTTCCCTGAAAATCTATTTGGATCCAACCGTCATGGGCCAGCACTGGCACTCTATTAGTATTGCTCGCAGTGTACAAAAGGGAATCTTAAAATAATCCCTTAAAGCACTATAATTTTCCCTGTTTTACTTTAAATGCAAAAAAAACAGCACAGAATTTATAGAAATCTGAAAGAACACGGTTTTGTCTAACGGCACCATAGACTTTGCAAGGCAAACGTTGTACAAAAAAATGCAATGGTTTTCAAAGCAAATAAAAGGAGAAAAACTGAGTGATTGTAAAGTAATCTGAATTTGCTGCTTGTCACCCTGTCACGGGCTTCTGTGAAAATCTTTGGCCGGGGGCACTTAGGGGGTCATTACAACCTCGGCGGTCTTGGAAAAAGAACGCCAAGGCTGCGGGAGCCAGAATATCGCCATTGCCGTCGGTATTCCTGGCTCCCTATTATGACTTTTCCGCTGGGCCAGCGGACGGTAACAGTGTTACCGTCCGCTGGCCCAGCGGAAAAGTCACATCAACATTGCTGCCGGCTCGTAATAGAGCCGGCGGCAATGCTGATATGCAGCGGGTGCAGTTGCACCCGTCGCGCATTTCACTGCCCGAAATTCGGGCAGTGAAATGCGCGACGGGGCTATACCTGGGGGCCCCTGCACTGTCCATGCCAAGTGCATGGGCAGTGCAGGGGCCCCCAGGGGCACCCCAAGTCCCCTTACCGCCAGCCTTTTCATGGCGGTGTTTACCGCCATGGACAGGCTGGCGGTCGGGGACTCATAATCCCCAGGGCAGCGGTGCTTGCACCGCTGCCCTGGGGATTATGACCGCCAGGCGGAAGCCTGGCGGTATAGTGGAGGGGCCGGCGGTATGGCCGTGGCTATTGCGCCACGGTCATAATAGCTGGCGGAACACCGCCAGCCTGTTGGTGGTGTTACCGCCAGCTTACCGCCGGCCGCCAGGGTCATAATGACCCCCTTATTCTTTTACAAATTAAGCACTGTGGATTAGGAAGGATCTGCAGGTGGTAGACTTGAATTTCAGGATCGCTGTAATTTAGGCATGGTTGGAGATTAGATTTACAGATTCAGCGATGCGCTGAAGCCCTCTTTGTGTCATGATTTTCATGTCATTGAGGTGAATGAAGTGGAGGTGGTTTGGGTTTCTGACTGTAATTAGGTATTTGGTTAAGAGTATGCCTGGCTACTTGGAAAAATAAGCTATATTTTGTCAAAATGCTAGGTTAATTTGGCAGCTGCTTGGCGAAGTAAATTGATTGAGTCAGCATAGATTCTCTATTTGAAATAAAACATACTATATTGATTTCATGTGTACCTCCTATAACACCAGTATAACTCTATAAGCCCATATTTACCTCAGTAAGCAACCAGTTTGACTGGATGAGTTCATGTCAACTTACTATCTTGACTAATTGGCTCAACAAGACATTAAAAAAGCTACTTTGAATAGCAGGTTCCCACATGCACCAACAGCATAGAATGATGCCAAAGGAGATTCCCTAATTTAATACTTAAATTTCCAGTGCTTCTGGTACCTACTAAAATGTTCTATTATAAATTCACACTTTTGTTTGAGCTTGTTGTTTTATTTTAGTTTTCAACATATACTGTATTTTTAACTCCTTCTTGAAAAGCAGAGCACTGTATGTGCCAATCAGTAAAAACGTAAAGAATAGGGTTTGAAAGCACTTTATTTGATAAACCCGTTTTGAACCAGAAGCAAAATGGGTGGATTCCGCCTTAGTTTTTCCTGACCACCCGTCTACTTATGGACACTGTCCAGTTCCTCTTTCCCAATGAAGGCTGATCATCTGCGGCCTTTCGTTATGGGCCTCTCCTCCAGTTTTTTACAGAAGCAACTTCCCTCCAGGCAGGAATGCAATACTTAAGTCATCTACAACACCGGCACATTTCATAGCATTGCCATTATTCACTGAATAAATCTGTTATTGAATTAACACCACCGAGGATCTCACACTGCCCCACTACCGATCGCTCGCAATACCAGCAAAGCATTCTGCTTAGAGTATGAACTTCTTCAGTACCCAGTGCGGGACAAGCTACATGACATACAGAAGTCCCCCTGTAGGACACGGACAGTACTGCTCAGAGTGGGTGCTATGCTGAGGGACCCAGCCGTGGCAGCTATGATTTCAGAACTCAGTTATTTTATAAGTGCATACAGTACTAGATTACTAGATTTACTGCAGCAATCATGCACCGAGGTGCTGTGAAATACTCTAAAAAACTGAAACATTTACCTAATGAGCTTCTTTTCAGAACTGCTTGTTAAACCTATGGTGTTTTAACTAAAATATTTGTAAAATTTGGCTGTCAACTTAATCATTTTGATGAAATTAAAAAAAGAAATGGTGAGGACCCGCTTCTTGAAACCCATCAGGATACTGTTAAATTCAGTCACTGCCAGTACTTAATCTGTATATATATATATATATATATATATAGATAGATAGATAGATAGATAGATAGATAGATAATAAGTGCAGGCACCAAAGTTTTTCGCCGAATCATTCTGAGGTACTCCTGAATGCTGGGGTTGCCAAACACCAAGACTGCCTCCTCTTGATTCCATCTCATGTCTCTTTTATAAGTCTACATTTCTTGTCTCTTTGTCTTACTTTTCGGGTGCTTTTTGTCCCTTTTTGTGCTCTTTATCAGTATTTTTTTATCTTTCTGTCTTTTTTTCTCCTACTGTGGGTCAAAGTATCATTGTGAAAAATAAGTCATGGTCTGAAAAAAAGAGTACCTGTCTCCATCACCACCAACCTCCAGCAGAAACGTAGCACTGGTTGAGAGAACAAAGCTTCACGCAACCCTCAAGACGGCCATGAGGGCGGGGCATACAACAATCTTAAAGACACATTCAGTGCAGGATGCACTAAAGAAGAACAATAAAGCGTGCTGCTATTAGACCAGACCTTAAAATAGTGGAATATTTCATAAGATGCTCTTCAGCACTTTAAAGCTTCTTCAGTCTGTAAAGCTGTAGCATTTTAGTCAAAATATTGGTAAAACTGTGCTGTCAAATGAAGCCTTTGGACACATTTTTTAAAACATTATAAGGAGGATTTCCTGAGTAAAACTCTCCTGGACAAAGCTGAGCTGGGTCCTATGCTCTTTTCCCTAATTGGAACTGGTAATATACATAATAACATCCGCCATTGCTATAGTGAGCTCACAATTCTCCCTGCCAGCAGCTCTGGCGATGAGAATTGGGTGTGACATTAACCTGTTTGATTTCACTGCCTGGCATGTGACGAAACATGGGTGGCGGGTGAAAAATTAATTATCCAATTAGACAAAACTCCCTTCACCTCCACAGAGAAATTCACGCAGCATGCACCGGTGTGATTCTCAAGTTATTAGTAAGATGCTTCCTTTTATTTTGCTTTCCCAGCACATCCTCTCGCTGTGAAATTTTTTCAGACAATAGGTAGGTGCTTTTAAATTAGTTTCCACAGATGCAGCTTATGTTTCACACCCTTGACTAAGTGCGTTTTGTGTTTATGCGCCATTGTGCACAGCCCTTGGGACTCTGCCACAGCGGTTTCTAATCTGGGTTATGTGGACCCCTTGGGGTCGTTGGCACCTACTCAGTCTACAGCTGTTTTAAATCTATGCTTTAAAAAAACAAAATGTAAAGCCGAAAATTTTCGAATGCTCAAGAAATGTGAAGGAGTTTGAAATTGGAGGCTAAAGATTAAGGCCCATATTTATACTCTTTTAGTGCTGCATTTGCGTCATTTTTTTACACAAAAACGGCGCAAACTTACAAAATACAATTGTATTTTGTAAATTTGAGCCATTTTTGCGTCAAACAGCGGCGCAAATGCGGCGCTAAAAAAGTATAAATATGGGCCTAAGAGGCCTGTTTTCAAGGATTTGACCTAGGGCAGCGCTGCAAGTCTTTCTGCTGCGCTGCCCTACGCCAAAGCGAAAGGGCAGAAATGCACAGTATTGACAAAATATGGTTACAGTGCACTTCTGTCCTTTCCCCCTGCACAGGCGCACAGTTGCTGTCTAGTGTCAACACAGGCACCCTTGCACCTTGGTGGAAGGGTGTTTGTGTTGTTGGCAGGAATGTTTATGTGCATCACGGTCCTCCTTCTTGCACAAAAACATTCCATGGGGCTTTTTCCTCTTTCTATATGTGCTGCAATCCAGCACACATAGAAAGAGGGAACAACGAGGAGAAATAAAGATATGTCTCCTCGTTGTGCCCGCCCTGGGGAGGCGTAAAGCATCCCCCCAATGCAGGGTAAGGCAATGCAGCGACATGCGCTGCATTGCCTTACACCACACATATGAGGCCAGGAATAGACAAAGTGGCTTTGCGTGGCGTCGTAGATATGGGTTTGCACTCTGTGCCACCAGAGCGTCGTAAAAAGTGATGCAGTGGTGTTGCAAGAGGCATGAATATTTGCCCCTAGATTGCTATCCTTGGAGTTGTTTTAAGAGCAGCGCAAGTACAGCAAACAGAATCACCCATGGGTGATTGGTGACCTCGATTGAAGCACTGGTATTTGCTGACATAAAAAAGCATGCATTAGGAGTAAACAAAAGTAAAAGTGAAATGTTAGAGTCAAGCATACTGCTGTGTCTTTTAGAAATAAAAATACCGTTCGAAATATCTAACCCATCCATTAAAATTAAAATGTTTTATTGTTTTTATAAAAAAAAATGTATTGTGTAGTTAGCTGAAGTATTCATGTTTCTGTATTTTTGTGTATTGTTTTCGGGTATAAGTGGATTTTTGAGGTGTTTGAAGAGTGTATGTGGTGCTGTGCAGTGTGGGTGTGTGGCAGGGTTTGTGAAGGTATGATAGAATGGGGTTTGGAAATGTGGGGCTTGGAGAATATTTGTGAGTGTGTGCGTATTGTGGAATCTGTGGTGCTGTAATGAAATGGGGATTTGGAATTGTAAGGGGTGAGCGTGTGTATATGTTTGTGTTGGGCCCGAATGTGGATGTGTGGATGTTTGTGTGTCAGATGTCCTGGCAGAAATATCTTGAAATGAGAAGGGGTGGTTGTTCAACAAAGGGGAGGCAGAATGAGGAAGCCATCTATTTTTCTCAAAATGTCGTGGCCCCATGGAGAATCTACATCTTATAAGCATTAATTTCATAACTGTTATGTCAGTGCGCTTTGAAAGGGCGGTATGCGGCCTAATGGTCATGAACTGCCAATTGGTGAACTGTTAACACCATATCACATATTGGAGAGGGTGATTTGTTGCTCGATTTCTTTTTTGCATTGGTTCCTGTTGTGTTGTGGCAGATAAACCCATTGCTTTTTTTAATCTAAACATCAACACATTGTTCTAATTTAATACACATTATTAGACATCCTACAGTCAACGAACCCAGAGCGGATGTTTAACATATCATACGTTTGCTAATCAGTACAATGTCACGATCTCAGTCTATGCGACGCCTATGTTAGGCCAACAAGGATTGGCAATCCTTCATTCATGATGGTGTATGCCGGTTTTTGTTGAAGAGTGTGACTGAAATAATCGTTGCAAGCCTCTCCATCCACCAATCAGAGAACAGAGTCCCGTATGTGTAACATTGTGCAGAACTGGACACATATTTATTTACACCGACAACATAGAAGCAATGAGCTTTGCAGCTTGGTGCATGTAATTTGATACACTATAACACATTAGTACACATTTTCACCAACCACCCCCCCCAAAGAGGTTATGAATGAGATCACTCACAGGAAGAGGTGATCGTTCATCTTGTTGGATAGGCAGAAGATCAGGATTCAGGAACGCATCCTTCACTAGTGATATATTTGCTATTACTTGCACAGCTGTTGGTCTCTCCTCTCACATTCCCAAATTATAACAAGTTTACAGGTGTCTCTGACTTCACATTTTCTATGGTTTGCAGCACATGGAAAGAGTTGACCTGTGGAAGCCATTTCCATTTTGCACATTCTCTCTACCTTAACTCTTGGCAGTTATCAGCAGTGATGGCAAATGGCAGTGAGGAGTAGGATGAGACATTAATTCAAAAGAAGTTATGACTCCCTAATGTAACTTATCACAGACCTCTTAGCCACTCTGGACTTCACGGTGGTGCTAACCTCAGAAACCTAAGTACAGGTGAGGTGAGGCAAAATCTCTTTAACAAAGATATGCGTGTAGGTGAAGGGTTATTCTCATGTGCTATGTAATTACTGTGGGTCAGAGATTACGAGATGCCAAGACAGAATGGCAAAACAAGGAGAAGAGAGTAATCGGTCCCACCAAAGAATATGGCCACAGACAGCAGACAAGCCGAGGAGCAGGCTCACCTGGACCCCCTGCTACTTAAAGGAGGAAGAGATGATGAAACTCCCATGATAAAGAAGCACATCATCCCATAAGAATCATGACATCTGACCAATCAGCCTCCCTGATGGATGCTTTGAAGTACTCGGATGGCCCCAAGGAAGAACTCAACGAACTTCTGGTTCCACGAAGAGATTGAAGGCATTTCTGAGGAGTATTGGTCTGCCATTACGTCTGAATCTTTTGAAAATGTTGCTACTCACACAGCTTTAATGAACACATATTCGTTTCTTGGAGATTTAAGTATGCCCTCAGTTGGCAATGCATAAATTGAGTTGATTCGGTGTATTCATATCCAAAAGTGATCAGTACTTTATAACTCGAGTGTAGAAGTCAAGCATCAGCATTTTCTTCTACCTCTGTTAGAGTGCAGTAAATACATGCAGTTTACCACTTGTGTTGTAAATGTATTCATTTTTAATGTTTTCTGTTGTCCAGTTTTTCCTCTTTAACTGTTTCAACCTGAGAACAAATTTAATAGAAATTACAACAAATGTATCTTAAAAATATGGCCATAATGACTTGTTGATTAAAAGCTGCATGTCGTATGTTCATGTAAAAAGATTTCTATAGCACTGAGAGGTATGAAAGCTCTGGATCAATTCATATAGTTTGATAGAGCGGTCCGTACTAATAATTTACCTGTATCCGGACGCTCTTTAGGCCGATGAATCTTTTGACTAAGTGGGACTCTCTGTACTCTATATCGATCGATTTCCTTAAATCAATAATCAATAACGAACATAAGCAATACCTTGATCAACATAACACTTAACAATTAATCCAGAATACATTTCGGCGAACCCTGACCTTTCAGTCAGGAATAACCACACCAGTTTATTCAAAGTTAGTGAATTTATTTCCCTATATTAACAAAGCTAGCACAATATAGATGTGTCTCAACATCAGATGATAAACATAAATGAACATTAATAGCTGTCCGTAGCGGCGAAACAGGTGCAATCTATGTAGCATTTGAATCACAAGGCATTCGATAATAGCAATGCAAATCACTAATACGATAATCTGTAATGAACTAATGGCATACATTTAGTCAGCATAACAAGGTCTCAAATTGCACCGTGCAACAAAAGGAATCCTCATCTAACCCAAATTAGCATCGGCATGTGGGACTTCATGCAAAAACAATTTAGCAACATTAATTTGGAAAAACTCCTAGCTAGGGATCTTATCAAAATCAGCAGTTGGTTACCTAAAAGAAACACAATGCAATTGTACAATTTCCTTTCATATTTACCAATTACGATCAGCATACAAGGAAGTCTTCGTCTCACAGGTACCGTTTCTCGATCTGCATGGGTACCTTTTCAATCGGCATGGGACGGGGCAAAGGGGCAGGGGTGGACGGGGCAATTGCCTCACGGCGGCAAGGTAAAACTACTACTTCATGCAAAGGGACAAATCAAAGTTAAAGTCTCTAAGGCAAGAATCATTTAAGGTCTCTTTCTCTCGATTAGAGAAAGCATCAAAGTCTCTTTCAAAATGGCGTCGCAGCAAAGTGGGCCATAATAGCTGCAATGTCCTGCAAAATGGCGGGTATCGAGCTGGTAATGGCTGCAATGGCTGCTTTCTTCTCGTGCACCTGGTTTAAATAGACAACATTTCAAATCCAGTAGGGTCTTCCATTGGAGGGTTCATAGGTTAGCTTCAAATTGTCCAATCAAAAACGACAGTTCTCAAGCTTTTACTTAAGCATACATTATCCTTGGAGATGGGTACGCAAGTTGCAACATTTTATACCAATTAGCTCACTTTCAGAGCCTCCATTGTCCGCACCTGCAGATCGACCTTGGAGTAAAGAGAAATATGCCAGGCTGGCACGAAACCTTAAGATAAGCATGTGAACGATCTCAGTGGAAAAGTACAGCTTCAAGCAAAAATACACGTTTATTAGCACATTGGAAAAATACGAGCATTTAAACCGTGAGACCAGGCAACTAGGCCAAAGCCTCCGCTAAAGTTATGCTAAGCTAGAACATTTCAAACAAGCAAACCATAGCACACGTTTATAATTATGTCGGATTAGTGCAATTCTAATACATCACGTTATATAAAGCACGCTTATAAATGTTGGCAAACTACTCTGAGGGCACATTTTGTCCCCGTACAATCTTTATTAGTTCGGTTAAAGTCACACATGATTATTTCACACTACGTTTACGCGTTAATAAATGTAAAACCTTCATTTTCTGCTTCATCAAGTTCACAATAGATCCATGATAATGAGTTATTGGAGAAGGAGAAGCAGGAAAGAGGACATGAGGACTTGAGAGGAGGTCAGAATTGGAGAGAGTTGGCAGGCAAGGTAGGAACGCGACAGGTGGAGAGGGAATGAGGTAGATGAGGATAATGAGGTCGATGTGAGAACTAAAAAATAGGTGAAGGGGGAGAGAATAAGAGTAGTGGGAGAGAGGAGTGAAAGGGGAGAAAGTGAGAGCTATAGAGAGAGATGAGTGAGGGTACGAAAAGGAGACAGAGGGAGTCAGAGGTGGAGAAAGAGGGAGACAGGGAAAGAGTGAGAGAGAGAGAACAGAGAGGGAGAGGGCAGTTAGGAGAGGAAGTGAAATAGAAGGGGGTAAGGGATGGAAGGAAGCTGTGGAGGGAAGTGGAAGTTGAGGAGGCCGTGATAAAGGAGGTAGGGGTATGAGACAAGAGCGGTGAGGATGGAACGGGGCAGGGAGAAAGACCATGGAAGATTACAAAAAAAGAGAACAGGGGGGGGGCAGAATGTCGAGGAAACGAAGGCTAGAGAAGAAGAGATAGAGGTGACAAGGGTAATGCTAAGCTTTGCGCTACCCACAAAGGTGACCCAGGGCTGTCTAGCATGAAGTAGAAATTTCAAGTAACTTTTCAGTGTTGTTTAATGTTGCGGAAGTGGGCTGCTGAGTAAAAGTAAATCTTGCCTGTGGTCTCTTGGGCACATTGAAGCATTTGGTCGCCACATGTATAAGCATTTTTTTTAAAGGCCTCAATGCAACATGGCTGCACCTGCAACGAGGTTTTAGGTGAAGTGAACAATGAGTACACTGGGCGATTGCCTGCACAGCTGATTCCTCCACAATGTTAGGTGGGAACTTCACAGTGATTGTCTATCACAGGTTTCAGGCAACAAAGGGGAGATGCTGACCAAATGTGCCCTGCTAAATAAAGGAGCCCTATGTATGATTTAATTAACTACTAGGCCCTATTTCTTTTTAGGTCTGGCGTAGAGAAGAGCTTTAGTTGTATCGCTTGCCTCATGTGTTCCAAAAAATCATAATAAAAATTAATACATGGATCAGTTGCTTTCGGTCAACCTCCCTCCTCATTTAGTAGTCTACTGAAGAGTCATTACCATTTTGCTTCGCCCACGACAGCTACTGAACGGGACAACGGATCAGCCCACTCCATCCATTGGCTGTCCTGGGCCATCTTGCGCGCTCTCGTGCACAGCTGCCGGAAAAGGCATTTTCTTCTCTGCCAGTAGTGGTGTACCTAGCTTCCTACTTCACCCCTTTATTTTTATATTTTCTATAGTGTTTCCAGTTTTTTTGTGCATATTACATACGTTCTAAAAAACACACTAACTAAAAATAATTGCACACTTGCTAAGTCCTTACTTAGTGGTCTTGCTTCACTAGGCTGTGGCCAAAAATGTGCAGAGACCCACAGCAAGCCCTCAAGTCAACGCATCGTTACCATAGCACACAAACAGCCGCTGAAAAGAGCGAGACTGGTGGTATCAGAGTGCCGCGAGACAGAAATCGTTCCCGCTAGAAAAATACCTGGGAAATGACCTAATCTGGCATGCTGTAACCATCCGAGAGACATTAGCTGTAAACCAATAAGACCGGAGCTTCAAAAATGATTCTCAATATACTGTGATTAGGAGCAGTACAGGGGTCAGGCATCTGTACCCTCTACTCTGCGCATGTTATTGGGATAACCAAGGGGAAGCTTCAGTTCAGCTTCTACCATTATTTTTTTTCTTGTTGCGACGTCAGAGAAAATGACAGCCGCGCTAACCGCTTACTTGACCTTTCTATGTGGAGGTTTGTTGCAGGACATTGACCATAAAAACCTGAACAGGTACAATTTATGCTTCTTTAGCATTTCAAGCAAAGGAGAGGAACATAAACTGTCTTCAAATAGCATACGTCCTGTTTCCTTCTGTACATTGGCAGCGGGTAGACTAGGGCCCTGATTTATACTTTTTGGTGCAAAACTGTACAAACAAAGTTTTGCACCAAAAGGTTTAGCACCGGCTTGCACCATGTCTGTGCACCAGCCAGGCACCATTTTTATGGAATGGTGCAAGGCGGTGCAAAGGGTAGGGTAGTGTAAAAACAAAATGACGTTAGTTGGGTGGAGCTGGCGGTATGAAAGAAGGGGGTTTTGCACCAAAAAAGGACGTTAGGCAGGTTAGAGTAAAAAAACAATGACTCTAACCTGCCTAGAGTCATTTTCTGACGCAAAACCATCCATACCACATGACTCCTGTCTTAGAAAATACAGGAGTCATGCCCACCACCCCAATGGTCAGCTCGGGGGACCAGGGTCCCCTGGGCATGGCCATTGCACCCTGTGCCATGGTTGGAGGCCAATTTCAGGCCCCCCATGGCACTTTAAAAAAAATACTTACCTGTACTTACCTGGGATTGGGTACCCCATCCTCCACTGTCCCTCAAGCGTAGGTGGGGGTGTCCCCGGGGCCTGGGGAGGGCACCTGTGGGCTTATTCCATGGTGTTCCACCATGGAAATAGGCCCACTGGTCCCCTAATGCCTGCCCTGACCCAGGTGTTAGAAAATGGGGCAAAGCAAGCTTTGCACCATTTTTTGACCCCTCCTCCCTCCCATGCGCCATTTTTGCATGGGAGTATAAATATGCCCCTAGCGGTGTCCAACATAGGCCCTCAAATCTGGTTTCATCTAGATATCCAATATAACCTCCGACTAGAAAATGATTCTCACTTTTCCACCATTACAAGTGCCGCCGATATTTCAGCGCGCCCATTAAAATCATAAAGACTAGGATTTTAAACTTAAAGGGTGCTGTTTTGCTTTGTACGTTTAAGAAACTGGGCCCTTTACATAAAGTTATTTCCTATTCACATTTTTTTTCTTCTTGATAAATTGGTAGATGTCAAATTGCTCCTCACTTGATGTCATATAGCAGTAAAAATTGTAAAACACCAGCTGTACGTTTGTTTATAAACAGCCAAAAACCCTAGTGTCCCCATTTACCAGGGCTTTCCCCCAGTTAAATTTCAACAGGGTTATCCTCCAGAAATTAACATGGGGGTTCTATGTTTGTCGCGCACGGTAATTACTATGTGCGTAAAACTTAACCAGCTTGTAATTGTGATCCCTGTGAAATCAGATGTTTGTACAGTGTGACATCTCCTTACATCACTTCGGGCTTATAGTTAAACATGAAAGACTCAAAATAACCCATATAAACATGCTAATAACTCAGCATGAACTAGAGACTGGGGGCGTGGCTTGGAGCCAATGGAGTAACATTCACTGCGTGAGTCTCCCGGCTGATTGCCGCCATCCACAGTAATCTTGCTGCCCTTGCCGCATGGGGAACCCTCACACTACTGCAGCAAAGGGTCATTGATGCTCCCCAATATCCTACGAGCAAAGATTTGCTCGAACCTGCCCGGGAGAGACCAAGATGGGTGACCTGAGCGAAGGGCTGAATTAACAAGATGGCGGCGCGGGGTGATAGCACCGGAGCACGCAAACCTACTTGAGGCACTGGCTTTGGGCGCAAGGCCCCTGGGCTGCCCAGGGACCTCCTGTGGCATGGGGAACATTGTGCGACAAAGCCGGCCCTGTAAGGAGACCCTGAGCACCCGAGAAGAGACTACTGATGGGCCCACCTGGGGGAGGCTAGGGTGGAGGCGGAGGCGTGCGGCCTAAGTGGAGGCCCTGCTGGGTCGGATTACAGCACACAGTGATTGCACTGTGCACGTTGCTTGCTTGAGGCTGTGACTTCGAGACTGGAGATCTGGGGCTAGCTGTGACCTCCTGTAAAGAGGGGAGCAGCGGGCGCCTGGGCCAAAGCTACCCTCAGAGCGAAACTCCGAACACCTGCGGGAGGACGCTGGCAGGGTGTGGAGCCACGAAGACTGGAGAAGAGGTGACCCTGCCCTGGAGGAGAAGTCCTGGCCGACAGTGTGACTGCATCGGCGAACCACAACGGTGAGCCCACGGAGATTGAGAAGATGGCGGTCTGAGGTTGTGGCGGAGATAAGAGTGGGGAGGTGGAATTCAGAGGAGGAGGCGCTGTAACAAAACGGAGCTATCCAATGACTCCGGTCACCTCTGCCCCCCCTTGACATCAACAGGCCACTGAGCCTCCAGTGTGCTGTGAGCCCGGGCCCCAGAGGAAGCACGGGCGGTTGACCTATTCTGGGGCAGGCAGTGTAGGCCTGGGTGCAGCCCTGCCCCCAGCTGCTGCCTTTGTGGGGGCGATTCCTCTGCATGTAGAGGCCCGAATGCTGGTTGTGCGGGCAAGACCCTGGGAAAGAGAAAGAGTGCGGAAGCCCACTGGGAAGAGAGAGATCCCTAGCCGGTACTGGAGTGAGTTCCGAGGACTGTGACAGGGGTGAATGGACACCTGAAGTGAGGGAGTGACACGGAGCCCTATGGGGGCGTCTGCTTTCGGGCTTGTGCCTCTGCTTTGCACCTCTGCATTACACAAGGGGGTGGCAAGGGCAGACCCTGTCGGTCAACCACTGGTCAGGGCATCCATGACCGCAAACTGAACAGATGGACCTGGCACGCCGGCTGTCCAGACCGTTGACCCACTCTGCGCTCTCCCGCGCAAATCACCATGGGCAACCTCACAAGGAAGAGAGGCCTGGTGAACCCGGATGGCCCTGTTACTCTGCACCACCTGAATGGGGATTCTGGAACTGTGGCGCCGGTTTGGGAATCCACAGAAACCACACTGGACATGATTCTGCAGGCCATTGCTACTTCCCAGGAGGCATTGGAGCTCAAAATCGACACTGGATGGCATTGCTCCAGACTTTCGACAAATATAAAAACGCATGACCCAAGTGGAAGGCAAAGTGAAGTCTCTGGAGGTGAGGGCTGAGGATGCTGAAACTAGAGCAAGACTAGGTAACATACGCATTGTCAACCTGCCTAAAAAAATCTAAGATACAGCAGCGAATATGAATGCCTTCCAGGAAAAACTGGCTCTGAACTGAGGTGGCCCTGGAGGGACTTTTCCAATACTTTGCACTTGAGGGAGCTCACAGGGTTCCTTTCCGGCCTCCACCACCAGGTGTAGGTCCCTGGCTGGTCATCGCCAAACTGCTCCACTTTAGGGGCCGGGATCACATCCTGGCTCAAGAGTGGCTGTGCAGAGAGCTTAAAATTGAGGATAGCCGTATCATGATATTCCCGGACTTTACTAGGGAAATGCAGAGGCAACGAGCATCATTCACTGAGGTCAAGAGGAAGCTGAGCGATCTGGGAATCCAATATGCCATGATATTCCCTGCCAGGCTCTGCGTGGCTACCAGCAATTCCACACTTTTCTTCACTTCCTCTCAGCAGGTGTGGGACTGCATAGGGTCAAACTCCAATGACTTGAGAGGGAGCCAGTAGGACCGACCAGGCCACCCTTGAATGCCAGCACAAGGCGGTCGGCAACCTAAAACTGACTTGGTGCTGTCGCGCACTTAGGCACTCAGAGAGATGTGCAGGGCTGTAGAGAAGGCAGCAAACCTTAGTGGAGTAAACCATAGCATCTTGCCGCCGACAGATAATCAGTCGGACCGAGACTCACTGTCGGACTGACCTTTGATCTCCTCCATGGATTTGGTGGACCTGCCGCCAGTGGTGTTGCCTGGAACATCCAATGAGATCATATGATTCTTTTGCTTCATGAGATAGCACTGGTGGCCCGGGCCCAGAGGGGGCTGCTGGGCGCCGTAGCTTCGGAGGACACCACCTGGGTTTGCACTGATGGCTTGGATCACTGATGCAGGAAGTCTGAGCCCGGTCACCTTGTCTGCAACTCTGGGAGGTCCCCATTGGCTCTCCACGGCATTCACCCATGGACAAGAGTTATGCTCTCTCAGCAGTGCAGCTGGGGACCTTATGCTACTTCTGGTGGACTGGACGGCACGTGTGGTCACCGGAAAAGACTGCCTGAAGTGCCTCACATGGACCCCCCTAATTGTTAATGGTCGGAATCGATTTAACTTTAGTAAAAGATTTGGACGGGGATAGTTCTGATCCTGGCCCTGGGGAGGGGGAGCTGGGTGGTTCCCTTAAATGTTATGTTGGGTAGGGGATCTAACGTTGTGGTTGCATCTGCTCACTCATTCTGCTACATGCCTCTGAGGGGTCTCTGAGGGGCCTGCAGGCTGTGGGCACACGCAACACTGCAACACACACTTCCTAGTCATAAATAACCCCACATGGTGCCCCCTTAATGTATAACTTAATCACTTGTAGTGTCACAGGACTGAAAGGTATGTTCAAGCTCTACAAGGTCTATTCCACTCAAGAACACAGTGCCCTCAAAAAGAGATGGCGTGGACAAATATAAGCTACCACTTACTCAGCATTTGCCAGGGGTGTCCTGATATGGATTCGCCCAGAGGTCCCCTTCCAGACCACGCAGGAACTGTTTGACCCAGAGGGCCGCTATGCCCCGGTTTCTGGTAGTTTACAAGGCCAAGAACTTAGTATAGCAGGGGTGTATGCACCCAATCATGAACAGGGCGCCTTCCTTTCAACTCTGTCCAGTACACTGGGGCCCCACTTAATCCAAGCAGCTGTGAAAGGAAGGGATTACAATTGTGTCTCCAATACTGTTCCAGATAGAGTACAGCCCCCTCTGCCAAGCTCACCAATATACCGGCCCGCTAAGGCCTTTAGCGAATGGCAACACAACTGGGGACTCCTATACACATGGAGGCACTTGCGCCCTGATGAGCGAGACTACTCATTCTACTCAGGCCTCCACAACTTGCGTGTCAGGTTGGATGCCTTCTTGGTAACACTGGACGTCCATGGCAACATTTGCAAAACAGAATATCTTCGTTGCATGATTTCTGACCACAATCTCCTATTGCTATCATTGGAATGGGACATGGCACGCCCCCCTATACTGGATTGGTGGCTTGGAATTGAAACACTAGAGAATGCTGCCTTTCGACATTAGATCGGGAAGGCCATTCAAAATTACTTTGCGGACAATGAAGCCACTGGGGCCTCCCGGGCAGTAGAATGTGAGGCCTTTAAGGTGGCAATCAGAGGCAGTTGCATAGCCGAGATGCACGATCTCAGAGCACTATGAGGTGGGAAGGGGTACGAGACAGGGTTGTCCTCTCTCCCCCCTATTATTTGTAATAGCTGTGGAGCCTCTGGCACAGGCAGCGAGAACAGGACATCATCCAGGGGATTAGAAACAGACAGACGCATGCATAAAATTGCACTTTATGTGGACAACATGGTGCTCTCCCTCCGAAACGCTGATCAGGAGCTGGTGGAGGTAGTAGCACTACTTGAGAGTTTTGGGAACATATCAGGATTACATATAAACTGGCAGAAGTCTCTCATATTCCCTCTACAACAGCACCCGTCCCAGAGCCGGGGCCTATAGGGACTCTCCTGGGTTTCCTCTACTTTTAACTACCTAGGTGTACAGAGCAATCACAAACTGGCCGATCTCCATGAGGGCGATGTGTGCAGGGCGGTCTGGGGTGTCAGGCCAGAAGCAGCATTTTGGGGGATGCTCCCTCTCTCAGTGGCAGGCCTTATCGCCCTTTTTAAGATGGTGGCCCTGCTTCATTTGCTTTACTTTTTTGTCACCCTGCCACTGTATCTTCCTGGATCGCTATTTCGGAAAATTAACTCCATACTGACCGGCTTCATCCAGGGAACAGGATGGTGTAGAATAGCCCTGGCAAAACTTCAGCACCACATGGAGGATGGTGGGCTAGTGGCACCGGACATAGATCTGTACTACCTGGCGAGCCAACTTCAATGGTTCACGCAATGGTTGCATGACTGTTCCCAGCTTACTGGAAATTGGCAACAAGGCACTCCTCCCTATCATGATTTGTTGCAAATCCTCCTGAACCCCAGAGGGCGGCGCCCTCCATCTTCACCAGCTGTGCAGGTCATAAGGAGATGCTGGCTGCCTAGTCTACGATGCACCTGGGCCTCCTTGCCTTATGCCCCAGGGATACCCCTCAGGGGGTGGGCTGTTATATCAGGGAGCCTGGCCATGAGGGGAGTGACCAGCTGGGTTGACCACAATATTACAAATCTTGGAGACTTACACAGAGACGAAGAGCTCCTACAATTTGATACCCTGGTTGAGATTACGGGCTTCCCCTGGGGCAGTTCTAGGTACCTAGAGCATTGACAACCACAATTAGTTTACACTAGCATGAAGGAACAGCAGAGGTGCCAACACAAGCGGACTGCCAGCACAATCACCGGCAGGGAGAAAGCAATAACCTCCATGTACAGGGCGATGGGGAAAGGCGTGCTGGTCCCCTTAGATACACTGGGACATTACTAGGAAATTGATATTGGTGCCCCCCCTTGATGAGGTGCAATGGGCCAAAATCACCTCGCATACATACAAAGTTTCCAGAAATGCACGCTTTAAACTGATGAACTTTTACATCCTTCATAGGGCGTACCTCAACCCGCACAAAATATCCCAGCAGCTTGGCGTTGAGGATGTGCGATGTCCGGCTTTCTCCATATGATGTGGTCATAGCCCCACGTAGGGAGGAACTGGGAAGAAGTGTTCCAAAGCATGTATTATGTGACTGTTAGAAGACTCCCTGCCTCTCCAGTGGCTCTTTTGGGGGACTTTCCACGTCCTGGGTCACACAAAGTCACCTCCAAATTCATTGACATTGCCCTAGATTTAGCAAAAAGAGAGATTACACTGCACTGGAGATCACCCAGCGGTAGTCAATATTCCGGCTGTGATATTTTTGTAGAACGATATTTAAAACTGGATTTCCGGGTAGTGTACAGTCTTTTGGAGAGGGAGGGGTCAATCACTTTCTCTCTGTCTTTATATGTTCCGCTTCTTCATTGTTTGTCATTTCAAAACGAATACTGCTGATGGTAAAAAACACACTGATGACCTTACCACTGCAGCGGGTGGTGACATTCATGGTACTGTAATTGACGATTATCCTCACCTGAGTAACTTATTATCATAACTTGTCTATGTGTCAGGTATTGGCCTCTCGTTAAGGTGTTAACACGTTAAGACCAACTCACAGTTACTCTTATTTTGGGCTATAAAAGCCACATTTTAAGATGGTATTACTTCCTCTAATTGGAACGTCTTTGCAATGACACTATCACCAGCAGTAACTTTACTACAGGGGTATACAGTCAGTAAACAGTAGGGCGGATTCCGCTAAAGAGGGGTATTTTTGACCGGAAAGTATATTATTGCTAGCAGCATTTCCCATTAGCTGAAAATTACAAGTTTTTTTACCAATGACCCATGAACTTTGTGGTTGAGCACAGCTACGAAAAGGCTTTTTGAGACATTTGAACACTCCTACGCCAGCATCTGTAAGAAACCTTTGTGTTTAGTGTCTGCCAAGCAGTTGCGCCACGAGGGTGGCATGCAGGAAGGGAGAGTGGTGTGCTCCCCCTAGTTAGGGAGTAGAAGAGAACTGTTGTGGCATAGAGCCCCTTACACGTGAACTGTGTCCCTATGCCGGCGGCCCTAATGATCACTATAACTCTTGACGCCTGTAGGTCTGCTAGGCGCCACCTCTGTCCACTCAGCTTGAGGATTCTCAGCATACAGAGCCAAGAGCTGCTTCCGTATTTGCTCACTGCGGCATCCATTTTGTCATTTCTCATCGTGTTTCTCTTTATTTTTGGTGCTTGTGTGCCTCAAGCCTGAGAGAATCAGGCTGACTGGTCACAACCCAGCTGAATCTGTGACATTCAGCAAGCTGGTCGTTGACAGGTCTTATTTTGGAAATAATTAAAATTAATGCACCTGACCTTTCACTGGCACCTCTACAAAGGGACCCACTGCAGCTGGCCTCAGGAATCGCCGCTTGCTCCTATTCTCTCAGTCCAAAATTGTAAACCACTGGTGGTTGTGGGGCAGTTCGGACTGGTGTCGAAAATAGTCCCAGGCATCAGAATAAGATTGCTCCCCTCTGCCCCCATTAGCGAATCACAGAGCTGAAATATGGGCCATATTTGCAAATCAGGGCAGTTTCGAAATTGTAAAGACACACTGTATAGGTGTTTTGCAAGAGATAGGAAACTGCATGCATTTGTGCTTGCTGCTGGCGATGTTTGTGAAAATCAACATTGAAAAGGTACCCACCAAGCCATAAATAAGATTCATCCTCTTTGTGTTATGCAAAATGCTTGAACCCTTTGGGTAATTACTTCTTGAGTTAGCGTAACAAGTAAATTTACTATTTCTCCCAAAATATGAAGTGGAGGCGAACACCAGCATATATAGACTGATTTAGAGGATATTCTGCCGAAATATCGACTTTCTTATATCAACTTACACGTATATCAACTCTGTAATATCGACTACAAACATGCTGACATGGCTATCAGATATTGAGTTAAGAATAGTAAATCTACACTTCAATGTGTATTGTTACCTTGATATGTTGGTAGTCAATATTCTGGTGTTTATTTATGGTCTGGTCGATAGTATTGACCACAGCATTTTGGCATTCAACTGATTTAAGCCCCAACAACGAGATGGTAAGTAATGGAGATTTTCTTAGCTTTAGTGAAGGAAAGTCTTGATTTTATTAAACACACGGAGGCGAGTATTATGCTAACTTCTCTTGCTTTAATTTGAACAGCAGCCAAGGTAAACTACAAATCCCAGCAAACCCAGCTGGGAAACTACTGAAATATGTCATACAGTGAGTAACCCATCAGAGTCACAGATGAGTATAAACATATTGGCTGAGAGCAACAAGTCCTCTTTTCTTGTAGAGCAGTTAAGACACTCTGAATAAAGGAACAATCAGGAGTAAAATAGCACATGCCAATAAAATTGAGAATAAAGCTTCAAAACGGTATACTATATGAACAGTCTTTTGATCAAGATCCGGGATGAAAAGGTCTTGAAGTAGAGTCCTTTTCTGAATCGAAGGAGATATGCCCATCGAAGAATCCTGGTGGGGCGAAGAAAGAACCTTAGGATGTCTGGTTGGTAGCAGTAGCTGTACCTGCTGAAAATAAAGGGAGGGTTAAGTAGAAGAACAATAGTGGTGGGATAATACTCGCCTCCGTGTGTTTAATAAAATCAAGACTTTCCTTCACTAAAGCTAAGAAAATCTCCATTTTATTACAAACACTGAGGCTCCTATTATGCTAGTTCAAAGCATAGAAATTACTGAATTAGCTGCATGGGAAACAGGCTTACAATAAAAGGTTCTAAAGGTTGAGACATTTGACCAATCAGCTGATTTGAGAATGTCGCCCAAACTCAATCCTGCCCAAAAGGCCTTGGAAGCCATAGCTCCTCTGGTGGAATGGGCCCCAAAAAGGGAAATGTTGATACCGGCCAGGTACATAATCCATTTTACCCAACGGGCTAGAGTAGTGGAAGTGACAGGAGTATGAGGGGATCTGAATGAGACAAGGAGTTGAGTTTCGGAAGGCTTTCTCAAATCTCTAGTTCTTGAAATGTATTCTCTCAAACAAGTTCCTACGCATAAATTAGCATGATCAGGGAAATAAGGATAAAAAACAGACATTAAATTAGTTTTTTTTCTTCTTCGAGCTTGAAAGAAAACACCTTGAGGAGTATACTGTACAGAAGAGACATCTAAAGCTCTAACATCAGAAATACGTTTAAGAGAAACTAGACATAGGAGAATGGTTAGTTTAGCAGAAATACATTTTAGGGATAAAAGGGAATTAGATGGTTGAGATAAAAGAAACTGTAAGATCACATTAACATCCCACATAGTGTTGTACTTAGGTAAAGGGGGTTTGGTAAAACGAACTCCTTTTAACAGTCGACAAATTAGAGGATGCTCGCCAATGGGTTTATTATTGACTCGGTCATGTTCTGCAGAAATCGCAGACCTGTACATGTTAACTGTTCTGTAGGCCTTGCCCTGGGCTGCCAGGGAGGCAAAAAAATTAACAACTAGGACTACATCTGCTGAAGCGGGATCGGCACCCCTGACCAAACACCAATTATGCCAGATTGACCAGGCTGACTTGTAAGCTTTAGTTGTGCCGGGAGCCCAGGCTTGACGTATGAAGCTTGCAGCTTCCTGCGAAATTCCTGGGGTTCTCCAGGCAGACCCGAAACCATCCATGCGACCAACTGAAGAGTGTGGTTGAGAATTAAATCGTGAGGTTGACCTTGAGGATTCAATAAAAGAGAGGGAAAGAGTGGAAGAAGAACGGGGGGATCTACGAGTAATTCGAGAGCTGAGGGGAACCAAGGCTGACCCTGCCAGAGGGGGGTGATCAAAAGTACCCTGGTGGATTGACGGCATACCTGCGCCAAAACTCTGGGTATCATGATGAAGGGAGGAAAGGCATAGTTGGTTTGGTTGGCCAATCCTGTTGGAAGGCGTTGGTGGCCAAAGCCTGAGGGTCTGGCCGCCAGCTGTAGAAATGAGGGATCTGAGAGTTTAAACGAGAGGCAAAAAGATCGACAGAGAAGGGACCGAATTTGGAAGAGAGGTTGTTGAAGATAGAAGGGTGAAGACGCCAATCGCTGGAGTCCCGAAGATATCTGGAGCACTAATCTGCGATTGTGTTCATATTTCCCGGCAGATATTCTGCTCGTAGAGAAATCTGATTTTGAAGACAGAATTCCCATAGACTTTTCGCTAGTTCGGCGAGGGGTTTTGACCGAGTACCTCCAAGGTGATTTCTATACCGAACTGCTGAAAGGTTGTCCATCCGGAGGAGAATAGAACAACTTACCCTGTCTTTGGCAAAGGTTTGGATCGCAAAGGAACCTGCAAGAATCTCTAAACAATTTATGTGCAGAGATGACTCCTCTCTTGACCATAAACCTCCAGTTGAGAACTGAGCGCATCTTGCGCCCCAACCAGTCCGACTTGCATCGGATTTTAAGACAAGATCTGGTGATGTAGAGAATATTGCCCGGCCATTCCAAGTGTCTAGGTGGTCGAGCCACCATTGGAGTTCAATCTGGGATTCGTGATCTAGAAGGATTAGATCCTCGTATGTGGAGCCTTCGCGGAGATGTCAAATTTTTAGTTGCTGAAGCGCTCAATAGTGAAGGGGACCTGGAAATATGACTTGAATAGATGAGGCTAAAAGCCCAATTATGCGGGCAAGACTTTTGATCGTAAGCTGGTATTTGTTGAGAACCGAGTGTATCTCCTTTTTTATGTGGGAAATCTTTTGAGCCGGAAGATGGAGTGTGGCCTCGGTAGAGTCTATGAGAAACCCCAAGAATTCCATGTGATGGGACGGAATGAGGTTGGATTTGTCTTTGTTTATAAGAAACCCTAGACTCTGAAGGAGAGAAACAAACATGTCTAATTGTTGTGTGAGTAAGGATCTGTCCTGGTGTAGAATTAGGAAGTCGTCTAAGTATACTATAATTCTGATCCCTTGTGCTCTCAAATGAGTTATCACCAGCTTTAACACCTTGGTGAAGCACCAAGGGGCCGAAGAAAGGCCAAAAGGAAGGCACGTAAAACAGTAAAATTGGTCTTTCCATTGGAATTGTAGAAATTTCCTGAAGGAGTGGTGAACGGGAATGGAGAGATAAGCATCTTGTAAGTCTAAACTAACCATCCAGTCGTTTGTCAATAACGAATCTCGAAGATGGAGGATAGTTTCGATCTTGAAATGGTGATAAACCACAAATTTGTTGAACAATTTGAGGTTTATGACAGGACGAAATTGTTTGTTCTTTTTCTGGACCAAGAATAATGTACTGGTGAAGCCTGAAGGATGAGGGGAGCATGGCTCTATCGCATGCTTGAGAATTAGCGAATGAATCTCTTGAGAGAGAAGAGTGTCTTGATGTTTGGAAAAAATTAGGGGTTTTGGAACGTGATGTTGAAAAGGAACGGAATAGAGTTCTATATGATAGCCTGAGACTGTCTGCAGGACCCATGGATCTGTGGTCAAGGACCGCCAATTTGTCATAAATAATGCCGTCCGGCCTCCCACCAACAATGGACCATAAAGAGGAACGCTTACCTGAGTTTTGTGAACCTCTGGATCTGAAGCCACGTCTGAAGGAACGATACCTTTGTGGATAAAACTGTGGCTTGTATTCCTGTTGGTAGGAAGTGGAGCCTCTGGTCTGGTTGACCGCACCTCTCTGGGTGTATCGGACGGCAAAGCGGCTCCTTCCTTTGCCGGCTCTTCCAAAAACACGGGAGTGAAAAATCTTTTGCATGGAAGACTGCGCCTTGTCAATGGAGGTAAAGGTTTGTACATATTTACTGAGTTATTTTATAAAAGAATCTCCAAATAGCAAGCCGTTGGCTTCTGGACCCGTCTCCTTAGCGGCTAGAGTATTAAGTTTGGGATCGATTTTAAGTAGCAAGCTTTTGCGTCTTTCATGCGCCATTGAGGCGTTTGTGTTGCCAAGTAGACAAATCGCCCGTTGGGCCCAATTGGAAAGGATGACCGGGTCAACTTTCTTGCCTTCCATTCTGGCTTCTTCTGCCAAATCCAAAATCCTGGTGAGAGGGCCAGAGAGGTCAAGCAACCTGTCTTGGCAGTTGGTCCAGGCTCTGTCAACACCTTTCTTGGGATCTTTCCCAAATTTGGTAAAAAACATTATCATATTTGGATCAATTACCGGGGTATTAGTGATATTATTGGGGAGGGAGGGTCTGGGGCACTCAGATTTGAGTCTATTGCGTACCAATTTATCTAAAGGTTGTCGTAGGTTCTTTAAAACATAGTCAGAGACATGGTCACAGGGAGTCCATTCAGTGGAATTTGGGTGACGGATAAGGGATGGGTCAAACATTGGTTGACGCGCGAAATCCAATAAGGTATTTTTTGGAATGGTTTTAGATGACTCTCCCAATATGTTTAGAGAAGTTTTACGCCTCTTCTCCACAGGCCCTGACCAGATCATTATGTCTGGATCATCCTTATCTGTGTCTTTATCCGAGTCGGAATCACCCATATCGTCATCTGTATCTCCCAGATTTGTGATTTGTATGGGAAAGGAAATACTAGAGGTGGACGGTTGGTTAGGGACTTTTTTTGACGGAGAGTCAGAATCAACATTGACATTGTCTGTCTTTCTTTTCCTGGACTTGGAAGGGGTAGCGGTGGAAAGTTAACGTTTGACAGAGGCCTCGAATGTCTTTGAAAAATCTGAAATTGAGGAGGAGACCGCTTTCTGGACTGAGTCCTGAATAAAGGAGTCTAAATCCTCTTTAAATTGTTGAGCTTCTTCATCTTCAGAATAATTTTCCATGGCAAAAGGAAGGATTTCTAATAGTCTCTGTAAATTTTTATACAATTTTTGAAATATATTAGTAGCCTGCACTAGAGAAAAGATAATTAAATAATTCTTTGTGAGAAAAACCAAGAAAGTTGAAAAAGGTGTGTGGCCGAAGCTTTGGAATCTGAAAGATAGCCGCGCTAATTAACGCGAGGCCGACCGGTGGAAAATAGATGAGGGAAGAGAAACGCTCACCGATACAAAGTTGTTATTGCTGTTGAAAGCGGGCGCGCTAATAAAAGCGTGACCGCGATGCCGCGAGTAAACAGAAAACAGCTGTTGTAGCCCGCGCTGGGGAAAGGCGCTGTCAAGTGCTGAGCCGGCTCGCGTCTCACAAGGAAAACGCAGCCGTGCACAGCGCGCGCCCCAGGCGTTCACTTTAGAACGTTGGGGACGCGATAAGGGAAACGAATAACATGGAAAAAGATAAAAATAAACGGGCCCGTGTGAAGAAAGGGTTGGTAAAAGGAAGTATACATTAAAAATAAAGGCACAACGAAACCATATAATGTAAAAAACACCAAATAAACATACTAAAGGCAAATAGACAAATGAGAAGAAAGATAGTACTTATCTTGATTGCGAGCAGCAAGAAAAGAGGACTTGCTGCTCTCAGCCAATATGTTTATACTCATCTGTGACTCTGATTGGTTACTCACTGTATGACATATTTCAGTAGTTTCCCAGCTGGGTTTGCTGGGATTTGTAGTTTATCTTGGCTGCTGTTCAAATTAAAGCAAGAGAAGTTAGCATAATAGGAGCCTCCGTGTTTGTAATAAAATTGCTGCAATATTTATTACTCACGATACAATCTCACTCTGCAGGGTTGGGTGTGATAAATACCACACAATTATGCGTTTTAGCCGATAGTGGGAAGTAACGTGAGTTCTGTTGTGATTTGAAACCCGATAGTCGTAATTATAATATGTGCAGTAGTTATTGTACCTATGTAATTTAATGGTCAACTTGTAATAAAGGCCTTAAGGTGAAGTACGAAATGGGTAAAAATAAAGGTGTGTATGACCATCCCTGTAAAAGTAGAAAATAGATACACTAGGTCGTCTCACAACAGAAGCAGATTCCTTCGCCAGTAATTTACTTCCGGAATTGTGACCTGAGCAGTAGCATAACTAGGTTGCCATGGGCCCGAGTGCAAGCAAAGGAATGGGTCCATCACCAGGGTGACATCTCAGTCTGTCAGCTGCCCTCAACACTTCTCAACCTCCTTTGACAGAGTCTACATCTCCCATATCGAAACTCACTACCATTCTTATACACACATTTTGTATTTCCACTCTCTGCACTGCAAATCTGCAAGTCAAAGCCACAACCCTAAAAAGCATTAGCAAAGCCTATAGGTTTGGCCCTTATAAAGTCCATGCACACAAGACATAACATGAAGGGACCCCACACTCACACTGCTGTCCTCACATAGGCACATCCCTCGCACTACTCCCTTATGCCTCACTCTGCCATCACACAGGAACAACTTTCACCCTGTATACCATTTACCCTCCACTCACAAAAGACACTGTTATCCTGTATTCACACATGCTTATCCCTCACAATGCAATCACAAAATATAATGGCTATCCTGCACTCACACAAACACTCTGCTCACACATAGATACACCACTCACCAGGAAGGAGCAGAGTTTGGTCAGATGGTGGCATAGGAGACATGGGTTCAATACCTGGTGCATTGGTACACCAGTGTAATTTAAAGCTCTTGAAGTAAACTACACTGAAGCCTGAATGTACACTGATGTTATCTAATCTCCCAATAGCTACACCCACATCAGTACTTCAGGGAAGCCTCTTGGTATAAAGAAAAAAAGTCCTACTTGCCTTTTAGGAACCAAGGTGATGGTTTTATTTGTACTGCTAGCAAAGGCTAAAATAAAAAAATAAAATATACCAGCTAAATGTGGAGGGCTTGTGTTTTAATAATACATTAAAAAATAAAGATGCACACTGGTCTTCCATTTTTGTAACAGTAAAATACATTATAGAGTATGCAGACTACCATTTCAAGATGGCGGAATGGTTTTGAAACTCACAGCAGTGATGCCTGGCGCTCTGCATAAGAAAGTTATGGTCGAGCAGAAATGGCAGCAGAGCTGCTGGTACTCGTATTACTCAATTAGCATTATTCTCTGTTAGAAATGGGGTCTCTAGTTGGCAGAGGTATACACATTTGTCCAAGTAGGGACCACAATCCTAGCCAGGGCAAGTCACAAACAAGCCAAATTATCCTGTGCCCTCCTTCTGGTAGCTTGGCACTGAGCAGTCAGGCTTAACCTAGAAGGCAATGTGTGAATAACATAATGTTAAATAATTAAAATCCAATGTACACACGCAAAGTTATGAATTTAAAACAATTAAATCCCACTAAAACACTTAGAAACACAATAGCTCCACTGGGGTTATCACGGCGTCGTTGACTGAGTCGTTCCAAATAATCCGACACCACAGCCGCCAGTCACAGAGTCGCGCACAGCACCAGGTACAGTACATTTTGAAAACGAAGAAACAAAGAAGTCACACGGAGTTGGGGAGATGAGGAGTAGCTGGGGCCGGTGCGGCGTCAGTCCCTAATGGCATCCGAGGAGATGAGGCATCAGTTCTGCTCTGCAAGGCAGTGGGAGGTGAGGTGTCGGTTCTGTCTGGTTGCAGGGGGAGCTGGTGCAGCATCAGTAGCGAGACATCAGTTCCTTGTGACCCAGTGGGTGGATGGATTCAGTCAGTCAAGACGTGATGTGTCAACTTCACAGTGTCGCAGTGACCCTGCGTGAAGTCAGCGGTGTCACAGCAACGTTGGATGTGAGCTGCATGCCGCAGTTGTTGCATGCAGCGATGTCCACGCAGCGGGAGCAGGCTGCGGCGTCTGTGCTGTCGTCACTGAAGTCGTTCCTGGTGTCGCTGAAGTCAGACAACTAGCTAAAAGCTAATAGGTGAAGTCTTCGATGTCCCTGAGACTTCAGAAAAGGAGGCAAGCTCAATCCAAGCACTTGAAGAGCACTTTTGGGGAAGGCAGAGTCTTTCCAGCATAGCCAGAGGCGAGCAAGCAACAGCAGGGATGCAGTGCTATTCAGCAAATCAGTCCAAATGAGTCCTTTGGGCAGCCAGGCAGCTCCTCTGACAGAGTTCAGGTGTAGATCCACAAGTGTCCAATTTGGTGGGCTCAGAGAGACCCAGTTTATATACCCCAAAATGCCTTTGAAGTGAGGGAAACTTCAAAGAGTGGTTTTGAAGTACACAAGTTCCCATTTCAGCCCAGTCCTGTCTGCCAAGATCCCTGTGGGCGGTTATCAGTCCTTTGTGTGAGGGCAGGCCATTGGCCTTTGAAATGTAAGGGAGAGCCCATCCACCCTTCCCGCTCAGGGAGACCCATTTGTTATGCAGATGAATGCAGATATGACAGAGTGTCCTGTGTTTGTGGCTGTCTGGGTGGAATGCACAAGGAGAGCTGTCAACCAGCACAGATCAGGTGTGGTTTGGAGACAGACTGTAAGGCACAGATGGCAGAAAGTGCAGAGAAATGCCAATTTTCTAAAAGTGCCATTTCTAAAATAGTAATATTACCAATAAGCAGGATTTTCTATTACCATCCTGACCATACTAAACCTGACCAGTGCTATCCCTTCCAGACCAGAATCTGCCACTTAAAAGTATATGAGGGCAGTTCCAATGCTAGTCTATGAGAGGAGAAGGCCTCACAGTAGTGTAAAACGACTTTGTGAGTTTTTCACTACCAGGACACGTAAAACATATAAATACATGTCCTGCTTTTTACCTAAATAACACACTGCCCTGGGGTTACCTGGAGCCTACTATAGGGCTGACTTATATGTAGAAAACGTGACGTTTAAGGCTTAGCAAGAAGTTTTAATTGCCAAGTCAAAGTGGCAGTGAAACTGCACACACAGGCCTTGCAATGGCAGGCCTGAGACATGTTTAATGGGCTTCTTATGTGGGTGGCACAATCAGTGCTGCAGGCCCACTAGAAGCATTTAATTTATAGGCCTGGGCACATGTATTGCATTTTACTAGGAACTTACAAGTAAATTAAATATGCCAATTGGGTAGGAACCAATATTAAGTTTTTAGTGGAGAGAGCACATGCACTTTAGCACTGGCCAGCAGTGGTAAAGTGCACAGAGTCCTCAAACCAGCAAAACAAGTGTCAGAAAAAGTGTAGGGAGGCAGGCAAAAAGTTGGTGGATGACCACCCTAAGGCTGCCGGTTCTAACATTCCCACTTGCAAGGAGTTGCTCTGGGGAGAATTAGCTCCCGAAGTTGGACTTTATAGATGCAGAGTAATACAGAGTAAGCAGGCAAAATACTGTCACTCAGACTACCTGATATCCTAAAGACCAGTGGTTGTGTACTAGACAAAGGCAAACATTGGCAACAAAGACAATGGCTGATCCACTGCCCATTTGTATGTATGCTGTTCTGAAGGGCTGAACTAGTTGTGAATGACACTCTCGTAACTGAAGTGGGCTTACCCAATGCCAATTTCCTCTAAGCAAGATTATGTATTATTTTTGAGAAAATGTTAGGCTGGTGCGACAACTGCAACAGTCTTTTGGTCAGACCTAAAATATACAGAAATATAGAGAGAACAGCAAGCTGGAGTGCAGGGGCTCCGTAGCTCACAGACATACAAAATACGGCACTGGTTAAGAGCATCACAATCTTCACTGAAAGATATGGATCAAATGTGGTACAGCAGGACCAGAGCAAGTTTCCTTTAAAGACAAGGAACAAGTGTCGCACTTCAGTGCCAGACAGTGCAAGCGTCCCCCAAAGGCATGGAACTAATGTGGTGGTCTGGCCAGTGCAAGCTTGCTTCAAAAATATGGAACACATATGGTACTGAAGGCCCAGTCAGTCCGAGCTTCCTTTAAAGACATGAAACACGTGTAGTATAGCAATGCCAGTGCAAGCCTCCTTGAAAGATCTGGAACAGGTGTGGCATTGGGTATTGGGACATCGCATAGATATAATGAACAAACAGCATTTCAGGCTTGGTATAAGTGTACGGAATAGCACTGGGGTGTGTGAATACAAGCTTGACTCATGCATATCATGTTTTGCACACACATAACTGGTAAAGCACCAGGCAGGAGTAAATAGTTCCCTCACACCGATTGAACACATACTGATCAGGTCAGGAACAATGCAAGTTTCCATCACATGCACTGAACATGGACAGCAGCAGCAGGACAAACCTGTGTGTAAATGCACATACACAATGTGCATCATTTGGCAGCAGTATAAGTTCCCCTAACACACAGTTCAGGTACAGGATGGTCATCAGCAGTGTAATCTAAGGTAGCCTAACATACAAAACAAGTATCACATTGGCAGCAACATCTAAGCTTATTTGAGAAACAGAACACCTAATGTAAAGCATAGAAGGGGTGCGCTACTGAAGGTTTGAGCCAGTTGCCAGGCTCTGGTTCAGCTCTAAGTCCACTTGAGCCATCAAGCCCCAAAATAAGCTCAGCTTTCTTGGGTCTTCTGCTTGCTAGTCGCGCCCTGTCCCAATGCAGCAAGAATGAAAGAAAAAGCCTTCAACTTTAATGTGAAGCACGAGTGACAACGGATAGTAATCTAGAGGCTGAAGGACACCACGTGAGACCAAAAAACCAGGGATTAGTCATGGCTTCGACACCTAACCAAGTTGTGTGATCGTAGACATTTTATTTTAACTTGCCTTCTATTTTTTCATTATTGCATATGAGAAACCTTGATATGTGAGGATGCATGCTGTCCAAAAAACTCTCTTTTGCTTGACTTCATAGGGCTATAATGTTGGTTCTTGTAAAATAAGAAGATAGCCCACAGATATAGTGCTCATGACACCTGACTTGCCTCTTAGTTCACTAATACCATTGATGTGGTAATGAGAAGAGAGGGCAAGAATATTTCCAAGTTCATGTTTACAAACTTTTAATATACACCTCTCAATGCAGTGATATAACTTTGTGTACCAAGGTGAAACACTTTTCAAAGAAATATACTTTTTTGAATTTTGAAGATACATTATCATACTTTTACATAATTTTTGTTGGACAATTTCCATTACAAATGCGCCCATAGCTCACCTTGGGCCTGGGCTCCTAGAGCCAAGACGGCTTCTAGTGCCAAGGCAGACCCTTAACTCTGCTCTTCGTGTTAACTAGTTGTCTCACCCACCTCCACTACATTACTGTGTATAACAGTTATTTGAGTTCCACCTCTCTCAGTAGCTCGCTCTAAGGAGAAACATCTTGTTTTCAGAGATTCTGACCTGTATCCGCAGGTCTTATAGTATAACTATTTCTACTTCTTATTTTAATGAGGAAGAATTGTGCATTCATGACTCCAAGAAGTTGATTAGAGATACCTGTGCATTTTGTAGCATAAAATGAAACAAATAGCACTGAAATATTTAATTTGACCAGCACTCTTTTCAAAGTTGTGTGTTCATTTATTAACTGCTATCATCTGCCCCTCCACCTGTAAGGCTGAACATGGTGATTACTGTGACTGACTTGTCTTCAGAATCTACCCAGCAGCATGGGCATAACTTACTTCACCTCTGGTGGTGTCAAGCAGCCAGGGCAGAATGGTGCACTATGCATTTACAAAAGGGAGCATGCACACTGCTCGGCCATTCATTACGCGTGCAATGAAGGTTTCGCAGTGCTACTGCCAGTGCTTTAGTAGATGCTGCTGCTCAGAGTCTGACTTCTGCAGCTGAGTGAATCGGAAGGAGCTGACAGCAACCTCCCAGTGCGTAAAACCTGCTGCTGCCCTAGTAGCCTGCAGTGCTGTAACAATTTTCAGGTCCGTGGTGCAGCCATCAATGTTACATCACTGAACTCTTTGCAATTCTGAAAAATCCAAGCATCACACAAACAATATGTGCTGCAAATGATCCATGCCGATTCAGCAGAGGAGGCATTAGTGTGTAGTATGTAGCTGGTGTTGCTTTTAGGAGCACACTGCCACAAATATATCACTAAAATATGGTGTGGTAGCCACTGTCATTTACAGACAGCACATTTTCTATTGAAATGACCATTACATTTCCACAAAGATACAATGTTTTGAATAAAACAACATCGTGCACAAACTGGAAATTGGGTATCAGTGAATATTTGTCTTTTGCACTTAACCAAGTAAGGTGTCTTGATTTGTTTTGACCATAGTAAAATATTTGTTTCCCTCACATGTTAAGATTAGGAAAAAAGAGCTTTGTGTGTGCTTCCATGTTTATTTATGTTGAAGTATTTGTACAGTTCATTATGGGTATTTAAATGATGTTGTGTTAGAAGAAAATGACAGCCTACTACCTTTCCTTTCACACCAGCAAGATTTTCACATACGAAAATCATTGCACCTTGCAGTAAGCAAAAGAAAAGTAAATAACAGTCTCAATGTTAAAAGAAAAAAACAGCAATTTGTCAGAATAGACTGACATTTGATCTCTGTCTTTGAATGCACAGCAAATGTGACCAGAAAAAAAACAAAAAGAAAATGTAAAGTCATCTTTAATTCTCGTTCATATTCCGAAATACACCATGGATTTTTTGCTGCCCTTTCAGGGCTCAAGGGACTGCTGTAATTGATCCCCTCCTGCCTGGGGGCACCGGCTGCACCACTGGTAGCTACGCCTCTGACCATTTCACCTGCACTGCCCCTCGAGGTGGCTCTTGCAACTTTCTTTATTCTGCTGTGTCTTTCTTTCCCCTGCTGTGCCCTCCACTTCCTGGGTCCTCATGCGTCTCCTTCTCTGCCACCAATCTCCCTATCCCATGCTTCTTCTTTCCATTGCTCTATCTTCCCTTTCTGCCACCGCAGTGCATTTTATCTGCCTTTATCTGTTGGAGGTGTCTCGGACAGCCCTGAGTTGCGGGCACCCCACTGGCCACAGGCGGCAGATCAGGGTGCCTGCTTCCAGGGAGAGAAGAGATGGTTCAAACTCTCAGTTGCTACTGGCATAGTACCATACCAGCATCTGCACATATGTGACCCATTGGATCTTGATGATCAGGATGTCACTCAGACTGCGCTTAAACAAGGTGCGTTATATCTAGTGAACTGACCAAACATTGCGTTCTATGATTAGGCTTGAGCGTCTCTCTGAGCCTGGAGATAGTAAGAGGACAATGGCTTTTCTGGACCTGAGGGTCGCGGTGTTCGCTGTCACCTTGGTCCAGGTAGTGGGGACAGCCAACGGTGCAAAGCTCCCATCGGAGCAGGGTCTGCAGCTGAAGGTAGTCTCCCACTTATGATAAAACCCTGCTTGATCTCCAGCTCAGTCCTTTGGTAATCAGAAGTGGACGCCTTGTTGCCTTTTTTAATGCATCTATTGCTTCGGCTCCAGAACACATTTTCAACATACCATCAGTCACACCCAACACACTTACCATCAACCCACTCATCAGATATGTGTTTAACGCATTGCAGATATGAGGATGAACACTCAAATTGTACAACTGCTGCTACCACCTATACACTTTCCAATTATGCAATGTGTCACCACTCACATTGCAACTATTCAAAACACACACACTTGCTGCAGCAAATCTGCAAGCATAATCCAGCTACAAACAGTATACCAATACAACAAATACCCTCCAGCCACAGTCTACACACCCAAAGAATATTTCATAGATTGCACCCTCACACACAACTCCTTGATCTCCCACCTTCACAAAGAAAACAATTATGCAGATAGATAATCCAGAAACTAAGCAAATACTCGCAAAACGCAAACATTCCAAGAAACACAAATACTGAGATGAAATTGGTGTATAATAGATGTGCATCTTTGTTGAATCATATCATCAGACTGCATGCGCTTATGTATGCATATGGTATTTCTAAAGGGCGAATCTAGCCAAAGATCAGCGGGAAACTGTACATGATCAAAGGCAAGCTTAAAGTCAGTGAGTAATAGGAGAAGAAGCTGAGCAGTGGACTGCTATTGCTTTGTGACCTAATGCTTTTTAACCAGGTGAGTCTTCTAGTCTGTCCTAAATTATAGGAGCAATGTTAAGGGAGCCATGATGGATACAGGGTTGTTGTTCTAGATCCTGGGTGCATCGATGAAAAAAGCCTGTTGCCTGTTTTAATGTTTTACACTACTTAGTCTGCAGTCTGATGGTGTCCTGGCTGTGGGTATGCAGAGAACCACCGGAGATGGTGGACGTGTCTGCAAGATAGGTGGGGATTTTGGTTGTGATGGCTTTGCAAATGACACAGCTAGTTTGGAAGATGGTGCAGGCTGGCAACAGGAGAAAATGGAGTACCATCATGGGACTGTATTATAAGCAAAGGTGGGTGGATCCAAAAAGTTACCTGTCCATAGATTCCACTGGCGGTCTGTAAAGAGGACTCCAGAATGCTCAGTGTCTCCCATGCCCTCACTCAGCAACGTGTCCTAGGGCTTAACACCTCCATACCCTGCCCATCAAGATGGGGCACACCTCTCACTGCCCTATACATATAGCAAGAGAACAACCCTTTCTATATGTAATAGTGTAGTAGTAAGTCAAACTGACGGATCAAGGGACAGCACAGAGCCAGCGGAAATGCCTGAAAACATGCTCAATGCCTTTCTCAATGAAGACTATATTGTAGAGTTTGTGGCGTTTTCCTTAATATACTGGTAAGGTGAAGACTCAAGAACAGCCTTAAAAGTGTTATTTAACCCACACCACTCAGTCCACCTTCTCAGCCCCCCTAAAGTGCAATGTGGGGTAGCTTGAAGTTGGAGGAAGTAATCTATACTTACCACAGCCACTGCTACTCCATAAGATAATTGTTGGCATCTGTAATGGGTAGGACATGGAGCCAAAGTAGTACATTGGGAGGTCATATTGGCATCGCAGCTTAGCAGCTTCCAGGGTGCAGGTGCAGATGGCTGCCAGCCAAGCCGTATGGCAGTGCCAGGGCAGGGTATTTGACTTAGGGTGTGCTGCTGATGTCAGACAGATTATCCTTCATGACTGATGGAGCCACAATGATGCCTGCAACACGAAGAGCAAACTGGGTGTGATCCATCATTTTAGCTAGAAAGACATGTGGCACGTGTGAGACTGTGGCCCTGAAGGTTTTGATATACACTACTTTTGACTTGGACAGCATTTTTATTGCTGCTGCTATCCCTGCCGTCATCCAATTACAATCAATCAATCATTCAAGGAATTTGTAAAGTGCACTACTCACCCCTGAGGGTCTCAAGGCTCTGGGGTGGGGGGTTGGTGTGCGCTGCTACTGCTCAAACAACCAAGTCTTGAGAAGTATCCTGAAGGTAATGAGGTCCTTGGTCTAACCCAGGTGGGTGGGAAGAGTGTTTCACGTCTTGGCGGCGAGGTGCGAGAATAATCTGCCGCCGGTTGTAGCTCTGCGGATGTGTAGGACGGTTGCGAGGGCGAGGTTGGCGGAGTGGAGCTGTTGGGGTGGGGTTCAGAAGGAGAGCTGTCTGTTGAGGTATTTTGGTCCACAATTTGTTGTGCAGTGCCTTTTGAGCATGAGTGAGGAGTTTGAAGGTGATTCTCTTGTTGACGGGGAGCCAGTGCAGGTTTCTCAGGTGGCCTGTGATGTGACAGTGGTGGGGCATGTCCAGGATGAGGCATGCGGAGGCGTTCTGGATGCGTTGCAGCCTTTTCTGGAGTTTGGCCATGGTTCCTGCGTAGAGGGCATTGCCGTAGGCCAGTTTGCTGCTTTTGAGGGCTTGGGTGACTGTTCTTCTGGTTTCCGTGAGGATCCATTTGTAGATCTTTCGAGGCATGCAGAGGGTGTTGAAGCAGGAGGAGATGGCGTTGACTTGCTGGCCATGGATAGTGAGGAGTCCAGGATGAATCCTACGTAGCGTGCGTGGTCAATGAGAGTCAGAGTGGATCCAAGTGTGGCAGGCCACCAGGAGTCATCCCATGCGAAGGGGGTGGAGCTGAAGATGAGGACCTCAGTCTTGTCGGAAGTAAATTTGAGCAGCTGTTCTTCATCCATTCGGCAATTGCCAAGATCAACCTCCATGAAGGAATGAAGGCCGAGTCCTTGGTGAGGGAGAGGATCAGCTGGGTGTTGTCAGCGTAAGAGATGATGTTGTGGTTGTGAGATCGGGCGATGTTAGCGAGTGGAGCCATGTAGATGTTGAAGAGGGTCGGGCTGAGGGACGAATCCTGGGGTACCCCACAGAGGATTTTGGTGGCTTCAGAGTGGAATGTAGGGAGGCGGACTCTCTGAGTTCTGCCTGTGAGAAAGGAGGTGATCCAGTCCAGGGCTCAGTCGGGGATTCCTGCATTGCTGAGGCGCGTGCGTATGGTGTAGTGGCGGACGGTGTCGAACGCGGCTGAGAGGTCCAGGAGGACGAGGGCTGCGTTTTCGCCGTTGTCCAGTATGGTTCTGATGTCGTTGGTGGCAGCGATGAGGGCAGTTTCGGTGCTGTGTTTGCTACGGAATACGGATTGGGAAGGGTCCAGAGTGCTGTTCTCCCCGAGGGAGCGGGTCAGTTGTCTGTTGACAGCCTTTTCGCCTGCTGCTCTGTTCAGCTCATAAGATGCCCGTCCTGACCCTGCTACAGAAACCTCAAAAATCAATCTTACTAGCAGTGGCAGTTGGTGAGCTATTTAAATGGAGGGGCGCAAAACAAATATTTTATATATATGAATATATATATATATATATATATATATATATATATATTTTTTTTTTTTAAGTTTAACTTACCTTACACTGCCAACAGCATGTCACTGATGTTCAGCAGCTTGTCCTCGATGTTGCTGGCTCCAGTCTGAGTCTGAGGTTCCACAGTCAACTCTTTATCAAATCAAGACGCTGCTCTCATGCTGTTAAGCAACATGAGTGAAGCATCTGGATTGGCTGGAGTGGTTTGCTTCAGCACTCCGAAAAGCACTGGAGGCCTGTGCCTCTTCTCCACCCCAGCTGTCTAAGACAGCTGGGTTGGAGTAGTTTGAATTGCGCATGCCAGTTTGGCCATAACAAGGTAGCCAGCCAAACCAACATGCGCACTTCAAACTGAAGTGGACACTCCTCACTGCTGCCAATCAGAAGCAGTGATGCACTGGCCCTGCGCTAATACACCGTTTCCTGGCAGAAAGTAAAAAATAAAATGGCAATAAAATCATTTTATTGCCATTTTGTTTTTCATACTTTCTGTGCAGCAGTGTGGGGGGATAATGCTCCTCCTCTCCTATGAAGGAACTGCAGGTGCTTACTAGGAAAGTGCCTGAGTGGAACTGATTGATCTCTCTGCCTTGCCCACACCTGGGCATCCTCCCAAAAATGTAAAAGAGATAGTTGAGCTGGGCTCTGATGGAAGCTCCAATGCAAAAGTTCTTGAGCCAGTGCGAGTGCGACTTTTGAAATAAATGCAGATATTAGCTTGGAAGGTTAAACATACACTATCATGGGAGGTATTGAGGGGACCTCACTTGAACAGGAGGCCGAGGCTCCATGGCACCATAGGGGCTGCGGGGCCCAGCATAACACAACAGGGTAATAGTGGAATATCTAGGGACAGTCACACCTGCTGTGTCATCACTAGCAAACTGGTCAAACTGTCTCAAAACCTGCTTTATTGAAGGCTGCTCTGCTCTTATCTCTGGCTGAGAACCAGCATCATCCACTGAGCTGGCTGCTGCCCACAGGCCGCTGGTTCACTCTGAAAGCATACAATCACCCACTGGTGAACTTCCGGATGTGCTATAGGTTGTGGTATGACCCATCAGGCACTTGGATGAGCCTCTACGTATATGAATACTGATTAGTTAGCAGCAAATGGGGAATGGGGTAGGTGAGGATGAGGTGCCAAATATTACTGCCTGTAGCTACGCTGGGCACACACATGCAAAATATGGTGGTGTACACGGTTTATTTATTGTAACTGAATCTCAGCTGCTGCTCAAGAGAAGTGACTAGGCACAACAACGCTTGCCAATTGCAGACCTGGTAAGCATGCACCAGAGGCACATTCGTCCTGGCAGTATCAGTCAGTAACATTTTACCGACTTCTAAATGGGGTTGAGGCCTTATAATGCTTCAGTATTTGGAAGCAGCATTTTATAGGTGATCCTTCCAAATTCCGAATCAGTATGACATATATCAATGTACTGCAAACAAATTCCAGTTGCAAAACTTTGATAAATTAGAGACCCACCAATTGACGGTGTAATGCCATTCGCAAAAGGGATCACTGCCAACGGTCAAGCAAACTTCAAAAAAGTTAACTTTCCTTTTTAAACTCATCTCTGTTTCTTTAAAGGAAAACAGGCTGCATTAAAAACAGTTTTCTTTATCAAAAGGCAGTCACAGACATGGTGGTCTGCTGACCCTACAAGGCCACCATCCGTGTGGTGACCACTAATTAGTTTGAGTCAAAAATTGCAACCTCCTTCATTAATTTTCATGAGGTAGGTTGGTTTATGACCCACCCCAAATTAGAATTTTACAATCTGACTTATAGGCAGATAAGTTGGTTCCTAAAATTCTTTATCAGTCACAATAATCCTTGTCACAAATTGCAACCAATTTTTGTGATCACTAATTTGTACTTCTAACCCTTAATACTTTGAAGGTTGTAAATATCTATTTATGGTTTTCATCTGTCTTGTATCTTATAATATGACTTTGATCGCTGACATTTTTCCACCTTGGTTTTTCTCCTTGGTCTTACTCTCTTTGCTTCGGTCATTTTTAAATGTATTTTTACACATTAGAGTCCATGAAATGACTGCTCATAAACAATGTTAATACCTATATATTAGACCAGCCTAATTAGAATACATTTGTCATAATGTGGGGTATTGCTTTTGTACCAGTTTTTATTTATTGAACACATAATCAATATACTATTTAAAAAAAATCCTGAAAACATTGTTACACTTGATTGAGCTGTCCAAATTTAACATTTTCTGTCAAAATATTTTCACATTGAAACCATACTTGGACATGCGCTCCTCTTATCACCCTACTGAAATTCTGGCTCATCTGGCTTTTGCCAGTTCAGTAGTATAGATATTCAGGTTTTTGTATTAGTATTGGCGTTGTCTTTCTAGAATACCTGTAGCCGTATGAATACTCAGTGCTTAATGTGTATAAGAATAAGTGCCGGGGTCCAAAGTTTTCCTCAAACGTTTGCGGCTGGGGCTATTGAAGGTCAGGGCAGTGGCGGCTGTCCTTTAGGGCGGAGGGGCCACGCTCCCCCACCTTTTGCCCCCCATGAAGAGTGTCTGTCAGGCTGAACAAAAGTCAGCCTGACAGACACTCTCCATGTTCAGCTCAGGCAGCCAGGAGCAGACACGCGCAATTTGCGCACGCTCCTAGCTGCCTGAGCTGAACTTTGCTGGGCTGAGGAGGTCACAGCTCCTATGGGCGTGACCTCCTCGGCTCAGCAAAGGTGCCTCAAGGCCCTCTCCTGGGTGACGAGGAAAGCGTCACGGAAAGCGTCACCAATTGACACTCTCCCTGGGCGCTTCAGGTTTAAGCCCTGAAGTGCCCAGGGCGAGTGTCAATCAGTGACACTTCATCACAGAGTGGGGTGGGGTCAGGAGTCTCACTGACCCCATACCACTCTGTGACGAGGCTGGAACTGGAGGCTGAAGGGAAGTGTGTGTGTATGTGTGTGATGTTTTAAATTGAATGTTTGGTGCGCACGTGCATGTTTGAGTGTTATGAGTGTTGTTAATGGATGAGCGTGCGTGCATGTGTGAAAGAATGAGTGTGTGCAATGTTTTTAAATGAATGTTTGGTGCGTGCGTGCATGTTTGAATGGTATGAATGTTGTTAATGGATGTGCGTGCGTGTGTGAAAGAATGAGTGTGTGTGATTTAAAATGAATGTTTTGTGCGTGCGTGCATGTTTGAATGGTATGAGTGTTGTTATTGGATGTGAGTGCGTGCGTGTCTGTGTGTGAAAGAATGAGTGTGAGTGTGTGTTGTGCGTGTGTGTGCGTCCCGCCCGCCCCCCTCCCTCCTAAAGCTGCCGGCCGCCACTGTGTCAGGGTGCCGAATATCAAAGATGTATAGTCTGGATTCCACCTCATGTGTCTTTCATCCTCCACCAGACACTCCTTGTCCCTTTAGCTCACTTTTTCAGGCTCTTTTTCATCCCTTATTTCTCCCTTTGTCATTGTGTTTCGATGTTTCTCTTCTCATTTGTGCGTTTTTCTCTTTTTTGTCCTGGATCAAGTCTAAACATCCAAAATAAGTTCGGGTCCCAAAAAAAGAGTGCTGGTGAGCCCCACCAGCAACCACCGGCTCAAATTAAGCACTGGGACCACTGATCTCTGATGATAAAGCAAAAACCGTGGCAATGCGAAAGAAAAATAAATCTGATGACGTCCTCTCTTCTTTCATTGCTAACTGATTTCATCTGCAATGCGTGTGTTATTGGCATCCGGCAAACACAATCTCTCTCGTTCTTTGTTTCATTCTCTCACTACAGCGACATTCAAGTGTACTGTAGCACCTTGCCCATTGCCATGGTAACGGCATTCCCAGCCACACGGAGCAAAAAACACGGCAGGAAATTATATAGTGTCCTGGTGGAAATGCAAGAATTAATGTGGATGAAAACTGAAATCGAAGGAAATCTAATTTATTCCTCTTTGTCGTCCCTCCATGCATTTGTGTAAAACACATTTCGGTTCTGCACGAACAACGGGGTTTTTGGAGACGTTTTGACACAAGCAACATCAAACAAACCATGCACGCAGACCTCGGGTAGGGTACAAATAAAGTGTTCTGTACTCACTGTGCTTAGACATATTGCATTCAGGTTTCCCGTGCTTCTACCTATGTTTTTAGGTATTCCACACTTCACGTTTTGGTTTTCATTTAATGAGATGTCGTAAGTGCAATAGTTATGTCACCATTTGGGTCCTGTAGCTCTCTGTCTCTAGCTGCACCCCACTACAGAGGCCCCACCATGAAGAAAGTGGATTGTGGTTGCTTGGGCTCCAGCTCAGACGGTAGATGGCCCTACAGTTTAATATGGACTATTCCCATTAGAAGAGGACCAAGGTTGATTTGACGTTTCTCCGTGTCTGGAATGGCACAATGAAAACAAGCATTTGCAATACAATGGGTCTCATGTTTGCCTGCTATTAACGTTGTAAATTCCATGCTGGACTTTTCTTGCCACATAAATTGAAAATGAAATGTAAAACAGTTGATGTAAGTTTGTCGATTAAAAGCGCCACGGCCCCAATGAGCGTGAGTGCGAAGGAGAGACACAATAAAGTTTGATCGCAGTCAAACGTATTGGCAAATGTGCAATTATCCCTGTAACACGGTCGGTGTCCAAGGCGGTAACAAAACCGCCCCAAGGAGTGACAAACATAAAGCATTTACCAATGATGGCAAAGGATTTTTTGAAAGGCAAGCCCACGAATGAGTGATAGCAATGGGCGAGCGATGGGCGTGGTTAAAAGCCCATATAGATACCAACACGTCAGAAAAGCAGCGCATGCACGCTGCTATGCTCAACCTACAAAATAATGTATTGAATGCATCCAGAATAATTATCAGTGGCTGAGATTAATTAAAATATTCCACCTGTCATTTTTTTGTTTCTCAGCTATTACATAAGCACATAGTTTGAGTTCCATTTTTCTACCTTTTCTAGGTGGGGAACGAGAAATAGCGTAACTGTAGGTGAGTTTTGCATGACTTACAAAAGAAGTGGAAAACCAGCGTCCTCCGGTCAATGACTTGCATGGTCTCAAAAGTAAACTATCGAGCATTTTTTCTAGGAGTGGAATAAGCCTTACTGTCTCTATGGGAGCAGCTGTTGTCCAGTATTAACATCTGAGATCATCTGGATAAGTGTGAATCGTCCAGCTATAGTAATTAAACTCAGCTTTTGTGGAGGCATGGATTCAGGAGTGTGTCACCAAAGATGTTGGTTGGGTGAAGTTTAAGCTATATAATTCAATAAGCAAATACATCTCACTTCCACCAGACTTTACTAGAAGTTGAGCCTAGATTGTTCCTTGCTCGGTACAAAGACAGCTAAAACGTATCCATAAACACCTTAGATTTCACTTAAGCTGACTGTCTTATGTCACCCCACAGGTCAAAAGACTCCTTTCAGTTTTTTGCACAACCCCCTGAAGATGAAGAAAATGTTGTCATTGCACGACTAGATCTTCCATGCAGAGGAGTAGCTACTGTTATTTACCTTTGTCTTTGAAAGGCATTGCTGTAATGCTGGTGCGCATGCGCAGTCAGAATGATTTGAACTGAGGACCAGATGGTGGGTTTGAAGCCACATGATGCAACATGATGTGCCAAAGCAGTTGTTTATCCTTGCTAGTCTTTTTTCGTCCTCATCGTTTTTTCCAGCATCCAAGCTTGTACTATTGTAAAGTATGGCAATGTCCTGCTTAGGTGGGGGCCTCTTTTACTGTAACATATATTTGTTTGATTAATTACAAACTATAAAAGCTTGATGGTTTAGGGGAGAGGATGGGGCGTAATGGTCGGAGAAGCCATCTTTGGAACTCCGGAACCAGATTTGAGTCTTGGCTTTAGTTCAAAATCCTGCGATTCTGGTAAAATCACGTAATCTCCCCGTGCCTAAAAAACAATAACAAATGTGTCCTGGTATAATGTAATCGGTGCTCATGTAAAGCACTCCAATACCTTCGGTCGAGTTTATGCTATATAAAAGTGCAAGAAAAGATAAATTTGTACTATATTTGGAACCTCATCATATACATTATAGCATATATTCTTGGCTGAATGAACTCTGGCCCTGGCAGTACAACAATTAGGAATTGTGAACCATGTATAGTTAACCTCGTTGGATAAAGAATTCAAGAGAATTAAGGAGGGATGGTGAGACAGTGACCAATGAGGAAGCTGCAGCAGTACACAGTGGAAGGACACTGGGGGAAATTGGGCAAATGAACGCATACGGTGAGGGAGTTGGTTATGAGTTAAGAAGAAATCAACAGTAAGGCAGTGCACTCTAAAATGTAGAAGCTCCAGAAGTCGTGAAATAGGAAATGCAGAGTCTCCCTTTGACCCTGAGCTGATGGTCCTATAACACAAGGTAAGACTACAAGCTTAGGGCATCACCAAGCTGTGGTGGGGGTGTGCCAAATCACCACAAAACGCTTGAAAACGTGCCCTTTTCGGTGTGTGCGGAATGCTCAAGCAGGAGAAATTCTATTTGTCTATAAAGCTGCAAATCCTCTCATCCTTTCTGCCTGGCCTCCCTTGCAAGCTAACCTTATGTGGCACCGTGCCTGAATGGGTCTGATATTGCCCTTAACGACACTATCCTACTGACTAAGCTGGAAAGATCCAAACCCGTTCTACAGCCTGCAGTCTGAGGGCTGTTTATGATGGCTTCACCCATCTGTTTTTTTCGAGCAGGTCTGGGCCACTGGCATTCAACTGGACACGGCACTTAGCTCTGAGTTTCTATTGCACTCTGCCTTTAATTTCATTTTATTTTCAGAAGCTAAGTAAATTATAACTTCTTTGCGCCAGCCATCTGTCCGTGTCAATTGTCTGATCCCCTGCTGGCTTTCAGATTCAGAATGACTTCAAAAACAGCTTAGTTTTTGGAGGGGACCCAGAGCTTGAAATAATATGTCTTAGGCATTAGAGGCTATTCAGGAACAGATAGCTCATTTCTCAATTACCTCATCGCTGGAACTCAATTAGTGTAAAGTGCTGAGGAAAAGGCCTCTGCGCATTCGGCCTATAATTCTCAAACATGAGGCTTGTAGTTTTTAAGGTCCTGGTGGCGCAAATCAGGTTTCCGATGTTCTCTTGAAAAATAGACTCATCTCCAGAATTTGCATTTATATTAAAGAAAAGCTCAGTCTATTTGTCTTAATATTTTGATTGGCATAGCTAATTGATTTGCTATATAGACAGATCATGGTTGTGTCAACTACAAACCTATAAGTTATTTCAGCGGTTAATGCACCTGTGGCAGATTTTGTCTCTATGTCTATGGTCATCTGTTTTGGTTTTCATAGGAGGAACAGCTCGGATCACTTTGTACTTGTGGCATAGAAATAATTCGATTGAATTGCGGTCAAAAAACTTTGGGCCTGATTTACACTTTTTGTAGCGCCACATTTGTGTCTTTTTTTGACGCAAAAGCGTCACAAACTTACGAACTATAATTGAATTTTGCACGTTTGCGCTGCTTTTGCATAAAAAAATGACGCAAATGTGGCGCTAAAAAGTATAAATCAGGCCCTTCATGTCCTGACAGTGACTCATAGTTAGTCATATTTTTAAGTTAGCAGCCAGATGCTTCCTGGGAGTTGTAGTTTCAATGTTTCCATTCTAAATATGAATCTTCAAGTCACATCAAACTTTAGAGCCTGATTTACAGTTTGGTGGACAAGTTACTGCATTGCAAACGTGACGGATATCCCTTCCTCCGATTTATGATTCATATAGGATATAATGGGATTGTAATACAGCGGACAGGATATCCGTTACGTTTGTGACAGAGTAACCTAATCCGTGAAACTCTAAATCAGGCCCTTAGTGCTGGTGGCTGAAAAAAGAGGGCTAATTACAACTCAAGTTCTTGACAAGGCAAATTGGCAAGTTTGCCTTTCAACTGTGAAAATGGTGCAGAAACAACTCTTGAGACAGATTATGAGTCATGCAGTTCTTATCTTATTACTTCTTGGGAGCTTTCTGCCTGGTTTTAGGCTGGTATACACAATTTATGCTGATGAGACAGCTCTCATTACATTCAATTACAAAAGTAGAAATTAAGAAAGTGGACTATTGGATGTCAGGGCAAGAATAAGTATTGTAATGTAATCCAGAATTTTCCAGTTATTTATTTAAGCTTTATACCCAGAGGAGACATCACAAAATGTTTGACTTTTAAGTATTAGGCTACAAAAACAGTGTAGCCATAATATTGACTACATAAATTATGTTAACGTGAGGATACATAGGTAAACAGAGGTTTACTATACCCATTGGAGAATATTTGCATGCTTGTGGGTCATGCTAAAACCTCTTTGGATGTTACTATTTGACAACTTGAGAAGACAAACCCAATCAGCTTTAAAAACCCGGTTTAACATAGGAAAGAGAGTGACACAGCACTGTTGGTTATTGTTCTTTGTGTTACTGTTAATCAGCTTGGTGAAGCAATCACTGAGTCGCATTATGAACAATGAGAGAGTGAAAGCTGAGGAGGGAACAGCATCAAAGAGTGGAAGGGCAGTGAAAGGATTGAAGATGGTGACAGGGATGGATCTGGACAGTTAACGAGCAGCTGACAAACAATATTGTGGGAGAGATGGACCTGAAGTAAAAGAGGTGTGTAGCGACCATCGACAGTAATATGGTGAACCCTAAACTGGTCACTAAATAAATGGATTAGCGATCAACTCATAAAGGGCAATTTAGAGCAGGGCCAGAGTGGCCGTACTGGGCATCAGGCTTTTCCGCGGGAGGCTGGAAGGGTGGGCGCTGCTTTTGTTACTGGGGCCTGTTTTATAGGAGTGCAGTAGTTTTATAAGCACTGCAGAGTTCATTGTATATCCAACAGTTTTCATGCAACAATAAAACTGTCAAGGTAACTCTGGAGATTAATGAACCTGCAGGAGAGAGATCGGAGTTTTGACTAGTGGCAGTTTTGACTTATCTAAGGTAGCGCAGAGGATTCATATGCCTGCAGCTAAGAGCATGGACTATGCAGATCACAGAACAGTATTCAATATGCGTAGCTCAGTAAGATACAGCTTTTGTTATATAGATCTTTTTGTTACTGTGCAGTTCACAAATTACAATCATAATCTAGCACAGTGAACCATGAACTGCCATCAAAGAGCTGCGTGCAAACTGCAAGGTACAGGTTAGAAAGTTATGCTTTTTTCCCAGTCTTCCATTATCCTAATTTTGCTGATTTTTTTTTATTTTAGTAGAAATAAATTGTTATTAGTAAAGTGAACCCTAAGCACTGTGTTAGGTTCTGACTCCTGAATTTATGCTTCCTTAGACCAAGTATTCTTAAAAATGCCTACCAGTATGGATTACGTGAATCCTACACCTTGTGGTCCCCTTTGTTTTATATAACATTTTGTATAGACTGAATTGTGCTTGTATGATTCATTGTCTGTGTGTGATGTAAGGTGCACCAGCACCCTACATCGGTAACAGAGGCACTATAAAAGAAATTAAATACATATAAGAGAGGGGCTATGGAGAAATGAGAGGTGATGGTGAGGGAATCATTGAAGAACTCCCATAAAGATTGCTGCTTCCTGGTGCACTGTAAGGTTATCATTCACTATTCACTATGCTTTAAAAACGAATACAATTGAACACATAATGGACCGCCCCCAAACCGCATTGTAGTTGTCAGGCTTGCATGCTATGCACCCTATGGGGGCTTGTCTGACAAAATTTGCCAGTGCTGCTTTGGGTTCCGAGTCCAGCCCTGAGGAGCAGCCAAGGTAAAGCTGCAGACTAAAATAGATCTTTACGTTCAAGCATAGGTAGGAAAAGGAATATTCTTGCAGTTAGACAATGTGTTTTGTGCCGTACAGATTTGTCAAGGTATTATCTGGTGGGAAATATGAGAAAAACAGGACCATGAGGGAAAATACATTGTTTTAAGGTGTATTAGAACCACAATCACACAACGTTCCTCATTATGACCTTAAAGCCTCAGACTAGGGATCAAAAAAGGACTGTGAAGTAATAATTCAGTCAGGTGGTTTTTGCCCCAGCAAAAAACATAGGACTCAGATCTGCCAAATTTCAAGCAGGTTCACCAAATGACAAGTCAAGAGAACATGACGTGTAGCCGAAGACTCTCGGCCTGGGTACGATGATTGGTTGGGCCTTGAGCCTAGTGGTGGCGATCAGTGGCCAATGGCCATGCACACGTGGTTTTGGTGGGACAAGTGCTGCTCACACCCTCACCTTTTGTCCAGAGACCACTGCACAGGACCTTAGGCAAAGCACAGCTAGTTTGGGTGAGATGGGGGGGCATTGCTCATGGCCACAACACAACATGAAAGGGAGAATCCCTATCATCATACACAGTCTACTTAATTGACTAGGATACAGTATGTGAAGATAAGGGAGTCACTTTTAAGCTGTGCTTCTGCTTTGAAATGCATCAGGCTGGCGGTGCTCCCATGGGCATTCTGACCGCGGCGGTACAGCCGCGGTCAGAAACGGAAAACCGGCGGTGTACCACCGGTTTCCCGCTGCCCTGGGGAATCCTCCATGGCGGCGCAGCTTGCTGCGCCGCCATGGGGATTCCGACCCCCATACCGCCATCCTGTTCCTGGCGGTTTTGGCCGCCAGGAACAGGATGGCGGTAAGGGGTGTCGTGGGGCCCCTGGGGGCCCCTGCAGTGCCCATGCCAATGGCATGGGCACTGCAGGGGCTCCCGTAACAGGGCCCCACAAAGATTTTCAGTGTCTGCCATGCAGACACTGAAAATCGCGACGGGTGCAACTGCACCCGTCGCACCCCTTCCACTCCGCCGGCTCCATTCGGAGCCGGCATCCTCATGGAAGGGTGTTTCCCGCTGGGCTGGCGGGCGGCCTTCTGGCGGTCGCCCGCCAGCCCAGCGGGAAACCCAGAATACCCGCGGCGGTCTTTGGACCGCGCAGCGGTATTCTGGCGGTTCCAGCCAGGCCGGCGGCTTCCGCCGCCGGCCGGGGTCAGAATGACCCCCATAGTAACTAATCCCTGTTACAACAATGTTATCCAGACCTATTTACAAAGTAGTAGGTACCCCACAGGACGGCGCAGTAATAGTGATTAGTGTCAAAAGTGACAAGAAGTGCGTTCTGATTGTAAAAACGAAGTGTTGACTGTAGAGCAGTTAGAATTCGCAATACACAGACTCTAATCTGGATTGAAAGCTGTACAATTATATAATACAGTCACCACATATATATCTTAGTACTTCAAACTTCTATATTATGATGCTTGAGTGAAGTCTTCATCAGGACAAATCAAGGGACACACAATAACCCTAGTGAATCATTCCTAATAAGAAGGTAGGGCAGAATCCTGTGCAAAAAGTGAATCATGCCACTTTCACTGTTATTTCAATCAAATGCATCTGAAACGTCCACTGTGAGCAAGGCAAAGCTAACAATGGGGCCTGGTTTCACTTAGCATGTTCAGTGTTCACGAATAAACTGCTGAATAATCAATATGCAGTGGTTGTGCTCGTCGGTCGTTGGCTTGTACAGTTTTCGTTGGCTCCCTGACACCAGGAATTTCTATTCTTTGCCTCGTAATGCAACCTACACAGCATTTACGGCCGTTATCCAGGCCCTGCGTGCTGGCAGCTATGCTTTGAAAAAGCTTGCATGGCTTAATTTTTTTTCTTTGTAAATTAATTTGCAGATAGCACATTGAATATGAGACACTACACATCCTATTTTTTTACAGAACTGTGCTGACAAGGTTGCCTGCTGTCCATCTTTATTTTGCTAACTTTAACAGACAGGTGATGCTCACAGCAGCCTGGATATCCCCCGGGGAAAAACACATCCACGGTACTTTGTCATTCTTCCGGAGGCACATCCAGTGGAAGATGGAGCATGGGATGCGAAAGGCATCATTTGTGAGGTTTACACTGTCTCTCCGGGATCATGAATCTGATAGATTTCTGAGGAGAAGCATCAGGAGCTTACTGTTGACACACTGACTGTAGCACTTCCTGGATGGGAGCTGAAACTTCATATCTGTTGCATCCGGCCTCTGCTTGAAAATGAATTGGAAATAGTGTGAATGGGGCTACACCAATAAAATGTAACACAATTTTGGGTTGCACCTTTCAGAGAGGCAAAGGAGTTATAGGATGCTTGTAAACAAGCAGCAAATGGACAACACTGATTATCTGCCTTGGGTTCAGCGTGTAAAAATACTCAGATTGCCTTGAGGCTCCTTGTGGGTTGGGTTGCCTCAAACTCATGATCTAAATGTCCCCTGCTGCAGAGAAGAAAATGCTAATGAAAGGGTTGTAAGTCACTATGCAGGGGTCAACAATATCTATCATCTTAGGAAAGTATGGTATCCACTCCATCGTAAAAGTTAGTATAATATTTACACTTCTAACCCTTACATCTCCTTACCTTAATGCTCTAGTGGTAGTTGATGTAGTGAATGGAATATCTTTGTCATGCAATATATTGCCTGTGCTACAGAGACTCTTCTCCCCCAACTACTGAAAGAAAATATGGTGCAAAACTGTTAAATGCTTGTTTGAAACAGTCTTGGGTCCAACATATTTATGCAATAAAGTTCCATCTGGCTAGGACATTTTTGAATACCTTATCTTATCTTCTTAGATCTGCCTAGAAGCATATACTTTGCTTCCAATTAAAGTTGGGAACTTTGCCACTGGGTAGCTTTACACAGAGTTGGGCTTGAGGAATTCTAATCCGTGTCAATGCGATCCCACCGTTGTAGAAGATGTAATGTGCTTTCTTTTTATCTGCCCTCTTAGAAAAGTGTACAGAGTTATTGGTTAAAACCAGTACTCCTGGATGATAGTATCTCCCGTCCAGCACAGGCCTTAAATCTGTGTAAAAGAACAGAATTCTTGTGAACGCAATATTGTATGAGAAATATGTGAACCAACTTGGGTGACAAGATGCACTATTGTTGGCTACTGATTATTAGCTGGCTACTGTGTTGGTAAACTTTGGCTACTGATATGTCTTCTCTAATTAATTGTTATATTTACTTATACATTTTGATATAGCACAGATGTTAACCAAAGGTGATAGAACGCTTTATAAGAATCATGGTAGGGTAGCTAGATTGAAGAACATGAATAACTAATTTTTGAAGGATTGGGACAAGGGGATTTTGAGGTGAGAGGAGGCCCTGCTAATCTATGCGTGAGTGATTTTTAAGGTGGGAGAGTAGATGTGAAATATATTTATTTTCAATGTAATTTCATGTTGTAATATATTGTATTATTTTTTGATGTTCAGGAATGTTTTATTTTCCAAATGAACAATTCTGACAATGACAATGAGTTGATAATGACAGAAGTCCCCACATATTCTCTCCACTAAGCACCTCTGCAAAGGATACAGTACAAAGAGGTTATGGGGGACCTGAGGGAATTAGTATTATTGCAAGCAGTTTCCAGAGATCTTTGTTCTGACACTCTTGTGCCTGTTCCCAAGGACTCGCCTCGGCTTCTGATCTTCCCAGTGCCTGTTGTCAGGGCCTGGAGCGCCTTGACTCCAAGCCACTGTTCTATTAATTCTCACATGAGCTTACACAAACAATTGCTAACTCGTCCTTTCTCTGATAAGTGTTCAATTTCCTTCCAAAGTAATCTCTCATTTACATTTCAATTCAAGGAGTTGAGGAAGAACAAATGTTGGTCATAGATCTATCTGTTGTTTTCTTAGCCCATGGGGACACCCCCTTATCTGCTCTCCCCAAGTTTTTCTGTGCCCTCCCTCCCAGAAATGTTATTCCTCCTATGCCCTTGAAGGCGCAGTAAGTGTAGGGGGTGAAAGAGTAGGAAATCTCTTGACATTTCTCATCCCTGGTGTTGGGCTGGCTCAACCGTGGGAAGCTCCCAATGAAACGTTTGAGACACTGCAGTCTTGTGTGTTTTTAAACATATTTATCATTCGTATGGGGAAACTGTCCTATGCATGGCTGGCCTTTAGCATGAGTGAGCTAGGCCCACGCCCAGGGCGTAGACCTCTGGAGAGTGCTGGAGCTGTGTGCAGCAGCCCTCTATCCGGCATAGCTAGCTCCACATAAAAGTGCATTTAAACACTGTTTCTGGAGCAAGTTAATGCTTGTGTCTGTATTTTGACTGCTTTTCTGCCAAAAGCTCTAATTTCACTTGCCCACCGCACCTTCTGCTTTCCCCTCCCATTTTTTCAAACTGACAGTTCTAGGGGACAATTAGAAGGGGTGCCAAATTTGGAGCCAGATTTATACTTTTTCACGTAAAACTGCATTAGCGCAGTTTTGCTTGAAAAAGTATAGCGCCAGCAAGCACATTACAAGACACTGGCCAGGTGCCATATTTATGGAATGGTGCTAGCCGGCGCTAATGCCCTGTTAGCATCCTTGGAAAGGATGCTAACAGGGCGGGGGAGGCGTAGGGGAAACCGGGGCTTGTGAACCGAATTATGGTGTTACACTGTTTATAGGCAGAAAAATTGCTTCTAAGCAGTGTAGCGCCATTTTCTGGAGCACAACACCTATGGAAATGGCTTCTGTCTTATTAAAGACAGGGTCCCCTGGGCATGGCCATTGGGGCTAGTGCCGTGCAGGAGGCCCCAAGTCAGGGCCCCGAGTGGGGAAAAATAAAAAAATAAAAATACTTACTGGAATTTACCTGGGATGGGGCCCCCATCCTGTGGTGTCCCTCTGGTGTGGGTGGATGGTGGTATACCTGTGGCCAGGGAAGGGCACCCATGGGCACTCTCAATGGTCTCTGATGATGAAAATATGCCTACAGGTCCCCTTAAGCCTGACCCAGGCGTTAAATAATGGTGCTAAGCAAGCTTAGCGCCATTATTTAAGGCCCCCCAACCCCCTGTGCTGGATTTTAGCACTGGGGGATAAATGTAGAGCTAAAGCCATATCGTCCTTTTCTGGACGGGAACGCCTACCATGCATCTCATTGACGCAAGGTAGGTTTTCACGTCCACAAAACGACGATTACTCCATAACTTTGGCGCTAGATGTGTCTAGCGTCAAAGTATAAATATGGAGTTAGGTTTGTGCTGAATTAGCCTAAAAGAAATGATGCTAATTCAGCACAAACCGAGTATAAATATGGGCCTTGGATTGGCCCAGGGCGCTCTCTGAGCAAAGGCCAGCTCTAAGCTTATTTATACCTAGAGGATTCGTGTGGTGTTAGACATACCCCGGCGCCGCTTCTTCGTGACAAAGTACATCATTTGATGGGCCGCTGGGTCATCTGAGAGAGCGCTTCCCTCGTTAGTCAACCGAGCAATTATGTCGTTTGAAGCCATGTCGAGCAATGATGCCAGGCGATAGTACAAGGTGGATAGGCAAGGAACTCGGCTAGGCAGTAGCACCCTGGGGCCTGCCAGATGTTTGCACAGCTGCGCATTTAAACGAATCTATAAACCACAATTTGTGTATGCTGATTTTGATAAAACGTCTTCTACGCTGACAAGTGAGCTGCAGCGAAATATACTTTATGCGCGTGCTGCGGCAATACGCTGGGACTGATCAGAGCGGATTCAACTGAAATACCCCGCGACATTAGCCACCGCGAGAGCCATCTCTCTTCGGAAGCAGGCGAGGAGCTATTTAGTTCCCTTCGAAATGAGCATTTTCTATTCTGCAAACGACCCGGGATTTAATTGAAATTGTAGAAAGGGTTAGAACAGTCAGAGAGAAGAATTGAAGGCGAAATTGCAAGCATGACCCAGACGCATTCATCTTCATTCTGACAAAGAGACTGCAAGGGTGTTTGTTGCTCTCAATAAAGAACCGTTTTACTCACTCTCTGCCTAGTGTGAGTAGAACTTTTTTCTGTTAATTGGTGGACTCGGTCGCCCACTGCTGGCAGAGCCTTTGCTATACGCATAGATTAGCCTTTCCCTGAACCCATGCCATCTTAAAATAGTGTCGTGCAGCGTTTATCATTGTTGCCACCACTCCAAGAAGGCCAACACTGTGCTTCTAAAGATGGAAGCTAAGTTGGAATTTTAAAAATAAGATATATTGTGCACAATCAACTTGCAAATCGTGCGCCCTCTGATAACGTTTAATTGTATTTTTGCCTCACAAGTAAATGTCCCTAAGTTTAAGTTAGGGCAGGTTTTATTTTTTCCACTTTTATTCCTTTAATGTAACATCAATGTGCTTGTAGTGAGTGTATGTCTGTTTTATTGTGGATGGGTAAGTGGGTGAACACAAGAATGAGTCAGAGTGAAAGAATGTATGAGTGAGAGAGAGTATGTATGATGATTTATGGAGTGCCTAAACTCCTCAGTGACTGGAGGTGCACCTTCATTTCTAAGCCAGGAGCAACACACAGACCTTTCTAAAATGGCATAACAAGGATTCCCAAAGTGCAAATCTTCTACCGCGAGAGTTCGTTATGGGGGTAACGAACTTCAAAACCCTTGCCTACTTCATAGGCAATCAATATCTCAGCCCTTCTACCTTTGTCCTAACTTTTTATACTAAAGAGATCAGGTCTTCTGTTTTGTTGAGCGTAACCTTTCCCATGAGGCAAAAAGTGAAATAAAAACTAAATTTTTTCAGAGGAAGCACATAACTTCTGCCCAATCAAAATCTGTGCTCAAAGTAACCAATGTTTGGTGGAGGTAAAGTCCAGCTCTGATTAAAGCTTTTTAAAGCTCCTTTCCTTTTAATCACATAATATTTGATGATAGCCAGCTGTCAAGCAGACCTAAAAATGGTTAGAGGGATAAATCCCCCAACACTACCAGTAAACTGCTGAGCGGAGCGCCTGAAAAGCAAGTTCCATCAAGAGGATAGTTTAGTGATTAAGCAAGTGAATGCGGACGTGAGAGCATTGCATGATTTACAGCGGTTCCCTGACTAACATGTTTTGTTAGGACACACTGCAAAATATTTTGCCCGTAGGTGTCAATATTGTGCAGTAGGTAGGAACTGGAGATGAAAAAAAGAAATACAAAAATTTTCAATATTTTGTAAATTAGGAATCCCCTGACTCCTGAGTTAACTTCATACTGCTGGAGTGGACTCGCCTCCTTTGGTAGGAGATGATTTTCACAAGTTGGGGGAAATGAGTTGGTCAAAGTAATATTGGTGCTAAAAAGAGCTGAATGAGGACGAATCCAAAATAAGAAAAATAGATCTTATTGTGTATACATAGTTATATTTTGTATATTACATCTTATTTATGATTACTTATCTATTACTTCATTAAATTATTTAAGTAGGTTCATGTAGCATGAATTGTATCCCCTTAGGAACATCTCAGGGGCCTTTGCGCATGATCTCCAGGCCGCACTTTTCATTCTACTTTTCCAGGTGGGCTGTCAGCTGCCAGGTTGCTGTCAGAGCTGCATGGGCTGCAATGACCCAACCATGAGAGCTCCAGCACTTTGTGCCAGGGGTTGTAGGTAGTTGGCACCACAATTTATTTTTGGGAGCTGGGAATTATCTTTCATTCATAGTCTTTGGCACTAACAACAGAGTGGAAGAAAGAAACTGGAGAAAGGAAGAAGGGAAAAATAGGAATGCAGTGGCGATGGGAGAAAGCAGGGAAGAAGAAGAACCTGCATGAGTGAGAGAGAGATTCGAAGTGTAAGGTGGTGGAAGAAAGGGGAATAAGGTGCAATCAAGCCTAAGAGCCTCGTATTTGGCAACGTCTGCAGTCAGCAGCATTGGTGGTGGGCTCCTAAGAACACCAGTGGCCTGCTCCATACATTTCTATTTGAAATTGAGCCCTTGGGATAGATCGGAGCATGCAGTGAGTTAACTGGAGATTGGTGAGGGCACCATCTTGAGTTTTATCACACGGCCGGTAAGGCCACTCGAGCAGAAGGTGAGATCTGGTTATTGGTTGGAGGTTTGCAGAGAAAATTGGTGTATTATCTTCGGTCTGACCAACTTTTTAGCAGGCCGGACCCATTCAGCTATCTCACCAATCTACTACCTACCTTTGCATGTTTCAGAAAGGCTCTGGCAAACTTTACAGAAAAATGTTTGCTCAGGCAGCAGAAGGTTTCACAGCCCTCATGGGAATCATCAAAGGAAATAACTATGCATTTCACTTGCAGAATTCATATTTGTGATGATATGTGAAAGCGCCAGCATACATTCCGCTTCCAGAACACTTCACTTTAAGGGTCCTTTTTATGAGGAAGTCTGCTCTCTTTTTTCCTTAAATTGCCTATAAATCGTATGCTACATAACTATACTCTGCCCTCACTAAAATAATAGATTATGTGTGCCTAAATCCTTCTATTTGATCAGCACAACAGCTTTCGAATACAATGTGTGTGACACATTTACTCAAATAAAAGGACGTATTGTTTATACGTGATGGTGTAATGGAATAAATGCAAAAATCAAAGCTGTGCCCTTTTCTCCGCCATCAGGAACAGCGCACGGTCATACGTACATGCATGAATTACCTCAAGGTGGCTTGGACTTTCAGATAACCGCACCGCTGAGCTATGCTGTTGTTCCATAATTCCCTTCTGATTCCAGTCACTTTCCTGACAGATAAGTAAAGCATTCAAGGGCAGACAAAGAGCCGGGGGCAAACAATCTCTCAGAATATTGGTAGATGTGAGACTTAAAATGAGTCCTGTCTGCAGAAGCCAGAGGGTCTACGTTACTGCTCCAGTGAACACAATGGAACTACCCTTGAGGGACAGCGCTCCACCCAAGGGAGATATGTTCTATCAAATGGAACAGCCCAATGACCTCCAAAGGTCGTTTGCAAAGAACCTCATAATCTCAGCAGGTACGTGTCATTGCCACTATTTTTCCAATATCATCACTTCTCAAACGACTTATCTCCTCCCTCCCCCGACGACCCTATAGCAGTCGCTGCAGTCCCCTTTGAGCTAGGACCACTGAATTTGATAAAAACCTTGTGGAGGGTGCTTATGAACATGGCCACATTTTCATGAACTTGCCTCATAATTCAACTGATGCTGCTTAAATTGCAGATTTCTAGCTCAGACGGATCAGAACTTACTCACACACAAACCATGCATATTCAAACTGACCTACATCAAGGTGGAAAGGATAACACATTTGTTTTACTGTTCACTCATATTTATCTTTACACTGCAGTGTTATCTAAGTACTTTTATTTCCTTAAATCACTAGTTTTCAGAGGGCATCTCCTTTTAGGATATTGCAACTAGAATCCTGAAGTGCCCCCTTTTCATTTGTAAATTACAATACTGCCATGATTGAACGTGAAAGTAGGAAAGAGGTGATCCAGAGGTCCTATAATGTTAAAGCAGCCTGATTCTAATCAATGATATTTTTTTAAAAATAGGTTGAATCCCTAAAAAAAAAAAGCAATGCATCTTTTATTACAAGAAGTGTGTACTCGTAGGTTTGTTTTCTTGTGAGTGTGAAATTGGATGCCTTTCACACAAGTTATGCTTACTTTGGGGGATAGAAAGGGTAGCATCATTAAATTGTCATTTTTGTGCATCCTGGCAGAAAAGATCATTAACTGCTGAAAAATTATCATTTGGACTCGGGCCTGCCGAATGAGCATTGTTTTATTTGTTAAGAAATATATGCTCTTACTGTAGTATGGAGTTACTCAATAAGTAGATAAATAAGACCAGAGAACATACACATAATTTGCCTTTAACCACAAAATTGCTGTAGAATTTGTTTTCCCCTCTCCCATTATGTCGTTGTCCATTGCTGCTTTAAATTCCGATCTTTCTGGTAACTGACACTACTTCAGTTTATGTGGGTAGGCAGAGAGATCCTACCACATTAAGCTTGCACTCAACCTAAAATGAACATTTAGACAAAATGTCTAAGGGTCCTGTAGAAAGGCTTCTGGCACTGGGCTCACCCCTGAGCTCCCTACTTGTATTGAACTAGTCAAAGAAACTGCGCTAGGACACCATGCTCAAGTACTTCTTTTCTGTCTATGTCAAAATGGCATCCACTCCATTGCACCAGGTGCTGTAAGCATGGCCTGTGATCTTCTTGTACATGCACTGTCTTTGTCTCAAAATCACTGGCAGGTGCATTACTGTACTAAACTAGTGATCCTGAAATGAGCGCTTCTTTCGAGACTAGCACAGCATTCGTCCACAGACAACAGTGATTTCCTTACAAAGGGTTGGAAAATCGATTTTTTTGTCATTTGTTTAAATAACAGCCGTTATTATTACGGCATTTACAATTGTTAGACTTTTATGCAGTGGTTTTCTTGGTAACAAAATTGTAAAACCGTTGGAAAATATTGAATTATGCTTTGAAACACAAAAGGGGCATATTTATACCCCCTAGTGCCATTTTGTGCTACATTAGCGTCATTTTTCTTGACTCTAATATGGCCCAAAGAGCCCAAAATCCTTGCACCATATTTACAAAGTGGTGCAAATTGTGCTACTTTGTAACCCTTTGCACTACATTATGCCTACGTCAGGCATAATGTATGCAAAGAGGGCGTTTTCCCGTGGGGGGGCTGAAAAAATGGTGCAAGGAAATCTCACAGATTTCCTTGCATAATTTTTATGGCACTTTTAACACCTGCTCTGAGCAGGCATTAAAAGGGGGCTTCCATTATTTATAATGGGCCCCTATGTACTCTGTAGGAGTAGCACCAATATTTTGGAGCTAGTCCTGAATAGTACATCAATAGCATCAATAAAAATTACGCTTTTGCATCCTATCCTGCACCATGCTGCACCGTATCTTAGATACAGCACACACATGTTGGTGTTAGGGGGCGCCGATGTCCGCAAGGAAAGTGGTGCTGCACCAGTTGCAGCCCCACTTTTCTTAAATATGCCCAATAATGTGCTCCCCTAACCACAATCTGTCCTGTAGAGATCGAATATAGCCTTAGAACCCACTGTAGCGGGCTCTACCGGCTATTAAAGGCCCGCTCCCGCGTTAAAGGCCCGAGCCGAAGGAGAGGGCCTTTAACAAGGGAGAGGGCCTTTAATAGCCGGTAGAGCCCGCTACGGCGGGTTCTAAGACTATTAGAACATTCTGCCATCACAGGGCAGAATGTTCTCATAAATAAAACAGAGGCTTCACGGAACCAGAGGGGATTAAAATCCCCTCAGGTTCCATGAGGCTTTGTTTACAGCTGTTGCTGTGAACAAAAAAGATTGGAATGTTGGCGCTCCGGGCTTTTACCGGCCAGTAAAAGCCCGGAGCACTCCATTGTTTTCAATGGAGCTACCAACATTCCAATGTTGTAATAAATATTTCTACTATGCCAAATCTAAAACTATTGGCTTCGATAACGCTATTGAAACAATATTTTATCAGCTCTCTGTTTGTAAGGCATGAATACGCCTTAAAACGAATATAGTGAAGCCAATGGAGTGCCTTACAAAAAATACGCTGAAAGTGCAAAGCACCATTTAATGGTAGAGCAGCCTTTAGTCCATATTAAGGCCCCTTCTGTCCCATAGTACGGAATAGACGAGTGTTGCGTTAGTGTCTCTGCATTTATGAGTGGCCGTTACAATGTCTCTTTACCAATGCAAATGTCTCTAGCGAGAGGTACTCAGTTTAGATTTAGGGCTGACAGACCCCCTTGTAGGCATCTTTCATATAGTAGATGGTGCAGTCACAGACTGCAGGCCTCATGGTGGGGCTCCTGACTTCCTCCGAAGGCCAGGTCAGAGACCTCATGGGCGCTATGTTCTGAAATAATATAGTGGCTACTTAGCATAGCTCGCCACAGCAGTGTAACAGGAAGTGAGGATACATACCTGTGATTTTAATTGCCATAGGCTTGTTTTTTTAAATGTCCAAAGTTCTGTGTGACCACCTAAGATGCAGTTTCTCCAGTCATCTACCTGTGTGGTTGTACAGTGTGTGGGGCTGCAGATCTGCACCTCCTTCGTGTCTATCATTTGCCACATCTCAGCAGTGAACAGTTAAACACCCACGAGTTAGATGTGTGTGGTCCTCAGGTCACAGGTTTAGATGACCCCAGTGCTGCCTTCAGCATTCCATCCTTCTAGGCCCACGTCAGGAGTTCCAGGTTAGAATGAGTGATCATACTTGTATACACAAATGTTCCACTGAAGGCGCTTTGGATACATAACATACATTAACACACGCTTCTGTTATAAAAAAAACACGTCGCTATTTCTACCTTGAAATTGTCATGCTGTTGTTTTGTCCATGACATGTTATTTTAGCTGCCAAATTAAAATCACAGTTTGTCCCGCATCCCATTTTGAGAAGCTAGACAGGAAGGTGGGCGACTGCAAACACGTTCTCACCTCGTAAATGCCCGCAAATGACAACGGAAGCAACTGAAGATTTTTTTTTTCTTACAAGCGGCACTCGGCATAATGCGAGTGCTAGACATTTGGAAAGACTAGAGGAAACCACTTGAAGGACAAAGTTTCAAGAGAGCCGGTTACTTTATGTGTAGTTTTTCGGGTCTCACCTGCAGCCCATTTAAAAGCTTTAATCATTCTAGAGATTACAAACGCTGTTGCCAAAATCAAAACAGTGCAATCCCCCGCTCTCCTATTTTTGCACCACTTTTTAAGGACAAGGCCGCTTCAATCCTGGTCAAACTAGGTTTTATTGTTAATGTTGAAATAAAGGGGTGAATTCTGTTCTTTAACTTTAAAACGTTTTAAACTGAGATTTAGATTGAGAACAGTCTTGGATGCATGGATCCACCCTCAGAAATTGTGACAAAAAAGCATTTGTAATGTTTTTTACGACCTGCATAATAGTACCTGCGCACTAGGCATCACACGTAGTGCCAACTGGCACAACGGTTCTACACCAACAATGTGTATCGCTGGCACATTGGCCACTAGGCAACATGCTTTAATGGGGAGTGAAGGTGGTTTGAAATTCCCCCATTTAAGAAAGTTATAAGGGAGCAGAAGATTCCTTGTGGTCCTTCAAAGGTACGCAGTGTTATGTTATATGATGTTATGTTACTATGAGTTTATCACCAATTAGGTCTCTTGGAGATGGGGATTAAAGGCAAACTGCAGTGGGAATGAGAATTATGTGGTAGAAAAGTTGGGTAGTAAAGCACCATTACCTACTCGATATTTGAACCTCCATCCTTTAAAATCTTCTACCTTTGTATAAGCAAATAAAAGACCTGTTGAGGCTCTAAGGTTGGAAAATGGAGGTTAATACTGTGGTGCAGGTGGGTTTTAAGAGGTGAATGAAATTGCGTCGGCTACCTCTAGCATTTTCGATACCATATGCAGGTAACAGATCCGGTGGCAGGTTGTAATCAGTTGTTTTGCTTTCCTCGCCATATAATATATTTTCATGCCCTTTCAACACCAGAATTATGTTTTGTACGGAATGGACTGGTGAAGCAGATTTCCCTATCTATAGCTCTTACTAATCTAACTTCCTCTGTGGCAGACAGTTCGAGTTTTGTAATTTATACCCGCTCACGCTCAGTGTCTTCATACATATGGCCCTCCAGTTTTTCTAGTGGGTAGATGAAATAGCTTGATATAAAAAATATTCTTTGTGGTGTGTTCCTTACTCATAATCACTCATTACGCTAATAAGCTGGTGCAGGGCTCCGCTTCCCAGGATGGCGTGATGCTAGGGGAACAATATGTGGTTTATTTAGGGGAAGGCTGGGTATTTGTACCGACCACTGCATCTCATTTTCATCTAAGATCACAAACGCAAGCTCAAATGTTTGGAGCTAATTTGAATTTCAAATATGGTTGTCAGAACCTGATTAAAACAGGAAGAAAAAAAGGCAAAAATGAAACAAAGTGGCCTTCTCTGTTGCGCATCGCCGGCGCGAGCTGTTATTGATGGCTGCAATGCAGCATTTAATGCTCCCTGTCTCTCGCGCTCTCTCTCTCTGTAATCGCAATCAGCACCATAACAATGAGCCTCTTTGATTTCAATTTAAAATAGAAATGTAACATTTGCTAACTATTTTCCGCCCGAGGCAGCTGCAGTTTTTGGCTTCAAAGATCACTCTGTCTTTACCATCCTTTCTGTCTGGAATTGAAAACATTGAAAATGTATGCTTTGCACAGGGCTTGGACAGCTTATTCTATTTCCAGGATCATGTTGTTTGTAAAGGTCAGCCCACACTCTCTTTGGCTCCATGGTTGTTTTACCTTGTTTTCTAAACTGGAATTCATAACATGGGTGCCACACACCTCATAACTCTCATAAGAAACCACAGTCTCATAAGGAAGTTCGGGGTCAACCTGTCAAATTTGAAACACAGATACAGGTCTTCAGTAGCAGGAACACCTGGAGGGGTAAAATGGATCCCCAGGAGTACATCACTACAGCTGTGTCTCTTGCAGGCGTGGTTCGCGGGGGCTACAAGAGGCGGGCAGTCCGCAAGGGGGGATTAGTACAATTAAATACATTAAAAATAAACTTACTGCCAATCTTGGTCACCTCAGCAGCAGGCAGGCACAGGCTCCCAGCCTGCCCTGCGGCCAATCCTGACGCTCCTCAGAGCAGTGTTAGGATTGGCTGGGAGTGCCCAGCTAGGGCACTCCCAGGCAGACTGGGAGCCTGTGCCTGCTCTCTCCAGCCCGGCAACACAGTGCCTGGCTAGAGAGAGCACAGTGCGCATGTGTGTTTGGCTGGCCCAAGACGGCCAGCCAAACATACGTGTGCACTGAGGGGAGTACACAGTATACTCCCCTCAGTGCTCGTCATCCCCAATGCCCTGCCTCTTTACCAATGAAAGGATAATTTATGTCAAGATTTAAGCATAAATGGCGGTGGACGTCACTGTGTCAAAGTTGGCAGAGTTGCGCACTGTCATTTTAAAAATGCAGGGATGCACCATATTTACAATAATATGGCGCACCCCTGTGTTACCCCTGCACCAGTGCAAAATTTGCTGCTGCACGCCAACACAACCACCAGTGCACCATAGTGCAAGGATGCCTTCATTGAGGGGGGATTGTTTTTGTGCAGGAAGGGACACCTTCCTCTACAAAAACAATCTTCAATGGCGATTTTCTCCTTCCATGTATTCTGCAAAATGCAGCACACATAGAAAGAGCAAAAAAAACCCTGGGGTGGCGTTAGATTTTGTCACTACTTCAGGTTTACGAAAACTTGTAAATCTTCGGCAGCGCCAATAGATAATGGGTGTTGCTGGGGCACGCCCACCGCAACACCCATTGCACGCCCCTTCCGCGCAAAGTGCTGCGTGTGAAGGGACCGTACTTACAAGGTGGCGTTAATCCAGAAAACGTGGCTTAACGCCACCTTGTAAATATGGTACAGTGCAGAACGCCACAAGCGAGTCACTAAAAGTGACGGTTTAGTGGCACTAGGGGCTCTTAAATATGGTCCTATGTTTTTAATCCTCTCATTGTTAAAGGATTTGCAGTGCTTGCTGCTAGCTGGGGGGTGGTACCGCCACTGGTACCTTCCAATACGTAGTAGTAATAAGATGGGCATAAACTTTTTCAACCCATTCTACGGTTGCCAACACGATTAGCCTCGACTCAACCGGAACCACCATTGATCTGCAGGAGATTATAACAGGGTCTATCAAGCAGCAATGAAATTTGCTGCCCTCTTGAGAGTACCTGCACTTCTGATCATGCCTGCAATATATTACATGTACACTGTACCATTGGCGGTCCCATTTGTCCATCAGAACAACGGTACAGAGGTTGAATTTGGAGGACAAGATGGGAACGAGTGATAGCCAGAACACCGTCAGACCACCAAAGGGAATCCGTTCGCCTGGAGCAGAACGAGTCTCATGGTAAATCATGAAAGCGGAAAATCCGGAGAAAGTAATTAAACATTTCTCTGTACGTTTGTTTGATGCCTGTGCAAAGCACGGCGAGAGAAATGGTTGCTTGGGTGTGATTTAATTAAAAGAAAGATTTAGAAAGCAGACTTTGATGACACATTCTCCCTTAGGCCTTGTAAGCTTTCCTTTACGTTTCAGGGCATTCAAGGTACCCTTCTGCCTGTACTGGTATGAATTCTCTTGCAATCTGGTTACAATTACTATTCGTAATGGGGTTACAATTACTATTTGTAACCCCACCCCAAGGGGGGCAGCCTGTAACAAGCATTTCATTTGCAATGCAATGGGTCTCGCATTTGCTCGAGTTAGAGCTATTGGCGTTGTAAATTCCTTACTGGACTTTTCTTGCACATAAATTGAAAATGAAGTTTAAAACATTAGTTGACATTAGCGAGCTGATTCAAAGCACGATGGCCGCCATGAGCATGAGCGCGAAGGAGAGACACAAAGGTTAATAGAAGTTTGCTTGCAGTCAAACATACTGACAATTGTGCAAATTATCCATGTAACAAGGGCAGTCTGCAAGGCAGTAGCAAAACCGGCTCAAGGGGGTACAAACGTAAAGCTTTTATAATGATGATAAGTGACTTTTTGAAAGGCAGGCCAACAGGCTAGTGAAAATGCTTGGTGTGAGATGGGCGTAGCTAAAAGACCACAATTCTTAAAACAGGTCAAAGTGCTTGCGCGCTCGATTAGTGCGGTGCGTCAGGGGCTAATTTGTACATCCTTGTTTAACTCAAAATGACTACCGTAGATTGTTGGGCAGGGAAGGCATTCTTGTGCTGCTAGTTTCTATTTGCAATGTTTCACAAACACTGGCCCACTTAAAAAGTATGTCTCCCCCGTGTAGCCCTACTTTGTGCTGCTTTTTCCACTGCAGTTCAGCAAGAACATACCATTGCAGTCCGATTTTTATGCAGAGCTTAGGAATTGATGGTTGCCAGTAATGCTGCAAACTCCTTGAAACACGGCACATTAAAAAAAAACACAAATGTAGATAATGGCAGATTCAGTGTCCCACCTTCCACAATCCATTGATAGTGGTAAGCTGGGTTGTTACACTTTCATCATGATGGCCGACACAAGAGCTTTTGGTGCTGAGGAGAGAAGGACCCCCTAACACGTATAGCCAGCGGTTGACTCGGTTCTTCGACAGTGAATGGGTGTGACAGTATTCTTACAGGCCTCTCAGAATGTCTCATCCCAGCTATAGAAATAGATGTTTAAATAGTAATTGGTGTGACCTTGGGCAACTCTCCTAATAGTATTATCATTCAATTCGAAAAAAACTATTTGGCAAAACTATATTAGAGATGTGTGTGTAAAAGAAAGAGCAGTGGTTAGAAAGTGAAAGGGAAAGGTAGATGTTAGCGAAGAAGCAGAGCGAGGAAGCATACAGGTGAAAGAGAAAGCAAGAACCCTAAAGAAGAAATAGGATGTGAGCGAATCTCGAAAGGAAAGAAAAAACGAAAAGAAGGAAAGTAGGAAGAAAATAAAGAAAAAACGTAGAGAGTGAAAAAGTATTTACATGCCTATAAAATATGAACATAGTATACACTGCCATGAGACTGCAGAGGAGAGATCGCTTCCACCCTCTCCACCTGTTCTACCCAAGGCAGCAGGACTTACCAGATAGAAAGCAGGGCACAGACAATGCAACCCCAAAAACTCAGACAGGTGAATGGACTCAACAGTTAGGCAGCTGGACCCGGCGCAGGTGCATAATGCAGGCCTCTGAACACCCTCCAGTGTGTGGGGGGTGCACCCTACAAGCACTCCCTTTCACTCTAAAGCCTACAGCTACCTGTGACATATGGAAATCCCAGGGGGCCCTAATCACATTCTGCCGGGGGCACATCATTTTGTGTTACACAACTACTCCGGTGTTGCTTTGAAAGATGAGATTTGCCACTTTCTGAGAGGCAGTGTGCAGCTGACGTGCAGCCCTCCCCCATCCATTGTTCTCACCCTGACACAGCTAGTCCAACTGTGGAGACAGAAAGGTAAGAGGTTGCTGGCGGTACTTCAAAGTGTGAAGGCGAAGAGAGAAGCGAGTAGCACGGGTGTGCAAACATTATGACAGAGATCCTGCATCTCATTGCACTGTCCATCCTTATGCACAAAAGCATTCTGGTGTGGCTCACAACTTCAGTTCAGGTCTGAGGTGACAGCTGTCCATGTTTCTGCTACATAAGGAGTCACCAGCACATGCCATGTACACCAGGCTTGAGCATGTGGTCTGCCGGCAAGAATCTGCACATGATAGAGGGTGGTGGGGGGTTTAACTGCAGCTGCCAAGAGATAGAAAGCCTCAACTCTCAAACAAGCCGGTTCAAAGCGCCACAGCTTCCATGAGCATGACGCGAAGGAGAGACACCAAAGGAACAACCCTTCGAGGAGAGATGAGAAGATGACTGCACTTCCTCCATTTGTGTAAACGTTAGAATAGAATTTGGAAAATAAGGTTGCCTCATGTTTCAACAAAGCTGTAATGAAGTTAGCAATAGCAGAGCAGCCTGAGAAGATTTATGTCCCAATAAAGGAGATAAGCAATGCCCTGTGTGTGTTGTCCTGAGTGCTGGCAGGGAGGGGTCCTAGAGAGAGAGAGACTTGTTGATAGGCTAAGCAAGTTTCACATTATTGCTTCTGGATTTAGCTACATTCTACCAGAAAGGGCATATTGTGGCTTTCGTGAGCAGTGAGCTAAACGATCCTGTGTTTCTTTTGTAAAATAAGCTTATTTTAGCAGCCAGAGGTAAAGGAGGACAGCAGTTGAATAAAGCCAAAACAAATGTCAGGGACATGGGAAGAGGCGGGAGGAAGGGAATGCTGCAATAAAAAGCAGGCAGCTACCAGCCTAAAACACCCACAGTGAAAAGAGAGCACCAAAGAAATAACAAAAACAGTCCGTCACAGGCAACAGATAAAGAAACCTGCTCTGAAACAGAAAAAGGAGGGAGACAAGGGCAGAAATGATCACTACCAAGCAAGAATTTTTAAAGCACACTGTAAACTACAAACTAATTTGTTTTAAGCCATAAGAAGTATACTAAAAGTATACACATGGTCGAACGCTTACTCTCCACCTAAAAAAAGAGGTCAGGCATGAAGAAGAGTCAGTGTTTTTTTTTATTTACAAGGTTTAGATATTGCCCAGCAAAAAGGGAGGAACCACAGGATAGAGGTTTGTGTCTTTTAGTACGTACACTTTCATATTTCCAGGCTGGTCATACAACTGCTACGTATTGTGCGTGCTCTGCCAGATGTTTTCTTCTTGGTCATCAGGTGTAGTGCAGTGCTTATATTATATGCCTTGTAGATATGCACCAAGTCTTTAATGTGACACGTGGGTGCAGGGAGGGCCAGTGAAATTCTCAGCATTATAATAATAATTTTACAATGATCTTGTCAAAGACTACAACATTGAGAACATTTTTCTGAGGAGTCAAACATGCTTCTGGGACACCCATCAACAATATAACACCTCCATCATGATGGTCTGGAACCAGAGACTGGGCAGCTATCCTACTTTGTATGAGATGGCTCTTTGTATAAGACACAGAGCCATAAACCAAGGCACTTCTCAATTATCATCCCATAACGCTCAGCCTACTATATAGGTCTAACTTGAAACCTGTTATTCTTTTACAAATATAGTGACCAACCTGAACTACCTGCAGCCATCTTGTGTAGAAAGCGCACATTGGGAACATTAAACATGCTACCCCTAGCTTAAAAATGTTGATGCTAACTACCACATCATGGATGCCTGACAGAATGACTTCTGGGCTAGAAAATGCAAACAGTTCACATGGGGACTACTTCGAGGACATGGCTCATGAGCGGTGATCAAGGTTCACATGTCCACATGTCCTACTGACACTCAAAAATGACCATTGTACTTGGCTATTAATATGCATTTATGGTTTAACAGACTGGACACAAAGGGTTAGGCAAGAGCCCGAAATGTATTCTCAGTGGAATTTACACAACAAAAGAAAGCATATCCAAAATCAACAGATGATGGTCGAAATGCAGAACAAACCAAACATTCACACTCAATCACAGATCTGGGCTTACTTCATCTGTTTTTTTGCTTGCCATGCCATTCCAATTTGGACCCAGCCATATGTAAATCAGTCTTGGCCCTCTTCCTAATGGGAATAGTCCAGCCCAAACTGCCAGGCCTGGTCCTCCTTAGACCAGAAACAAGCATCCTGGAACAGGTTTCAAGATATCACCCTTCATCAGCCAAACTAGCTCGCATCTGGTGGCACAGCAAGCAGAGAACTCACGTCTGGGCATACCCTTCCACTTAGGGTGACAAATGCAAAAACAACAGATGATGGACAGAATGCAGAACCAATCAAACATTCACCCGCCAGTCACATATCTGGGTTTAATCCATTCGTTTTTTTGCTTGCCATGCCATTTCAGTTTGGACCCAGCCATGTGCAAATAAGTCTTGACCCTCTTCCCAATAAGGACAGTCCAGCCTGAACTGCCAGGCCTGGTCCTCCCTGGAACAGAAACCAAAATCCTGGGACCGGTTTCATGGTATCACCCTTCATCATCCAGGCTAGCTTGAATCCAATGGCACAGTGAGCAAGGGACCCATGTCTGGCAATACCCTTCCCACTTAGGGCGACTTTAGCAACACTAAAGGGTGCGCCAAATTGATCTTTGTTGAGCTATTCAGTGGTGGGATACTTAATCTAGAGAAGGAACATATACATAATCTTCCCAAGTTGGAGCAGCAAGCTATTCATTTAACTGCACCTCCCCTTTGTCCCCTAAATGTTGGAATTGTGCACCTAACCAAAGCACCTGCTGCTCCCAAGGTGCAACATCAAAGTCCGATGTTCAATCAATACAGATGGTGGTGCACCAATGAGTCATAAAACAACTTTGTTTCTCAAATTGTTATGATCCAAAGCGTCTTTTATTCTCTTCAAAATTGAAAAAGAAAAGAGACATTCGTTTCGTTCACATAAATTCAAAACAATTGCATCATTTCAATTGGCACCACACAAAATGTTTCCGTAAAGTAGTCCAGTGGCTTCCCAGTTCGTCATATATGCAGTCATCATAATCTTAATAAATTCCAGTATTCACAAAGGTTTATAAAAGTGCGTCGTTTATATTGGCACCGACTTAACCATCATCCGCCACCATCTCGCCTTGATAAGCTTTCTTTCGATTTTAACTGAAACACCACTGTATAGCCAGAAGGATTTTGAGTGGTAACAATTGAAATGGCGCAATTGTTTTGAACTTATGTTAATATTGGAACTGACTAAGACTGTGATGACTGTGCATATTTGAAGAACTGGGAAACCATTGGAATACTTAGCAGTGAAAGATTTTAAGTGCTCTGAGGAAGTTCACATGTGGTGAATGAATCGTGTTGGCTGTTTTCTTTTTAAATTTTGAAGAGAAAAAAGAACGAGTTGGATCATAACTCATAATAGTCCCTACACAGTAGGTAATGCGAAGTATCTGATCACTGGCATTGTGCAATGCTCTAAAGAGACCTAAAAATATCAATGTTACAATCTTCTTCACCATTCCCTTCAATCTCAGGCCATCAAGCAAGCCCGATTCTTTGTCACAGACTGGACAGAAGACAGAAGGAAAGTATCTGTGAAGGCCTGAACTTCATACTGCTGTGGTCATATTACTCATTGTGTCCACGGAGTGCAACTGGTCTATGCGCCTGCTTTGTGTGCCCCGTGGTATTATGGTATTACATAAGGGGTTGCAGCCTCTTTCTGTAATAGTGAGTACTAGTGCATACGTAGCGCCTGTGCTAGAAGAGAGGACATTTCCCCTTGTTTGCATTTGGGTGTGTCTTATCCAAATGACGGAATTACTTTGCCTCTGCGCCCACACCCTATCATGGATGCAGATACAGAGGCAAACAGGCCTTTAGTAGGTGCACTTACAGCGTGCCACAAGCACTGTTAGTGTGCTTCCTGGCAGCAGGGCTCAGGAGGGAAGAAATGGGCTACCAGGACCCCCAGACATCCCCCTGCAGGTGAGTGCAGTAATTGCATCTGTCTGCAGGGGTATCTTTGTACCCTCTTTAAAACGCAGGCGGCCTGCCGACTGCACTATGAACGAGGGAGTGGCTTGGAAATAGCTGCTCCATTTTTCACAGAATGTGCTGTCCCTAGAGCATTCATAATTTTAGGACGCACTATCCAAGTGCGTGCAAGGCGCACCTTGTGAATGGTGCACCATAGCGCAAACAGGGACAGTGCACTCCATGTATTATACTGGCCCTCGTGTTTTAATTGCTGTCGGAATAGTCTCAGATTTCACACTTCCATAATGCGCCTTAGAACTGTAGCTCAGAAATTTCTTTCATTTTTCAGATGTTAGTGGTCTCTTTCAATTTGTTACATGTAGCAAGAGTTCCAAACCCCTTCGTGCTGCTTATATGACTCTAAAGTTTCTGGAATCTACCTTCCAAAACCGTGACTAGTTGGAGGTGAGATTTATCCATTCTGAATGAATGAATTCTAAATGAATTAACTTCTTCTTGAATGGCGATTTTGATTAGGATGCCCAGAAATATTGTGTTTCAGACCAACAAGGGGAAATCCATTAAAAACAAAGTTCAGCTAATGTTCCGTAGAATTTTAGGCCCATATTTAAAGGAAAATGACGGAGCACAACGCTGCGCCAAAATCGGCAGCGCCGCTGTCCGTCATTTTCACAATGCAGGGATGCTTTGGGCCATATTTATACTTTTTGACGCAAAACTGCGCTAATGCAGTTTTGCGTGAAAAAAATTAGCGCCGGCTAACGCCATTCTGAAGCACCATGCGGGCGCCGTATTTAATCAATGACGTTAGCCGGCGTTAGCCGCCGGCGCTGCCTGGTGTGCGTGGAAAAAAACGACGTACACCAGGCAGCGCCGGTGTAGGGGGATATGGAGCTTGGGCGCCAAAAAATGGGGCAAGTCAGGCTGAGGCCAATTTTTCGCCTCAACCCGATTTGCGCCATTTTTTACGACTCCCAACCCCCATAGAAATGACTCCTGTCTTAGCAAAGACAGGAGTCATGCCCCCTTGCCCAATGACCATGCCCAGGGGACTTCTGTCCCCTGGGCATGGTCATTGGGCATAGTGGCATGTAGGGGGGCACAAATCAGGCCCCCCTATGCCACAAAAAAAATTTAAAAAATGACTTACCTGAACTTACCTTAATGTCCCAGGGATGGGTCCCTCCAGCATTGGGTGTCCTCCTGGGGTGGGCAAGGGTGACAGGGGGTGTCCCTGGGGGCATGGGAGGGCATCTCTGGGCTCCTTCAGAGCCCACAGGTCCCTTAACGCCTGCCTTTTCCAGGCGCTAAAAAACGGCGCAAAAGCGGCCGGACGTCATTTTTTTTGACCCGCCCACTCCCGGGCGTGAATTTTGCCCGGGAGTGTAAATACGGCGCACATGCCTCAGAGTCAATTTTTTAGACGGGAACGCCTACCTTGCATCTCATTAACGCAAAGTAGGTGTCCACGCTAAAAAATGACGCAAACTCCATAGACTTTGGTGCTAGATGCGTCTAACGCCAAAGTATAAATATGGAGTTAGTTTTGCGTCGGAATTGCGTAAAAAAAAACGACGCAATTCCGGCGCAAACGGAGTATAAATATGCCCCTTTGTATTTAATTGAGTACGGCGCACCTCTGTGTTGTCCCCTGCACTGGCACTAAATTGAGCTGCCTAGCGCCAACATAGGCATCCTTGCACAATCGTGTTGAGGGGTTTGTTGTTTATGGGTGGGAACGTGTCCCTTCCTACACATAAACAATCATTTATGGCAATAGCACACACAGAAGTGCCAAAGCATCATTTTGAAATGATTGTTTCTGTGCAGGAAGGAACACCTTCCAGCACATAAACAATCATGTCTGTTTTTTTCTCTTTCTATGCGTGCTGCAGAATGCAGCACACATAGAAAAAGCAAAAAACGAGGAGGAATAAAAGTATTCCTCCTCGTTGTGCCTTGCTAACGCCACTCCTGGGGTGGCATTAGGATTTGGCGCTGCCTCAGGTTTACAAAAACTCGGAAATCTGAGGCAGTATCAAAATGCAATGGGTGTTGCTGTGGCACGCCAACAGCAACACCCACTGCACAGCCCTTCCATGCAAAGTGCTGTGTGTGAAGCGGTCGTATTTACAAGATGGCGTTAAGCCACAAAGTGTGGTTTAACGCCACCTTGTAAATACGGCACACGGCACTGCACCACCGGAGGGTCACAAAAAGTGATGCTCCAGTGGCGCTAGGGGCCCGTAAGTATGCCCTTACTGCTAGGTACTTCCAACTGAAAATAAAGGTGTGAGAAGTTGCTGAACTCCGCTCCTGGCAACTTCAGAGTGTGTTTTTATAGAGCTTTCTCAACTTTGCAAAACCTACAAAGTTGACAATTTTAAAAGAAAATGGGAACATCATTTTGTAAAATATCAGTCACTTTTCGCTTTTGTATTTTTGGAGCAGATTTCCTCTGAAAGTAAATTTGTCAATTTTGCTGGTCGAATTTTAAAGCTGCACCTAACTGCTAAGAACATTAACTTTTTAGACTGGTGAAAAAGATTAGCATTCCTCTACATGAGTGGAAGCAATTTGAAAGCACTCAAAGCCTCTAATTGAAGGGAAATGCTCACAAAACCCTCTCTTCTTCTCGGTAGTGGCAACTCCAGATAAACAGGTCCTTGCTGCAAAAGCATAAGTAGATTTACTATACTTTTTTGTTTAAATATGCACAATATCAGCACCCCAGCAAACGTTAGTAAATCTACACAAAGGTATTGTGATTGAAAGAAATGGATGAAAGAAACTAGTACTCACCTGTGCAAAAGCTATTAAAATGATTCAGTTTTCCAGAAGAAAGCTGCTGTTAAGTGTCATCTTAAGAAATGGTGGTCTTTGAAATATTGATGGGAAAAAAAGCCTTTAAATGGAAAGGGTGTGTCGTCCTTCTCCGAGTTTTCTAAAAAAAAAAACACTATGGTCCCCCCCCCCATTTATTTACCTGGCTGCTGCAGAGCTTTTGAGTTAGATGACATAGAGCAAGTTTGTCTCAAAGTGCTCCTGTATTGAAAAGATAAGCTTAATTTCTACCTGGAGCCACCAGCTTAGCAGGAGCATCTAGGGCAGATCTTTGCATCGAGGATGAGCAGAGCACCTTGATTAAGCTCTGGGCCTTCTTTACGAAGTTCCTTGTAATGGATCTGCGGGAGCATGTTCATTCCTCACAGGAATCAATGCTCATTGAGGTCAATGGACCTTTGGACCGTGCAACAGGGTGTGGTAAAACCATACAACTCAATTTCATTTGAAATCAATTAAGTTAAAGGTATGACCCATTTAACCATACAAGGAAAACTCCCCTCGGGAATAAAGTTAGGGGATTTATTACAAACTGAAGCCCAAAGTCATGTAAATAACTCTCAGGACAAAGTTATAAAGGTTCAGTATCTCCAAGGGATGCACAAGGTGACAAAATAGATTCAGTCAGAGTAACATCAATCAAACTAAGCATTGAATAAGGAACACACAAATAATTAACATAATCAACTGAGATATAGGAAGTAAACATTGCTCAAGCTTACAAAGCATCAATCAGTTTCAAACCATTAAAGATCTAATTCTCAGCTGAGCAAGGGAAAACCCTATAATGGCTGAATAAAGGATTAACATGTGTGGGGTGGAACACCTGCAGGCAAAAGACAAAAAGGACAACAAGGTCAAAAAGAATTTGGAAAAAGGAAATCTCAGGTAACAGGTACTAACTAAAGTGGGTAAAAGAGAGGTAAAAAGGGAAAGCATCATCATCTCCGAAGCTCGAGCAAGAATCTTCTAAAGGGGGTTAGGGAAGATTCTTAAGTCTCAGTGGGGCATCTCAAAGGGGCAAAGCAGGGAGGAAGATACTTCTCCAAGGGGACTCAGCATTCAGAGATTCTTCATCAGCAAATGTTCAGGAATATAAGAGAACTGATCTAGGTCCAACTGGTCATCAGTATATTAAAGTTCTTAAATCAATTTGATTTGTTCTGAAAAGCATTCCATATTACATTGATAGTGTATCATCCCATAATAAGTGATCCCACGACTCCAGGTTGAAACATCGACTTCCATTCCCAGGTCCGTCATGGGAACCTCATCCATCCATGTAGCTTCACACAAGACTGAAACATTTGTATAAAAAATGAGTCCACCTATTTAGGATTATTCAATCTCAAGGACACAATTACACTTTCTCTCTTTGTCTAAACAATAGGGCCAATTACCAAAACTAGTCTCATGGGAAAAAAGCCTGAAAGAAATCTCACGTGATGAAAAAATTAATCAGCATTTCCTGCACAGTCCCAAAATACAAGACTAACATACAGGCCCCATTTGTGCTAACTAAAGTGAATTAAAGCAACACATTAAATTAATATGTTCAATTAAGCACACTTTTAATATGCCAACTTATAAATACAGCATTAATAATGCTTCAATAATATGCATGCTACATTCATTTTAAACAACACCACTTCTGTTAATGGATCTCAATTGTTATATTATGGAACTGTATTTCTCTATTTTTGCACATATATTTAAATCATTACTTATTAGAAATTCAATATTGTTTCAATACATTCTGTTAGTCCAAGGTCTATATTATAACAACATATCAATTAATTATTGCAAACATTTGATTTATAAGTGATACCACCAGGATTTCTAAAACTATTTTGAACAAATGCACTGATAAAATGATTTCTCATTGTATCTTTCTGTATTCAAACTATTAGTACTTTGGTTAAAATAATGCATATAGTGTCACATACTGATGACTTCTGTGACACGAGGGACACCAGAACATTTTTGACTATGTCAGAAGTTATCAGCCCCATCAGAAATACGAATCTTGCTGGAAAACCACGGTATCTTTCACCCAGAGACTCCACCTGCTAGGAACATGTAGAGTCTACAGGTAAAATACTTGGAGAAAGGGAGGAATAACTAGGAGAATGAGGATCATATTTACTGATTCTTGCAATAATTCCCTAATTATGAAGGTAGCATCCAGATAGAACTTATAATCAGAGGTATTCCCACCTTCCAGGATAGGAGCTGGTGATCCAGGGCGTTCATAGTGTGCCACTATGGCTGTGCCAGACACCATCCACCGGGGACATAGCTGTAGCTGTGCTTAAAAGCACCGCACTGTCATATTCTAAACTTCTTACTCTACTGAAGAAGATGAAGAGAGTGGGATCAAAGGTAAACCATTTGCTTTTCAAAAAACACAACTTGGGAATTTTTTCAAGCATAATATAGCACCACGGGGAAGGAGCATGAGCTGTCAATTGTCCTTTTCTCATGCAGAGAACAGGAGACTGACATCCCCTGTGTCATAACCTACAGCATCGACGGGCAGTAAAAGCTTTTAGTACCCACCCTGCTGTGCAAAATTATTGACTTCCAGTGAACTTTATATCCAAGATTGAATGTCAAAATACTTTGCAAACATTTTTGTTTCATAATGTTTTAAACTTTAACACTGCTTTTTACTGTCAATTTGCAGTTGGCATTTGCTGTCCCCGGGTCTATAGATCAGAGCTACAAAAGAGCTGGTACAGTTCCTTGTGTGCCAGGCACCCAAAAGGATATGAACACAATTTCTACCATTCGGTGTTATGTTTGTGATGTTTGCAGCAATCATGAATTACAAATTCGGAGTTAATTTTAGAAGCTTGTGAAGAAAACCACCTTGGCTGCACAGTAGTACCATTGTTGAATGGCATAGATGTTCTTGCCCAGATTGGGGGAAAAGAATAATTATCTCATTTGTTTAACCGGAGAGAGTGGAACAACCAATCACGTTCTTTAGAATGTGGTCTTAAACTACCAATAGTGGATTTCAACTTCTCAAAAGTACCAACTGACTCTTTGCAGGGAAGAGACAGGAAGTGGTGACAAAGCTGAGGCTTGGGCAATAAGCCAGTCGAGGATCAACAACTGGAGTTACTGACCCGTTCATCAGTCATGTAATGTTACATTATAGTCTGCTATGCACACTGAATTTTAGTGTGACAAGCTTTATGTCCCATAATTAACATGCAAGAGCCATTAGAAATAAAATAGACTCCGAATTACACTTTGGAATCATAGTAGGTTTTTGCAAATGTGGGTCAGGTATGTGCATTAAAGGTCCATCTACATCACAATACACTAAAAGTCCACAAACCAGGTAACTGTCCTATTGCTCATTGACTTCATGCTTGTCTTTGGTTCTATACGGTGCTCCTCTGCCTTATGGCTAGACTCACACTATACATATACCACATACATATATATGCATAATAACTTTATTTTGACAGCCAAAGATCATAAAAAGACATATAAAACACAATTAGAATAACATCATTCTAAATAAAAAGCCATAGAGATCAGACAATCAAAAACATAAACATTATATAGATGAAGTCACGGTAATCTCATACAAAAAATACCAATAGTCCCTTATTCTGCTGGGAAAATAGTCCTGTGCAAATTAGCAATGAAGTACAACATTTTCGTATGAGTTTAGACTATCAAACATTTTAGATCCCAAAAACAAGTCCAAAATGGCAATGATCAAAAACATATATATAATAAACATAGGATCTTTGGTTACTCTCTAACTTGTATACACTTGCTTCTCAAAATCCAAGCTGCAATAAGGGATTTCAAGACTGAATATACCACAATTCTAGCTATGTCAGTGCTGAGGATCCTATAAGCCTTAGTATGTCAGTTTGTGCCCAGTCTCCTACACAAAAGTGCAATCCATTTAGCTCTTTAATATCCATAAGCCAGACAAAAGGATAATATATGTATTACTGACTCAGATGACCCTACACAAACATGACAGTCTCATATGGGTGATACTTCAGCCCACTTAGATATAAATCCTTACCCAAAAAATCCTTTTGCACTAAGTTGCAGATACCATAGACGAGCAAGTGGAGGAGTAAATTAATCAATTGTGATCTCAGACAAAGGAAACGGTTTCAAATCAGTAAACTCCACCATCAATGATCCTTTTCAGCTGCAAACAATTTGGATAGACACATATTCCCAATACAAGGCTTTTGGAGCCACACTGGGGAGTGAATTTAATTCCTCTGGGCATACCCAGAATCTCTCCAGGCCAAATTTCCCCAATAATGCTTTAACAAAACTCAACCACATTATTTTCTGAATACAGGTGGGGAAATAAGATAACTTAAGTCCTCTCGATATGCTCCTAAAGCAGTCGAGGTCCATAAGTTGTGCCAATACATCAAATGCCTGAAACTCAACTTTCTGTGCAATATTCTTGATTGCCATATCCAAGTACAGAGGAGTCAATGGAATACTTGTGGGAGTGCAGAAAGGGATCCTATAAATTTGTTTTCTACTGCTGTCAGTATGCTGGTATTTGCACACCCACAAATTTCTGAGCCATACAGGGCTGCCCCCAAAGCCTTAACATTATGGCCCTCATTACGACCACGGTCTGACCGCCGGGCTGGATGCCAATGCAGCCACACTCCCGCCGCGGCCATCAGGAGATCCCCGCTGGGCCGGCAGGTGGAAACCTGGTTTCCGCCCACCGGCCCAGGGGGGATCTCGGCCACAACACAGGAGCCGGCTCCAAATGGAGCCGGTGGTGTTGCGGGCATGAGACGGGTGCAGTTGCACCCGTTGCGTTTTTCACCGTCTGCATAGCAGACAGTGAAAAGCTGCACAGGGCCGTGGCAGGGGGCCCCTGCACTGCCCATGCCAGGGGCCCCGCGACTCCCCATACCGCCAGCCTTTTCCTGGCGGTTCAAACCGCCAGGAAAAGGCTGGCGGTAAGGGGACTCGTAATCCCCTGGGCAGCACTGCAAGCAGCGCTGCCCTGGCGGATTAAAACCGCCGGGACCACTGTGGCGGGAAACCGCTGGGACCACTGTGGCGGGAAACCGCCAGTCCCGGCGGTGCGACCACAGCGGAAGCACCACCAGCCTGTTGGTGGTGCTTCCTCCGAAACAGCCCTGGCGGTCTTGGACCGCCAGGGTTGTAATGACCCCCTATATATCTCCAAGGCCTTGGCAATTTTTCTAGACCTGGGACCTCATTATGACTGCTACGGTCTTTCCCGAAGACTGCGGCAGCCGCGCCTGCCGGAAGACCGCCAGTCTTCTGACTGCTGTATTGTGACTGCCGCTGGATGTCCTCACCGCCGGCGGTCGGATAGATAGTGGCATTTGTGATGGCTGTGGCAGGACTTAGGCAGTTCTACCACCAGAACCGCCACACCAGAAAAAAAGACCACCCACAGAATTACGACCCGTAATTCTGTGTAGCGGTCTTCTGGTGGTGGTGTGCTACAAGTGATGGGAGCACTGGATCCCGTCCCCTCACAGAGGAGCAACTTGTTGGACCAGGTATGTGTTGTCCACAAGGGGAGGGTGTGGGGGTGTGAATGGGTGTGTATGGGTGTGTGTATGCGTGTCATGAATGGCGGGGGAGGGAAGGGGAGTGATTGTGTGTGCGTGCATGCGTGTGTGTGTAAATGTGGTGATGCGTGTGTGGGTGAATGAGTATGGTGTGTATCGGGGTGCATGTGTGTATGCATGTGGACGGGGTGGGGTGTGTGCATGGTGAATGAGTAAGGGGCAAGAGGGGTGTGAATGGGTGAGTAAGAGGTAAGGGGGGATGTGAATGGATGAGTAAGGGAGAGGGTGGAGTGTGAGTGAGTGCGTGCATGCAGATGCATGTATGTTTGTATGTGTATATGGTGTGTGTGTATGTGCGTGCTGTGAGGTACGATTGGGGGTGTGGTTGTGTGAAGATGAGTGATGGGAGTAGGGGCTGTGTATGTATGTATGTAGTTGAAGGGAGGGGGCGGGGAGATGGATAGTGTATGCATGCGTGTGTGATGTGTATGGGTATGTATGCGTGTCTATGATGGTGAATGCTGTGAGTGCATGTGTGAGTGGGAGGGTGTGTGTGTGATTGTGTGTGTGTGGGCGCCTGCGTGCGTGTGTGCAGAGGTGTTTGGGGGGTATCCCGGCGACAGGAACACAAGTTCCTGTCATTGGGATACATTTCCACCAGTATTTTCCGAAGCGGTGAGAATGCCAGGAAAATGCTAGCAGTGTCCTGAGTCGAAATAACCTCGTGGTCATTTGACTCCCACTGGGCTGGAGGTGGAAACCCCCAGCCTGGCAGGCTGCGATAAAGTGGCAGGATGGGCGGGGAATCAACCATGGTCGTAATATGACGGTCTTCACCACCGGTCCTGCCGCGGTGAGACCACCAGCCGCCAGGGTCATAATGATGACCATAGTCTTGTTGTGAATCTTGGATATATTCCCAGGGTGCTGTATTAAAGTTATTTGAGATTTTTGCATTTGTAAAGCGCAGCTTAAATTTGGGGTTAATCTTAGCCTCAGATAGTCAAAGTTAGAAACCAATTCAAATGGGTCCTCTCCCATGTACATTTTGCATTTACAGTTCTTTGACTTTGCAGGGTTAAAGATCAGGGAGCATAGTTATGTATGAAAAAATCACGCAGTGGATCAAGTAATTTTGCTGCACTGCGCAGCGTGATAGGGAAGGGCAGGAATGTACTGTAGTTAACATAATATGGTGCATTCCTATCATTCTCTGCGCTGGTGCACACTGTGGTACCTAGCGCCGATGCAGGCACCTTTGCACCATAGGGCCAGGGGGTCTGCGTTGTAAGCAGTATTGCTCTGGGCTAGGAAGGGACACCTTCCTACAATAAAACAATCCTCACAGACATTTTCCTGTTTTTGTGTGTGCTGCAGAATGCAGCACTCATTGAAAGAGAAAGCAACAAGGAGAAACAAAGACATTTCTCCTCGTTCTGCCTTACCTGGGAGGCGTAGCATTTTGACGCTTTCTCAGGTCTACCCATAATGGTAAATCGCGGAATGCGCCAAAATCCATGAGTTGATGCATGGGAACATCCAAACACCACCCATGGAATGCCTTCACAGGGCAGAGTAACGCAACGCAACAATTTGAGCTGCATGTGTTACTCCAGATTTATCAAGCCATGTAAGGCCTCTTTAATAAATATGTCCCCATGTATTTAGTCTTGGAGCTATTTAGTTCCAAGCCTGCTCTGTGCAGAATGAAGCAAAATTAGTCAGTAGCTACTGCAAACCCTGGAGAGTTTTGGAAAGAAGATGGGTGTCATCAGCAAAAAGTAGGGCGACCACTCTCCACCCTGCCAATTTTGGTGAGTGACACCCTGTTCAGCCATTCCATAACCACAGTTATATACAATGAAAACAGGTTAGCGTACAGGACTCCAGTTTGTCAAACTCCAGGCCTAATCTCTGTTGGGTCAGTTCGTTGGCCCTGGTCCCCCCACCTGACTTGTGCATAGTTCACTACAAGTAAACACACAATAATAGCCAGCAGGTTTGGGGAATACCCATTCCATCCAAAGCCATCCACAACTTTGCCCTTGGTACCAGATGGAAGACTGCATGCAAATCTACAAAGGCAACATACAGTCGGCCCCTGTTGATTGCTGCAGTCTTCCGAAAAATGCAATTAAATTGAAAAACCTGATTGATAGTATTTAAACCACCTCTGAAACCTGCAAGGAAATCTAACAATACTTCATTATCCTTCATTGTCTTTTGGAGGTATGCTAGCACTTGTTTGCAGAAAATGTTCTGTGACACACCTATCAAACTAACCGGCAGATGGTTCCTAGGATCATTATGTTGGGCTTTCTTAAGTATAGTTATAATCTCTGCCGTCTCACAAGATAATGGTGTCTTCATGCCCTTCTAAATTGAGTTTGATAGATGGTTAATATAAGGGCTCCACACATCCAGGTGGACCAGGTAAAGGTCAGTAGGGTTCTTATCAGGCTCTGGTGCTTTAGATGCTAGGCTAGTCGTAATGGCCACCAAGGTTTCACCCAGCCCAAATTCCAGGGTATTCTGGTATTCTAATTTGTTGGCCAGGGTCAGATCAATAGCATCCCAACAAGATTCCTCCACACCCAAAAATCGATTACTAAAATGGACCACCCAATCCTGTGGCTTGACAAACTATTCCAGTTCCCTAGATGTGTAGTTAACTCTCATCACAGCTATTTTTCAACCGGTTTCATTATCTTTACTACTCATTGTGCAGTGAAAGATTTCCCTTAGTGTATTCTCCCAGGCTCCCTTAGCTTTGGTCAGTACCCCATACCAGCCATAGTGACAGAATGGCTTCCCTCTTCTGTCTTTTCTTTTTCGTATATGTTGAACAAATGTAAGTCAATGTATGTTCAGCTATGTCCTCATCAAATGTCCCTTCCTTTGGCCATGGTTGAGCGTTATTCTCAGTGCCTTTGTGCCTCTGCTTACAATATTTTAGTATTCTTTGCTTATCTGAAGGGGACGTTTTTATCATATGGTCCAGAGGGGTATCCATGGTCCCCACAGGACGGGTGTTTCCTATGCGTACCTCTTGCAGTCTGACCGCTGCGCTGTGTATCGCTTTTCAGCTCTTGTCTCTCTTCTTAATGTGTATTTAGCTTTACCACTGTTACTGGCCTATAGCAGTGATGTGTAGGGACAGTCCTACTCAGTATTACCTGACTTTACATATATTGTTGTGAGACCGAAGTGGTGAATGTCAGCCATACATATTGCCAATCTGTGTAACACCTCTTCTATGGTGATGTCTGGGACGGGTGAATTTATGGGGGGTCTGAGTGGATTAGTACCTGACGCAATGCATGTTATAACATTGTCATGTATGTAGATAACTACTTGTGGTGCTCAGGGATGTGTTGGGCCATTCATTGTTTGAGACTGTAAAATTACGAATGTCTGTGGGAAATGCATAAAGAAGAGCCTCTTGTACAAGGGGTGATTGTGTTATTATTTCAAACCACGGGGTGTTGAATGGGCATGGGTGTTGCCCGTAGCCCATTTAAATACTAGTTTAAACTCAATGGTATCTGTTTCCTGCCACAGAGAATCATCAACCTCACTCATAGGGATTTATTATCAATCTTCACTTACTTTGGGACTGTTTATTCTGCCCCCCCTGTGTTTTTTAATCTACACTAATCATTCCCCACTTAGGGGACACTTGAAGGGTGCCTATTGGGATGGCAAAAATATGGCAGAGATCTCGCACCCTCTCCTCCTCACTTATATCTGACTGCGTGACATCTGGTGGGGACACCTGCCATTTCTCTATAACTTGACCCTCATGATTGTAAAACACTGTGCTATTTTTGTCCTCTTTCTTACTCATTACTTATAAAATACATTCTCCTGTTACTGTTGCGCTTTTTAGGTTTGCAACCAAGGGTCTGACTGTGCTAAGGGCAGCGCCAACTGACACTAACCATCAAGTTGTCCCCTTACCTAAACGTCAGACTCCCCACTGATATCTCAGCCTTGGTCGCTCTCCCTCAAAGACGCCTTTCAGATGTTGTTAAATCTGGGAATTTGGTGAACCGGGCGTCTGACTCATTCAGAGCAAGGTCTGCTGGCACCAGTAAAGTGACCGTCTCTTACCATGTCCGACTTCACGCTTGTTACTCGGTCCACCTCACTATTTCTACTCTGATCCTCCGGATCTAACCAGGATACCTGGTAGGCATTCCCAAATGAATGTCTCTTCCAGGGGCTGCCCCCTGGGTAATGCACTGCTTTCTGTCGCACTAGTTGGTCTTCCGGTCTGACCGGGAAATCACAATTCATTTGTGCCATACCAACAAAACATTGCATTTAACCCCACTAGCTAGTCTTCCGGTCTGACCGGGAAATCACAGTTCATTTTTAGCATAACAACATAACATTGCACTTAAACCCCACATAAATCTTGCATGCATTTCTCATATTATAGTTGCCAAAAAGAATCATCCAATTGCAAATAATAAGGTACGAAGCTCAACCTCTCTCCATCCTTTAGGACAGCAACATCTGGAATTCCTCACTGCCTATTTGAATAGGCAGGTGTAAGCTCACCTGTTTTTGTTGCGCGCAGTGTTCTATTCAAGCAGTGCAGGCAGTGCCTCCTTAAGCTGCAGTCCGGGAAAGAGAAGATAGCTCCTGGTTGGCTCGCCAGATGTTGTAGGGTCAGGAAATGAAAGAACGACACAACTCTGTTTGGCAAATAACATGAGCATTTATGAATAACGTCCGGGAGGGCAACACAGCTCTGTGACTGATACCGCACTCAACTCTGTCAGTACAAACAACTCCTTTTTATGCTTTTTAAGTGCTTTGAATGCGTCTTTTCACTTGTCATGCACTTTGATCTGAGCATTTGCTTGGTGCATTGTTATCTCTACTTACGTTAGCACAAAGCCATATTTCTCCTTAAGAAAGCATCTAACTACGCATTTACAGAAAAGCGAAGGTTACACATCTGTTGTGAACACATTTGTTAATAAAACCGCAATTACATTTGATGTCATGTTCTGAAGCTTATCAGTACATTTTTTCCTCAGCTAGCTCCACGCTTGGAAACATTTCTGTCTGTCTTCCCTTGTGCAGCTGCTGGCCTTCAAGCATCAAAGATTATCTTGTTCCCTTTCCAAAACCATGGTGTACCCTTTCCTTTGTAACATGGATCAGAATGTGCGCCCTCCCTGTGCATGTGTTATCAAGTTATGACTCAAGCTTTCTTTGGCCTTCTACTTCCAGCTGCATTTATGAATAAATGTTTCTTTGTCCCTGTCCTTGCTTCACTGCATCCTATCCTGGGCTCTCTATTTGGACATCACGAGCATTCTAGGCCTGTATTCTTCCCTGATCATGTATGATTCTGAACATTTTCCTCCTAATTCATGCATTGGCAAAAGTGGGCCTTCTCCTTTTTTTATATTTTCAGTAACACTGGGCTGGTCTTAATGGCTACCAAGGTTTCATCCAGCCAAATTCTAGGGTATTCTGCTTTTCTAATTTGGTGGCCAGGGACAGATCAATTGCATCCCAACAAGATTCCTCCACAACCACAAATCGATTACTTAAATAGACCACCCAATCCTGTGGCTTGACAAACTATTCCAGTTCCCTAGATGTGTAGTTAACTCTCATCACAGCTATTTTTCAACAGGTTTCATTATCTTTATTATTCATTGTGCAGTGAAAGTGTTCCCATAGTGTATTCTCACAGGCTCCCTTAGCTTTGGTCAGTGCCCCACTGTGTGCTGCCCTGCATATCATCAGATCACTCTTACACTTACCTTTGGATGTGGCTACTAAGCCTGCTTTTGCTGCCCTACATTTTTTTATTGTGCCATGGTATTTGATTTGAGGCTGTAGAGTCTTTCTTTTTTTTCTGAGCTAAAAGATAGATATCTAATAAATGAGAAAAGTCATTCATGATATTCCTGGAAGGCTGTCACAATTTCCTCGCAGGTCGTTCAATTTCACTACCTCTTCCTTAACCTTAATGAGTGATGCTTCCGGAGCCTCAGGGTTCTTAAGTACCCACTCTCACTGGATGGATTTTCCATCATTGGTATGTGAAATTTCACCCATCAGTGTTTCCCAATAGAGTCATGCTCAAACCATTATGATCACTATCAAACCTATCTAATACAATCATATCATGCAAAGAAGGCCATAACTTCATATTGATTAGAAAGTAATCTATTTGGCTGGAATAGCCTGGTCTCTTAAAAGTATGCCTAGCTTCACTATCTAAGGGAGTTCTCTTATTTGCTGTTCTTAGGTCCCAGCTTAACACCAATGCCAGCAATTGTACTGCCCTTGGCGTCCCCTTCACCGGGAGCAGCTCTAACAGGGGAATTCTCCACTTATTGTCTTTCTCTGAAGAGACAACCTACAATGGTTCAATGGTTGTGTTTAGATCTCCTGCCACTATTACATTTCCTTTCCCATTTAGCTCTAGGAGACTATTCTCAATTAATGGATAGTCTTGGACTGAGCATTATGGACTTCCACTTGGTTACAGACATTACAAATGTTCAAGGAGCTACCTGATGGAAGATCTACCCTATTTGCCAGTATAGCCAAAGAATTAACAAGGATGGGTCTAATTATACATTGAAGTGCTGTTCTAACACAAATTACTAGACTCCTCCCAATGGTTTTCTCCTTCCTGTTTACGCAATATGATGTGAACCCATTCCTGTATACAGGAGCTATACTCCAAGTATTCGTCATGGCCATCTATAAACAGCTCCCATTTTCTTTCAGCCAGCTTTGTTCCAGTTCCAGCTACATTCCATGGCATAATGTGATCTCCTTGGGTGGGCCGTCTTTAGATATGAAAGGGTTGTGTGATATAGAAGTCCCACCAAACCCACAGCTACTAATGGCCCTGTCGTTTCCCAAAAGGTTTTCTCCACGCAGAAAAATTCGTACTTTCTCTGTATGTTGCCAAAACCATACTCCTAGCCCCAAGATCTATATCCATCAATTAATCCCCAACACGACTACTAGCCATACTATCTCTAGGAGTCACTACTTACACACAGTCGATCAACTTCATTAAGTCCCCTTATCCTAGTAATCCTACGGTCACCTGGGTTTATATTATTTGTCGGTTCTCTTTGTGTTTGGGCCCGGGCATGAACTTTATACTTGATCTGGATTTGGGTTTTGGCACTACAAATTTTACATGCATCAATTGATTTACAGGCGTCCACCAAATCTTTGTGCTTAAAGATAATGCTCACCGAGTCATAGGGGGTCACTTGGGGTTACAATCCTCTCAGCTCTTAAGGTATCACTCCTTATGATTGAGTAGCAATTCCTAACGTTCCATATGCAGTAAATACTTTTGTTTATAAGGGAGTCCTGACTTTTCCTTGCGCCTGGTAAAATCTTTGGAACCTGTGCTAAATTAATTTGAGCTTGATTTGGTAGAGCCAATGTTCATGTATAAATCCCATCATGTACCCCCACTCAATGTGGATAGGGTTGAAAAAATGTATGCATACACACATACATCTTGAATCGAAGGTTAAGAAGAGAGAGAATGTACCATCTTTACCTGCATCCATTTTAAAAGTTCCAAAGAAGAGGTAGGTGGAAGACCTGCTCTTTCATCCCATGATCCCCGATTGCAATGCCCTATTGAGGGATTGTTTTATTATAAAACAGAGCTGGCAGATTGGCAGTTCTGTCCAATTTCCTACCAAGATGGATTGTACTTGCCTATTTTGTATCCACGATCATTGTTTGTATACTGTACCCATGGTCATTGACTGTAATCATCTAATTCTGAATTCAGTCAAAAGCTAATAATCAGATTACTTTAATTAAAAGATCCAAGAAAGAACTTCAGGCCTTACCAGTGTAATGGAAAATGCTTTATAAATACCAATAAAATACAACATGTTGAGTTCAGGAATAAATGAGTGGTTTCTCATACGGTTCTAGGGCAATAAGAAGAACATGTCAGCCATGTGACTTGTCTATGTTGTGCACATTATGTACAATTTGTTTTTAGGTATAAGCACTTCAATTATTTAAAAAAAAACTACACTCTACAAATGCAATAAGGTGCAGTCAGGCAAGAAGGTGCTACATTAACTGCTCTTTTGATGCACATGGCATTGGCCTTGTTACCTCTCTGCACAGGCAATATAAAGTTGTCCGCAGCAGGGAGAGAAAGTTAATAAGATTCACTAGTTTCAGCTTCAATCTCTTCCCCTAAACACTCAGAAGCAAGTAGGGGGATGTTGGTGAGCTTTGGTTCTAAGTGATGTCAGTCAATCGGGTCGAAATGTGCATAAAGTCACTATCCCTACCCCTGGATTTTGCTGAAGGTTGTTTGTCAAGATATCGATAACAAAAACATCAACAATATAAGTATTGTGCATGGATATAATTTATAACAATATTGCCCCTCTGGATGCAGATTTTCTATTATAAACTGCAATAGGGCTATAGTTTTTGTAAACAGCATTTAAAAGATGATATTTTTGTCTGACTCGCTAGTCTGGTACCATATCTTTGGTGAACTGTCCATGCAAGAGCAGATGTTGACGGAGTTGGGTATGTTTTCAACTAAGAGGTGTATTTCTGGGTGGAAACGTAGCCCAAACATAAGAAATAATTAGATTTTTTAGGTGCAGCTGTGATTAGGTTTTATTATTGCCTACCTAGATAAAATGAACATGCATTGGTAGAAATTTCTCATAAAATGTTCTTTTTGCACTTTATAACTAGTAGTTTGAAATCACCCATAATACACCAGAGTTGCCCTTAAAGTGTTGCTCTATTTTGTTGAAACAAGCTTATGTTTTTCAAGTTTTTAGAAAAGGTACAAATAAGTGTTTGGCCCATTCTGCGTCCTGTACAGGTGTAACCTGTGAAAAGCACAGGTTGCTGTTAGTTGCTCGATGGGCATGAGTAGCTTTGAAGTGGCCGATGGCAGAGTCGTTCTCTTGAGGGAATGATGATGTCATTGGAGGCCACCAAGGACAAGGGTGTTTCAGACATCCTTGCCAACATTCTAGAACATGAAAGTGGGAGATTTTGAAAAACAAACTAGGGAAATTGATTTCCCCATTAACTTCTATTCATGCAGAGACAATTTCAGGCTGGAAACTATAGTGTCCCCACACACCCATCCATCACTGGTACCACCAGTCAGGTGACCCTGCTTACAGTTGCGGCTCCCAGGGGTTACAGGGAGGGGGGTAATGTGGGTACATTAATAACAAAAAAACAAAAAAAACTTACCTGCACACTGCACTGCTGATCCAATCTTGTCACTGCACCAGGCAGGCACAGGCTCCCAGCCTGCCCTGCGGCCAAACCTGACGCTACTTAAAGCAGTGTTAGGATTGGCTGGGAGCCCCCAGCCAGGGGGCTCCCAGGCAGACATGGAGACTGTGCTTGCTGTCTCCAGCCCAGCAACACAGTGCGGGGCTGGAGAGAACACACTGAGCATGTGTGTCTGGCCAGCCCTAAACGGCCATCCAAACATGCATGCGCACTGAGGGGAGTTCACAGTGCACTCCTCTCTGTGCTTGTCATCCCACATGCCCCTCCCCTTTAATAAGGAAAGGATAATAAACTTTGTTTACTATCCTTTCCTTCTTAAAGTACTTGCAGCAGTTGCTGCGGTGGGGGGCGACGCACCTCCACCATAGCGGAGGAGCTGCCACTGCCTGCTAATAAAAGGGGCTGGGCACATGTGTCCTGGGCAGTTACCGTAACCATGTGTCTGTGTCCATCATTTATTTAGTATGTGGCCAAAGTGGCCCACTATCCTGAGGATGACATCAAACCTGCAAGAGGTCTACGAGGAGAAGCATGTCCTACCGACAGGGCAAGAGCCAAGTTCTACAGACAGGACGCGACCAGGGAGGTCCTGGAGAAGTGAACACCAGTGCAAGAGACCTGGTCAGGAGAGTTGAGCAGAAGATGGTGGCACAATGCCACATTGTGGAAGTTAAGGAGTAGAGCGTGACAAGATGTCACTGTGCCACATCAAGAAGAAGGAAGAAGATGAAGAATAGAAGAAGAGAGAGACACAAGATCACAGCGTGAACAACAACCACCACAGGTTTGCAAAAGAATAGGGAGAAGAGCAGTGAGACTGAGGACTCGTGCCAATACCAGAGAGGGCATCCCTCAACACAAGCCAGTCACCAGAGTGTAGTGACATCACTGGAGACAGATCTGCTGGTGGACCAACTGTAAGCCACCAGCAAGCGCGAACCGCGTCCAGATCCCACGCTTCACAGTGCAACCAACCAGCTACTTGTCACCGGCTGCTTGAAATAAATGGCATCCATGCTAGTAACTGCACATGCCAAAGAAGAACCGCAAGTGGCTACGAACTCCATCCAGTCCTTCTTACTCCAAGCAAGGCATTGCCACCTGATGCTCAAGTTGTTAGATTGTTAGATTGTCAACATTACCAGGTGCATCACCAGAATGACCTAAGGAACATCGCAATACCAGAGTGAAGCCATATGTCTACAAAACACCCAGAGGTTAACAAGGTATACCTGCTACCATGGGAGGCTGACCACCCGGAAATCTACTGTGAGCTCCCATGGACCTGAGACCTGCCGAAGAGAATATACTCGACCATTGGACCATCCACCCTTGGGGTTGCACAAGACTTGGACGTGGCCCTGTTGGGAGTTCCACAGCAACCCCTTGGCGCATGAGAGGGGAAACATGACAAGAGAGATGTGTCAGAAGCAGCTCCACGACCAGCACCAGAAAGCACTGAGGTCGGAGACAGAGACTGGTCACCCAAAGAGTCCACACAGTCCTGTGGTTGCCAGCAAAAAGGGCCTCAAGGAGATTCCTGTGAGAGGGGAGTCCTGATATGAGAGGGAAGTCTGAAGCTGCTCTACCATTGGGCATTGGGAAACATCATGGCCTTCAAAGAAAACGCTCATTCATCAGTGTCGTCCTCAGTCTTTGCAAGTTTGCCGTACATGGAGAACGGAGCGCTTTCAACAAGATCTCTGCAGTGGAGTCCCTCACTGCTCCTGATGCACCCACATTGAATGATGTAAATAGACTCCACCACTGCTCAGGATGCAACATCACAGTGGACTTTGTAAATTAGCTCCAACACTGTGAGACCAGGTGTACTAAAATCCCGCCGACTTAATTGAGAGATCCAGACCCCATCCACACTGCCTTTCATACTCCGACCCATCTGGTTAAACTACAGATGCGTCCCGGGATGCCAGGTGCTCTCAGCGGCACCTGCCCACTCCTCATAAATTGCTTACAGCCTGAAGAAACTCAGCAGTGTATATTTTTTTGTTTGTTCTTTACCACAGGTTGGACTCATTTATTTTTCTTTCAATAAAGTTTGGGAGGGATGTAGTGTCTTGCTGGACACATTCTAGTGTTTCCACCACCCACTTGGGAGAGGGCTAGCTTCCACACTCACCCCACACCCATCCAACACTGGTGTCACAATCAGGTGACCTTGCTAATCAAAGGGGCCAGGTGTACGTGCCCTGGGCAGTTAGCAGCATCATAGCCTTGTGACCGTGTCTATCATTTATGTAGCATTTGGGCCCAGGTCCAAGGTCATCACAGAGACAGCAAAAATAAAGCCATTTTGGCATCAAAAATAGGGAGTTTCTTGCCTGAATCGGGTCTTTTAATGTGTATTAAGAGCACCGCGGCCTAGTGATTGTAGAACCACACACCGTGTTTGACTTTCACTCTCCTTGGAGGCGTGAGGAGGGCAAGGGTGGAGGACAGAGGAATTGGGAAGTTGTGTGTTTGTTGAGCAGTGATTAGCACGCTATAGGCGCACTACTGTCTATATCGGCAATCTGCATTGCAGTTGGCTTGCTATGATGCCAGTAATACGTCAACATTATATTTTTTGCCTTTCACCTTAGTGAAATATGTATCTTAAATAGTCGTTTTGGTCCTGAAAACGCACATTCGTAAAGGGTAGGATATCTCATATTGACCCAGCTCCTGAATTATGCAGAAATGGTAAAGTATATTAGTTTCTGAAATCACAATAAATTGCACCAGAATGAACTGTAACATTCACAGTTATTGTTCACAAACAAATTGAGGTGGGAAGCAGGACGAGATGATATGCAACGTGGCGGAGTGGGCTGCGCGGCTAGGTATGCAGCACAATAACAGCCCACGCTTTGCATAATTGGAAAACGTATCCGTTCATCTGGAATTCGACAAGACATAATGGTGTGGATTTATTCTTCAACCAATCATTACCGAACTGAACAGTCAGAGGCATATTTTTCTTGCGCATAAATAAATACAATTTGAATTGTTCCAATGGCTCCCTGCGGTTCCTCTTCGGTGCCATCCTGCAATAATCAAATAGGGGCAGCGACGTGACTCGCTCTGTTTTTTTTTCGGGGCGCTTAAGGACTAAGCTTCAGCTTTTCTGTCTCCTAACCCGAGTCTGCTCAGAGTATTAACCAACGTCATGCCTGTGCAGCGCTTCCTGTTGGAGCTCCTCAAACAGTGCAACCTTTGTGTACCAAGGCAGCAGGCACATTAATAAAGTTTGCTTCGATTTTTGCACCCATCTCTCTTTTGGAAAGTGCATGAGATTGTTCTCGAATGGATTTGTGGATGTGGAATTCTGGGGCCAGATGTACCTAGCTTTAGGTTTGCCATTTCCTGCCATTAGGAAATTGCAAACTGCTATGTACTATAGTGTGTTTAACTCTGTTTGCAATTCCCAAATTGGTCGCAAGGGGCCTACCTCATTAATATTCATGAGGCCGGTTGCAATTTGCTACTCATTTGGGAATGGCCGCACTGGCAGGGATGGTGGCCTGCTGAGGTCAGCAGAACACCATGTTTGTGACTGCTCTTTAAACAAAGCTGTTTTTTAAGTGCAGCCCAATTTCCTTAAAGGAAAATGGGATGCATTAAAAAAAAAAAAAAGTTTCCTTTTCATTTTTTCAGAATAGGTAGTGGACCCTGGAACCACTGCCTGCTCTAGTAAACATGTTGCCACCCCCATTAACAAAGGGGAACATCCCCCTTGGGGACCCCTTCGTGTTTGCAAATGGGTTACCACCAATTTGAAATTGGTGGTAACTGTGATTGCGCATTAACGGTCACCAAACAATCGTACATCCCTCTGCGAGTGGCAATTGGGAAGGGACGCCCTTTGCACACCCTTTCTTAATAGCAAGTTGCAGACTCATTTTGCAATTCAGTAATATGTTACCAAATCGCAGAATAAGGTTTTGTACATAGAAAAAAGCGAGCGCCATTCTGTCAATCGTGCTGTTTGCGACCAAAACAAAGTTACGTACATGTGAACCCTGGTTTCTATAGGTAAGATTCCAAAACAAGTTTAGGTATTTGGTTGCCTACTGTTCGTAGAGATAATTTTGCGATTGGTATTCCAGCATGCACACCAGATCTTCCTCCCCACCCTTTCCCTATCTTCCTCTCCTTTAGTGTTCCTGGTGGGGGCCCTATTGTGCTCACTGGTCTGTCCAGCTTAAATACCTTAGACCAGTGAACAGCCTGTTAGCACACATTTGCCCCTTGTTACCTCAATCACCTATTCAGTTGCTAAACTGGACTTAGAGTCCATGGGAGGGGTTGATGGAAGGCGAAAAGGGAGCGGGGGGAAGGTAATCTGAGGGTATAATGAAAGTATAGAGCCTTAATTCCAGAGGAAATTAACAGAGCAATGGCCTGGGATGAAAGCATTATTAATAGAGGCTCAGGAGATGATCTGCATGTGTGCCTCTCTAACTTCAGACACCCCAGGCCTGTGCCCAGCTTGCTCATGCCAAAAGCCAGCCCTGCCCACATGCAGATCTCAAAATGTACTAGGAGGCAAATTGTGCATTACCACGAATGACTAGGCTCAAGCATGCCTCCATATACTTTGAAAAGATTGATAGTAGTCAGTTATGCTCTGACTGAGATCCCATAAATGACGGAAGTAATTATCCTTGAGCCAGTACTGACTGTCATAATATAGCTGAAACCTCACCACTGTCAATATTTGCTAAATAAGAAAACTGCAAATCTAGAAATGAACATTTGAAACCAATCCCAAGGATCTGACCACACAGCTATATTTTGGTCCACAATTCTGTAATCACTTTTGCCAAGACATGGGATTTTTCTGATGAACGACTTTTTTTCTTTCTTACCCTTCCAGAGATCTCCACAGTCTTCAGTACCATGGTGAGTTGGGGAACTGTCTCCATTTGACTGTTGAACTCTCAGCTCAATCTACCAAACTCGGAAACACATTTTAGACAGTAAGGAGAGTAGGGATGAAAGAAGATTCTTTTCTGTCTAACATGTAATACTCCTCCCAAGTTAAATCCCCAAGGGTGGCATCACTCTGTCTGCCTGGCTAGATGATCTTGGAGATTCAATGCCCACAACCTCCCTGAAACAAAATGCTTCTGAAACTGAACAATTAGTGTTTGTACCCCAACCCAACTCTATTGTTCTTTGCCTTTTTCTAGTCGGAGTTGGGCAAAATATTATATCCATGTCTTAGTATCTTGGGTTTGCATGACAACCTTGTCGAAAGCACCAGATAATATTGTTACTGTCATGGTGGCCATAATGTGTTTTCATAGGATTCATTGAGAGAGCCCTCCAATGGGGAGCATTCTGAACATTCTAAAGCACGGTGACTGGTCATTAAATAGCACAGGACAAACACATGGTGAGTTTCACTGTGCCAGTGGTGTATCCATAGACGTCATTTAGGGGTCGCAGATGTGACCCATGGCTTACCCCTTGCAACCCCTTTGTGACCCTTGGAATCAGAGGTGGCAAAATCAGTGCCAGGAACACAGTCGCAGCTCGTCCTTAAGGACGTTGGATGAGGTTCCACTCTATTTCTCTGAATGTTTTAATTGCACTAATAGTTAATAATATATCTTGATTAACTATTAGTGTAATAAAAATGGAGTATAATTAGCTGGCAGATGAGGTAAGTAAAAAAATGCTTACAAATGTATGTTGTGTGTGTGCTTGTGGGTGTGTGTGTGTTTACATGAGAGTGAGTGTGTGTGTAAGTGTGAATGTAGGTGTATGTGTAAACGTATGTGTGTGAGTGAAATTGAAGGTCAAAGGAAGGGTGTGTGATGTCACTTCCGCTACCCCTGTCATTTTGGTGAATTGATGTTTATGGGTGTATCTTTCTGGAGTAAACCGGGAATGGGTTATTTTCCTATTTGTGTTCAATCTTTGTGATTTGAGTGATGCAATAAGTAGGGCAAATATTTGAAATAGGGAGGCGAACATATTCATGTGCTCTTTCATGCTAATGACACATTTGTCTGTGACCACACATTGTTTGGCCTCGGGAAAGAACTGGCGACTTTTCAGGAATATTGCTTCCAGATTTTGTTCCGCCGAGGAGACTGGGCCAGCGGTACATTGTCATTGATGAATCAGAGATAGTTTATGTTTTCTTGGCAACTGAAATTGGTTGCGAGCTGAAGGGGGTACTCCCTGTAGATGCATCCTTTTAGTGGTGTTAGTAAGGACTATGAGGGTATGTCATTCATCTCTTTAAAAAGGCATACACAGCCATGATTGTTTTGTCCTGAATTACAGTGTCATAGCCTGGGCCTCGTTATGCTCTAGAGATCTTTACTAAGCTTCATTCTGTAACGGAGGGTAGAAGAAAAGCTAATTGGGGTCCTGCGGACAAAGATTCCACTACCCTATGAAAGTAATTGAGAGGGAATTAGGATTTTGGTCAGACATGGAGACGGCTGTATGTTTCCTGATTCTATGGTGCTATGAGACTTGGTGCAGCGTGCAGCACAACTTTTCCTGTGCCCCTTAGTACCCCCCCCCCCACCGCCACCATGTGTGCGTTATATTTAAAATACGGCACATCATGGCGCAGGGTAGGGGGCAGTAGCATCATTTCACATGACGCTATTGATGTACTCTGCAGGAGTAGGGCCAAAATATTGGCGCTACACCTGCAGAGTACATAGGGCTCCATTCTTAAGAATGGAAGCCCCCTTTTAATGCCTGCTCTTGAGCAGGCTTTAATGGTGCCATAAAAAATGGCTTAAGGAGATCTCAGAGATTTCCTTACACCATTTTTCTGGCTCCCCTAACAGGGGAATGCCCTCTTTGCATAGATTATGTCTGGCGCGGGCATAATGTAGTGCAAAGGGTGCAATGCATGAATTGTGCCACCCTGTAAATACGGCGTGGAGCTTTCGGCCTCGTTGGGCCACATTAACGTCATAAATAATTACCTTAATGTGGCGCAAGGTGGCGCTAGGGGACTATGAATATCCCCCTTAGTACTCCCAGGACAGTTCTTTGCATCAATTTCTGCCAAATTAAATCTCATCAATGAAGGAGTTAAATCAGTATGATTATGGTAAATTTGATTGACCGTGTGCGATAGCTCACTATTTTAGAGGTATTTACTGATTGTCAAGTCTTGACTGATGTCAAGGTTTAAAGTCTTGCATTGACCACTGAAAATGACGATATTTAAATGCAATTACAGTACAATTACAGAATTGACTACCAAGTAAGGGAAGGCAGCAGCTTTTATGATGGTGGCAGCTGTCTTGATGGGGGTAAGCAAGGGGGTGGCAATGGGGTTCCTGAAGTCAGGATGTGATGAGGCCATATTTTCCTAGCCCTATGAGGAGACAAGTGGTTTCCTGTAGAAGCGGTACTTGTGAACCATTTGGAAAGTCATCAAACAGTGCATTGCACTCGTCCATATGGGATTTCACAGCACTCAGAAAATCAGCATCTGGACAATGCAACTTGGCTCTGCAAAGAAGTGAAAGCTGACTTCTTGGTAGTGTGAATCTTCATGCTGAAGTTGCTGGTGCTATGGACACTGACTTGACATTGAACGTTAAGGGGCAAATCTATCAGCCAAGGATAGTTTGCTGAGTGGGGCCTAATGTTACTGTCTGTCACTCTGTCCCAGTATCTAGGGCTAGAGACATTTATGCTCTATGCCTTTGCCCATGACAACTGTCTAAAGATTCATTTCCTTGTTTCAGAGCTCTCTAAATGAACAAGAAATAGAAAAAGAAATACATTAACTCTTGTAGATGCAGGATATACAAATATTGCGGGAACAAAACAAATAATTCAGATGTGTCGTTAACCCTGACGTCAAGGCCGTTCACCTTCCATGGTGAGGACTTAATACATATGAACATCACTGGGGGACTGTTCAAAAACAGGGCCGTGCATGGAGCTCCATGGACATCTCCACATTTGTATTTTGCAATGAGTTTAAGAATACATGCGTTGGGAGCATTTCAGTCTGTTCTGTGGGACGGTGGTGCAGTTGCACCACCCACACAGAAGCATAAGTAGGCCATCACATAAAGTTCAAATTGCTTATCGGTCGATGAAAGCCCCAAAGCTATCTGTGAATCCTACTTCAGGGTGTCTAAGATGTGAAACACACTCCATCGTGCCAGCCACATTGTTCTTGATACGTGCCTGATGATGCTCATCAGATGTGCATGCATGTAAAATGAGACTTTTGGGGAGGAGTCTCGAGAAATAGCTAAAGCACAAAATAAAGGCCAGAGGAGATTTTAATACCAGCAGGAGTTAACCCCCCAGTTTTAACACTCTTTAGCAAAATCGAACACCTGTGTCTATGAAACAGGAAATTAAAAGAACAACCTAGCAGAAATTGAGTATTTATTTTAAAGGATGATTTCCCTCACCCACCATAGGTGGCATGCTTCATCCTTGTGAACCTCCTCACACCGTGATGCCTAGTCACAGTGCAGGTTGCAAACGTCTCAATTGAAGAAAACAGTACAGTGGATGTTTTCAGAGGTATGAAAAATACCCTTAAATGAGCTGGGTTAGTTATGTAACTAGAGCGTGCAAGGAGGAATATGATAGCTGAAACTGGCCCCAGGGTACCAAGTCACACTTGTGACACAATCCAGCAGGTTCAAATCTTCCTGCTTTGTCCTTTGTTTTAACCCTGACCCAGTGACGCAGAAATGATGGTGTATGAGTGCCCTGGTGCCAGTTTTAACTATCACAAGAGGAGGTTTGCGACAATAAAGCATGTCACCAATGATGGGTGAGGGAAATCGTCCTTTAAGAGGAATACTCCATTTCAGCTAGGTTGATCTTTTCATTTCTTCTTTCATAGACCTGGGTGTTCTATTGTGGTATATAGTCTGGATAAATAGGCCTCTGGTCCTGTCTGAGGTTCTCACTTTGAGATAGGGTCTAGGTCCAAATTTATTTCTGCTGGCACAAGGTGAAGATGAAGGGTGAGCAGTCACTGCTTTGCGCATTAGCAGATGTTTGTTTTAAAATGCCATTCTGATGAATGGTCTCTACCATAAGTCATTCTTGAGTATGAGACTCACAATGAATGAATAAATTAACGATTTTACTTGAAGAATACATTCTATGGAACTAAACATCCAGTGCTTAATTTGAAGAAGATAATAATTAGTGCCCAAAGCTATGCTCAGGAGCAAGCTGCTGGTGCAATTAAATGTTGTAGCACTGAATACCAAGGCTCCATAGTCTTGAATGCAGCTCATGCCTCTTTAATCCACCACCAGCTGCTCCCTGCCTTTTATCTCACTCTTTCAGGTTCCAGTTTTCTCTCTTTCTGACGGTTTTGCTGTCTTTCTCTTCCCCATCTTTCCGATCTGTGTATTTTCCTATCTCTTGCACTAAGGAAATATCTGATGTGGAAAAATAAGTGCCAATCCCCAAAAATGACTGCTGGTGGCTCCCAGTATCAACCACCTTGTTCGACTTTTCATCCTTGGCATGGTTTCCCCTAACTTTTTGCCTCTGTTTCCCAAGTTGATGATGTGTGCTGGACTCGGTTTTTGCTGTTTTTGATACTCTGGGCACTTTACCACTGCTATCCAGTGCTAAAGTGCAAGTGCTCCTGTTCAAAATGTGTATGTAATTGGCTATCCATGATTGGCATATTTGATTTACTAGTAAGCCCCCAGTAAAGTGCACTGGAGGTGCCCTGGGCCTGTAAATCAAATGCTACTAGTGGGCCTGCAGCACTGGTTGTGCCACCCATATTAGTAGACCTGTACTCACGTCTCAGACCTGCCACTGCAGTGTCTGTGTATGCAGTTTTGAACTGCCAATTCGACTTGGCAAGTGTACCCACTTGCCAGGCCTAAACCTTCCCTTTTCTTACATGTAAGACACCCCTAAGGTAGTCCCTAGGTAACCCCATGGACAGGGTGCAGTGTATGTTTAAGGTAGGACATATACTAATGTGTTTTATATGTCCTGACAGTGAAATACTGCTAAATTCGGTTTTCACTGTTGCAAGGCCTATTTCTCTCATAGGTTAACATGAGGGCTACCTTTAGAAATAATTAAAGAGTAGATTCCCTTTGGGAGCAGATTGATATGTGGAGTTAGGGGTCTCTGAGCTCACAATTTTTAAATACATCTTTTAGTAAAGTTGGTTTTAAGATTGTGTGTTTCAAAATGCCACTTTTAGAAAGTTCTGTGACTCTGCCTGTTTGTGGATTCCCTCTCTGGGTCAGTTTGACAGTTGAGCTGTTTGCACCTCTCTCTAGACAGTGACACAAAGGGAGCTGGGGTGTAGCCTGGATATCCTGATGAGCCTTCTGTGCTAGTAGGGGGGGGGGAGGAGTGGTCACTTACACCTGAAAGGGCTGTGCCTGTCCTCACACAATGCAGTCTCCAACCTCCTGGTGTGTATCTAGGGCCTGGCCTGGGCAATTCAGGATTTCACAAACAAGAGAGACTTTCCTTTGAAGTAAGCCTACTTCAAAGGACAAAATGGGTATAAGAAGGGCACCCAAAACCACAGACTTTAGGTCACTTCTCGACATCAAGAGGAACCTCTGCCTGGAGACGAACTGAAGAGCTGAAGAGTAGTGCAGCCCTGCCTGAGACTGTGCTTTGTGGAGCCATCCTGCAGTTGCTGCTTCTGCCTGTGCAAGAGGACAAAGACTGAACTTTGTGTTGCCTTCCTTCTTATAAAGAACTCTCCAAAGGCTTTATTTAGAGCTTGCCTCATGCTGTTTGAAGTCTCAGGGACAGCAGAGACTTCTCTCTGCCAGCACCTGGAGCCTCTGCTGAGACTCCCGCCCTGCCAAGTGGTGCCCATCCAGTTCCTGGGACCCTGAAAGGAGAAGCTGGCAGAACAAGACTGAAAATCCATGCACAGACTGCTGTGCAGGGAAAGATTCGACACACCTTCTGAGACGCGGCTGAAAAACGACACGCCGCCAGCTTCACGGCAGAAATCACCACTCCACCGGCATCACGGCTGGAAAATCGACCCACAGAGCTGGAAGAATGATGCTCACACCCGCTGACGGAGGCTGTTAATGTCGCAACCCACATTGCGCGGTTTTGCTGAGACCGTGCGGCAGGATTTTCAACGCAAACCTTGGTGGGCGCAGAAAAACGATGCAACACTTGCCCGGACCCGAGTGCTGCCCGGATCAATGCATCGCTCCCCTGCGGGAAGGAAAATCGACGCGCGCCGGCCCGACCGGAGAAGAAGAAACGACGCACGAACTTGCTTGCGGGTGAGAAATCGACGCACCGCTTACCTTTTTCGATGCACACTCGCCCATGTGGGTTATTTTGACACGACCCAGGTACATTTCCACGCTAACAGCGTTAGCATTGTGTTTAAAATCACATGAAGACTCTTTTTGCTTTTTAATCAATAACTTGACCTGTGTATTGTGGATTTTTGTTGTTTTGGTCTTGTTTCGTTTAGATAAATATTTTCTATTTTTCTAAACCTGTGTTGTGTCATTTTGTAGTGTTTTCATTAAGTTACTGTGTGTGTTGGTACAAATACTTTACACCTAGCACTCAGAAGTTAGGCCTGCCTGCTCGTGCCAAGCTACCAAGGGGGTGAGCGGGGGTTAGCTGAGGGCGATTCTCTTTTACCCTGACTAGAGTGAGTGTCCTTGCTTGGACAGGGGGTAACCTGACTGCTAACCAAAGACCCCATTTCTAACACACCTGCTCAAATTAAACACTGTAAACATCATTTCAACATCTTCATGTCCAGCACTAGTACACATGGTTTTGAAAAAACAAGTATAATACCATTCAATGCCCTGACCCACCCCATATGCAAAAAGACTAGCACACCAGAGGCAAATTTACAAATCATTCACTTAATCCAGAGCAGTTCCCTGTGCTTGCTCTATTTCGACTGCATTGGACTAACACACACGCCCTAGCACCAAAGTGCAAAGGATTGTACATCATTTCAAGCATCAGTTTTGTTTTGGAAGAGGACCTTTCATGTACAAAATATTAACAAATTAATAATGCAAAGTTAGATAAACTGGAGAAAATAAAACATTTGCCTCAAAGAAGTATAAATTTTTGGCATAAATCCCTGTCCATCAATGTTAGTAGATTGTGATTTGTATCAAAACCCCTGGGTTGCTGAATGAGAGCACCAAGGTACGGTCCATGGTACGCCCCCAATTAGCTCAAAGTGCTACTTTGTATTACTGTGGGGTTATTTTCCAATGCAAAGCGTTTTGCACAAGGAAGTACATTCCAAAATCAAAACTTTGAGCTGGGTGTTGCATCAAACCCAGTGGAAAGTGTTGATAAATTGGGCCCCTAGTTTTGAATACTCTTGTTATGTTGTGTAATAGACTGGGATATGCTCGTGACCTCATTTTCCCCATATCTGACAAATCATCTGAGGAGTCCTGTGGAAAGCATTTGCTTCCTTTTTCCGATGGTAACTGGCATAGTGGAACCACTTGAGCCTGATTTGAGGCTGTTGTTTCACTTGGGCTCCACCACTGAAGGGAGAGTGGGTGGACCCTACATTACTCCCATGGCACCATTAGACATTGTAGAAGGAGAGTTTGTTGGGCTGGGTGGAGGCATTATCAGAGCCAGGTACTTGAAGAGTTTTAGCAAAACTCAATAAATATGTTTTAGGAGTTTGCTGATGGGCACCTGAATCTGACTCTTAAGCCTGCCACAGATAATTAAGGGTGACTCTGAAGAAGATGAAACAGGATGCAATATATGTGACAGGTTGCGCAATAGATACACAATGAACAGATGCACTTGTAATGCATTTTATTTTTTATCTGACCCGAAATGTTTGAGTGCTTTATTGTCACGAGTGCCACATTCTGAACGAAGAGAAGAACGGATGCGATTAGACCCCAAACAGAGGTAGTTTTGTGGTGTTAAAATGACAAAGATTTGCAAAATGCCTATGCCAAGATAGAAAGCATGCAGTGGGTAGTTGCATTTTAATAAACACTGTTTTAACTTAGGGTCACTTTTTATAATGGTGTCTATTGCGTTATGAATAAATGGGAGTTAGGAGTCAACATATTCTAGTTTATTTTATATTGGTATCTGTATTATGTAATTTCTCGAGAGGAAGGAACCATGACAAAATCATTTAAAATGAATTAATTAGCATCAATTATGACCAGCATTTTCAGGGAAGAGGGTCCATCGATACCACGTGCTTTGGTTGGTAGAAACAAATAGTAACGGCCCAATGTCACATCAATAATGCAGAGGAGAATATTTTACACTATTACTTAAAGCAGTGGACACTCAGAGGGTACATCCCTCAGTTCTATTCCCTGAGGCTCTCTGTCCCATGTGTTTCTGATTATCCCTGCTCGTGGCCCTTCCTTTCTCCCTGGTCTCTTTGCAACTTGTTCTCCTGGACTGCAGTGCTCTCTGGTTTCTTCCCCCACGCCTTTTCCACTTTGATTCATGCTGCCTGGCTAATGCAACCATTTAGGTATTAGGGTCACTATGGCACAGATTTTAGAGGGCCTAGCTCCATCATAACGACACATTAGCGTAATGTTTGTTACGTTAATGTGGCGGGCGTTACATGGCCAAAACCGCAGCACCATATTTACAAAGTGGCGTGCATTGCGCCACTTTGTAACCCTTTGCCCTACATTATGCCTGCACCAGGCATAATGGATGCATAGGAGGCGTTCCCTGTTAGGGGGGCGAGAAAATGGCGCAATGAAATCTTAGACATTTCTTTGCATCATTTTTCTGGCACTTTTTAATACCTGCTCCGAGCAGGCGTGTAAAAGGGGGCTCCCATTGGTTACAATGGGCCTCTGAGTACTTTGCAGGATTAGCGTCAAAATTGCCACTAATCCTGCAATGCACTGAACTAGCGTCAAGAACTCTGCTGCTAGTTCCCTAACTACCGCCATGGTGCACCACATATTAAATACCTCATTAGGGGGGCACTAAAGGGTCCAAGAAAAGTGGCGCTGCACTAGGTGCAGCACCACTTTCTCTAAATATGCCCCTTATGATAGATCCAGTGACAAAAATGTTGCATTTGTTCTATTGACTAACAGTATATCATGAAGCTGAGTATATGTGGAGTTAGGAATAGTAAGGCTATATCTACTTACCCTGCTGATGTAGTGGTAAGCAATATACCAGATGTAATATTTTTGAACGACTCCGATATGGTGCCAGACAAACCCCTTCTCCTATTGGTGACTCCCTAGGACAGCGGGATGCAGATTGAGAGCAGACAGCGGAGGTTTCGATGTGGCAAGTTAGTAGTCAAAATGGTGAGGGCTGCAGTGTGTCCTGAGATGGACATATTGTCGTATGTCTGTTCCCATCTGTTTCACCTTTCCAATCAGAGTCTCATATTAAGATCTTTGAACATCATTTGTATGCGTGCGTCAGATCAAGGAAAGATCTTCAGTTCCGTCCTCCACTGAGAGCAGAACAAAGCTGTCACATGCAGATAATGATATCCTCAGAGGGACCACTACGCTTACAGGAAATTAGAGAATCGGCCATTATAGTTAACTGAGTGCTGTTTTCCCTGCTGTGCTTTTCCTTTGATTTGTCATTGTTGTAAGGGACTATACCATTCAACATAATGTAATTGTGTGCATTTTGTCTATCTGTTTGTCTACCTATAGATCTATATAGCAATCTGCCAACCTACGTATTTGTGTGTGTGAAATAAATAGCAGCACAGCACTCTACACAGTACAGGCTTTATTAGGCATAGGGCAGAATATAGCAAAGACAGGAAGGAGGGGCAGTGAAAAGACATCAAGAGACAGATAGAGCAAGGTTTTTAGTTGAGGCCATCATAGAGTTTTGGAGCAGTGAGGGGACCAGAGCTGTTGGTGAGAGATATGGCTAAAGTTGTATATGGCTGAGAATGGAAACGTTTCAGGGCTGGTGAACTCAACTCATTTAATTTCATACCGTCTCATTTCATCCAATATAATGTCATCTATATAGCCATATACATTGTGTCCATTATTTTGCTCTTCGTCATTAAAACATTGCTAATCTGCATGTAAAGGTGGAATCAACCCTTGTGCCATTGTTCGCTTTACGTGAATACCTTTGACTACTCACAATAACGTCCACAAGAAAGCTAACTGTAAGTCTCACAACAAGTGACAAAGTACTTCTAGAGACAAGAAAATTTACGTTAGCTGACATTAATGAAGTATTGCATTCAGTAATCATAATAACGCAGTGAAAACATTATCCCCCATATTTACAAAATAGTTATGTATCAGCTATGATGTGCCACTTTTTTTGCGCCCCCACCATTACCTAACGGCACCATGGTTGCGCTGTATTTATAATACTGTGCACCATGGAGGTTGTTAGCACAATAGCGATTGTGAAAGCTTTGCCACACTAACGTAAAATATTTTGACTCTAGTGCAGCCAAGTGCAGGGAGGCCCATAGGTTACCAGGACAGCCACAAATGGCACAGTGAAATCTTTTAAATTTCACTGTGCTATTTTTGCGGAACACAGCACCGGAACACCCCCTTGCATACATTATGCCTGGCACAGGAATAATGTGGCACAAGGGGTTACAAAGTGGCACAAAGCATGCATTGCACTACTTTGTAAATATGGCACTTCAGAAAAGCCATCTTAGCATAACAAATTGACTCTATGGCAGCAATAAGGTGGCGCTAGGCGCTCTTAAATATGCCCCTATACTTTACGAAAAATCTCTTAAATATCACTCCTGTAGTTTCTCAGACTTCTTAGACTTGGACATATTTTATTCTCTCGAGAAACATTCTCCTGTGTTCACCAGTGGCCTTTGGGTTTCTTAGGGCCAGATGTATCAAAGGTTTTTACCCATTCTGTGTCTATGGGAAAAAGTGTTCGTACATATGGCCCTAGTCTAGAACAGTCTATATAAACAGATTTTATTCTGAAACAGACTTTTGGCTCTGAAATGACTTTCCAGAAGCACAAAGAGCCAAGTGTTATCATGATCATTTCGGTAGTGAATACAAACAGTTTTTATGGACTGTTTTCACTTAATTTTCTTTCTGTGGAATTGCACACACAGTTTCACTGAGTCGATAACATTTCTGTCAGTTTTTCCCACACCATTTTCCACTTTGGGTTTTCAGGGACAAAATCATGTAAGTAAATAACCTGCTCCAACACGTCTGGTTTCACTGAAACGACTGACAGACGTAGCATTGTTGACAAAGGAGAACTGCTGGAACACCTCAAGGAATGATCTGTCAAGTACAGAAAAGATGGCTAAAGGACTTTCTCAATGGACAGATGCAAGAAGTAAAAATCCTTCTCATTCTCAACTAGATTAAGTATCAGTTGTTAATTGAGCTGAATTGGAGGATACAGCATTAAATCTGTCGTCAGCCTAGAACTATAAGGGGGCACTAATCTATCAAATTAGCTATTTTTTATTAGACGTTCCCAGAAGTCCATCATTAGGCTTCATTTAATATCATGTGTGGTGGTTCAGCTTGATTTCAGTCTGAACTATTGAGTTTATGTCCCACAGACAATGTCTCTTTTTTGGGTGTTGAGCTCCAGAGCTTTGACTTCTAGGTTCTCTAGTTCGCCAAAAATGTCATTTCTTATTAGGCTCCTAGCTCCCTCAGAGCCTGGCTTCAAAGATCTCAGCTAGTGAGAAGGCAGAAATCAGCTGGACATTCCTTCATTCACACCCTGAATGAGAAGCAAAGTGCTGGTAGCCATTGGCTCAGAATGTATGGAACAATAGCATGGAGTTCCCTCTCATCTGCATCCAAGGAAGCCAGGAACCACTGCACTTTCATGAAAGAACTTCAGACCCTTTTCCTCTAGAGAACTCACTGCTGCAGAAAGACACCAATCGACACTCCCACTATAAACTTCCACAACTCTTCCATTTCCATTGTAAGGGGCTAACGTACCAATAGGCTCTTCAATACTCCTCCTCTGGGGTATGAAGCAAACATCAGAATGATGCTGATGTGGACAAACAAACATCTTCCAGATGGGAAAACACACTTCCCAGTTAAGTAGTCAAGTGTGAAACCGGAACACTATAGATGTAATCCCATTTTCCCTTCTCAATCAAATTGTGACATCATAAGCACCATCACTGAGACCATTATATGCGTTTGAAACTCCAAGGAGCATTAAGCACTTTACTTCCAGAGCCATGTCTTCATATTTTTCTGAATTGCAGTAAGTCTTCATTCTCACGTTGCCTCATTTCACTTATCTAGCAAAGATGACAGCATCCAAAAATGAGCTAATCGTTAGTATGTTGAGCAATAAACATTGGCTGTTTTTAATACCAAACAGTAAACATGTCCTGGGTGGGACATGGGTCTTTGCAAGTAGTAGAGAACATTATTTCTGAGTCTGCTCACCGAATCGTTGGGCATAAGCAATGGTCAAAAGACATTCAGTGGAGTAGCAGGGATGTGGTTGCCAGTGCAAGAAAGAAATTGCACTACAAAAATAATAGCTCTGGTGTTGGCTGCTAGCCTGTTGGCTGTGTCACTGATTGTTTTTGTCATGGTTTTTATACACATTGCTGTAGTAGTCCCTACCACTGAATGGAACTAGTTTGTATGTGGATGTGGTCCTTGTGAAAGAGCAGAATGTGTTCATTCACAAATAAAGGTTGCCAATGCCTGAAGTGTGTACCCATTGCCCCGATGCTGAAAGCTGTAGTGGGCAGAATCAAAAAGTGAATGACACCGCAAAACGAAGGATTGAAAAAGACAGGCTGAAAACCCCTATAAGTAAGCATACTGCATATACAACTTTAGTAGGACTGGCACTGGTTGCTAGCCTTTTGGCTTTACCAGTTCATTGATTTTGTAAACTGTTATTTTGAAGGGGTTGCTGGATGGAACCATAATAATATTTAAAAAAACAGTTGCTTAAAGCAAGAATATTTTTGGCCTCAAAAGGCACACACTCTCAGGCAATTAAGATAACTACTTGTATATGGATGTGTTCCTTGTGAAGGAGCAGAATCCTATCACTTACAGTGAAGTTCGCAAATGCCTGAAGTGGGATGGCCTATTGCCTCATACTCTATGCTATAGTGGGAGGAAGAAACATACGAATGACACAGCAAGAGGTCAGGGGATGAAGAGAGTTGGCTGAAATCCCTTATAAGTAAGTATATTAAACATCTATTTTAGTAAAATCAAAAGTTCTTGACTAATACCAGACCTAACAAGCAATTGCAATGAAATGGGTCTCGCGTTTGCTCTAGTTAGAGCTATTAGGGCCTGATTACAACTTTGGAGGAAGGTGTTAATCCGTCCCAAATGTGACGGATATACCACCAGCCGTATTACGAGTCCATTATATCCTATGGAACTCGTAATACGGCTGGTGGTATATCCGTCACATTTGGGACGGATTAACACCTCCTCCAAAGTTGTAATCAGGCCCTTAGTGTTGTAAATTCCTAACTGGACTTTTCTTTCCAATTAAATTGAAAATGAAAAGTAAAAGAGTTGACTTAAGCCATCTGATTCAAAGTGCCATGGCCACCATAAGCATGAAGGAGAGACACAAAAAGAAAAAGAAGTTCTCTCACAGTCAAAAATATTGGCAATCGTGCAAATATCCATGTAACAGGGTCAGACTGCAAGGCGGTAACCAAACTGTCCCTAGGCGGGACAAACATAAAGCATTTACCAATGATTGTAAAGGATTTTTGAAAGACAAGCCCACGAACGAGTGAAAGTGATGGGCGTGAGGTGGGCGTGGTTCAAAGCCCACAATACTTACAACAGGTCAAAGCGCTTGCATGCTCGGCCTAAAAATTGCCTCTTTGTCACTCGGTTGTGCTGTAAAAAGACAACCATAATCGGAGTGCAATGTGCCCTTCACACCCTTGGGCCAAAATGCCACTGCACCAGCTTTACTATTGACAGCTTTGCCCTGAAATGAATCAGGGCCCTAAAAGTCTAAGCAGCCTTGCAGCAGAAACACGTAGGGAAGCTTTCATTTCAACAAAGATGCTCATTGAATTCAGATAGAGGGGTCATGTCAGGAAATCCAATTAAGAATGTTTTTCGCTAATCAATCATGATGCGAGGCAGCGTGCTGTCTGCCTTAAAGTGCTGAGTGCTCTTCACACATGCATTAGTCCTTCTGCCGTTCAGGGTTGGCAGGGGAAGGAAGTCCAGTAAGGGGGAAGTGCAGAGAACGTGCAAGGAGAAGCAGTAGAGAAGGCGGATCAATAGTGCAGACAGTAACGTGGGTACCACACATGGGCAGAGGGGCTTAAGAGCATCTAGTTGCAAGTCAGAAGCACACCACTTACTATGCTCCGAATTAAGAACACGTGTTCCTGCTATTTCCTTAAGCGCTGCCCTGAGCTTAAAGCTGCTTCATGGCCCTTGTGCTTTGCAGCCGCGAGTCTGTATATTGCTTCATACAGAGGAATTGTTTTTATAAGTGATATGGTTATCACTCATTTACATAGGTCCCCATATTAACAACTTTGGAAACGGGACCAGCCTTTGGATTACGCGAGCTGGGCGTCGTCATTAAGGCGATGTATGTGACAGCATTCCTCACTCAGCTCCGGTGATTCTATTCAAGCTTTTTGTTTTCAGTTTTTCTGCATGTAGCCATTTTACCATCCTGTCAACCTCCTTCCTTCACCTCCCATCTATCTCTCACAGATTGCCTCTGTGTGCCACCGTCAACAATCCCTACCAGCATCACAGATCTGAGCTGCTCCTACAGGCAGCCAGAATGGATCCATTGCATCGTTGGGGGGAATGGAACAACTTCACTTTTGTCTAGATTGGCAAAAAGCAACTACTGATCATGCAGGGAAACGTATTGTGTTTTTTTTTGTTGCAGTTTTATAAAGTGCGAGCTCGACCGACGGTATTAGAACGCTTTACATGAGCACCCATTACATTACAAAAAGTCACGTAAATGTTTTGAGCATTTTTTGTGGTTTGCCCAGAAGCACAGGATGTTGAGGTAATGCCAGTACTCGAACGTGGTTCCCTAGTTCCAGAGCAGCAGCTGTGGCCTTAATGCCACATCCTGTCCCCTGATTTGGTTTCTTTCCAGTTTCCTAAGCCTTTTGGGTCACCCAGTACCCCTTAAGTTATGTTCCCGTTTTACCGAATGTTGGAAAATACAAATTAACTAAGACTGGAAGATATGTAGGGGCATATTTACAAGCCCCTCCTTCTGCCGGCCTAGTGCCATTTTTTTCCCGCTCAGGTGGCGTCAAGGAGGCATGCTTTGCGCCAATTTGTAACCCCTATGCCACATTATGCCTGTGCCATGCATAATGTATGCAAGGGGGGTTTGCGTTCCCCCGTTAGGAGGCCCAGAAAAATGTTGCAGAGAAATTTACGATATTTCACTGCACCATTTTTCCCGTCAGTTTTAACGCTTGCCCAAGGCATGCGTTAAACTGATGCTCCCATTGTTTCCAGTGGGCCTCCTCACACATTGCTGGACTAGCGACATAATTTGTGGCGCTAGTCAACCAATGTGCCACAAAGGCATCAAAAATTTTGACGCTGTTGTGCTAACGTTCGCCATGGTGCGCCGTATTGTAAATACAGCACTACCATGGTGAGGTTAGCAGGCGGTAGGGGGTGCAAGGAAAGTGGCACATCATAGCTGATGTAACAATTTCATGTAAATTTACCCAATAGGAGCATTTTTATAAGCCCCTAGTGCCACTGGAGTGTCACTTTTTGTGACGCTCCTGTGGCACTGTGCATATTTCCGCCATATTTACAAAGTAGTGCTAAGCCACTTTTTGTAGCTTAACTCTGCCTTGTAATTATGGCCCTCTCTGATGCAGTTATCTGCGGCAGAGGAGCATGCAACGGGTGTTGCTGTGGGCATTCCACTGCAACACCCATTGCCTTTGATGCTGCCCCAGATTTACAATAATTTGTAAAATTCATAAAATTAGCATGGTGCAACGAGGAGAAATACTTTTATTTCTCCTCGTTTTTGCTTTTTCTATGTGTGCCTCATTCTGCATCATACACAGAAAGAGCAAAACGGCATGAATGACAATTTGCTACTTTTATGCGTGCTGCATTGTAGATTGTTTAGGTGCAGGAAGGAACACCTTCCTGCACATAAACAATGATTCCCTTCAACTGAGACACCCTTGCACTATGGTGCAAGGATACCTGCATTGGCACTGGCAGCTACATTTAGTGCCAGTTCTGGGGGAAACACAGGGGTGCACCGATTTTGTGTAAATATGATGCATCCCTGCGTTTCAGAAGTGATGCAGTGTAGTGGTGTCAATTTTGGCACAGTTCCGCCCTGCATCATTTCTGTGTAAATATGCCCCATAGGCTATTACTGCCTCATTAATACATCACAATAAAAGGTTTGGGTAACTTTAGAAGATTTTTTCAAAGTGGAAAGAAACATTTTTATTCATCATTATACTAGAGGACACCCAGCCATAAAATAAAACATTTTTCATCATCAAAGAGAGATCAGCGCTTATGTAATATATTTTACTCCTGTAGCCTTTTTGTGTGCATTTTCTTTTTGAGACAGATACAAAAACAATTCTAGACTCTATTGCCTTGCTTGGTTCTCCGTTGGAAGTGACCCACATTCAAAAGCTTTTCAGCCACCGGTGCTAGGGGTGGGACATGAGCTCTGCTCCGTTGGCGGAGTAAACAGAGTATTTGGCACTGGCCAAAAACTCTGCTAGCCCTGGTAGCAGAGCAAAGCTCACTGCATGCACGCTGCAGCCTAGTAATGGGCCACACAGCGCAAGCTCAGACAGTCTGTGCTTGCACTGTGTGGCCCAAAACTGGGCTGTAGTAAACATTCAGCCTGACTTTGACGTGGAGCTGCTGCCGGTGCCAGGTCCGGAGCCAGGCCTCCCACCAGCCTCACCAGCAGCCTGGGAGCAGGAGGAAGAGGCAGAGAGCCAGGCCGCTAGCAATGAGTACCCTGGGAAGACCCAGGTAAGACCCTGTCTGTTTCACCGGCCTGCCCAGGCCTCTTGTACACCGGCCTGCCCCGTGTGCAGTGCAAATGGGGCAGGCCGGTGCACAAGAGGCTTGAAACTGCAGCTTTTGCTGCCTACGACCGTGGCCTGAATGCACAGGATCTCAGAAATGCTAAGCAGGTTCGGTCCTGGCTAACCAGGCCTGACCCTGCTTAGCACTTCTGAGATCGGGCGCATTCAGGCCAGGGTGCCACTAGGCTAGGTAGCACTCCACTGCTCGTGGAACTCCGCGGAATTTCACAGAGTTTTAAACCAACTCCGTGGAATTCACCCTCCCTTAGTTTTAATCACTTTTCATCTCTAACCCAAAAATGATTAGCTTCTCTGTTATTTTTTTAAAGATTTGGCATCATCTACTGCTCAGTTTATTCCAGAGATTTTAAGTGCCTGCCTTTAATCAGATACTGCCCACACCATTTATACGGGGCACACTGTGACTACATTACTTTTGAAACCCTGATTTTCCAGTTATTGCTCGTAAGGACATTTCTTCTATTTCCTACTGATGGCTCCTGAGTGACAAAAACAATTGCTACCAGTTCATCCTGGTTGTAATAAGACAATGATCTATATTTGGCATGCTAGTGTAACCTAAACGTAGGACCTGTGACAAGCTGGTCAGAGTCACTCTCCTTCAATAGAAACTGAATACTACATCTTTCCTTTCAATCTCAGTTTCCCTTTCCCACACGTCCTACACATCCTCACATTTCTCTTTGGGACTTTATCTTCAAGTAAGTGTAATGGGGTCATAAGGCTGTGAAGGTTGATTATGTTACAATATTCAGTAAGGCTACCAAATGATCTTTTAAAATTGGGGGCGTGGCCAAGATGTTGCCCTTAGCAGTTGTCTTGCTGTGAGGCTCTGCTCTGATCTGTGCTCATCCATAAATATACTCCTCTGAGGAGATTCATTGAAACCCTCAATTGTTGGTGAGGCTCTCCCCTCTGAATACCTGCTACCTATGGTGCCCCAAATGCCACAAGTGCGTCGGGGAACAAAGAGGCAGCACACCGAAGTGGGCCCGGCATTAAAGGACCAGAATACTCTGAATTCCTGTTCTGACATCGGACAACGGTGGGTGAGCGACCTGCTTAAATCACTGTGGTTTTCCCCTCCAAAGACAAAGAGGTGCTGTTGGCTCTTTGGAGGGTCTTCTATGCCCCCATGAAGACCCCATGAAGACCTTGCGGAGCCCAGTGGGGCAACTGCGAACAGGGCCAATGGTCCAAGCCAGGGACTGCCCTGCTCTGCTACTTGGTTCCAGACAGAGATTTCTACGGGAGGAAGTAGCTTTGTGCTGAAATTGGTGGAGCCCTCCCCTTCTTATACCACTTGTGTGGATGATGGGGTACTTAAACTACTGCGTGGGTGCCGCTTGACAGGCCGTGCCTATGGCTCGACTCACAGAAGCGCACCGGTGAGTCTGGAGGACCTTTGAGAAATTGTGGACACAGGTCCTCCTGACGGCCATGCCACACCTCGCTAGTGCTATGGGAACTGCTGGGGTTCAAGCGGTTCCCTGGCGAGGCTGGTGGCCCTCCTATTATAACTGCGCTGTCAGCGGTGCAAGGGACTCTATGAGAACAAGGCCTGTGCAGAGTGTTGCACTCTTGCTGGACACTCTGCATCACATTGATGCAGCTGCCAAGTAGCCTGAGAGCTGTAGGTGTTTGCTCTCCTTCTCCCTGCATCTTCAGTGCTCCATTGTGTCCTCTGGTAGCCCTTCATAAGGGGTTCTCATCTGCTAAGAGCTTCGCGAGGACTCCAGGTGACCTCTTGGGTGGCAGTGAGTCAGTGGCTCTGTAGGCCCTGCTAGGTGCACCGGTAGATGGCTAATGGCTGTGGAGTGGCATTGGTGGGAGCCACATAAACACTGGGACACATTTTGGAAACTTTCTATGTGACTCTTGGGCTATTAGGGGTGCCTCTCTCTGGCATGGAGTGACCCATGCTGCTGCCCACAGTGGGTGCTTAGGGCTTTGACAGCCTGCGTGCTTATGGTTGCTGGGTCACCTGCTATGGTACTCTTCTCACACCCATTTATTTTTTGTATGATCTGAGATACCATTGTCTGCAACTAACAATTAGGATTTGATCACTTTACCCCTGACACTGTGACGCCATGGAGCGCAGCTGCTAGGTCATGGTCTGAGCAATGGTCCCCTAGCTCCCTCCCAAGAAATCCATCATGGCCAGGCTGACGGCCACTACTGTGCCAATGGACCCGGTTCGATAATTGGAATGCACTCTAGAAAAACCTACTGGGATGTTCGATGAAGTACTACAAGCTCTACAGGACTCTACAACTGCTACAGAGAGCCAACTTGGGGCAATCCAAGTTGAAGCTGGGTTGCTGCAGGCTGACCATGCCAAATGCACAGAGCGTGTGGACGAAGTAGAGTCTTCCCTGACCTCAATAAGGGCCTCTTTGATTAGTCATGCAGGACCAAGTAAAAACATTGCAAATTGTGGTGTGGGCCCTGAAAGCAAGGATGGAAGACATCGAAGGGCACACACAGGGCAATAATATCTATTTCCTGGGCTTCTCTGAAGGGTCTGAATATCAAACTTTTCCTAGAGGACTGGCTATCGACAATGGTTCTGGCTATTCCAAAGTTCTTCTCTTTCAAGAGAGCACATAGGATCTCTGGTCGCCCCCCTGCCCTGGGACTTCACCATGTCTGGTCATAGTGTGCCTACTCAGCTTCAGGGACAGAGATCTACTGCTCCAAATATTCTAGATGAAGGGCTCCTGGATATATAATGACAACACTATCACAGTGTATCCGGACTACAAGTCAGAGGTTCAGAGACGTTACAATACCTTTGGGCGGTCAAAGTATAGCTTTGTACCCTAGGATTATCTTATGCATTGCAATTTCCTACTTCGAGTTGTGGGTGCCAACATGACTCATTTTTTTCTCATCCTCAGAGGAGGTCTGTGTGTGGCCTGTGTGTACCAAGGGGGAGTACATACCCCCAGAAGCTTCTGGCGATGGTTTGTTGGGCTGGTCTGATGGGAGGCCAAAGCATTGCTGCCGCCTGCTCAAACAACAATCCTCCCCTCTGAGGAACAGGCCACTCAAGTGTGGGCATAGGTGGTAGTGGTGGTCTCCATTCATGGCACCAACAGATTTCAGGTCCTGTCCCCAGAGACTGACCGGGATTAGGAGCTGGGGGCCCCAGCTCAGTGTCTTCCAGAGGGGGTACCCTGATCATGCTTGTCAGATCACCAGGCAGGGAGAAAGGGGATCAGTGACGCTACCCTGATGGTAAGTGCTTGGAAACTTTATCACCACTTTTGTGTTGCTAAAGTGCTTGGAGACACCACAATGAGTGCTGAGAATGGGTGGGATGCGACTCAGGGGTCCCCAGCTATTCCTCTATAGAAGGTATGGGACTCTATGGGTATGCAGTCCGCTCATGGGCCCAGCTGCTGAACTGTTATTTTAATACACCGATCATGGCTCGGTGGGGTTATGGGATTGGAATGAGACTCCATGAAAGTGGCCAGGTGGGGCCATTACATTAAGACACCTTGTGGAGGGAGATGTTCCTTACTCCGCAGTGTATCAGCACTGAAAACGTGCTTGAGGAGCACTGAAGTTGAAACTGCAACAGTGGTTGAGGCACATGCACGTCTGACAGAGCTCCATTTTCAATATCGGGACAAATTGAGATGTCTGAATAGCATAGACTATAAAGCTTTACTGGCTCACCAACATGCTGATGGTGACAAGTCATGGTATGCGTTAGCATGGTTACTATGATCGGCAGTCCCTAGTAACCTTATAGCAGCAATCCGTCACTCTGCTGGCATTATTGTAAAAACCCCAGCAAACATTAATGAGGTGTTTGTCCAGTATTACGAAAAGTTGTACTCTTCCCCTCAAAACCTCCCCCAGAGCGCATAAGGGACTATATCCGTGAGGTTACTCTCCCTCACCTGATGCCTCTGCAATTACTGGAGCTGGAGCACCCTTTGCAAATTGAGGAGACCAGGCAGTGATCCATAAAAAGTCTCAAAATAAGATTCCTAGGAGAGACAGGGTCCTTACTATGCAATGTTTAGGGCCACCGTTACCCCAAACTACTGAAGTTCTTCCAGGAAACTCAACAATGAGGTGTTTCGCCGGATCCTCTATGAGAGGCCATCACAGTAGTGCTATCTAAGTGGGCTAGCACTGTTAAACATTGATTATAACATTTTAAGCAAGGTACTTGTCAATAGGATGCTCCCTTTGCTCTGGTCATTGGTACACCCAGATCAATGTCATTTTTTTCCATCAGCGAGTAACTTACTACAACACATGCCAGTTGTGTCACATTAGGGGTGCCATGAAGGAGACCGCATACCTCTTTGTGGTGGTCTCCTTAGATTTTGAGAAGGCATTTGACACCATAGAGTGATCCTGTTTGATGCTAGTGTTGGAGGGCATGGGGATGGGTCCTGAGTTTCTCAGGTGGATTAGGCTACTCTACATAGAGCCGCGAGCCATGGTGCGGCCAGGACATCAAGTATGACACCAGTTTGCAATCGGGAAAGGTACCCGGCAAGGATACTTTCCGTCACCCATAATTTTAGTGCTAGCCATTGAGCCCCTTGCCACATTATATGAGCCAAGGGGCCTAACTGGGGCATATCAGTCAATGCAGGCATGTACACTGTCTCCCTTTATGCAGATGGCATACTAGTGTATCTATGGGATCACATACGCACACTGTCGGCCCTACATGACCTGTTGAAACACTTTGGCAATGCTGCGGGCCTCAGAAGTAAATGGGGAAGTCTTGTAACGTTCCCCTACGTAGGGTGGAACGCACTGTACAGTTAATTAGAGTCCAGTCGGCTGTCTTGGTGTTTTGAGACCTTCTGTTATCTTGGTATGAATATATAACCACAGCAACAGGGACCTCTCGGATGACAATCATCGTGGGGCCCTAATATCGTTGTGCCAGTCCTTGAGCTTTTGGGCATGCCTGTCCCTATCACCCTTCCATAACCAAGATGATAGTTCTTCCGCGACTCCTATACTTTTTGTGGCGATTTCAGCTGTGCCGACAGATCCTTTTTTAAGACCTGAGGAGATGGGTGTCTGACCTGATTTGGGGAAGCGTCTGGAAACGAGTGTCGATCCACATGCTTCCGCGACCACTGTTGAAAGGTGGTCTGGGGGCACGGGACCTTGAGCTTTATTTAGCAGCTGCAGAGTTACAGTGGCCCAAGCGGTCACTGGCAGGCAATATAATGGGAGAAAATAGGTCAATTCAGGCAGAATTGGGCAACATTGGTGTGTTAGATTGGCTGCTGTACCCCAGGGGCCCGACTTGAGATGTGGGCAGACTGGCATGAGTAGCTAAGCTCTGCTGGAATAGATAAATTCCACCCAGGCACAGACCTATGCCATAAACTCCACAGCTGCCGCTTTGGGAAGCATCTGTGATGCGAGCCCTGCTGCTGGAGCATGATTCGACTCAGTGGTGGGAGGCAGGAGTGTCCCGACTAGGTGATTTATATGAGGGATCTTAGTGCTCCTTTTAGAATATGCAGGATGTATATGACCTAGGAGCTGATCTTCTTCTGGTCTACAATGCATTGGTCCTAGCAATTAGTGATACTTGGACGGTGGGACAAGAGGAATCAGGCCTCCATCATGGTCTTCAGTGCTTCCTTATGCATGGGCTGGGCAGACGGTCCGTCATGATGATCTACACAGCATTGCTGATGTTAACTGTACATGATGGAACAAGCCCCGGTGGGAGGAGTGTCTGAAGGCAGCACTATCAGTTAAACAATGGATGATGGTGATGAAACAGTTGAAGCTCATTTTTCAAAATGCCCACCTAACGTTTACACAATATAATTACCTGCATCAAACTTATCTTACACCGCACTGGCTGCACAAAATGTATCCAGGCATGGCCCCGGTTTGCCGTGTTGCATCCACATGGATGCCACCTTTATACATATGGTGTGGGATTGCTCCCTGTTGGCACGAATATGGATGCAGGTAATGGAGCACATCTCTGAAGTGGTTGAGGTACAAATGCCCCCTGATCCTCTACTGTGCCTAATAGGAGTTACAAAACGGACAAAAGGCACCAAACATTTCATTAAACTAGTTGACCTGGCCTTGGTTCTGTTTAAGTGCTCAATTACAATGTCTTGGAAGGCACCTCAGGCCCCCACTTTTGCTTGTTGACTCAGAGTGGTTCATAAATGGGTGGTGGCTGAGGCAGATGCTACATTTCGTGACCATCGACTTGACCGGGTGCGGTTGCTGTCACACTTTGGTATACATATGTACTAAAATTGTTTGACAAGTTAAACGCACCCATCCACTAGTTTGCCTTGCCCATAGATGTGAGATTGTTCCCGGCCTTGGGTGTAGATTCGCTGAGAGTTATGGATAAACTGGTGTCACCTTCCCTGCCTTTGTGACGGGCTGCAGATGAGCTACTCTGGATCCCCTACGCTCCCCGCTCTCCCGCCCACTATGATGTCCTTACTATGCATATTGGTTATATTGCGATCTTATGCAAGAGCCTCCGTTGCCACCCTCAAGACCCTAGTCAGCTGTTCATAACTTTTTGTTGCTTTTTCATTATCTGTACGTTATTGGCAACACTTAGCTTTATTCAGTTTGTTATTGCATTGGATCAACACAATGGTATACTGTGTATTTTGCGATTTGCTAATTTGCTATTGCTTTATTGATGCCTTCAATGCAAATTGTAGTGTTGATGCTTCATTTGCAACGTATACGACCTACTGATGTAGTCTGTAAAATGCCGATAAAGAAATATATTTTTTAAACTGATCTTTTGAAACTCACATATATTACCCCTCAATAGCAACGAACGGAATATACCACTGTGCCCAGGGTGTTACATGAACTTACATGGACATTCATAAATCCCTTCTGATACATTAAGAGTTATAGGGTTTCTGCAGCATGGCAGACGGACTGTGCAGTTGTTGGGAGTGCTGTTCAACTTGTCGTATGACTTTGGGATACACATCTGTGCAAGGAAGTCTGTTTTTGTGCCTGCACTGGGGAAGAGAGGCTCAGTGCCATACCATGGTACAGAGGTTTTCAAATAGGGGTGTGGGCTCCCCATAGAGGGCTTGAATTGATCTCAGGAGTGACCCAGGCTCTGGACAAAAGGAACCTTTACTGTGCCCTTGGAGAACAGAGAAAACACCATGCATAAAAGAGTGATGTGTAACAGAGTGGCGCCGATTTTGTAATTGTTCATTAATAATAGGTTTTTTCATTCATGTCCTGGCTGTAAGTAGGTGTCAAAGTGGAGTGGTGGTGGAGCATTCTAATAATTCCCAAGGTCACTCCCATCATTTCTGATAAAGGATCACACTGTTGAGACTTTTACACTTTAAGGAACCCAGGCTGGAACTAGCTTGTTACAATCATATATTTGATTGCTTGTTTAAAAGGGGTAACTGAACACAAATGTGAGGTTTGAGTTGCTATAATATAGCCACAGCAATCAATTTTATAGACTAATTATGAGAACATATGTTTGTCATTCTGGGGGTCCCTGGTGATTTCACTTGTTTACATGGTGGGGTGCGTATGGAGTGCATTGTCTTAGAACATCTGTCTCCTCATTGCTTCTCCCCCAAGGCACCTCAGCAGCTTTGGTTGATGCACTTTATTGTGCTTATTTTTAATAAATCTGCCACACCCTGTTCTTCATATAAGGGAGACATTTGGAACATCTGTTTTTTTCAGTCCATCACATTATGAAATATCCATTTTACTCAGATGATACTATGCTTTGTTACAGTCCTCGGCAAAGTCTAAACACCTTTAGAAATAAAACAATGTCGGCAAGGCCCTGATTTTGAATAGGGGTACATGTGGGAGAAATTCTTGTGCGAAAGTAAAATGCAATAATTTTTTCTGCTTGCAGAATTTGGGCTGATATGTTGCGCCACGAGTGAGAAAAAGACAAAAAGCACAGTTATTTTCGAAAGCAATGTGAGTAGATGGGCTATGCGAAGTGCATTTTGGTAAATGCATTGTGCTGGACTCCTGACTGAGAGTCAACGCGACTTACCCATCTAAGAAGTGTGTGTGCCACACCTGCCTGCAGGGTTCTCCTGGCACTCTAGCCATAAGGGCCGCACACTCAAACTCCCTTAATAGGAAATAATCTTCCAAGAGTACTGTCTTGGACCAGCCTTTGAAACAAATTGTATGCAATTACCATTAGGTTAATTACAATGGTCGACTCCAGCCAGCACAAAAACTCGTTGCACTTGGCATTCCTCAATGTTTGCAACAAGGAATTCTTGTCTTGCAGGACATTTCATTCCGTTTCGTTTTCCTATCCGGATCAGGTGGAGGCAGAATGGCTTGCAGAACTGCCTGCATTTTCCGCAGCTAGAAAAAGGAATTCCACCCAACCGTTACCAGAGAGTTAAGTTCAGATCCCTAAGCATACAGGGATGGGATTTCTGAGTTGTGTGATAATTATCGTACTTCCCCTCCCTCCAGTTTTTCCCCTAATAGTTTTCACCAACTAAAACCTGACTACATTTACGGGGTAAAATACTCTAGAAAAGGGGAATCATGCAGATGTTGGTGTGATAAATATTGAACATAAATGTTGTTCCTTATTTCCAGGACAAAAATCCGGAAGGTTAGGTATTTTGACACACCCAATAACATCACCCCTTATTGTGACAAAGTGGCAATCTGACCCTCAGCCTTGTAATAGGGAACAATTCTTATTAATCGCATCCATTTAGAATCTACATTTTATGATTCTAGGTGTTCTCACTTTTGTGAATTTATAAACTGCGATGCAGGAAGATGTTGCTTTACATCGGATCTCATAATTGTGTCTAGGGAGAAGCTGAGATTGCACCTCACATCAAATGAGCTTCTTCACTGGGGTTGCCTGATCTCTGAATGCAAGCAGAATGCTGTGTTATCAGCTTCAGACTTTTACTTGACAGACTTACGCATTCTGGGACATGTAGTCTTGGATGGTCGGACATGCCAAAAGGACAATCTGGGAATGCCTGATGGGCTTGCCTCAAAGGACAGTGTGTGGACCAATTTTTTGTCTGTTTGTGGACCTGTTTTATAGGTCCACTTAGTCAGTTTTTACTGTTGATTCCCCAAATAATAAATCAAACTTTGCCTGTATCAAGGCCAAATCCATGTAGTCTTCCATGCCTTGCAAAACACATACAACATGTCTTTACAAGTTCAAAAATGCCAAGTTTGCAAACATGACCCATGTATTTAGCTTTTTAGATTACTAATGAGAGCCACCTTTAGTTTGGTGCCTAGGCCTATTTTATGCCCCGGTCCAACCCTGAAGTCTTGAGTCACTTTGACTGAGCAAAGTTTAATTACAGCACCAGATGGCATTGATTTGTAATAGAAATGTCCAGCGTTGGAACATGGTGCCACGTTGACATGGAGGGATCGTACAATACTAACCACATCTCATGCTGATCTCTTCCTCGTTTTTCATACATGTTTTTTACGTTAATACATAATTTAGGCAAATTTCCCTGATAGTACAGCATTGTCCTATTGGTTAAACTAACCTTTCCTGCCTATCGAATTTACAGTCATGACTATTGTGGAAAATAATTGAGAGCGGAGAAAATAACAAAAGCAGGGCACGTCTGGATATGATAAACCATCACCGTAGACCCTACTTGCAGTTTTTTATCCGTTTTGTATATCAGTAAGTACAAAGGAAAGAGTGACAGTGAGTTTTATTGGCATCAGCATGTTGTTGCCATGATATCTCACACTGGCAGGTTATCTTCCTGACATTGGTACCAGAACTTTTTTCACAATGTATGCCTCTGAGTTGACAAATTTTTCACAAAGATGACATAAAGAGAGCATGCTGTAGTGAATAACAAAGCAAACGCCATAGAAAGAGTTAAATCTTGCAGCCTGAATAAGCTTGTTGATATGTGCATTAATGCAGATTTTTCCAGGAAACTGTAAGCAATCTAGTTTAAATCCCTTGGAAGTGCTACATAAGCAGATGTTACTGGTTTCAAACAGAGAAGGTTTCCATAAAAGGACAGCCACATTTGAGGTGCATAGAGCCGCCGCTGATGTCCATTTCTTTCTGTCTCACACACACATGCACACCCGCACTCACGCACTCTCACACATACAGTGTCTCTTACACGCTCTTTGCCCCCCACTACTTTTTTTCCTTAAAGAACAGTGTGTTTAAAGTACATCCCTTTGAAGGTGTGGTTGTAGGATTTGTATTTTGTTTCACATAGTAGCTTGATATATTACAAATCACTCGCCTTCAGGCGTCACAGTATTGTACTGGCTTTTGGGAGGATCCCAGTAAAAAAAGTCCAATTTAGAAAACCAAAAAGTGGGCACGTAAAGAAAACTATAAAACAATATGTACAGTTAGAGGGCAGCCCAGCCTGCCCTAGCAGATACACTCAACTGCTTGCAGAGGACCACACATGGCTTTGCAGGGGAGATGCACGATGACGTGACAGTTCACTCCGAGCATTGTTGACTGTGGGGTGTGATGGGATAGACTGTCAAGGTCATGGACTGACTGAGGGAATTTTTGCTGTTACTGCGACAAGATGGCTGAGTGAGTTAAGGATCGCAGTTGGCACCTTCTGTGATCTACAGTTCAGAAGTTTCAATCCTGGCAAATCTAACTCAGACTTCAATCCTTCAAGGTTGCAAATTTGGATAGAATGAACTCATGCTATTTATAGCGCTTAAAAGTGGCAAAACTGTGACAAGTCATTATTAATATCTGAGCCCTTCCTTGAATTACCTTTTTACATTGAGAGCTATTTAACTAGACCAGACCAGAAAGAAGCTAGCTGAAAGGGAATCTGGTATAATAATTTTTTAAAAAATCTCCCTTCCCACCACATGCTTTGCTGTTGCCCTCTTTGAAGTTCACGTTCCACTCCTCTGTACCTCTATCCTGGCTGATGTCAGCCCAGAACACCCGTTCGTGACTTCAGTCAGTATTTTATTGGGGGAGAAGTCACGCCTAAAGAGACTGGCTCCTCCCTCACTTGTACATCTTATCAACGTATTAGTACTGAGCAGTCTTTCTCATTTTAACCACGTTTCTTCCTTTTCTACATGGCACAAGAGTCCTTCTCAAGTCCGAAAACCCAAAGGAGATGATTCACAAAAATGCCTAGGAGCAGGGGAACTAGACATTTTATTGCAGGCATGTATGTTTTGGACCAAATTCACGAAGGCAGTTCAGAATACGTAAAAGAGGGCTGCTAGGAGTATTACTTTATGTATGCCAAAATAGGACCCAAAATAATAATGTTTGTATGGATCAGAGGGAGAGTGTGTTCTTTTCCAGTCTGCAGGGAGGGAGTGGAGCCAATGGGATGGTAATCCGAGTAGCTGACAAGGTACACAATGTGGTATCACAACTCAGGCATGGAGTCTCTCCACCATGTAGAATGCTCTCTTATCACCTAAGTATTTTCAAAAGAGGAATACCTGGAGTGTTGCAATTGCATATCATTTGTGGACAATATGGGGTTCCTTGAAGGATAAGCACTATGGAACCACAGAAATGCCAGTGCGCTAAACAAATACCAATAACATAACATAATCCTGCAGATAGGATTTTGTACCCCTACAGATTCCTTGAAAATGATCTTCAGAATGTGAGGCTTAGCCATGATCCCTTTATCTTTACTGTGAATGTTCCATTTTGTGTTCTTATGCAAGCTCTGCTGTATAAGGATGGGATTTCCTTTGCCTCAGAACCTCCTGGTTGACTTCTCCACTCTTCAGGTGCAAGTTTGAATACTTCAGACCGAGAATATATATTATAAATATATTTTCATCACTGAAAAAAGCAAAGGTTACAGGGACGTTATTGTTAGGTTCTGAATTTACTCGTACAAAACCATAGAAATTCAGCAGTTATAGTTAGAGTTATTTCAAGTAATTATAGCTCGCACCCTAAGGTAACTCGCGCCCCTGCCATGCACCGTTTTGTTATCAATAATTTTGTTGCAAAAGTTGCAATAACAATATCAAAGATAGCATAGCAGATGTCATCAGTGATATAACATGTGGAGTAATTAGCTGTGCTTGGCGAAGGCACAAGTTATAGTTACGTTAGGACGCAAGTTATAGTTACTTGAAATAACTTCAACTATAACTGCTGAATTTCTATGGCTTTGTTCGAGTAAATACAGAACCTAAATATAACGTCCCTGTAACCTTTCTTTTTTCAGTGAATTTTAATAGTTTTCTAATGTAAAGCAATTTAAATTACTATAGGTTAATCCAACCACAGCTGCACATTGCCTTTGTCCGTGAATGGCGGGGGTTGGCCGCAGGGTCAGGTCTGTGGCCAGGCCATGCAACCAACCCCTTACAACCGCCCAACCCTGGACAAAGGCTTTGCGCCATGGGGATTGGCCACAGAGCCTGTCTATGTGAGTGGGTGCATGAGTGGGTCTAAAAGTAGGTGTGTGAGTCTATGTCTGGGTCTGAGTGAGTGCATGAGTGTCTGAGTGGGTGTATGAGTGGGCACATGAGTCTCTGAGTACATGTATGAGTGAATGAATTAGTGTATGAATGTGTTCCGTGAAATAAGATGGTGGCCGCAACTGTCTAGTCAGGTTGCGGCCAGCCAATTACAGTGCTCCTATTTGCACACACATTTGTGAAAATTTGCGAAGTTTTGTGATTTATTCATAAAGGATCTATGGCCCCTATATATACAAACGTATTTTCCTTTTAATACCTCACAAACTACTGAACGGATTTACACCAAATAAGCGAAAGGGTGATCTGCGTACCGAAAGCTAGCTTTTTGGCAAATTTGGTGTAATTCCATCCAGTGGCTCGTTCTGTAGTCATGTTCAAAGGTCCTATAGGAATTAACATAGGAAACTTTTTTGACCCCTCCCCTTTTTCTCAGCCCCCATTTGAGGGATCACCCCAAAACTCTCGCTGCGCAACAAGCATCACTGGGGCGCTTAAAAAAAAAATTCATGAAGATTCGTCAGACGGTGCCAAAGATATAGGCAAGTCAAAAATTGCTTTTTCCATGGACATGTTCCTAACTGTAAAAACCTACTGGTGACGGCCAGTAGATAATACACACATATATAATCTATATCTATCTATATATATATAGATATAGATATATATATAAAACACACATCCTCATCCTTTACGCCCTCGTCTGTTAATGATTAAGAGAGTAATAGACAATATTCAACAAAGTGGTATAAACATTTTTTTGTGTGTATATGCAGTATTTATTTGGAAAACATATATAAACGAACAGTACTCTGATGGCGACCGCTTTTTGTAATAATGACAGCCGGACGGCAAAGTCAATGAAATATATGGGGAAATGACGTGCTTAAAAATGACAGAAGAATCAGCAGGGTCATTATGATACGGTGAACAAGGCTCTGCTGAGCCGAAATGCATTTGTGGTCTTGATGCTCGAATTGCTGGGTGAAAAAAAATACAGTGAGAAGCTGTCAGAGTGCTGATCTTCATTCTGATAAAGGACGAGGAGGTGTGTTATTTTATCACGCTGGTGAGCGCAGTATGGCACCGCCGACAATCAGGAGCACGTAGGTTACGGCGTTCTGGAAATTTATGTGTATATATAGATATAGATGTAGATACAGTCGACATGTCTCTTTTTTGTGGTCTTGTAGGGCCCATGGCATTCACCAGGACCAGTCCAAAAATCCTAATCTTATTGTAGGGTAGGTCGACAAAAGTAAACTTTTGAGATGCCTTACATCTTGGTGCACACACAATAAAAACTCCCATGAAGATCTGTGGTAAATGTACCCATTTGCAGAAGCATAGGAATGAAACTAATGCTACTTTTTCTTTCTCCTTCCAAGGCAAATTTCTGCAAAGTCATCTTTCAGCCACTGCTAGAGCACCAGACAAGTAAAAGGTTTTCTTCTCTATCCTGTTAATTTGAACAGTATCAGAATGTAAGGAGTTTTTAGGCAGAAGCCTGGTCAATCAAGGATGCATTTGGTAGCATTACCCCAGGCCTATGTACACATTCTCTAATATTAAATGCAATCATGCTTACATACAATCAGGCCATGAATTGCCTGTATTCCTTAGGGTATCAAAGACATAAACTAGGATGTGCCTGAACATATGTGGTATAGGTATAACAACAGAGCTGTCTACTTATTTTTAGTATTGATTTGAAAATGTTTCTATAGAGCTCTGTCCCTTGGGAGTTTTTGAACACTGCACAAGTAACAGAATTAGTAATAATAAAACAAAGCAAAACAGATAACAATACTCAGACAATGACCCAGGAGAGGGAACTACTACTCCATGAAAACAGAGTCTTTAGAAAAGAAAAGGAACCAAGTGTGTACAATGTAGATTGGGGTCAGCATTGAGCAACTACTCATTAGGAAGGGTTGTTTACATTTCTGTGGGCAGGCATAAATATGGGGCTCAGTCTCATTTTTATTCTGTAGTGATATTCAAAAGGTGGTAGCTGCACCTGAGAATGACTGATGTTGTGCGCGTGATATTCTGACATAAGGACTTTCCTAGAATAGTGTATTCTTGCTGCACCTTTCTATTTTAAGCTGGTTCAACCAGTATGGTGCATTGTTAAGATGCAGTAATTTGTACAGGAGACAACCCAGCATGAACACCAAAAGGGACCCAATGTAGACTGTAGACTGGAAATGATGGGTGTAATGCTAGCATTCTAGCTATACATGGAATGTGGCTATCATTGGGTTGATTGATGACCGACTCAGACCCGGCAGTAATGCACTGCCAGATTCTAGTCATGACATAATTAAAGCAAGCGGTTAGTGTAACTCCATTTATACAAAGGATTCTGGCAATGTGCTTGCTTCCTTGGAGGCCACCAAAATCAATCAATCAATTGGGATTTGCAGAGTTCAGCTAATTACCATGAGTGTATCCAGGCCCAAGGATCCTGTTGAGATCAGTCAAAGAGCCATGTCTTGAATCCCTTTATGAATTCCATGAGAGAGGTTGCTGTTTGGAGGTGGAGGGGAAGGTCGTTCTGGGATTTGGTGCTAAGGTAGGAGAGCAAGCATCCTCCACTGTGCCTTAGACGGATGTGGGGAGTGTGAGTGAGGGTAAGGGAGGCAGAACACAGGTATCTGGAGGGATGGTGGTAGTTCAGGTGGTGGTTGAGGCATGCTGGTTCTCAGTTGTGAAGGGCCTGGTAGGCGTGTATCAGCATTTTGAATTGGTATCTTTTCTGGATGGAGAGACAATGGAGTTTCCTGAGGTGGGGGGTTAGGTGGATCCATTTGAGGAGGTTGAAGTTGAGTCTGGCAGTTGAGTTCTGTATCTTCATGAGTCTCTTCAGCAGTTGGGTGGTGATTGTTACATAGACTGTGTTTCCGTGTTCGGGTCGGCTGGTGACGAGGGTCACCTGGTGTTGACAGGGAGTTGTCTGAAGACCTTCCTGAGCATGAGAAGGGTTTGTAAGCTGGCAGAGGAGACTGCGTTGATCTGGCGTTTCATGGTGAGTTTGATGTCCAGGATGATGCAGAGGTTGTGGTTGTGGTCTGTCATGTGGGTCTGAATTTGGAAGGCCACCAGGTGTCATTCCACAGGGAGGTGCTGTTTCCAAAGATCAGCACTTCAGTCTTGTCCATGTTGCGCTTCAGGCAGCTGGTCTTTATCCTTTCGGCGTCATGCAATTTTGGAAGCTGGTTCTGGTGGTGGAGGGGACTTCTGAAAGCAAGAGGGTGAGCGGGGTGTCATCTGCATAGGAAATCATGTTAAGGTCATGGGTTCTGACGATGTTGGCCAGGAGCGTCATGTAATTGTTGAACAGAGTGTGGCTGAGGGATGAACCTTGTGGGACACCACAGATAATATTCTTGGGTTCTGACGTGAAGGGTGGTAGGCAGATTCTCTGCGTTCATCTGGTGAGGAAGTATACAACCCACTTGAGGGTGCCTCCCTGGGTGTCTCAATGAGGTGGAGTCTCTTGATGAGGGTGGGGTGGTCTACGGTGTTGAACACTGCTGAGAGGTCGAGGAGGATCAGGGCTTTGTGTCTCCCCAGTTGAGTATGATTTTGATGTTGCTGGTGGCAGCGATCAGGGTGGCCTCTGTTCTGTGGTTGGCATGGAAGCAGGTCTGGGAGCTGTCCTGCTGGTTGTTGTTCTCAAGGTGTTCAGCTAGTTGTTGGTTGATGGCCTTCTTGAGGACTTTGGTGGGGAAGAGGAGCAGAGAGATGGCATGGTAGTTCCTAAGATCGCTGGGGTTGGTGGAGGTTTTTTTGAGGAGGGGTATTTCCATTGACTGGGAAAGTTGGCCATGATGATGACTGCGAATGGAGGTGAGTCTGCAACTGATTTTCTTACTCTTGAGGTTGAAGAAGTGGTGACTGCAGGGGTCCATGGGTTCTCCAGAGTGAATGGAGTTCATGATGGCCATGGTGCTCTGTTGGAGAGCTGTTCCCATGAGGTGAGCAGATTGTTGTGGGTAGTGACAGTTGGCGAGAGGAGGCTGTGGATATCTGCAGGTTGAGGTTTGAAGTTACTGAAGATGGCGGCTATCTTGTTGTGGAAGTAGTCCACCAGGGTGTTGCAGATTTCCTGGGATGGGGGATTGTGTTCTCAGTGGCTGATGAGCAGGAGAACTCTCTGACAATGTGAAAGAATTCCTTGCTGTGGTTGGAGCTGGCTTAGATGCGGTCTTCCAGGGTAGTTTATTTGTGTCTTTTAGGCATTGATGGTATATGTTGAGGGCTGATTTGAAGGTGGCTCAGTATGTGGGATCTTTGCTGGTGCACCATCGTCTACCTAGATGTTTGCAGTTGTGCTTCTTGGTCCTGAGTTCTGGTGTGAACCAACCAGCTTGTTTGGTAGATCTACTGGACTTGGAGGGTTTGATCGGGGTGACTCTGTCGCCTCATTTGGCGATCCAGGGGAAGAAGTTCTTGACAGCCTGTTTGAGGTTGGTTGCCTGGTCAGGATGGGTGATGTTGGGGGCTGTCCATTGGGTCTCCTTCACTTTTTTCCAGCTGTGGTGGGAGAAGCTTAGGGCTTTGTGGTGGTGTATGGTCCTCCTGTGTCATTAAAGTGGATGATAGTGTGGTCGATCTAGGTGAGTTTGGTGACATGGTTGTACTTGACTCTGTTGCTGGCAGTGAAGATCAGGTCAAACACGTGTCCTGTGCTGTGTGTGGGGTAAATGACCAGTTGGGTGAGGCTGATATTGCTCATACTTTCCAGGAGATTGGCAGTTTTTGTGTCTTCGGGGTCACAGAGGTGGAAGTTGAGGTCACAGAGAAAGATGCAGTGCTTGGGTCGATAGCAAGTGGGGCTATGAATTCTGCAATGGTGTTGCATAAGCAGAGGTGTGGCTCCGGGGGTCTGTACACAAGGGTGCTCTTGAAGGTCGTTCTGCTGATTGTTTGGAGTTGGAAGTTGAGGTGCCCCTTGATAAGTATTGTGTTGTCTTCGGTGGTGGTGCAACGGATAGTTTCTCTGTGGACGATGGGTATGCCACCTCTGTGTTTGTTGGTGCGGTCCGGTGTATCATCTTGTATCCATTGGGTATAGCGGTGGCAATGAGCCAGATCTCAATGATGTAGACAGCGTTAGGGGTGAGGGCGGTGATGGTGTCCGAGATTTCAGTGACGTGTTTGCAGAGTGATCTGGAATAGAGCAGGAGGCAGTTGAGTGGTTCCATGGTGGCTGCGATTGGTGAGGTAGCTGTGGTGAAGGATTCTGATTCCATGACAGCAGGAGTTGCAGGTGAAGAGACAGTGGCAGCAAGATGAAGGTCCTGCTGTTGATTGAGAAGATGTGAGGCAGCAGCGTCCAAGACTGTGAGCTCGGCGGCAGTGTAGCTACGGGTGAAGAGAGATCCAGGGTTCCTGGTGCGTGGCGCAGACCAGGCATGGACAAGTACAGGTGAGCGTCCCTTTGGCCCACCTTCGGTGCACTCACTGCACACATCCACTGTACGACCCGCTGCTTCCTTCACTGAGAAGGTCATGGGGGGGGTTCTGGGAAGCGGGAGGCGGGAGTGATATAAAGAACAATGGTGCGGTAAAAACAAGCAACAGGTAACCACAAGTATCAGGTAACAATAATAAATAATGATAGGCCCAGATGCAGAATCAGGAAAAAATAAAGCACACAGTAAATAATGGGCACATAATCGATTTACAGAGGCATAATCGGCTCAGTAAACAACAGTGATGGTGGGCATAGAAGGCAGGTAAGGAGGGCAGAGGGTAGTCAGCTGAAGGACTAGGCTTACAGCAGCAAAGGAAACTGGCACAGGGACCTGCTCAATGGGGTCCCACTACGGCCTCCATTAAGTAGGTCCTAGGAGGGGCAGTGGGAATCAGGAGGTGAAAGCGGTGGGAAGAGCGAGCAATGAGGTCAAATTAAGCAACAAGTAACAGGTAACAGTAATAAAATAATGACAGGCCCAGATGCAGAATCAGAAAAAAACAAAGCGCATTGTAAATAACAGGCACAGGATCGATTTACAGAGGGATAACAGACACAGAAAACAACAGTGACAGGAGCACGGAGGGCAGGCAAGGAGGGCTGAGAGTAGTCAGCTGAAGCACTAGGCTTACAACAGCAAGGGGAGCTGGCACAGGGACCTGCGTTCCCATGGGAAGCAGCCACTGCTTTCCTTTTCCAAATCAGTTTCCCTCCAACTCTGGGGTCAATGTCTGATCAATGGTTTGCAACTTCAATTGCTGTAAAAAAACATTGATATATCTGTTTCAGAATTGCAAGTAGTAGCTGTGGAAACGTCTGGAACAATGACTACGTTGACGTTGCAAGCGTAACCATCCTTGCGTGAACAATTACTTTCTTTTTCTCTGCCTTAACCACGCATGTGCTGAACAACGGATATGTGTGGTTAAGGCAGAGAAAAAGAGAGTGCATCAGCAGGGGACGCGGTCAAGTAAGTGGGGCTGGGGCACAGTTGGGGGGTAGTTTTTAAGGAGTGGGGGAGGTTGGGTTATTATTATATATTTTTTTAGGGGCGGGAGGGGGTCATTCTGTTTTTAGAGCAGGGGAGGGGGGGCAGGGTAGTTTGATTTTTAGGGGCAGGGTGGGGGAGGTCGGGGTAGTTTTGTTTTTAGGGGTGGGTCAGGGTAGTTTTGTTTTATAGGGCCAGGGTGGCAGAATGAGGTAGTTTTGATTTTAGGGGCAGTGGTGGGGGGGTCAGGTAGTTTTTTTTAGTGGCGGGGGTAGGGGTAATTTTCTTTTTAGGGTGGGGGAAGGGGTAGTTTGTTTTAGGGGTGGGGCGGGGTAGTTTTATTTTTGGGCATGGGGTTAGTTGTTTTTAGGGCAGGTGGGGGGTCAGGGAAGGTTTTTGGGCTCAGGGTGGGTGGGGGTATCGGGGGTAGTTGTTTTTAGGAACGGGGTAAGAGGGTCGGGGTAGTTTTGTTTTTAGGTTTTTAGGGGTGTGGGTCTGGATAATTTTGTTTTTAGGGCGTGGTGGGGGTCGGGGTAGTTTGTTTTTTAGCGGTGGGGGTCGGGGTAATTTTTATTTTTAGGGGTGGGGTAGTTGTATTTTTGGGGTGGGGTTGGGGAAGGATTTAGGGCTCAGGGTGGGTGGGGGGTATTGGCGTAGTTGTTGTTTTTAGAGGCGGGAGAAGGGGGGTTGGGGTAGTTTTATTTTTAGGGGTGGGGGGCCCGGATTGTTTAGCTTTTACGGTGGAGGTGGGGTAGCTTTGTATTTAGGGGCAGGGGGATCAGGGGGGTCAGGGTAATTTTGTTTTTAGGGGCGGGGGTTGGGAATTTTGTTTTTAGGGGCAGGTGTGGGGGGTCAGGGTAGTTTTGTTTTTAGGGCTGGGTGTCGGGCTAATTTAGCTTGAAGGGGCATGGTGGGGTAGTTTTGTATTTAGGGGTGGGTTAGAGGGTCGGGGTCTTAGGTTTTAGGGCTCAGGTGGATGGGGGCTATAGGGGTAGTTTTGTTTTTAGGGGCAGGGGTGGTGGGTAGGGGTAGTTTTGTTTTTAGGGGCGGGGTGGGGGTAGTTTTCTTTTTAGGGGTTGTGATAGTTTTGTTTTTAGGGGTGAGGGGATCAGGGTGGGTTTTGTTTTTTAGGGGTGTGGGTTGGGGTAGTTTTGATTTTAGGTCAGGTGGGGGCAGTTGCTTTTAAGGTGGGTGAGGGGCTCAGAATGTAACCTGTAGCCATAACAGCATTAGTTAACTGAAAGATGGCCAAAAGAGACAATTGGTATACAGAAGGAAGAAGGATGTTGCATAAGACAAAGTGGTTTGTAGTGCAGCAGAAGGGGGGAGAAAAGAGGATAAACGTCTGATATAAGATATTGCAAGGTGGAGAGGAGGCAATTTTTTGAAATTCCTGTCTGGTTCATATCTGAGGCTACCAGTTTGGGTTTTTAAATATTTTTTACACATACTGAGATTATGAGAAAGGATGTTGGGCCGTGAGTTTTGGGCTGCTTTGTGACACACAGGGAATTTTAATAATAACCATCTTCTGAGGAGGAAACTAAGGTAACTTAGTAAGTAGTCCGAGATGTGCTTCTTTGAGGCGGGTCTACCACTATTCTGGCAGTTGAGTTATGAATAAGGCCTAGGTTTTACAAAAATATTTGGGAAGAGCAAAGTAATTGGTGTTCCCCGGGTTTATGAAATAGGAAGCAGTAGACAAATCTTGTGCAAGGAGATAATATCAAACAAGCAATGATTGGTCATTTGAAGTCTGGAAGAAAAAGGTGAGTCAAAAACAAAGGCAGCTTGAGAATCATCTGTATAACCATTAATATATGTAGCATGGGAGTTTTGTGACTGTGTCCACACAAAACCTTGAAAGACGCAGGTAAACGTAGGAAAAGCAGTCCTGGAGAATAGAATAGTGACCATGCTAAAGTAAAAATAGAAGATGCCACAAGCAGCAGTTGGAAAGAGCAGGGAAGTGGCGTGGAAGGGTGCTGGTGCAGGAACACATGAAAGAGAGAGGGAATGAAAAGTGATGGAGAGAGAGAGAGAAAGAGAGAGAGAGAGAGGGAGTTTTACCATCACTACATTGAGGTTGACAATATCAACCTACCGAAGTATTGCAGCTACTACATAGTCAAGGTAATTATACATTTACTATTCTTAACTCCACATCGCCTTACTAGACTTGGTGAGATTGTCCGGAGCTGGATAGAGGATGGTGTTACAGAAAAAGAGTATTTACACACAGTCCCGAATTTCTAATTCTTATTGGTCATTTACATATTATTACTAAATATTGGTAAATGGGATGTTCTTCAATTCTCTCTTTGTTGCTTGTCTGTTATTTGCATGTATTGGTTTAAGAAGAAGCACTTGAAGTTGTGCTAAAAACAGTGATAAGAGCACACCAGTCCAGTTTTCATGTCCTTTGGATTTCAGAGGTCTCAAAGTGCATAATAAAATACCCTCGACATGGAGTAGATTATTTAAAGCCTCACTGTAAAAAGAATTTACAGACTGCTTAACTGGCATGGATAACATCTATCCTTTGGTGATGTTTAGAATTGAACTAACATCAGTTTCATTGTCAGTGCCTATACTTTCCAGAATTATAGCCCACTAAGGGAATCATTGCACCATTACTCACTTAAGTATTTTCATCTGACCGATAAATGTGTCCTTTAATTCTCGTCTCTCTCTCTCTCTCTCTCTCTCTCTCTCTCTCTCTCTCTCTCTCTCTCTCTCTCTCTCTCTCTCTCTCTCTCTCTCTCTCTCTCTCTCTCTTCTCTCTCTCTCTCTCTCTCTCTCTCTCTCTCTCTCTCTCTCTCTCTCTCTCTCTCTCTCTCTCTCTCTCTCTCTCTCTCTCTCTCTCTCTCTCTCTCTCTCTCTCTCTCTCTCTCTCTCTCTCTCTCTCTCTCTCTCTCTCTCTCTCTCCCCCCCCCCCCCCCCCCCACCCCACCCCACCCCCACCAGGGCGTTCGGTAAGACATTAAGAGTAGAGAACCTCTCTTAGACCCAGGGGAAAATGCCATCTGTGTAAAAGAATTACGTGCCCTCCCTTTTGATAACTCAAGGACACGTGCAATAGTCTGTTTCTAGGGCAGTTCCATCTTCTTCCAAAGGGAAGCTGCTGCCTTGCAAAGCGTTCTTTGTCCTTGCCCATTAAATCTGTTTCATGCCCATCTGTAAGGAAATGCCTCCTTGGCATGGTTGCCCCCTGACTTTTTGCCTTTGCTGATGCTATGTTTACAATTGAAAGTGTGCTGAGGCCTGCTAACCAGGCCCCAGCACCAGTGTTCTTTCCCTAACCTGTACTTTTGTATCCACAATTGGCAGACCCTGGCATCCAGATAAGTCCCTTGTAACTGGTACTTCTAGTACCAAGGGCCCTGATGCCAAGGAAGGTCTCTAAGGGATGCAGCATGTCTTATGCCACCCTGGAGACCTCTCACTCAGTACAGACACACTGCTTGCCAGCTTGTGTGTGCTAGTGAGGACAAAACGAGTAAGTCGACATGGCACTCCCCTCAGGGTGCCATGCCAGCCTCTCACTGCCTATGCAGTATAGGTAAGACACCCCTCTAGCAGGCCTTACAGCCCTAAGGCAGGGTGCACTATACCATAGGTGAGGGTACCAGTGCATGAGCATGGTACCCCTACAGTGTCTAAACAAAACCTTAGACATTGTAAGTGCAGGGTAGCCATAAGAGTATATGGTCTGGGAGTCTGTCAAACACGAACTCCACAGCACCATAATGGCTACACTGAAAACTGGGAAGTTTGGTATCAAACTTCTCAGCACAATAAATGCACACTGATGCCAGTGTACATTTTATTGTAAAATACACCACAGAGGGCACCTTAGAGGTGCCCCCTGAAACTTAACCGACTATCTGTGTAGGCTGACTAGTTTTAGCAGCCTGCCACAAACCGAGACATGTTGCTGGCCCCATGGGGAGAGTGCCTTTGTCACTCTGAGGCCAGTAACAAAGCCTGCACTGGGTGGAGATGCTAACACCTCTCCCAGGCAGGAATTGTCACACCTGGCGGTGAGCCTCAAAGGCTCACCTCCTTTGTGCCAACCCAGCAGGACACTCCAGCTAGTGGAGTTGCCCGCCCCCTCCGGCCAGGCCCCACTTTTGGCGGCAAGGCCGGAGAAAATAATGAGAATAACAAGGAGGAGTCACTGGCCAGTCAGGACAGCCCCTAAGGTGTCCTGAGCTGAGGTGACTCTAACTTTTAGAAATCCTCCATCTTGCAGATGGAGGATTCCCCCAATAGGGTTAGGATTGTGACCCCCTCCCCTTGGGAGGAGGCACAAAGAGGGTGTACCCACCCTCAGGGCTAGTAGCCATTGGCTACTAACCCCCCAGACCTAAACACGCCCTTAAATTTAGTATTTAAGGGCTACCCTGAACCCTAGAAAATCAGATTCCTGCAACTACAAGAAGAAGGACTGCCTAGCTGAAAACCCCTGCAGAGGAAGACCAGAAGACGACAACTGCCTTGGCTCCAGAAACTCACCGGCCTGTCTCCTGCCTTCCAAAGATCCTGCCCCAGCGACGCCTTCCAAAGGGACCAGCGACCTCGACATCCTCTGAGGACTGCCCCTGCTTCGAAAAGACAAGAAACTCCCGAGGACAGCGGACCTGTTCCAAGAAAAGCTGCAACTTTGTTTCCAGCAGCTTTAAAGAACCCTGCAAGCTCCCCGCAAAAGGCGTGAGACTTGCAACACTGCACCCGGCGACCCCGACTCGGCTGGTGGCGATCCAACACCTCAGGAGGGACCCCAGGACTACTCTGATACTGTGAGTACCAAAACCTGTCCCCCCTGAGCCCCCACAGCGCCGCCTGCAGAGGGAATCCCGAGGCTTCCCCTGACCGCGACTCCTTGAATCCAAAGTCCCGACACCTGGGAGAGACCCTGCACCCGCAGCCCCCAGGACCTGAAGGACCGGACTTTCACTGGAGAAGTGACCCCCAGGAGTCCCTCTCCCTTGCCCAAGAGGAGGTTTCCCCGAGGAATCCCCCCCTTGCCTGCCTGCAGCGCTGAAGAGATCCCGAGATCTCTCATTGACTTCCATTACAAACCCGACGCTTGTTTCTACACTGCACCCGGCCGCCCCCGCGCCGCTGAGGGTGAAATTTCTGTGTGGACTTGTGTCCCCCCCGGTGCCCTACAAAACCCCCCTGGTCTGCCCTCCGAAGACGCGGGTACTTACCTGCAAGCAGACCGGAACCGGAGCACCCCCTTCTCTCCATTCTAGCCTATGTGTTTTGGGCACCACTTTGAACTCTGCACCTGACCGGCCCTGAGCTGCTGGTGTGGTGACTTTGGGGTTGCTCTGAACCCCCAACGGTGGGCTACCTTGGACCAAGAACTGAACCCTGTAAGTGTCTTACTTACCTGGAAAAACTAATCAAAACTTACCTCCCCTAGGAACTGTGAAAATTGCACTGTGTCCACTTTTAAAACAGCTATTTGTCAATAACTTGAAAAGTATACATGCAATTTTGATGATTTGAAGTTCCTAAAGTACTTACCTGCAATACCTTTCGAACGAGCTATTACATGTAGAATTTGAACCTGTGGTTCTTAAAATAAACTAAGAAAAGATATTTTTCTATATAAAAACCTATTGGCTGGATTTGTCTCTGAGTGTGTGTACCTCATTTATTGTCTATGTGTATGTACAACAAATGCTTAACACTACTCCTTGGATAAGCCTACTGCTCGACCACACTACCACAAAATAGAGCATTAGTATTATCTATTTTTACCACTATTTTACCTCTAAGGGGAACCCTTGGACTCTGTGCATGCTATTCCTTACTTTGAAATAGCACATACAGAGCCAACTTCCTACATTGGTGGATCAGCGGTGGGGTACAAGACTTTGCATTTGCTGGACTACTCAGCCAATACCTGATCACACGACAAATTCCAAAATTGTCATTAGAAATTGATTTTTGCAATTTGAAAAGTTTTCTAAATTCTTAAAAGACCTGCTAGGGCCTTGTGTTAGATCCTGTTTAGCATTTCTTTTAGAGTTTAAAAGTTTGTTAAAAGTTTGAATTAGATTCTAGAACCAGTTTTAGTTTCTTAAAAAGTATTCCAACTTTTAGAAGCATAATGTCTAGCACAGATGTGAATGTGGTGGAACTCGACACCACACCTTACCTCCATCTACAGATGAGAGAGCTAAGGTCACTCTGTAAACTAAAGAAAATAGCAATGGGCCCCAAACCTACCAAAGTACAGCTCCAGGAGCTTTTGGCAGAGTTTGAAAAGGCCAACCCCTCTGAGGATGGCAACTCAGAGGATGAAGATAGTGACTTGGAGGGAAATTCCCCCCCTCCAGTCCTACTTAGGGAGAGCAGGGCTTCTCAAGCCCTGACTCCACAAATAATAGTCAGGGATGCTGGCTCCCTCACAGGAGGGACCAACAACCCTGAAATCACTGAGGATAACTCCAGTGAAGAGGACATCCAGTTAGCCAGGATGGCCAAAAGATTGGCTTTGGAAAGACAGATCCTAGCCATAGAGAGGGAAAGACAAGAGATGGGCCTAGGACCCATCAATGGTGGCAGCAACATAAATAGGGTCAGAGATTCTCCTGACATGTTGAAAATCCCCAAAGGGATTGTAACTAAATATGAAGATGGTGATGACATCACCAAATGGTTCACAGCTTTTGAGAGGGCTTGTGTAACCAGAAAAGTGAACAGATCTCACTGGGGTGCTCTCCTTTGGGAAATGTTCACAGGAAAGTGTAGGGATAGACTCCTCACACTCTCTGGACAAGATGCAGAATCTTATGACCTCATGAAGGGTACCCTGATTGAGGGCTTTGGATTCTCCACTGAGGAGTACAGGATTAGGTTCAGGGGGGCTCAAAAATCCTCGAGCCAGACCTGGGTTGACTTTGTTGACTACTCAGTGAAAACACTAGATGGTTGGATTCAAGGCAGTGGTGTAAGTAATTATGATGGGCTGTACAATTTATTTGTGAAAGAACACCTGTTAAGTAATTGTTTCAATGATAAACTGCATCAGCATCTGGTAGACCTAGGACCAATTTCTCCCCAAGAATTGGGAAAGAAGGCGGACCATTGGGTCAAGACAAGGGTGTCCAAGACTTCAACAGGGGGTGACCAAAAGAAAGGGGTCACAAAGACTCCCCAGCAGAAGGGTGATGAGACAACCAAAACTAAAAATAGTAAAGAGTCTTCTACAGGCCCCCAAAAACCTGCACAGGAGGGTGGGCCCAGAGCCTCTTCACAAAACAATGGGTACAAGGGTAAAAACTTTGATCCCAAAAAGGCCTGGTGTCATAGCTGTAAACAGCATGGACACCAAACTGGAGACAAGGCCTGTCCCAAGAAAGGTTCCACTCCAAACTCCCATCCAGGTAACACTGGTATGGCTAGTCTCCAAGTGGGATCAACAGTGTGCCCAGAGCAAATCAGGGTCCACACTGAAGCTACTCTAGTTTCTGAGGGTGGGGTGGATTTAGCCACACTAGCTGTCTGGCCGCCTAACATGCAAAAATACAGACAGCAACTCTTAATTAATGGGACTAGAATAGAGGGCCTGAGGGATACAGGTGCCAGTGTCACCATGGTGACAGAGAAACTGGTTTCCCCTGGCCAATACCTGACTGGAAAAACTTACACAGTCACCAACGCTGACAATCAGAGAAAAGTACATCCCATGGCAATGGTTACTTTAGAATGGGGAGGGGTCAATGGCCTGAAACAGGTGGTGGTCTCCTCAAATATCCCAGTGGACTGTCTGCTTGGAAATGACCTGGAGTCCTCAGCATGGGCTGAGGTAGAGCTAAAAACCCATGCAGCAATGCTGGGTATCCCTGAACTGGTGTGTGTGAAAACAAGAGCACAATGCAAGGCACAGGGTGAAAAAGTAGAGCTGGAGTCTGGAAAAATGGCCCAGCCTACCAAGAGAACAGGAAAGTCAGTTGGGAAACCAACTGCAACACAGCCAAAGAAAGGGAACCTCTCTTCTCAGGAAGAAGTTCTGCCCTCTGAGGGAACTGAGCCTTTGGAGCTTGAACCTTATCAGGTTGAGCTCTTAGGCCCAGGGGGACCCTCAAGGGAAGAGCTGTGTAAGGGACAAGAAACCTGTCCCTCTCTTGAAGGCCTTAGGCAGCAAGCTGCTGAAGAGTCCAAAGGCAAGAAAAATGGAACACATAGGGTCTATTGGGAAGATGGGCTCCTGTACACTGAGGCCAGAGACCCCAAACCTGGTGCCACTAGGAGAGTGGTAGTGCCTCAGCTGTTCAGAGAGTTCATCCTAACATTGGCCCATGACATTCCCCTTGCTGGACATTTGGGACAAACCAAGACGTGGGAGAGGTTAGTCAACCACTTCTACTGGCCCAATATGTCCAACATGGTTAAGGAGTTTTGCCTCTCCTGCCCCACCTGTCAAGCCAGTGGTAAGACAGGTGGGCATCCAAAGGCCCCCCTCATTCCACTTCCAGTGGTGGGGGTGCCCTTTGAAAGAGTGGGTGTGGACATAGTTGGTCCACTGGAACCTCCCACAGCCTCAGGAAATATGTATATCCTGGTAGTAGTGGATCATGCTACCAGGTATCCTGAGGCTATTCCCCTTAGGTCGACTACTGCCCCTGCAGTAGCCAAGGCCCTCATTGGTATCTTTACCAGAGTGGGTTTCCCTAAGGAGGTGGTGTCTGACAGAGGTACCAACTTCATGTCAGCATACCTAAAGCACATGTGGAATGAGTGTGGAGTGACTTATAAATTCACTACACCTTACCATCCACAAACTAATGGCTTAGTTGAGAGATTCAACAAGACATTAAAGGGCATGATCATGGGGCTCCCAGAAAAACTCAAAAGGAGATGGGATGTCCTCCTGCCATGTCTGCTTTTCGCTTACAGGGAGGTACCACAGAAGGGAGTAGGGTTCTCACCCTTTGAACTTCTGTTTGGTCATCCTGTAAGGGGACCACTTGCCCTTGTTAAAGAAGGCTGGGAGAGACCTCTCCATGAGCCTAAACAGGACATAGTGGACTATGTACTTGGCCTTCGCTCTAGAATGGCAGAGTACATGGAAAAGGCAACCAAAAACCTTGAGGCCAGCCAACAACTCCAGAAGTTTTGGTATGACCAAAAGGCTGCACTGGTTGAGTTCCAACCAGGGCAGAAAGTCTGGGTTCTGGAGCCTGTGGCTCCCAGGGCACTCCAGGACAAATGGAGTGGCCCTTACCCAGTGCTAGAGAGGAAGAGTCAGGTCACCTACCTGGTGGACCTGGGCACAAGCAGGAGCCCCAAGAGGGTGATCCATGTGAACCGCCTTAAGCTCTTCCATGACAGGGCTGATGTGAATCTGTTAATGGTAACAGATGAGGATCAGGAGGCAGAGAGTGAACCTCTCCCTGATCTTCTGTCATCAGACCCAAAAGATGGCACAGTAGAAGGAGTGATCTACTCAGACACCCTCTCTGGCCAACAGCAGGCTGATTGTAGGAGAGTCCTACAACAGTTTCCTGAGCTTTTCTCCCTAACCCCTGGTCAGACCCACCTGTGTACCCATGATGTGGACACAGGAGACAGCATGCCTGTCAAGAACAAAATCTTCAGACAGTCTGACCATGTTAAGGAAAGCATCAAGGTGGAAGTCCACAAGATGCTGGAATTGGGAGTGATTGAGCGCTCTGACAGCCCCTGGGCTAGCCCAGTGGTCTTAGTCCCCAAACCTCACACCAAAGATGGAAAGAAAGAGATGAGGTTTTGTGTGGACTACAGAGGGCTCAATTCTGTCACCAAGACAGATGCCCATCCAATTCCAAGAGCTGATGAGCTCATTGATAAATTAGGTGCTGCCAAATTTCTAAGTACCTTTGACTTGACAGCAGGGTACTGGCAAATAAAAATGGCACCTGGAGCAAAAGAAAAGACAGCATTCTCCACACCTGATGGGCATTATCAGTTTACTGTTATGCCCTTTGGTTTAAAGAATGCCCCTGCCACCTTCCAAAGGTTGGTGAATCAAGTCCTTGCTGGCTTGGAGTCCTTTAGCACAGCTTATCTTGATGATATTGCTGTCTTTAGCTCCACCTGGCAGGATCACCTGGTCCACCTGAGGAAGGTTTTGAAGGCTCTGCAATCTGCAGGCCTCTCTATCAAGGCATCCAAATGCCAGATAGGGCAGGGAACTGTGGTTTACTTGGGACACCTTGTAGGTGGAGGCCAAGTTCAGCCACTCCAACCCAAGATCCAGACTATTCTGGACTGGGTAGCTCCAAAAACCCAGACTCAAGTCAGGGCATTCCTTGGCTTGACTGGGTATTACAGGAGGTTTGTGAAGGGATATGGATCCATTGTGACAGCCCTCACTGAACTCACCTCCAAGAAAATGCCCAAGAAAGTAAACTGGACTGTGGACTGCCAACAGGCCTTTGACACCCTGAAACAGGCAATGTGCTCAGCACCAGTTCTCAAAGCTCCAGATTATTCTAAGCAGTTCATTGTGCAGACTGATGCCTCTGAACATGGGATAGGGGCAGTTTTGTCCCAAACAAATGATGATGGCCTTGACCAGCCTGTTGCTTTCATTAGCAGGAGGTTACTCCCCAGGGAGCAGCGTTGGAGTGCCATTGAGAGGGAGGCCTTTGCTGTGGTTTGGTCCCTGAAGAAGCTGAGACCATACCTCTTTGGGACTCACTTCCTAGTTCAAACTGACCACAGACCTCTCAAATGGCTGATGCAAATGAAAGGTGAAAATCCTAAACTGTTGAGGTGGTCCATCTCCCTACAGGGAATGGACTTTATAGTGGAACACAGACCTGGGACTGCCCATGCCAATGCAGATGGCCTTTCCAGGTTCTTCCACTTAGAAAATGAAGACTCTCTTGGGAAAGGTTAGTCTCATCCTCTTTCGTTTGGGGGGGGGTTGTGTAAGGAAATGCCTCCTTGGCATGGTTGCCCCCTGACTTTTTGCCTTTGCTGATGCTATGTTTACAATTGAAAGTGTGCTGAGGCCTGCTAACCAGGCCCCAGCACCAGTGTTCTTTCCCTAACCTGTACTTTTGTATCCACAATTGGCAGACCCTGGCATCCAGATAAGTCCCTTGTAACTGGTACTTCTAGTACCAAGGGCCCTGATGCCAAGGAAGGTCTCTAAGGGATGCAGCATGTCTTATGCCACCCTGGAGACCTCTCACTCAGTACAGACACACTGCTTGCCAGCTTGTGTGTGCTAGTGAGGACAAAACGAGTAAGTCGACATGGCACTCCCCTCAGGGTGCCATGCCAGCCTCTCACTGCCTATGCAGTATAGGTAAGACACCCCTCTAGCAGGCCTTACAGCCCTAAGGCAGGGTGCACTATACCATAGGTGAGGGTACCAGTGCATGAGCATGGTACCCCTACAGTGTCTAAACAAAACCTTAGACATTGTAAGTGCAGGGTAGCCATAAGAGTATATGGTCTGGGAGTCTGTCAAACACGAACTCCACAGCACCATAATGGCTACACTGAAAACTGGGAAGTTTGGTATCAAACTTCTCAGCACAATAAATGCACACTGATGCCAGTGTACATTTTATTGTAAAATACACCACAGAGGGCACCTTAGAGGTGCCCCCTGAAACTTAACCGACTATCTGTGTAGGCTGACTAGTTTTAGCAGCCTGCCACAAACCGAGACATGTTGCTGGCCCCATGGGGAGAGTGCCTTTGTCACTCTGAGGCCAGTAACAAAGCCTGCACTGGGTGGAGATGCTAACACCTCTCCCAGGCAGGAATTGTCACACCTGGCGGTGAGCCTCAAAGGCTCACCTCCTTTGTGCCAACCCAGCAGGACACTCCAGCTAGTGGAGTTGCCCGCCCCCTCCGGCCAGGCCCCACTTTTGGCGGCAAGGCCGGAGAAAATAATGAGAATAACAAGGAGGAGTCACTGGCCAGTCAGGACAGCCCCTAAGGTGTCCTGAGCTGAGGTGACTCTAACTTTTAGAAATCCTCCATCTTGCAGATGGAGGATTCCCCCAATAGGGTTAGGATTGTGACCCCCTCCCCTTGGGAGGAGGCACAAAGAGGGTGTACCCACCCTCAGGGCTAGTAGCCATTGGCTACTAACCCCCCAGACCTAAACACGCCCTTAAATTTAGTATTTAAGGGCTACCCTGAACCCTAGAAAATCAGATTCCTGCAACTACAAGAAGAAGGACTGCCTAGCTGAAAACCCCTGCAGAGGAAGACCAGAAGACGACAACTGCCTTGGCTCCAGAAACTCACCGGCCTGTCTCCTGCCTTCCAAAGATCCTGCCCCAGCGACGCCTTCCAAAGGGACCAGCGACCTCGACATCCTCTGAGGACTGCCCCTGCTTCGAAAAGACAAGAAACTCCCGAGGACAGCGGACCTGTTCCAAGAAAAGCTGCAACTTTGTTTCCAGCAGCTTTAAAGAACCCTGCAAGCTCCCCGCAAAAGGCGTGAGACTTGCAACACTGCACCCGGCGACCCCGACTCGGCTGGTGGCGATCCAACACCTCAGGAGGGACCCCAGGACTACTCTGATACTGTGAGTACCAAAACCTGTCCCCCCTGAGCCCCCACAGCGCCGCCTGCAGAGGGAATCCCGAGGCTTCCCCTGACCGCGACTCCTTGAATCCAAAGTCCCGACACCTGGGAGAGACCCTGCACCCGCAGCCCCCAGGACCTGAAGGACCGGACTTTCACTGGAGAAGTGACCCCCAGGAGTCCCTCTCCCTTGCCCAAGAGGAGGTTTCCCCGAGGAATCCCCCCCTTGCCTGCCTGCAGCGCTGAAGAGATCCCGAGATCTCTCATTGACTTCCATTACAAACCCGACGCTTGTTTCTACACTGCACCCGGCCGCCCCCGCGCCGCTGAGGGTGAAATTTCTGTGTGGACTTGTGTCCCCCCCGGTGCCCTACAAAACCCCCCTGGTCTGCCCTCCGAAGACGCGGGTACTTACCTGCAAGCAGACCGGAACCGGAGCACCCCCTTCTCTCCATTCTAGCCTATGTGTTTTGGGCACCACTTTGAACTCTGCACCTGACCGGCCCTGAGCTGCTGGTGTGGTGACTTTGGGGTTGCTCTGAACCCCCAACGGTGGGCTACCTTGGACCAAGAACTGAACCCTGTAAGTGTCTTACTTACCTGGAAAAACTAATCAAAACTTACCTCCCCTAGGAACTGTGAAAATTGCACTAAGTGTCCACTTTTAAAACAGCTATTTGTCAATAACTTGAAAAGTATACATGCAATTTTGATGATTTGAAGTTCCTAAAGTACTTACCTGCAATACCTTTCGAACGAGCTATTACATGTAGAATTTGAACCTGTGGTTCTTAAAATAAACTAAGAAAAGATATTTTTCTATATAAAAACCTATTGGCTGGATTTGTCTCTGAGTGTGTGTACCTCATTTATTGTCTATGTGTATGTACAACAAATGCTTAACACTACTCCTTGGATAAGCCTACTGCTCGACCACACTACCACAAAATAGAGCATTAGTATTATCTATTTTTACCACTATTTTACCTCTAAGGGGAACCCTTGGACTCTGTGCATGCTATTCCTTACTTTGAAATAGCACATACAGAGCCAACTTCCTACACCATCCCCTACACCATTAGCCTTTTATCTTCTAAAAATAATGCATCACAATTAAATCCCCAAACACAGATAACGTGTATGTGGCAAGTTTCTTAGGGTGTCACTGTTGGTAAACTGAGTGAGTGAGTTGTACCTCGAGCCAGATCGTAGTAGACAGTGATTTTTTATCCCAGTATGAATGAAGTGTAACCGAATTAAGAGACTTTAAAGTGCACAAGACTTGTGCAGTGATATTCTGAGGTCCAGGCTGCACAGTAGATCATGTGTAGAATACCGATGTGTGTGGCAAGGCGTTTATTAAATGTGTATGCGGCGTGATGCACAGCAAAGAGTTTGCTGTGAGACAGAACCACTAATGTTTGTGCATAGAATGTACTGAACTGCTTGACAGTGTTTTAGTAACAACAACACAGGCTTGATTGATGCTAAAGTGAAGCTATCAGTATTAGGCAAAAACCTATTAAGTGAGATCAATGGTCACATATTTTCTGCAGCTCATGTTAATACGCAAGAGAAGGAGTTTTTTTTTTCCACTTTATGCAGCAGATTGCTATTAGTGGAACTATGATTTCACTCTGCAGTAATAATTGGCCTTGCATGGTTCCATATCACATGAATTAATAAATACAATACCAACACCCTCGGTGTGCTTTCTGATTTCAATGAAGGATATCATCAGTTGGAACTCGAAGAGAATTGCAAGTACATGGTTTTGGTGTGTCATCAGCTGCAAAGATTTTTCAAGATGTCATTTGATGTATCATACAGCTTGTCATGAATACTTTTAACTATAGTGATGACATATTGGTCTTTGGAGCAATACAGAAGGAGCACGATAAAGCTCTCAAGCATGTGTGTCATTTACTGGTGGATGCAGGTTTAACTTGGAAAGTTGAGAAATGTGAATTCAATAAAACAAAGCTTAAGTTCATTGGCCATATCTTTCCTGATAGGGTATGACACGTGAGCCTGCTGAACTGCAAGCATTGTCAACTGAAAGTCCCCCACTGGATGTTTCCATTTTACGTTCATTCGTTGGCATGGCCAGTTACTGTTCCAGATACATACAAGACTTTGCCACTGTGAGTGCTCCATTGAGAGACTTGACAAAAAAGAATGTTTCATTTCATTGGTCATGTAAATGCAAGCTATAAGAGAATCAAACAACCTATTGAGCACTCTACTGAAATGGCATATTTTGATCCAACGCCCTATAGAGAAGTTGTTGTTGAGGCTGGATCAGTTAGTTAGGTGCAATCCTTCCACAGCACAGCAAGCACCCAAATGCTCGAAGACACTGTGGCATGTACAAGCAAATGTTTGTCCCAGACTGAGCATGCTTATTCACAACTGAAAAAGAAAGTTTAGCAGTGATGTGGACTTGGGAACATTTCTATGTGTTCTTATATGAAAAGCCTTTTTACGCTTGTGACAGATCATCAAACATTGTTGACCATCTTATGCAATCCAAAAGCCAAGATGTCTTCTTGTATTGAACGTTGTGGTCTACGGTTACAAGAGTACAACTACACAATTGTGCATTGCCCGGGTAAAGATAAAAACCCTCCTGAATAATTCTCCAGAGTGCCTAGACAGTGTCAGGATACCCCTTCCAAGACAGCTGGTGCCTACATAAATTTCATTGTGAAATCGAACACACCAGCTGACATATCGTTGGAGCAAATTATCACTGCCATGACTCAAGATAGTGACATTTTAAAACTAAAAGTCATTATGACATATCAGTCTTGGATCCAGCACACTTGACCTCTTGCCAGTGATAAATACCACAAGTTCGAGAATGCCAAAGGTGACCTGTCCGTGACTCAAGGGGGCACTATCCTGACAAGTTTGATAATTGTTATTCTGGAGAGTCTTCAAAAATAGATAATTGAAGTGGCCTTTGGGCATCGTGGAATTGTTGCTACAAAGTGAGCTCTCCAAGACCCAGTTTGATTTCCTCCTCTCCGATGTTGATTGTTGATGAATACTTCTGTTTTCCTTTGGTAGAAGAGCTCTCATCTATCACTGAAAAACGAGTCATTGAGAGATTAGACCACATCTTTGCGAGATGGGGTATTCCTGTGATCTTAAAATCTGACAATGGCTCACCATTCAACAGTTGAGAAGTCAGAAACTTTCTTAGTAATAACTAAAAAAGTACACTGTTCCAAAGTGACACAACTACTCTACAAGAAGGCGAGAATAGTCAGGAGCAGAACAACCCTCACACATCCAATAGGATGTCAAGCTTCATCACTGGGCAACCTCCTCATCAGACCAGCACTGCAATGTCTGACGGGCCACCCCTTCTAAGCTGGAGGTGGCTCTTAGCCAGAGGATGTGCTCCTCATTGTGAATATGCCCGTAATGAACACAAGCTGAAAGTATAAGTAGGAGAGAGAAAAAAGTGTGAAACTTAAAATTGGCTCTAAAACATCACAATGTAATAGTTCAGAGGATGGTCCAGGCCAAGATTAAAAACAAGGGGAGTGCATTTGGAGGTAATACTCGGCTGCACTCACACACAAAAAGTGTCAGGAAAATTAACAGTCTCCAAATTGCTATAAAACTAGGTCGACATGTTTCGCGTCTAAATGGCCAAAAAATGATTCAGTGACACTTCCTCAGGACCAAAGAACAATAACTGACCTCTCCTAATAGTAGTGTAAGGACCCACTTTAGGATACAGTAGAATAAACAAATAGCTGATCACTTACTCATGCCAGCTGCTCGTCAAAACAAGTCATGGTCAGCAAGTCGCCCTGTAGAATATAAAAATCAGTAATACACATGCTGATAAACACGTTGTGTCATACAGAGGTGAATAAAAATAACGTATGGCTCAGGCAGGTAACCTCTGTGCTCGTGAGGAGTGCAAACATTCAAGGAAAAAGCATGCTTACCATCCCCAATTAGAGCATGGGCTTCATAGGATTCCTCGTCCCTGAAACAGGTATGCACGGCTAGACAAAGAGAATTATTCGGAAAGTATCAAGTTGCAGAGCCCAAATATCACAAACAGAGGAGTTATGACAAAATATGGGCCATAGCTCACTCATGTTGGCTAAAACAAACATATTGAACCGTGTAAATTATGCGTAAAAACTTAAATTCAATGGGGCTCATTCAAAATCACAAGGAGTACTCAAATTGTCAACATGATCAGTCAAAGAAAGTTGTAATGAGAGTCTGATGCTGACTCCAGCAGTGACGAAGTGAACAACCCATCGCGAATGTCGAGCGAATAAATGAAGATCAAAGAAGTAGTGCAAACGAAAATGAAGACACTCATGAAAGCTAACTAGATGCAAATCATCAAAAATGAAAAAGTAAGTGACGCGGTACTCACATTCTGTGTACCTGCTGCCAGCCGGAAACCTACTCGGGACGCGTTCCAGCAGACAATAGTGGAACGCGACCCGTGCGTATTTATCACATTGAGCAGGTCCGGTCGCCCAAGGAACCCGAAAGTGCACCCGGCGTTCGGATTGGTGAAAAAAACAGGTCATGTGACCTGAAACATACTAAAAATGGATGACGGACAAATGCCCCAAACGGAGATCAGCTTCGGGAAAACAACCACGCCGGCATAGGTTCCCTTGAGTCATGTGGGCCAAGTTTCTACACAAAAGGAAACACGGGCTGATGTAGTTGGAAAAGAATGCCGAATACCGGCATATGCAAAAAAAGACACAAAAAATAGCCCAGAGATACAGAGTTGTCAGCTAATGGAAAATAAATTATAACTTATAAAAGTTATTTGAAAGTCTCAGACGTGGCTCCTGAAGAATAACTTGTCAAAATAGAAAGTGTATAGTTAAACTCACAGCATTGTCTATGAAATAGAAAATGTATGGTAAAAAAAAAAGTCACTTTATATGAACAGACGTCAAATACAGCCCCAGTCTATGCTTGTAGTGAGGGCAGGTGCAAAGTCCATTGTCAAGAGGTCAGCAAGGATATATATTAATGTTCCAAATAAATATGTCAAATCATAGGAGTATGCTGCCCCAAAGAATGTCATCGTTAAGTCCTGATATATGTGCCTTGAGTTTGAAGACCCAGCGTTGGTCTGTCCTAAAAAGAGGCCTGGGATCATTATATGAAGATGGGAGGGCTTGTAGTACAACCCACCATAAGTCGTCGGGACCATGTTTAACGTCCAAAAATAAATGTGCGCTCAGTTTAGTAGTCATGCGAGCACGCCTAATGCTGCTGCGATGTTCATTAATCCTATTTTTAACTGGCCTTGTGGTCATACCCACATATCGTAAATCGCAGGGGCATGTAATAATGTATATACAATTGTGTGTATGGCAGATAGTGTGTTTAGTGTGGTTAGAGGGCAAACATTACATGTGCCACATGGGAAGTGGCCAGTTACTGGCGGAAGGTTCCACAGAGTCTCCTGTTGAGGCGGATCTTGACTTCTACGAGGGCGAGTATGTACCACCAGATCTCTAATATTAGTGGTCCGTTTGAATGCAAACAGAGGTTTTTGTATATGGGTGCCACCACTCAATAAAATTGTCCACCGTATGTTAGTCATTTTCTTCACGGAGTTAGAAAGAGGAGTGTAGGTAGAAACACACGTTAAACGTGTTGCCCGCTCCTTTGCAGTAGGCATCAGTAATGAGTCTCTATTGTTGTTACGAGCTCTTTTGTAAGCTGTATTGATGATGTGTTGTGGATAGTGTTGTTCATATAAATTATCCTTCAGGTTATTAGACTGAGTTTCAAAAGACTGTACAGTGCTACAGTTGCGGCGTAGTCTCAGAAATTGTCCGAAAGGTAAATTGTCATGCAAGGCTTTCGGATGATGACTTTCATAAAGTAGGAGACTATTAAGGTCAGTGACTTTGTGGTATGTGTCAGATATCAACTTGCCAATATCAATCTTGATCAGGAGATCCAAAAAGGAAACCTGATCCGCAGAGTCATGAGCAGTGAAATTAAGATAGGGATCTAAGGTATTTACCCATAGGGTAAAGGGTTCTACGTCTCCAAGCGATCCCTGCCATACAATGAGAATGTCATTGATGTATCTCTGCCAAAGTTTGATTTGTTCATGAAATGGATTGGTGGTAGGCAAAATAAATTGTCTTTCAAAATCATACATATAAAGGCAGGCTAAACTCGGAGCAAAGGTGCTGCCCATAGAAGTGCCCCTAATTTGATGGTACAATGAGTTTTCATGTTGGAAAAAGTTCTTAGTCATGGCTAGAGTAGCACATTGTATAATGAAACATACAGGTGTAGGAGATTCCCAAGGACTTTGTAAAAGGGCATTCTCAACCACTGATAGAGATGCTGCCAGAGGAATATTGGTGTAGAGGGCCTCTACATCCAAAGTGTGGGGGCGTGAACCTCAGTTGTCAAATTGATAGATTTTATCAAGTTGAGGACATCCTTGGTATCTCTCAAAAACGTGCTTGAGTCCTTCACTACGGGTTGGAGGAAGTGATCACAAAATGTCGAGAGAGGTTCTAGCAGTGACCCAAAGCCGGAAACAATGGGGCGTCCGGGAGGAGGAAACTGGCCTTTGTGGATTTTAGGAAGGCAGTAAAAGTATGGTGTTCGTGGGTGTATAGTGTCAAGAAATTTGGCTTCTCTTTGTGAAATCCACGCAGTATTGCAGGCTTCCTCAATCATACTTCTGATCTGCGTTTGTAAATTCTCAGTTGGATCGGAATGAATGGGAATGTAGTATGTATTGTCGCTCAGAAGGCGCATACATTCCCGTCTATAATCCTCAGAATTCATAATGACTATGGCTCTGCCCTTGTCAGCTGGTTTTATCATTATGGATCGGTTGGATGGCAATGTCTTAAGAGCGTTCCTTTCTGATGATGGTAAATTAATGAATGTCTGTTGTGGGTGCACTTTGTTAAGATCAGTTAGAACCTCTTTTTCAAAAGCCAGACCCTCACAGGGTACAGATTGTGGTGGGGGAACAAATGAGGATGGTTTCCTGAGACCAGAATCTGTAGTAAGCTGGTTTGGTGGTTTGTCCTTGAAGAAAAAGTGAAGTCGTATTTTCCTGAAGAATTGGGAAATTTCACAATTCAACCGGAAAAAGTCTTCAGTGGGTGTGGGAACAAAGCCTAAACCCTTATTAAGGACTGACCGTTCATCCTGAGAAAGCTGTCTGTGAGATAAATTGACCACTAGGTCCTCTGAGGTAAGTTTTTGCTCTGGCTCCGAGTGACCATCTGTGGCTCGTTCCTGTGCCAATGAACTTGTCTGCCTCTTCCTCTTCTCCTGCCTCTTCCTCTGCCCCGGCCTAAAAAAGGTACAAAAGGCATCATAAGGTGGGGTTGATAAAAAGGATAAGGCGGTTGCCAAATTAGTGGTTGATTTCCGGAATATACTGGGGGATTCTTAGACATCTTAATGTGAAGCATCAGCACATCACATCTTTTTGGCCACAGGCTAATGGCCCTGTTGAAAGTTTCATGAGTACATTACAAAAAGTTGTTCAGCGTGCCATTTGGAAAAGCTTAACCTTAAAAATGTCTTGAATTCTACCTTACGAGCTTACTGTACAACTCCTACCTTGACCATAGGTGAAAGCCCTGCAATCTTGATGTTCAGAAGAGCAATGATGACCAAGTTATCTCAATGGACTAACACAAGATCAAGTACCGAGGGAGAAACCCATACCAAAGACTTCGATCATAAAAAAAAATGGAGTACGGCTGCAAGCCAGCTCTGAAAGAACAGCTAAGGCTTTAGGATTCACTGTCAACTCTTCATTAACAATGTTTCCTCATTCAAATACATTAGCACACTCTGCTCACTTACACCTCTCCCCAATTAAAGAGGATAAAACACCTTTTTCTCTTTAATCAATTAAGAACAGGAGCCCACTCTCTCATTGTATCAGGAATTGATTCAGGCAAAGCCACCTTAGGAAGTTTGCCAGCTTCCACGCTGTTCCATCACAAAGCTATTCTCCACTCCACACCACACCTCTTGGCGGAGAAGAAAAAAAAAGTACAAAATGTGCTGCCTCGCTTACAAAGCCCTACACTATGGTACACTAATCTGCCTAGTAGACTTCCTGTCCATCTAAGGTGGATTGAGACTGTTGGACCTGGCCCTTTTTGCGGGCTTATAGCCAGACTTTTTGCATCCCTCCTCCTATTATCGCTGACCTCTTGCTGTTGGCTCTAGGACTCTGAGCACTTTATCACTGCTGATCAGTGCTAAAGTGCAAGTGCCCTCCCTTCTAAAGTTTGTATGATTGGCATATACCTAATTGGCAAGTTGAATTTACCTGTAAATCCTTTGTACAGTGGCGTCCCTACACCCAGGGCTTGTAAATTAAATTCTACTAGTGGGCCTGCAGCGCTGCTTGCGCCACCCACAGAAGTAGCCTTTCAAACCTGTCTCAGACCTGCTAGCGCAGTGCCTGCATGCGTAGTTTCTGCCACAGGGACCTGGCATCTAATACTTGCCAGGCCCAGAACTCCCCTTTTACTACATGTAAGTCACCCCTAAGGTAGGCCCTAGCTAGCACTTTGGGCAGGGTGCTATGTTTGTAGCAGGCAGGACAGGTGCCTGGTTGCATGGCCTCTCCTGGTATTGACAAACAGTCTAACTGGGTGTCTCACTGCTGTGAGTGCTGCCTTCTCACAGGATTTCATTGGAAATGTCCTGCCTTATGTCTAGGGGGTATTGTCTGATTTATGAGAGGTAGCATAGGCATGTTTGGTATAGTTGTTGGGAGAAATTCTGCTTACTGGTGTAGGTGGATTTGTCATTACCATTACAGAAATGCCACTTCTAGGTCATTTCTCTGTGCTTATGACTCTGGTGTTTTGCAGCTTGACTCCAATCCACTCCAATCCACGTCTGAGGTAGAGTGACAGTTGGACTTTGTGTACCCTTTTCAGGCAGCCTGTACACAAGGAGGATAGATGTGTTACAGAGGTGCATCCACATTTTGAATCTTCTTCCTGGGCTTAGAGAAGGAGAGGCGGGGCACACTTGCATTTGTAAAGGCTGTGCCCTGACCTCACACAAAGGTACTTGTCTACCCCCAACTGATGTCTGGAGCCTGTGCTGAAGAAGAGAGGGGGCACTCTTGGAACCAGTTGTAACTGGTTGGAACCTCCTCTCCCCTCTTTGTTAGTGTTGTGAAAAACTGAGGGTAAGTACAGGGGATTTTCCCATGTAAAAGAGACACCTGTGCACAAAAAACATACTTGGAACTGGACACAGAATGCTGCTGGAGGGACTCACCAGGAACTGCCTTGGATTGCTGCTGCTGTGCTGACCTGTGACCTGCTTGGTCACTGAGAGGGGCTGCCACTGACTGCAACCCCCTTGTGCTGGCCTGTTCCTAGGCCCTGCCGCCCTGTGCTCCACTTTGTGTCCCCAGGGGCTGGTTGCTGTGACCCCTGCCCCCTGCAAGTGCTTGATGGCAGTGCATGAGGAGCGCTTTTGCCTGATTTATCCCTAGCGCCTTGAAAGCACTTTCTTTTTATGGACATAGCGCCCGGAGAAGCGTTTTTCTTTTGATAAACATCGTGCCTTGAGAGCGCTTTGTTGAGTTAATTGCCTGTGCTTTGGAGCGCTTCCTGACTCTCTCCTGAGGGAGTAATCACCACCGTGGCCCGGGACATCAGGAGACGGAGTCTGGAGTGATTGCCCTCCATGTAGTACCCCCGGGGCAAGGAGAGCTGTGTGTGATGCCCCCAGGGTACCATCAGGAACTGCTTTGAGGCTGGAATCACCGCAGCGACTGGGGAGAAAGTTAAGTCGCCAGCCGATTGGGTAGGGCGGCCAAGGGCTCCATTCGGCCAGATAGAGGGGCCGTGCCTTTCTGGAGTCACAGAGGGCTCCTTACGTGCTCCAGTAGGAGCGAATCGCTGGTGGAGGAGATTAGGCTTCCTCTTCCTCAAGGAGCCATCTGCCGGTGTCCCGCACCGACCACAATCAAGGTACCTGTGACTGGGCAGGAGCGTGAGAGATTATTTAAAGAGCCAACGGGCTCGGTGAAGTTGTGGCTCTGTCCCCAGGACCAGGAGGTCTCTGTTGAGAGGCGGCCCCTGTGCAAGGAGTGGGGCTGCCTCCCTTTCTGGGTGCGGGCTCGTCTTGCCTTGCCAAGGTATATTTTGGGGGACCTCAGGGGCCTTTAATTGTGGGGGCATTATTCTGCGGGACGGACGAAGGCCTCAACAGAGGCCCCGTCCCACCGAGAGCTGGTCTGTGCCCCCCCCATCCTGTTGATTGGCGCGCAGGAGATCCTAGGTGACAATGGGTGTGGAAGATACCATCTCCCCCCGAGTAGCAGTGCAGTTGCATTCTACCTGCATATAGACCACCTGGTTCATAGATCTGGGTATCTAGGATGATATGTTTTCTGGTTATGACTTGCCATGTGTCTGCCAATGTTCCCGTTATGGGCATTTATGCTGATATGGTTTTCATGACTGGCCATATGCTTTCTTTTGTTCCTTTTATGGGCATGCATGATGATGTTATGACATGTATTTTTACCAAGCTATGTGCATTATAGTAGTAATGTTTTCCTGAATACTGCTTATGTTGCAGAATAATGAGTAGCCTGTGTTTTATATGGGACTACTGCTGGTCTTTGCAGAGTAACAGTACTGTGTCGTGTTCTGACAACTGATTTTGTTGCAGGGTATTACTGACATGTTGTGTTTGGTCTAATGATGTTGTGTACAATACAGTTTCTTTTTATATAACTTGGTGTTGTGTTTCCTTTGTGGTGGGGATAGTGCATCACGTGTGTTGTGGGTGTTGTGCAAATGCTTTACACATTGCCTCTGGGGTAGGCCTGAAGGCTCGTGCCAAGCTACCAAGGGGGCCAGCAGGGGTTATCTTGGGTGTATAACTCCCTCGCCCTGATAGAGTGGGGGGGTTAGCCAACCAGAAACCCCATTTCTAACAGAGACAATCAAGCCGTAATAGCTCTCTTACTCTGAATCACTGAATTTCAGAGCTTTTCAAGACTTGAAACAATCTTTCACTTGCTCTGCCTCAAGTTCTTCATTCCCTGCCTTGCCACCTGAGAATAGCACCCAACGTCTTGTTGATCCTGAATGTCAAAGACACGCGTCTTTAGAACGTATCTCGGCAGACTAGGTCCTTCTGACATCTCTATTGAATTGGCACCCCAAGTGTTCCAATAGGCATCAGTGTCAGATCTGAGTCTTGATACTGCTCTCAATATGTTTATGGCATCTGGTGTTGTTTCATTCCATCCTCTTTCTCCTTCCTCCCTCTCTTTCCTGTTCTACTCCCACCTCATCCCACTGCCCCATCCTCTCCCAAATTAATCAGTACTTTAGTCCCGTCTTCTGACAGGCTGATATCTTTTTCCACATCCTCAGTTCATTTCTTTAATTGTTCAGGGTGAAGTTGAAGCAAGGTCAGTGCACCAGCTCCTGTGCGAGCTGTACACAGAGAGGAAGGGCAAACGAGAAATGGAGAGAGTGAAAGAGAGAAAGACAGAGAGAGATGGGGGTCGAATGTGTTCAGGGAGAGCATACCATGTTGTGATGTCTGACAGTTATTAATAGCGAACAAAAGGGCAGCCGTACCCCCGTTTTCAGAAGATAAGGTTTGTTGTATTAAGCCGGAAAAGAAAAGAAAAGACGCAGGTACGATTTTAAAACTTGTTTATGTTCATGTACTCGCAGATTGTAAACGAAAATCAAATTCCAATCACATTTTGAAAAAGTTAAGCCTTATAATGCTTCCACCCAGGGCGGCTGTAGCGCTTGTGACACACGATGCGAGAGTCTTTTTTGGTGACACCAATCCCCACGGATTCTGTCACTACCACCCTCCAACGGTGCCGCTTAACTCTCCATAGCCCCTATCTGACATACGTTTCATGATGTTTTTAACCTGCTCATAGTTCACTCACTTGTGTGATCTGCATGGTACATTTTCTTGGCAGCAGGCACATTTCTGATGAGCCAAAACAGTCACTGGACAAAATTAGGATCCCTCACCAGCAGCAACATTAATCACCAGAATTATCTTGACATTTCCATGTTGTCTGACCCTGCCGGCGCACAAAGAAGTTCAGATGCTTTTAAACCCATAAGTTATTTCTAAACACTGCGCCACCCACCAAAGTCAGCGCCAGGTGCAGCTGCACTGGTCGCACCACCCTAAAGCCCACACTGCTTCCACCTACAAAATATCAGGATGCTGAATTCATCCTAATGCACTTCATGCTATAATGATCTTATTACCTATGGTCTTGGTCCAGCGTTTAGCGATGCACTTTGGCCGGTCAAAGGTCTTTGTGACAGAGAAAGACACGCATCCAGGTGAGTCACAATAGAATAGGGCCAGCCCAAGGTCGTTCATGGTGATTGGCAGGTCAACCTATCCAGAACCTGGAAGGCCTAATGATGTCTTTAGAGCTCATGTTGGTAAACCCTTGTACAGAAAGTCATACTACTAGTTCTTGCACACTGCACAGCTGCTTAAAGACCCCACAGTAAAGGCTGACCCTTAGGCATCTTACTAGACTTTGGGGAGAAGGATTTGTTCATGGCCGGCCTTGGGCATGGGTGAGCTGATCCCAGGCCCAGGCCACCAATTTTCGAAGGGGCGCAGCAGGGAGCTGCCTGACTTAATGTCATGCAAATAGCATCTAGTCCATCCCACTTGGTCTTAATTGGGCGCAGTTAAAGACTTTGTAATTAGCTATTAATGTACCTTAGCATAATTGTTAGCACCTCATCAAACCCCTGCCCTCCTCCCATCTTCCTCGCACGTTCTGCTATCACACCACAACGACCCTAAGCCCCCACAATAAACACCAACTTTTCTTTCCGCCCAGGGCACTGTCCATGTCAATCCAGTTTAGGGCCAGCTTTGAGATAGCTTATTCCAAGGATTATTGGTTTCTGTTCCTTCATCACTTCAGGCTGCTATTAGGTTCCTTTCATTTGTACTGTAATGATCTCCAGTAGGGAGAGAATATTTTCTGATTCCCATGACTCTGTAAGCTGAATGTACTTTACTCCTTTGAAGATATTTAGGTTGGCTGCAAATCTCTTTTCATTCACTTACCTCTGGCTTTCTTTAATAAGATATATCACTGCTTACGTTTTCGGAAGTCTTTATTTGATTTTATTATTCTGTTAATATCATCAATGTTGTCTTGAAATTTCGGTTTCTATTTCTTTCTTGCATTTCTATCATTACTGGTAATTTCAAATTGAGTTTTTATTACCAATGTTGGCCTTTCATGAACGACAAAGTAATGCATAGCCATACAGTTTGGAGAAAAAAGCAATAACTTCAGGCTTTTGTAGGCAGGAAAGGTTGCATAAACATAGAAGGGATACTGTCGGGTAGGGTCAGGGAAATCAGGGTACAATGTTGTCTGGGGTCTGGATGGTGCTGTGTGAAATTGACAAAGTGTGTTTTTTTTTTTAAGGCTCAACTGCCAAGTGATCTGTTGGCCTGTCAGCAAGTGCCCTGTTTGGTCATTTGCTTGGCATATTTCTGAATCCCTTAAGGTGTCAGAAGATAGCTAAAATCAAGACAGGCTATAGCAATGAGGATTAGGCTAAATCACACATCATGGTTTTCATGCTTTTCCAAGAAGGCATTGGCTCAAGGATATCTGTGACTCAATGTGGGAAAATGCTTTAGAAAAATGCTTCCGGGTTTGCAAACCTCTGGTACTCATTGTTAACATTTCAAAGGGTAGGGAGATCTACAGATGCACTGCAGGTTGTGTGGAGGACTTGGAGAAATATAGGAGGTAGATTAACTTAAACCTATTGTAGAGCTCTTTTGCAGATGTTCTAACTGATATCTCACTAACGCTCTGTTAAATTCTGTTTATTTCTAGATTCGGATGGAAATGTGTTTAAGGTTGACTAGAGAATAGGGAAGAACTGGAACCCCACGGTTTTCCTCTGGCTACATAAATATGTGAATCTCTATGGTAGAATCGGCAGAAGATGCCAAATTACCATTGGAATTTGATGTGGTATTGCCAATTCCCGCTGTAATTCAGAATGTAGTGCATCATGAAATTGCCATATACCCAGAGCATTATTAAATCAGATGTGGGAAAACCAATGCAATATTCCAGACATATTTGTAATGAGGCCTGAATGGGACACAAATGGCTTTTTAGATAGAAGTTGTTTCACGTGGTCTTTACATTCTGCTTTTTATACTATAAATGGTTTTTGATGAATGAAGCTTTGTTTAATGTGTACCCACTGAGTTGTTTAAAACCTTTTCATAAACAATAAAACTACATGGCTGCAAACATGAAATTGGTCTAAATTTTGAGCACAGCGGCAGAGGGATGTGGAGGAGCAGTGCACTGTATAGAGGTAGGAATAGAAATGAGTGGTCCGCCATATAGATGGTTTTTAACAGAAATTTGTAACAGGGCAGGAAATAATGAACACGTAACATACAATTTTCACAGAAGGCTGATTGGCAGGGAGCAAGACAAGCTCACAGTGTTGCATTCAGATACAGAACAAGTACACCAATGAGGACATGCCATTTCTTTTTATGGATGTTTTCAATATATAGCACATTTCTAATTTAATGGATATTTATTAGGCTAGCTGAAGGCCATTTGCTTGATTCCAAGAATCACTTATGTCAGGCTAACTGGATGCCACAAGTGAATTGCTCATGGCATTTATTAATCACCGAATGCAATCGTGTATCTCTACATATGTCTGTTATATTTCATCTCGTTACCTCAACAGATAATACAAATGACGCAGACTAGCACACTGAGCTTTCTTGCTTAAAAAACATGTTGGCTGATTGAATCCCCCACATGGTGTTGTACAAAAATATCAGGTTTTTAACATCGACCTGCACGTTAACTTGCTCCACATCATCTTCAGAAGTAGGTGCAGAAGTAGAACGGTAAATATATATATCCTTTTGCTTGCTTACCTTGACTATATAGTGGTAGTCGATATTTTGAAGTCAAATTATGTGTAGGTTGATATTTTATGTTCAGTATCTTGACACAATGATAGAGAAATGGCTCTGCAGTAGCTTTTTCTACATGTGCTATTTTGGGTGGCAAATTATTTTTCAATATTAATGATTTTTATGATGTTTCTAGTCATAAATGATGAATTATTAATGTTTCAATTGGAGCTATTTTATAATGTGATTAAAAGTGTGTTTATTAACGCAGTTTAGTTCTGCCACATTTTTACGGAGACACCATTTTATTAAAATGGAGGCTACTTTGGTGCTCTTTTCATCTTGCTCCTGCTCATTACTGCTTCCAATCATTGCCCCCCAGCGTGTCTTCTCTCCCCACAGTCTACGTTGAACAGAGGACACTGTGCTACAACTGGTTATTTTCTTAGAGAAACTGTATTGTGAATAAAACTTTCTTTGTGAGGTGAATGTATCAATCCTAGGAACAGTTCGGCTGGACATTCCGATGTAGACCCGCTGGCATTCACTAGAGCAGGGTACTTCAAACTGGGGGGGGGTGGGTGAGGCCCCCTAGAGGGGGCCTCAAGTGATCGGGGTGGGGGGGCACCTAAACCTACAACCACAGACACACGTTAAGCATTGATGTTGCCTCAATAGAAGAATATAGTTATGATGGTAAGATCACAGGCTGAATATAGCGACATGCATCACATATGCTACCATTACATTACACACCAACTCCAATCCACTCTTTTTCAAACAAATTCACAAACAGTGAAGCTGTGCACTCCTGCAAGTACATCTCTGGAAGGAGTGGAAAAATGTGTTCTCTCAAACATTTGTGCCCCATAGAATTGTGGAGGTGCAAGCCAATGGTACTCATGCCTTTTTTGTGATTTGTGCCCATATTTATACTTTATTTGCACAACATTTACGTAATTTTTTGATGCAAAAGCAGTGCAAACTTACAAAATACAATTATATTTTGTAAGTTTGCGCCGCTTTCGCATCACAAAATTACGCCAATGCAGCGCAAAAAAGTATACATATGGGCCTTGGTGTGTAGCATATAGTGTGCATATTGAAAACATTTTGAGGCTGAAGCAGAGCAAGTTTTATTAACAAGTTTGTCTGTTTGGAAAGCAAGACGGATTATGCATCTCTTATTTGCCATGAAAAGGCAAAATGATATGCAGAAGGACGTTGTTTTCTTAATTAGTCAGCAAGTGGCAGGGCAGCGCTGAGGCGCAAGCACAGGTAAAAGCAGCTTAAAATAAAATAAAGCTTTCTTGTTTATAAAGAACATTAATCAAAGATTTCTGTACCATCCATTTTTCGAATGGATTTGTTAGTGCTCGCTTCCCAGTGCTAGGAGGCCATTTCCAGACTGTAAATGAGTCTTTCATGCAATCCAAGAGGACACACCCAAAAACCCAATAGTAAGAGTGACACCAAAATACTCGTGATCTAATTCAAAATGTGATTAACAATGTCAGAATAACATTTCTGAAGGTTTCAAGGCAAAGGAAGCTAGTGGGTGATGAAAGTCCACCCGAAGCTTCTTGAAGATATTATTTTCATTTTGTCCCAGAAACGGCATTCAAGAATGGAGTCTTTTAATTTTATTGGTGAGCTTACATGGAGAACATGGTTTCTTTAGTTTGATTTTTTTCAATGATATACATCTATATTGCTTGTACCAATGAAAGTTGGTATTTCTTCCACCGCAAGCCATCATCTCTGGTGGATGGGATTGGCGGGACGCGAGAGAGTAGCATGTTAACTGAAAACTTATTTTCAACTTCATTAATGTCAACAGTAGCTACATGCCAACAGAACATTGATGCTCTCTTTATGTTCCGCCTGTTCCAGCACACTAGTGGGGAATAGTGTCATACAGCTCCTGAAGTTGGAGTGTCATTATTCACTTTCAGAGTACGTGAGTAGTATGGGGCCTCCAGTTCTGCTTGGTGGGTTTTGTCTTCCTTCAAGGAGAGCTATTCCTAAGCCACCTCAGGGTTTGCAAACAGGAATTATCTTTCATACTCACAGCCCACCAGCCTTGTGGGAATGAGTGATGCCTCTTTTTCACTGAGGTCCTGCCTACGTCACAGTACTTTGAGCCTGAGATCCAGAAATATGTGTATCTTAGAGTCATACATTGTTAAAATGTCCTACTTAGTGTTTGAATTTCAGATACTCTGTCAAATCAAAGCAGATATCCTGTCACCATATTACAAATGTCATAGGCTACAGTGTCTTTGTAATAAGGTGAGCCGGGCATCCACCATGTAAATTATGGAGTATCCTGTCTGCCAAACTCTAAATAAGGCACATATCTTGTCAACAAAGCCTTTGTAATAAGGCAAGCTGAGCATCCACCATGTTAACGTCGGAATATCCTGTCTGCCAAACTCTAAATAAGGCCTATTGTTGTCTTCCAGACCATGGCTCGAGCCATTAGCATTCTTATCAGCAGCATTTTTGGTGGTGAGTTGAGAGACTTCAGCACTGATACCAGGGTGACCTAGTTGTATTCCATCACCACATTGCATAAAAAGCTTGTGCACCTATATTTTCAGAGTGTACAACTTCCTTGAGCAGCCTTGAGGTCTGAATCTTTGACAGCTTACCTTCATTGTCAATTAACTGCATTTTGGGCTCCGTATTGTCAATATCAGTGACTTATTTTCATGCGTCTGTATGAGCAACTTGACTGAAGACACCGTGTGGCTCTGGGATCCAAAATCTTGCTTTATTTTTGAAGTATGCCCCTCAATGGCCTATTTCTGTGTCGTTATTTTATCCTCAGTTTGATGCATAGTACCCTGAAATTCTTTAAAAACTAACATAGGAAACACTGAGCCCCCCTCACTGCATGATTTTAAAATCTGAATTTACGGGTACCTCTTCTTTGTGCCTGTAACAATCATATTACTCTGTGATGTGCAGTAAAATTAAAAAATGGTGTCTGTGCCTACCGTAACTAAACCTTCATAAACATTCACAACAGCATTCCAATGTCAGGACTATTTGCTTTGCCAAAGTATTTTTTAATCTTGGAAATTGGCTACTCAGCAAGAATTCATGTAGTAAATCAGGCAGACAGCGCCTACTTTCTACTGCATTGTCTTACACTGCGTTTTAGATTCTACCATCAGTCCTGTCATCAGTCTTGCCTTCACATCTCGTCTAAAACTGTAAAGAAACTCCAAATTAAGCACTGGAATCTCCAGCGAGCCGTGTTCTGCCAGGTCTGCTGGGAGTTGTGGGGGCATACAGATTAGGCCTAACACTACGCACATGATTAACCCAAGGGACCTGGATACAGAGCTGCAGAAACATCTGTCATCAAGACGGCAGTCACGCTCGCCAAGCGGAAGAGGACAAATCAATTTTTTGTGACTTTTTTTTGCCCAGCAAAGATGGAGCTAACACTTTTGTAGTTCTGGTTTATATTTTGCTTTTGTGCCAGAATCTCATTTACCCACCATGAAGGTCATTGAAACACTGTAAACATTAAGAGACAGATTTATCAAGACTTTGTGCAACACAGAGAAGGACAAAGTCTTGACAGTGATCTTTTGAAAAACTACTGGCCAGATTTACAAGGCTCTTGCACCTGCTTGCACCACATTAGCGTAATTTTTTTTACGCTAATGTGGCGTTAAGAAGGCCTTTTTGCCGCACCAGATTTACAAAGTGATGCAATGCCTGCCATAATGTTTGCAAAGGTGGCGGTCTGGCGCAGGGAGGCCCTAGAAAATGGTGCAGTGAAATCTACAAGATTTCACTGTGCCATTTTTCTGTCATTTTTAATGCCTGCTAAGAGCAGGCATTAAAAGGATGCACCCATTGAAATCAATTGGCTTCCCTGCACTTTACTCCACTAGTGTCAAAATGTTTACGCTTGTGCAGCAAAGCGCCATAATAGCGCCAAAAATGTTGACGCTATTGTCCTAACGACCGCCATGGTGTAACGTGTTGTAAATTAGGCACAGCAATGGTGTCTTTAGGTGGGGCAGGGGCGACGCAAGAAAAGTGGTGCATCAAGACCCATGCACGACTTTCTTGGAAATCTGTGCCTACGCCTGAAATTGCGGCTTTCAGCTTTCTAAAAGTAATCTGAAACTTTATGTAACACTGATGGTAATTTTGACAGCACAAGGCATGTGACATAGCCAGTCATTATGCATCTCAAGTCATATAGTAATTTGCTGTATTACAGACCCTGCACTGTCAATCACTCTGTTAGTGGGTGGAGTAGCAGATTCAGGGTTAGGCACGGCATGATGAGTGAGAGCAGGCTGCATTGCTCCGGGTCAAGTAAAAATAACTTGACTGATGCCGCTACTTCCGTGTATGTCTCTGTGTGTCCATAATTGCATGTGTGTGTGTTTGTTTGGGTGCAAAATGTGCACCCCTGATGGCCTGGCATAATGATGGTAATTCTTGTCATATTGCTGTTATCCATGGCACGCATCATGATGTAATGCTGTTCCTGGCATGTTGGTGGCCATTTTTTGCATTTTGTTGGCACCCATAACATGACTGTGTCTCAGTATGATATACTAGTGACCCTTATATACGAGCAGTCCTTTTTGCTGCATTATGGGTCTCCGTGGCATGATGGGGTGCAACCCTTGTAGAATTGTAGACTTGGTATAACAGCGGCAATTCATGACGTATGATGGGTATCCATGACATGAGATGGAATGAGATGGTGATACATAGGCATTCAAAGCATAACCCATCCATGGGTGGCAATAGCAGATGTAATGAATTTGTCCCGAAGATTCACACTCACATTTCCAAACATTTAAGTCATACACTTGTGTGATCATTACCACTGATATCTGTAACCTCTCTGCTGTCCAAGCCTGCAAAGCATCTGTAACCTAATTGATGCCACTGCTGTAAGAGTTTGAAAAATCTGCGAACCTCTAGTGCCTACAGTTCAACATTGTGATTGATATATCTTTTATTTTTTCAACCTGCCTCTTTCTAGGAGACTGTCAGTCACAGCAACTGACAGAGAGTATACTTGTAAGGTAAAATGAAAGGAAGTTAAATATAGAAGTGAAGAAAGATGTTATAAAAATGACAGGCCTGGTGAAATGGCATTTTCACCTATGGTTTATTTAGAAAATGTTTTTGAAAAAATTTGAACGCGCATCCATGGACTCTGTCTTTAAAGCAAAATTGTGTGACAACTCTGCTGTTAAGAATTGTATGTGTCCCATTCTTTTCAAAATTGTGTCGATAGTAATATTCTCCAGTACCTATTGGAGAAAGATGGGCTTCCTGGTTGTATTTCGGGGTAAGGATTTTTAGGATCAGCGGGGCTGATTTTATTATTTTTTACTGAAGTCTAGCAGCAGGCAGTAACCTCTGAATGAATACGTTCATCAGAGATGGCTTCAATGCACTCTTAAACGTTAAACCAAGTTACACAATAATGAGACATGTACGCAGCTTGCAGTATATTTGATTGCATTGCTACTCAGTTCTGGCCGGAATGGTTGGTGGCAAATTGCTCAGGCTACAGTTTGAAATGAATAAACCAATAGCAGGGGCGTAACAAAGGCCCCCGCAGCACAGCACCTGGTCTGAGTGAGTGTGTGTGGGGGGGGGTGAGGTGGGGGCGTGCAGTGAAGGTAGACTCCGTATTCTTTGCAGGGGGTCTCCACCAGTTTCGTTACGCTATTGGATAGCATACATGCAAACGGTTGCTGTGCGTCCTAGATGGCTTCTGTGTATTTTTACGGGCCTTAATTTCCAAAGAGTTTAATGATGTCCTCCAGATGAGGAGATGTCCGCCACTTAGGGAGAGTATCTAGCTCGCATCAAGTCTTCTGTGGAGATCAGAACATTTATTTTTGTCTTGTTTCATGCCGACTTCCCCAGAAACACTGCATACTTCCTTTGACAAGGCCCTATCTGAGTTCAGCCTCCACTGAAGATTCCCGTTCCTGGCGTTGCTAGTAGTTCTGCAAAATTACATGAATTCCAGCACACTCCAAAGCATAACAACAATGGCACAGAACAGCATAACTCCCCTATGACACCTCCTCACGTCAGTGATTTTGGCTCGACACCTACAGGCAAGGGTAGGTCGGCTGTGAGAGAAGTCGGCAGACAAGAGCTCATGAAAGCAAAACCCAGCACTGAAAATGTCGTCTCCTGCCTGCAGCTTTCATACACCCTCGGCCGGCATGAGCTAGTAACGTGGCCACTGGGCACAATGGCTTCATCTGAGGGTGGAAGTCACAGCGCCTGAACGTCACCCGTACATGCCAACGGGAAAGTGCAATAGGGAGATAATACATTCAAGTGCTAACATACAGCACTTGGAAAGAAAATTCTGTTCGTGAATGGATATATCTCTGCGTAACTCATAATAACAGAGTTCATTTTCTACTGCACTCCCAACGTTTGGAGTAGAGGGAAATGAGAATGATTAGGATATTCCTAACAGCATACATTTAGGTCAAGTAGGATCCTTGATTAGTAATCAGGGCCTTTGAACCTACAGTCAACGTTGTAACCACCAGACCACACGTTCTGACTGCCCACACTTTTATTTTGTCATTAGTGTTTTTTTTTAATCTAGTTTTTGCCAAACCTATTGAGTTTACTAGAAGAATACCTATACTATTTTGACTTGTAGGAGCTTTCACCCAACCGTCTTCATCTATGGGTCTGTCGTAGTGTCATTTTAATTCAACCTTCCATTTAGATTAGACAATGTTCTTTCTGAAAAAGAGGTCTAGTTTACAACCTGTTCCTTAGAGCCTCTTTAGTGTAGGAATGTTCTCTCAGAATTAAACCCATTCCTGCCTTCTGCCAGGTGTGTAAACATTGGAGAACAGCACTCCATTTTATCTGCAACCAACCACAGCACTAGTGTACCATTTTGTTGCAAAATGTTTGACTTCGTATTTTAAGTGATGTTATAAGCAAACAGTACTGCATTTATAAAGGATGCGTTTTGACAGTTGGGCAATTTTATTTTTTCACATTTCCCTGTTGTCCAAGTATACCGTCATTGAGGCATGCGGTGTAACACTGAATAAAACACTCCCAGTTGTACAGAATTTGAGTAAATCCAGTCTCGTTCGAGTTTCACATCCTTATAAAGACCCGCAGCCTCGTGCCAGTCCATGGATATGGAACTCTTCGTGAACTGCAATGTCCCGATTAAGTACAGTACATGTATTATTAATAATGAATATCCAATTTTGGGTTAACTCCATAACTACCTGTCTCTGATTTCCCTTATTGCAGTACTGCTGTGACCAAGCTAAGCATCTACAATATAAAACAAACGAAAACACTGTTCTTGAGTAATCATTTCTTAGAAAAATTTGGCCTATTTATGGTGCCTGTTGCTAGGGTCAGCTGACAGTGTGAAAGGTAGGTCACCAAAGAGAATTACAAGTACAGCTTAAGCAAATTAAAGGATAGTTGCTTTTCAGCTGTTTCGTTTATTACTTTCCCCTGAAAATTAATTAGCTAATAAGGATAAGTATGGTACATTAATTTATGCTTCTGGAGTTCCTCTGCTGGAGTTCCTCACTAAAACGTTGGAATTTGCATGTTAGCACACATTTTGTATTGCGGCAGTTTTTCAGAATAGATTCGCTCTAATCTGTTAAAAATATGTTTTTCAACTAATTAGAAGCTATATATTTTTGTGTGATTTCTCACACTACAGAGTCTATATTTATTCTACATATTTGCAATCATAGTATTTTTTTCAGAAAACGGAAGAAGAGACTAGGGATGTGATGTGATTTGCAGGAAGGGTGATTGTGTGACTATGTACAATGAGAAATAAAGTTTGGCAATTCTTACTTTATAAGGATATTGCTAGCCCTCTTGGATTTCTCTGATGTTACGAAGGAAGGTTTCCTTCAGCCTCTTTCCTCCAAATGGCATAGACCTATTTAGTGACTTACAATTTCCTCCTAACAAAAAGTAGGTAGTGTTTTAGCTGATATGTTATATAGAAGGTTTGCACAGCCGGTTTGATTCACAAACCTCATTTTGTTATACATAAAGTAGCACTACCTAATTACTACAAAATGCAATTCTCAAACCTATGGGTGGAGAGCTCAAACTCCACCTCTCGTCTCTTTTCTATGGGGAGATCGTCATACATATAAGTTTACTACTTAGTGGTAAATGTGGGAGGAACCCAGAAGAGTAGGAGCAAACGAGTAACATCTACTACAAAATAGGCGGGATTATAAATAAAGAAGGAAGGGTTTAGAGAAGGACAGGTAACTACAAACAGTGGCCCATCAAGGAGTAAGGCTATTGATGTTCACAAACTAGTAATGTACTCCAGCCGAGGCTTGGAGTAAGTCAAAAGCCGCATATGGCCACTCACAGGTACTGCAAAACATTTCTGCAGAAAATAATGGCGGCAGGACTTAAAATGACAACCCACAGGATAAGATGGTAATTAAATACAATTCATTTGACTTTTAAAATTAAATACATACATGCACACATGCATATATAGATATATATAATTTATTGTTTTAAATACATATTTTTTTTATTTTTAATCTAATGATAAATTTAATGTAAAAAGAAAATTCAGTTGAAATTTAAAACTGTGTTCAACCTTAAAAAATATTTTTAAATCAATTCAACACATAACTGTTAATATAATGTAATGTATGTTAAATAGAAATAAAAATGTTACATTGCAGGAATTTTCTTTAAGTATATTTTTAGAAATAGTGTTTATAAATTAAATATGTTTAAATGGGTGATTTAATGCACATTTAATTTTAGGAGTTAATTTACTGTACATGTTTTAGTTCTATGTCACACTGAACATTCCAAATGACTTTACCTCCATATTTTACATTAAAATATGTTTAATATTTGTTTTTAAATAGTTACCTGTTACTAGTAGAAACTTTACACTTGTAAATTCAGTGACCAAGCATTGCAGGGGCCCTCAGAGATGGGACAGTGACAAGAAAGCTGCCTTTTGTGTCTCTGCAGGAGAAGATTCCAGGGCCTCTGGACTGGAAGTATTAGGATGCACACAATATACAAATTGCCTACAACCAGCAGTGAGAAGTCAAAGACCAGATACCACCTCCAAAATAGCACATATGGAGGACAATACATAGGAAAAGGTACAAATGATAAAATATGATTGAACTTAGAAGCCATTGTGTTGTGAAGCACCCACTACCTGCCACACCAGCTTGAGCAGGAGTGTAACTGAAGTTAAAAACAGCCACAAAAAACTCAAACTAAGTTAATCCGTCCAAACTGTGACTGCTCAGTTGCAAAATAGATGCAGAAGTAGAAACTCATAGATAATACAAACCAACAGTTGAGGCATCAGGACAATAGGGTGGAAAAAGAACCAAACATAATTATAGAGATGAAGAGGAATGATGAAAATCACAACTCAAACGTAAGTGAAAGGCAAATGGAGTGAGAGATTGAACGAAGAGAGGAAAGAAGAATGAAAAGAAAGAAAAAACAACAGATGGAGAGAAGCAGAAGTGAAGAAGATTGCAACAAAACAAAAATAGAAAGAAGAAAAGGGGACAAACGAAAGAAGGGAGGAAGAATTTTTTGAGGAAACAATTTCTTTAGACCCTACATAAAAGGATCGAGATCTCACACTTCGGGGCATATTTAAGAGCCCCTAGCACCACCGGATCATGACTTTTCGTGACGCTCCAGTGGCGCAATGCCCTTCGCCGTATTTACAAGGTGTCTTAACGCTACCTTGTAAAGACGGCCCCTTCACACGCAACCCGTTGTGTGGGCCGTGCAATGGGTGTTGCTGTGGGTGCGCCACAGCAACACCCATTGCATTTTGATGCTGCCTCAGATTTACGAGTCTTTGTAAACCTGAGGCAGCGCCAAAATCTAATGCCACCCCAGAAGTGGCGTTAGCAAGGCACTACGGGGAGGAATACTTTTATTTATTTTATTCTGCAGCACACTTAGAAAGAGCAAAATGACAGACATGATTGTTTATGTGTGGGAAGGTGTCCCTTCCTGCACATAAACAATCATTTCAAAATGATGCTTTGACACTTCTGTGTGAACTGCATTCTGCAGCACACACAGAAGTGCTGAATCGCCATTAGTGATTGTTTCTGTGCAGGAAGGGACACCTTCTCACACATAAACAATCAAACCCCTCAACGCAGACATCCTTGCACAATGGTGCAAGAATGCCTGTGTTGGCGATAGGCAGCTCAATTTAGCACAAGTGAAGGGGATAACAGAGGGGTGCTCCGTATTCAATTAAATAGAAAGAAGAAAAGAGGAGGAACGGAAGTAGGAAGTATGATTTTTTTGAGGAAGCAATTTCTCTCGACCTTACATAAAAGGATCAAGATCTCAAACTTCAGGCATATTTAAGAGCCCCTAGCGCCACCGGAGCATGACTTTTCATGACGCTCTGGTGGCGCAATGCCCTTCACCATATTTACAAGGTGGCTTAACGCCATCTTGTAAATACGGCCCCTTCACAGGCAGCTCTTTGCGTGGAAGGGGCGTGCAATGGGTGTTGCTGTGGGCGTGCCACAGCAACACCATTGCATTTTGATGCTGCCTCAGATTTATGAGTTTTTGTAAACCTGAGGCAGCGCCAAAATCTAATGCCACCCCAGAGGTGGTGTTAGCAAGGAGCTACGAGGAGAAATACTTTTATTTATTTTATTCTGCCGCATGCATAGAAAGAGCAAACTGACAGACATGATTGTTTATGTGTGTTAAGGTGTCCCTTCCTGCACATAAACAATCATTTTCAAAATTATGCTTTGGCACTTCTGTGTGAGCTGCATTCTGCAGCACACACAGAAGTGCAGAATCGACCTTAGTCATTGTTTATGTGCAGGAAGGGACACCTTCCCACACATAAATAATCAAACCCTCAATGCAGACATCCTTGAACGATGGTGTAGGGATGCTTGCGTTGGCGCTAGGCCGCTCAATTTAGTGCCAGTGGAGGGGACAACACTGGGGTGCGCCGTATTCAATTAAATACGGAGCATGCCTGCGTTGGGAAAATGATGGAGCATGGTGCTGCCAGTTTTGGCGCAGTCCCAAGCTCTGTCATTTTCTGTTAAATAGTTAAATATGGGCCTTCGTTTACTATTCAGCACAGCCATAATGTTCAAAGTAGGGGTATTCTATTTGTCTACCTTCTTCCTGTATGTGGGAAATAACTAAATACGGATAAACTATGTCTTTGTGTTGGTGAATAACTAACGATCAGCAAAATAATTAGTGTGTTTATATTAAGTTATGCTTTCCCAGACCTGTCAGCCAATCCTGCTATATGGTGCCATTTAGAGGTCACTGTTTCAAATCTAGGGTGGGGCGACTCAAAATTGCTTACCTCAGAGACCAGGGGTTAGTTAAGTTTTCTGTACCCTGCTTTGCTACTGCACACCAGGGACCAATATACTTAGAGCTATTTTTAATCCTGGATGTAAAAATTGCACACTGACAGGACTGTGAACTGTCTTTTGTTGAACAATACTACTGATATATTTACCAGCTGCAGCGCAGAAAGTATATCCCAAGAGTGATGAAACATCCTGTCATAAAACCTCCTGTCTCATGAACATTAATAAAGCAAGTTGCATTTTGTGACCCTCAATTTTAGCTGACAACATAGGGATGGAGGCTTGCCAGGGACAGTAGACATCCATCCGTGCAATCACATTCCCAGAAGGTCAATATTTTTAGTGGCACTCACTGTTCCAACTCCCCTCCCCCCAACCTATCATCTGCTCAATGCAGTCCTCAGAGGGGAAGCTGTCCTTGGGAAGACAAACTTTTCACGCACCCTCCGATTTGAGATTCATCAGAGCAAAGCACCTTTTGTAAAAGGGGTTCTGTGTAAAGCGATATAGTCTCTTTCAGTCACAAAAGCCTGTGTTTTAGCGATTTACAACCTTTACAACCACAAAAGTGTTAGCTTGGGGCCTCATGCACATAAGTCATTCATAGTTAATCATACCTTGGAAGACTATCCAAGTTGGGTTATTGCTTGAGGAGGTGGAAGCCCAACTCAGATAATAGCCACAGTTCTTTTCAGGGTGAATCATATAAGTCACTAAACTAACCTGTGATTCACCCACTGGTAGCTAGGCACAGAATCAGTAATGCTTAATTAACTTAAAGGCAATGTGTTAAGTTTTTATGCAGCACAAAATAGTAGTAAAATGAAAGCATAACACAAGAAAAAACCCAGACCAATTCAGAGGAATAGAATAAATGTTAATAAATGAAATGATACCAGAAGAACAAAAATCGAATCAGTAGAAACGGAGATATTCTATTTTAAAGTTTAAGAGAAAATAGCGCCTAAAAGTACAAAGCTCCAATTGCAGTCATCTGGTCACGCTAGACCCAATAAATGTCACAAGTGCAGGCAGACCACAGTGAAGTGTGGATCAAATACAGGGACCAGATTAGTAGTGCTGAAAAGTTACATTCAAAATCTGTTTCAAAGAGTTCTGATCATGGTGGAGGAGGGCGTGAGGAGCAGGCTGAGCATTGCAGATGGTTGTTGCCATAGCATGATGAGGATGTTTGGTGTCGTAGACAGCGGTCATTATAGCGCAAAGAGCAAGTCAGGGGTTGTGGGCGGTCGTTGCTGTAGCTTTGAGTTGGTGGCCTTTGCAGGCTGTCGTTGCTGTAGCACGAAGTTGTACGAGTCTCGCCTTGCTGGTCATCTCTAGGAGTCACTGTCAACATGAAGAGCAGGTCTCACTGGAGCTTCCTGTTAGTGGTCATCGCTGGTAGCAGATTCTTGATGCAAAAAGGCCCACTCGCTGTCGCAAGGATCCCAAACCTCAGGATTTTCACTTTTCTTTAGGAGGGGTGCATTCTGAAGTCAGCCAAGGTACTTGGACCTGTGGAGGCACTTCTTGGGGATCAGGGACTCAATACAGCAGAAGTCAGCTAGGCTCAGGCAGGACCAGTTGCAGGTCTGGTTGTGCAGATCAGCAGGGCAGTTGCGAATAGGGTTCTGAAGCGTGTTGTGTTCTTGTAGCTCACACAGGAGGTCAGCCAACTGACCCTTGGAGACACTCTAGGCAGTCTGGAATGAAGGCAAGCAGGTCCAATTTTCCTTCTCAGCCAGTACGGCAATCTTTCAAGCAGCAAAGTAAGCTGCTTGCAGCAGGGCTATCCTTCTATTGTAATGTCCAGGAGTGCTCTGATGAGGGGCAGTGGAGGCCACAGAAGATACCCATACACCAAAGAAGGATAGGATCAATAATAATAAAGGACAACACAATTCCTTGTAGATATCATTATCAGAAACATTCAAAATAGTGGTTGATTGTCAATCAACCCAATCAAAGCGCAAATAAATATGAATAACAATATCTGGAGACTCACAATTATATAAAAAAGGATCTACAACAATTAACAATGGTGTTCTGTGAAGTGAATTGATCACACAGTGCAAGTGAGAGCAGTGATAAAAATAGTAGCAAGGTGATCATATAAAGGCAAATAGACATTAGATTGGTCAGTTACAGTACTAACACACAAAAAGGATTCAATATAATTGGGAGAGCAACCATTATGTTCTTCAATGGCTCCTGATTGACTAGTTTCATGATAAACTGTCTTTATGCCAAGATGGCAAATTGGCAAGATGGCCCAGAGGGCATAAAGGATCACTATACAAATTCCAAGTCTCCATATATTGTTATTCACATTTACTTGTGTTTTTAATTTGAATGGCTGACAATTTACTACTGTTTTGAATGTTTCAGATGAATGATGCCTAGAAGGAATTTTGTTGTGCCTAATTAACTTTCTAAAAGTGGCATTTTCAGAATTGTGACTTAAAGTCCGACTTTACCATTGAAGGCGATTGTAGATTACCATTCATTTGAGTGTTAATGTCATGTCTCTATCTGCTCTCAATCAAAAGTTTGCACTTATTAAGTGCAATAAGGTAACCCGCGGATAGTCAATGGGAGATATAGGCCTTACAACAGTGAAAAATGACTTTCAAAGTGTTTCACTGCCAGGACACCTGATCATGTCCTACTTTTACATACAATGCACCCTGCCCTATGAGCCTTTGGGGCCTACCTTAGGAGCGGATTATATGTATTAAAATTGAAGGTTTGGGACTAGCAAAAGGTTTATTTTACTAGGTTGAAGTGCCAATTTAAAACTGCTTTACAGGCTGCAATGGCAGGCCTGAGGCATGTTTTGAAAAGGTTACTTTAGTTGGTGGCACAAGTGCTGCAGGTCCAGTAGTAGCATTTAATTTGAAGGCCCTGGGTACATGTAGTACCATTTACGAGGGACTTACCAGTAAATTAAATGTATTGATCAGGTAGATGACAGTTGTACCATGTTTTAGGGAGTGAGCACAAGCACTTTGTCACAGATTAGCAGTGGTAAAGCGCAAGTCCGAAAGCCAACCAAACAAATTAAGCAAAACAGGAGGGGTAAAGGTAAAAAAAACTGATGGAATATAACACCATGGATGCCAGGTCTAACAATAAGCCTTTCCTCATTCTAATGTTGTTAAACTGGGTGTGAAAAATTGCATATTGGGAATCCAGTAGCAAGAGCTGTCATAAGAACGGTGTGAAGTGCTGTATATACATAATTACATTTTCCATATTTAGTCATTCTTGACATATTTGAAAGGGTATTCCCATGTTGCATTTAGCTAAGTATGCAGAATTTCCTTAGGCGTGACTAAACCTAGTGAAGTTTTGCATATTAATTGGTTCATTTCAATATCTAGATAGGTTACACATATTTAGTTGATTTTATCCATACCTAGTTAGGTTCTTCATATTTACTTATTATCAGTGCTTTAAATGGGCCGGTACTGTCTGGTACTGAGTAACGGCACTTTTTTACTTTGGAAGTGAGAGTACCAGTACTTCTCAAGAAAAACATAATACTTTTAATTGGAGAGTACCAGCACTTCTCAGAAACAAGCAGGTACTCTGGCACCGAGTACCTGCACCTCTATTTTTCCATGTCAAGCGCTGCTTATTATTATACCTTCCTAAAAATAGCTGTACCTACGCACAGCTGTTCATATTTAGGAATCTCATTCTTGGAGGGGTCGCCAGTGAAGAAGATGGCCACCTGATCTGTGAGCTCCGGTGACCTTGAGTGAACAACGTGGCACCATCGTCTTCTACAGAGACTACAATCGATGCACTGATGTGAGGGAGGGAGGCGGTGAGCCTGCAACCCACGCCTGTCACCAGCAGCGGTTGGCTGGAGGGGAGACTGAACCATACTGACTGAACTGGCTCCGAGGAGTTGGGTGACCTGCCCCTGTGTGGGCCGGGACCGAGTGGTCGGATCACATGGCATTGTAGAACCCTGGGGTCTGTTGGTGCCTTGACTGGTTCCTAGCAGCTGGACGGATTGCCACCTGCCTGCCCCTGTATGCATTGGCTGGGCAGTGGCACTGCAGCATTCACCAAGACTTGGGGCTGGGGCCATATTTGATGACTGGTCTGCTGAGGGCTGCTACTTGAGGGCTGGGGCTCATCAGGACCAGTCCTGGTGCCACAAAGCTGACTGCACACATCGGGGTTGACCTGCAGACCCCTTGCATGGCTGTGTTGAGGATTGGCTGGGACTGGACTCAGGAAGCTGCAGGGGCCATTGTGAGACCACGTCTTCACCACCTTGGTGCCCCACAAACTGGGGTCACAGCATGCTGCCTATGGCTGCGGGCCCCCATTTCCAAGCATTCCTAGGGAGCCTTGGTCTGAGGGCTGCATACCTCCTCCCTGACCTGCTGTTGTGGGGCACGATCAGGCCCCTGATGCCCTGAGCCTGGTGCATGAGGGTCGAGTTTATAGCAGCCTGGGCACCCTCACATAGAGATCACTGAGAGTTCTAAGTCTACTATATAAAACGCACTGTCTGCTATAAGCACTGTCCACTTGAGACACTTCACTGTTCATTCATCTGAGTGCATAAGATGTTCAATTCCATGACCTCTTCCCACTGTGCACTTCTCTCCGAGTACCCTGACTGAGCACTCCGAGTGACAAGAGGCCATAAATCGGACCTGGACTACTAGTAGTGGTATTCTTGTCCCTGCACCCCAGAATGTCCTCTGCCAAGTGGTAAGTCAGACCAACAGGAAGACAAATTGCAGTTTGACAATAGAAAATCTGCTATGCCATCAGAGCAGCAGGCCTCTGGCGGTCAGAATCCAAAGGAGTCCAATGTGGCAACAGTGTTAAAGGAATTCAAGGAGAGTTGAAAATCCATTGATAGCAAGATGAACATGTTATCCACATGCCTTGACAGTTTTCAACAACAAGTAGACCACCAATATACTAGAGTGTTCCAGGGTGAGACCCTTGTTTCTGGTCTGGAGGACACCCAGTGAGAAATGGAATGTGGACAGGCGTCAGCCTTGCGAGAGTTGAAGGCCATCAAAGCAGAGAACGAATATCAGGAAGGCAGGTCCCAGAGGTACAATGTACAGCTAATTGGGTTTCCTGAGTGGGCAACCAGCATCAATATGGAGGCTTTCGTAGAGGACTCAGTAGGTACACTTTTTGGCCATGGCAAGTTCTCCAATGCCTTCATTGTTTAGAGAGCACATCACATGCTGGCTCCCAAACCTAAACCTGGTCAAAACCCAATGCAGGGAGAGGAACCTAATGTTGCAGCTCAAAAGAAATATGCCTGAGCTTCTGCATGAAGGTTCTAGGCATTCTTTCTACCCAGATATCACACCAGCAGTGCAGGAGGCTTGGCGCTCCTTCATGGAAGTAAAAAAGATCTAGCGCGCTCGGTGAAGTACTCCATGTTGTTCAAAGTCAAATTGCACCTCAAATGCAAAGGAAAAACTCACTTCTTTTTACATTCTAGCACCGCTTAGAATTTATCAAACAATACATCCAGCATTAAGGAGAGTGTCCATATATTTCATTTAGCCCAACTGCTAATGGGTTTGGCTGGTGGTGAGGAGCCGTCGGCTTCAGCAACATGACTGACTTACATACAACACTGTACAATATCTAGCTATACAAAATCTTTGTCCTCTGTCCCCCCAAATTTGTTTTGTGATCAGTCAATTCCTGTCTAGTTTCTGCTCAAAGTATAGAGGAATCTCATACTTACCTAGATTATCGAGGAGAGTTTAAATTACTGGAAACAACCATTCAAACACACAGTGATTTTTCTATGAGTGCACATATCAAAGAATTCCATGCATCCTGACACACACTGGTAGATTTTAAGGTATTAAAATTAGGTTTTCCATATTTGAAATTTGAAATGTTTGAGCTTCTGATTAAAAGTCTAGTATTTATTTACTCTGCCTTTATTAATGTGGAATGCCTTAGACCAAGGAGTGGATACAAAAAAAAATCAGAACCTACAAATACAGATGGGATTTGCAATGTTACTACTCTGAGGGCCCATCTACGAGTTTGGCAGTCCATGGACCGCCAAACTCGCAGTGGCAGTCGGGACGCTGCAATCATTGTGGTCCGACTGCTGGATTTTGATCCTGGCAGTCCGACCGCAAGGAGACCGTCGCCTCCACCTGGATCAAAGATCACAATGGGCTTGCTGCAGTCAAAATCATGGTCAGCCATGGCGGTGCTGAGTTCGGCATCGCCATGCTGATCACGACTTTGCTTTCCACCAGCCTTTTCATGGCGGGGTTGCTGCCATGAAAAGGCTGGTGGAAAGGCAGTGCTGGGGTCCAGGGGAGGCACTACACTGCCCACGACTAAGTCGTGGGCAGTGCAGGGGCCCCCGTGCCAGCTCCTTTGGAATGTTTACTGTCTGCTATGGCAAACAGTAAGGCATTCCAAAGGTGCTGTTTTCCCTCAGCTCCCAGAGTGGCTGTTGTAATACATCGGTTTACGCCAGTCATCCAGTGGAAGCATCGTAATACGACGGTGGTGAGGCCGCCTTGACGGCAGCCTCACCACCGCACGTATTGGAGTTGTGTCGTTTCAATCTCCCAACTCATAATTTAGTCATAGCATGTTAGTCATGGTTATGGAGTGAACTCACCCATGCCATGTTAGGTCTTCTGCACATAGTTAAGCTTCCCAATATGTAGTTTGGTCATCCATATTTAGTTTGTGATCTCCGGATATTGAAGTGAGGTGTTGGAACTGTCTTCACAGATTCAATGAATGAGAAGATGGATGGGCACTCTTGTGCTGCCAGCCACCATCTATCCTATCATCCACAAGCCTGAACAGACCTGCAACTGTTATGAGAATTCAATCTGCTGACATTTCAGCAAGCACTGCTTTTGAGGAACAGTAGAAAGGATAGCTCAGTGTTACGGTGGGTTTCAGGAAGCCAGACGTGTTTTTTATAATTTATAAACTATTTAGACAGGCTCGGACATGAGGCTACTAAGAGTGAAGAGACATGGTGGCAGCATGGCAGATATTTTTTAAACAATTGAGCAGGAAAATGTTGCTGTGGAAGGTGGTTAGAGGTGGCTGGTTGCCAGGAGTTGCTTCAAAAAGGAGGTTCAGATGCACTAAGAGAGGCGACAGTGGGCAAAGGGGGGTATCTTGTGTGTGTCTCCTCCTTGGACACTCCTATCTGCACAGCTCACCTAAGGAGCCATGTGAGAAGAGATTGTTAGACAGTAACAATGAAGAATGGGGGGTTCTCCACCTTGGATTCCAAGTAACATCATAGCAAACTCAAGTTTTGCTCTTGTTGGTCGTTTGATATAATTTGAAGGGTACCATCATGATGACTAAGTTCACGAAATGCTTGCTCCTGGGATATGAGCTGATCTGTAGGTCAAAAGATCGAATGTCAGAAAGGCTGACTTAGTTTTTCATCATTCCAAGGCTGGCACCATTTCAGTGGGTAATAGCAACAGTGGTTATTGAGAGCCCTTAGAAGTTGAAACAGTTAAGTACTAACTGCTTTATTAAAAATATATATTTTGAATAACTGTTTATTTTCTGATCTCATGGTGGCAAAACAAAGAGACAAGCATAAGCGCCAGCACAAACAGTGTTGAAGGCTAGACTGATATAACCGAGAGGTATATGTTGTGGTACCCTTTTTTGACTCGTGAGTCTTCCTCAGGAGTTCTGTACCTTCTTAGCGGCCAAATCTCCATCAGCATGAAGTCTTATTAGAAGCAGCACAGCACGCTTTGAAAGCAGACGTTTAGTTTAAATTACCAGTGCTTTGAGCAGAGACTTGCGGCTCTATACACTTGAAGAATTATGGGGTAGGTGGGATTTGATTTCGATATTGAAGTACTGTCATTGTTTTTGATGATGAGGAAGGAGGTTAGATGAAAGAGGCGGACTCGCCCCAGCAGAATACATTGTCGCAGACGGTCTGAGTGTGCAGACACGGCGCTCGTCTGTCTGAGGCCGTCGCAATGCATTTGTTTTCCTTTTCCAGCAATACAGAAGCCGCTGCTTCCTTGTTCCGACACAATCTAGGCGGCGTGGGAGCAGCGCCGGCTTGCTTTTATTACACAGCGCGTGAATATGTTTCCCTCCTTCATCAAACCTCATTCTGACAGGCACGATAGAAAATTGTACAAATTAGAAAGTAGTAAAGAATTTGCCGGAGTGTGTGAAAGTGATATATTCCTGACACCTGGTGTGATTCCAGTGATGACTGGAGACGCGCCGGCTTTGCTCTGAAGGTGTCCTTGCGTCCGCCTTCTAATTATCTCTTCTCTTTCCTCCCCTGCTCGCGCTCGGCTTGCACCGCTTCCAGGAGGTGGAGGTCAGTATGCTTTCAGACTCTTTCTCATCCTGTTTTCCCGTCTCTCCTTGTCACGAGCTCTCTGTTCTGTCTGAGGACCTGATATGACTTAGTGTGGGCGGGGGTCTGTTATACGCCATTACAAGAGGGGAACTGCTGTTTTCTAAGCAGATTATTCCACTTTGGGGACGACCCATCAGCCCCTCAATAGATTCCCACTCGCTGCTTAGCGGCTCAAGGAAGAACAAGAAAAAGAAGCGTTGTAAAGGAACCTTTACTTTTTGTTCGGGCCTTCACTACCCCTGAGACCTGAGTAGCACATTCTGCCCCTAGCTAGACCTCACTGAAGTCCATGGTATGCCCCCTGGTCGCAGTATGTCTTTGGGATTTTCCACAACTTGCCCTCCTCCCTGCCCCTCAGCAGAAACCACTGGACTGTTGAGGGAGGTCATTGTCGGTCAAGTGGATTTTGATGTCACTTCCACTAATCCTGGCTCTTGGGTTATCAGCATCCATGAAGAAAAGTCCAGCACAAAGATATATTTTATCCTTTGAGGCACATCATACCTCTTGTCCTTTCACCAGTTGTATCTCTTTCATCCCGGCATGTCTGTACCCTTTAATAGCTATATATATGGGAAACCACAATGAAAGCATTCTAGTTCTGTGCATGTCCGCTTTCAATAGACTTCATGACCTGCCCACACATCTATATGTGCATGCATGTTTGCTCATTTGCATGTTGCTATCTATGTAAGGTTGTGTATATAAAAGTGTCAAGTAAACATTCTACATGCTAACTTCAGTTGTTTGTATAACGTTATAAACCCTGTGTATATGTAAAGGTGTTGGGTGGGGGGGGGGGAGGGGGGATGTAGGCTGGCAATGTGGTAAGATCGTTAAACCGAACAGTCTTAGCCACATCTGTGCCACTTTTGTATGACAAGCATATCACTGTTTGCTCTTGTTTTACAGTTCTGCAATAGCCGGAAGTTGCTGAATTGTTAACCTATACGTTCAATTATTTGCTCTGTTTTAGGTTTAGAGGGCGTTAACAGAACCCTTGAACCTTCGTGTACCATTTTTAAATTACTGAACAAATAGTAAAACCAAAATGCTGTCATTTTTAGAATTTGTACCGATGTTAAGTTTTTCAGAAAACTCACAGTCCCGTTGCTATTTTACCAATCACACCATAGTAGACTACACCCCACTACCACTAGCAAAAGCCTGATGATAAATATGTGCTCAAAAAGGTGGTGAAGTGTGCGATAAGGTCACCGCCGCTGGTCTCTCCTCATCTTTGCCATGAAGACCTAAATCTAGGGATAATGCTATTTAATTCCATTATTACTGCATTTTTCTTCAGCTCTTGATTCACTGTTTCAAATTAGATATGCACTTTGGACTGTGTTGTACTTTCATTTACTATTGCTAAGTTTACTTAATACAGACAAAATATACGGATATGCAGATGTTCTCTTATTTTGTATCAACTTTTTCATAAAAATGCCAACTGTGTTGGTAGATTAACAGAGTTGGTAGCTCTAGTCAGGTGTCATGTGAAATGCCGCAGGAGTGGGGCCTGTGCAGCGCATAGCATGAAAGGTTCTATTTCTGATTATTTGTTGCCTAAGTGTTTGAGGTTCTGTCTAGTAATAGCAGTATCGGGTCTCATATAGGGCAGTGTGTCATATGTCACAAGCAGGTCATCAACTAGTCCGAAAATAAAGCAATGTGTCTTTGATTGCTGTGCTTGCTTGAGAACTAAAGAGTTCCTGTAATAACATGTGCCCAAGCAGTGACTGTTTGATAAAAATAAGTACCAGACCGGGCTGTTCAGATTACACATTTATGGGAACCCGAAAAGGTGTGACTCAGTCTGTAGTTCAGGTACTTAGATCACTTATGTCTAACCATGCCAGCTCAGGACCACAGCTATACACAACATCTAAGACTGGACAACCCAGTACAGTAACCAACTAAGCAGATCATATCATATGAATTACCATAAAGGGACCTGCAGGGCTGTTCAAAGAGAACAGCATACTGAAACCCATAAAACGTCTTGCCTGTCTCTTACACTTCATCATCTAACACACTGCTAAGGCTGCATCCCACAAAATAATAACCGCACCTTTGTGGTCATCACACACGACATGGACTTACTCCCCACATAGGATCTAAACAAAAACAACACCCTTCCAACCATACACCCTACATGGTATAGCATGCTTCTCATCTAGGCAAGCACTTCAGCGCCCCACACAGGGGTATTAAGTGCTATATAACTGCTACAATACAATACTGAATAGGTGGTCTGAGAACCCTCCAGGCGGTCTGAAAAGTACATGGAGGGGAAACATTTTCCTTTGGACCCAGCCGCTGGTACTGATGAATGGCGAAATTGACAAATACCAAGGCTGCCTTGTCTTGGTTGCACCCCCTGCCTCTTTGTTCTACCGCTCTGCACTCCCTGTCTCGTTATCATTTGCAGGTTTTTCTCATTCATGCTTCCTCCTTTTGTCACTATCTTCCCTAACTTTCTCTTTCTTCTTGTTTGTTCCTTTTCTGCTTATCTAACTCCAGTTCTGGGTCACGGTCTGATGATAAAAAATATGCCCTGACCCCCAAACTGAGGAGCAGGTTCCTACCTCGTGCAACTACTGGCACCAGTTTGGCAACAGAGTAATAAAAAAGGGGAGACCATTGTATTTCCTACAAGCAAGCCCAATATGGCATTTCATTCTGCTATCCTTATTTGACCAAATTAGAATATTTTTCTTGTATTGTTCTCCCAAAACAAAAAGTGGTTAAAATGCAGCATGGCATTTCTGAGCTTTATTGATTTGACTGCTTCATAAAACAAAAATCATTAGCAAAACTAACAGACCAGGTACTTACTGTCAACTTGATGGCTTTCACGATGCTTATTTTCTTTCAAAATAGTTTTTGTAAAATGGTATACTAACTACCGTTCAAAAATGGGAGTATGCACGTGCTCATCTGGGCAAAAAAGCAAAAAGCATTCATAGATGGCAACCTGTGAGCGTGCATGAACATCACGGTATCCCTCTTTGAATTGTTTTAAAGCCAATTCGAAGTAGGGTACTACTTTCTTTTACCTGTCTAGGGTTCAGAGTACTACAAGTGGGGGCGAGGGCTCAAAAGCAGTGTCTTGGGTTAAAAGATGATCAAAACGCCTGGACAAGTCTTTGACACTAAAAAGCACTATTGTCTCTGGGGTCTCAGCAGTGTTTGTGAGCAAAATTCCAACACTCACTCAGAAGAGAATCATTGACGCATTTGGTTGACCCATCGCCTTTTGCTGTATGCTGAAATGGGCAGAATCAAAATGTAAATGACAGAACAGAGAGACCAATTAATGAAGAGGACTGACTGAACACGCTTATGTGTATGTGCATACACACACACTCAAGCACACACATATATTTACTTTTATCAAATACCTGACAAAACATTGAAAAACAATGGGGAAAAAGAGAAGAGTCCAGCCAAGTGACTTCCTGAGAATGCCGAATTCGTAAAGAAATTGTAGGAACTACAAACCGGAAGGCCTGGACCCTTCACCTCCCAATATATACTAAGTTAAGTGGAGGTGAGTTCCCACATCAAGAAAATATTTTTTTTCTATTAATAGACAAAAAAAATTGAATTTGATAAATATTCAACAGTCATTTATTTTGTATTAGAAGGAGAAATCATGAATAAATGCAAAGCAAAACATTGCACAAATTCCACTGTTGCCAGGGGTTCCACAAATTTGTAACCCAGTTAGTTCATGACAATCATGATGCAAATATTGAGTTCCTGGGATCGGCAAAATTAAAGTCCAATCGAATAATACCGGGGTTGAAGAGAAATCAGGTGGCAATGTTCGGAAAAGTAACAGCCAACACGTGTTTCGCCCCTTTAGCTCATAAGCAAGGGCTTTCTCAAGGCTGTAGGAAATGTATAAGGACAATATAAGTACACATACCGAACAAAAATATTTCCAGACTAAAAGAATACTTCTGGTGCAAGTCATGCGAAACATAATGTGCTCCCTTTGGGTGGAACCAATAGATAAAGAAATATAGCCCGAACGGAGTCCCAAGTCTGAGCCTACAACTAAAAGTCATAGAAAGGTAACGAAATGAGGCCATATGTGAATTTAGGAAAAATAAGTATATTATTCATTGGTATGAAGAGAAGCTAAAAGAATTTTTCAATAGAGCAGAGAAGAATTATTATTATGCTATCTTAGTAGTGAATAGAGCAGGAGAGTAACATGCTGGCACTCTTGTGATGTTAGTGCATACATGCTTAACAGAGGTGCATGCCAACTATATATTATTTGAAACATACTGTGAGAAATGTAAGTAAGAAAAGAATGTAATACACTTGAGAATAGATAACATACCTAGTTCAATACATATTGAAAAACTTCTGACATCATTTGTCGATCTAAACATGGAATTGTATGTAACATATTTAGAGAACATTCATATAAAAGCATTATTTACAAAGATGGCACAGATAAGGGCACCATAAAGTTAATGGAATCAAAGATGCCCCCGTTCTAATATGTCACATATTTGTGGGCCAACAGTATAAACAGGGGCTGTGTAGCTAAGAGAAATACAGAAAATATCATTATGTAAAGAATAATTCTAGGCAGCATGCTCGTTATTTACTACGTGAAAAGTAATCTTAGAATCTTTACGTGGTGCCCCCCATCTTATTAAGCTTAAAAAATTCTGAGACAAAGTAGCATGGTTAAATAAACAGAATCTAAGCACTCCAAGAATACAGATGAGCCATTTGTTACCTGGCGAGGCGATGAACAGAAAAGGGAGTCGAGGGATCCCGGCGCGTCCTGCGGTGAATCGCTAAGACGGCATCGGGCAACAACGTAGCCTTAATAACTCGTCGTCCTTTCTCTGTTTCGAGGAAACGAAACAGAGGAAGGGCCCGAGGCACAGTGATCGAGTGCAATAGCGGCGGCCATTTTGAGAGGGAACGAGGCTGCTGATAGTAGTAGATCCAGCAAGTCAGGAGTATTGTTAATATAGTAAAGACATTGAAAATTAAAAACGTACAGAGCTAGGGGGAGTGACAAAAAGTGAGTAATATCCAAGGAAAAATTTGGAAAAAGTTGAGGAAAATTACCAACAAAAATAAATTCAACGCCCTATAAAGGTATACTACAAGGCAAGAAATAATCATGGGTAGCAAAAATAATCAAAGGAGGAAACAACCAATGAACATTATAAAATGTCATGAAAAATACACTTGCTATAATGTATTCATGAAAAAACGGATTAGGGAACTGGACAGAAGAAAAGGAATGAAAAAAGGAACGGATTGGAACTCATGGTAAAAACAGAAATGAAAAGAAAAGAAGGACATTGATAGGTCAAATCAAGAGAAACATTAAATGCAGTCCATCAAAGCAACTTGGACAATACAAAATTTACAATAACCAATAATACCATTCGTGGTCCTTATTCAAACCATTGTTCACTGTATCATATTGGATGGTCATCCTGCTTTCTTCTTGGCGTAGTCGTAAGTGTAGGTTGCCACCCCTTGGGGACGGAGTGATACGGTGTATTCCACTAAATTTGAAGGATGGATCATCAGGGTGGAATGCTTTATAGTGCTCCACTAAAGGCACCTTGGCCTCCAGTTTTAGAATGTTCCGAAAATGTTCTTGAATTCGTAGTTTTAAGGGGCGGATCGTACTTCCAATGTAAACCTTTTTGCATGGGCAATATATTAGATATACCACATTTCTGCTCTCACAGTTTATGAAGTCCTCAATCCTAAGTTCTTTGTCATTGATATGCAATGTAGTTGATTTGTTAAGTCCCAATTTACAAACTGAGCACTTGGTACAGGTGAAAAATCTTTACTTTTCCGAACATTGCCACCTGATTTCTCTTCAACCCCGGTATTATTCGATTGGACTTTAATTTTGCCGATCCCAGGAACTCAATATTTGCATCATGATTGTCATGAACTAACTGGGTTACAAATTTGTGGAACCCCTGGCAACAGTGGAATTTGTGCAATGTTTTGCTTTGCATTTATTCATGATTTCTCCTTCTAATACAAAATAAAGGACTGTTGAATATTTATCAAATTCAAAAAATGTTGTCTATTAATAGAAAAAAAATATTTTCTTGATGTGGGAACTCACCTCCACTTAACTTGAAAAACAATGGGGTAACACAGGTATTTTAAGTACTGTGATGACCACACTTGAAATATTAAGTTATTAATTGCTCGTCTGTTGTAACATCAGACGGTAAAGGGCCTGATTTCTTTTTCGGAGCATGTTATTTATTCCATAAGGGCGTTGGAGTACTCCGTCGCTCGGGCAGAGTAACCGTGCTCCAACTTTAGAGATGTCTGTTGTCCCAGCGGGTACCTCATAACATTGGCAGGAACTGCCGTCATGGCCGATCCTTTCAATGTATTAAGACCCAGACTTATGGTGGCCTAGTGCTATTCTAATGCCACATTAGCGTCATTGTTTTGACACTAATGTGGCGTTGGAAGGGTAAAAACGCTGCGCCATATTTAGAAAGTGGTGTAATGCATGCATTGCGCCACTTTGTAACCCCTTGCACCACATTATACCTGCGCCAGGCATAATATATGCAAGGAGGGTGTTCCAGCACTGGGGGGGGCGTAAAAATGGCGCTAAGGAATTTATGAGATTCCTTTGTACCATTTTTATCTGCTAATTACAGGCAATAAAAAGAGGCTCCCATTGTGTTCAATGGTCCTCTGGGTGCTTTGCAGGATTAGTGTCATAATTTTTGGTGTTAGTCCTGCAAAGTGCCGGACTAGCATAAAAAATTATGACACTAGTCCCCTAACTATCGCCATGTTGCGTCGTATTTTAAATACAGCACACACATGGTGGCGTTAGGGGAGCGCTAAGGGGCACAAGAAAAGTGGTGCAGGACTGTGTGCAGCGCCACCTTTTTTCAAATGTACCGTACGGGGAAGTGCTTAATTTGTAAATAAAAAGGTGCCGGTGCCCAAAGCCCTCCCCTTAAACACACTGCTGCTGCAATAGATGTGTGAACATGGAATACAGGGGCAGCATAATCCTGAAGCCATCTTGGGTCTCTTCAATCCATTTACAGGCACTCCCTGACCCTTCAGCTCACTCTTGCAGATTTCTGCTTTTTCCCATTGTGACGTTTTTTTGTTTTTCTCTTCCTCCATCTTTCCCATATGTGTCTTTTTCTTGCAGTAAATGCTTGAGGTAGAAAAATAAGCGCCGGCCCTCAAAAATAAGTGGTGGTGCTCCGCATCGGAAACAACAAGCACAAAATAAGCACTGCCATAGGGGCATATTTAAGAACCCCTAGTGCCATTCTAACGCCACATTAGTGCCTTTTTTTTACACTAATGTGGCGTTAGAAGGCAAAAAAAACGCTACACCATATTTACAAAGAGGTGCAATGCATGCATTGCGTCACTTTGTAACCCTTGCGCTACATTATGACTGCGCCTGTCAGATATCTTTGCATCATTTTTTCCAGCACTTAAAAGGAGGCTTCCATTAGTTACTTTTTTTTGTAGCAGGCATATTAACCATCTATGCTGCAGTATGTTGAGTCAAAGCTGCCACTAGACAAAACTCCCATCTCTCTCTCCCTAACAGGAACATTGATCACAAGAGATATTTTTACTTTTTAATTGTTTCTTGAAGGCTAAACGCACAAGGAACTTTTCAGCAGGTGCTTTTAAATCGCAAGTTTCGTAAGTCCCCCTGAGGTCAGCGCCTGGTGCGTTTGCACCGCTCGCACCGCCCAAAGGCCGGCCCTGATTGTATATATAAAGTTTTGTGTGAGTTTCGATGCAGGAGTGTGTGTGGATGAAGAAGTGTGTGCCGTTGTAGGAGGTTGTGTTTGTAGAGATGTAGGTGTGTGTGTGCGCACATGTAGTATGTCACGAGAGAAATACATGTAGTTAACATATCGCAAAGCCTTATACTTCTGCACATAGCTTCAAGCCTCGGAGCTGCAGAGTTAAATTCCCTATGGAAACTTGGGAAGAGAAAAGCTGAAAAAGTGCTGTACGTATACATCCAGCATTGCCCAGTAATAAGTGATTGAATTTTGAATCATCCATATACCTCTAATTCCTGTCTCACTCCATCTTGTCTCAAGCATCTCTAGTGTTTGTATTATTTCAGGATGTGAGAAGCTTGGATTTCCTCATTCCGTTGCAGGTCTTCACTTCCGCTTACTCACTGCCTGACGTGGTAACTATCGCTCCCTGGTGCATTCCTCCTGCTGCAGAGGACGGGAATTCTACTGCACAGCAACACCCATCGGAATCCTGCAGAGTTTTTAGGTGACTACGGAATTCCATGGAGTGCAACTCTGCGAGTTCAACCCACCACTAGTTTGAAGCATTAGGCTGCATATAAAGACCGGGGATCTAATGGATTCCGTTCTCGTTGACCAATCACAGTAAAAAAAAATCAGCACTGAGTCTGCTGATTCATCCACATTCGCTGTATCCCGTGACATGCCTCAAGGCTCATCCTTATTGTGTCTTCTGGTAAATGTTTACTTACAGCCCATGGCTCAAGTATTGAGCCATACCACATAGATTTTCAAATGTACACTGACAGCAAGTACATTTCCTTCCAGCTACACAACCAGCGTGGCAACACAATCAACACTGCAGCATGCCTGAATCAATTTCACTCTCCTCTCGAGAAAAGAAGGCTTTCTTTTTCTGAACAGTTAGATCCAAGATCTTAACCATAGGAGCAACCAACTACGATCTTGTACCTTTTAACTGACCCACTGGAATCAGAACTTCTCCCTTAACCTTTGTGACACTGTCCAACAGCATAACCCTGTAGTCAAGGGCATAAACTAGCGTGCTCCATATGCTGACAAATTATATCACTAATCCTAACCACGCTTGTGGCATATTTACTAGGATGTGGTGCAGAGCAGTGCAGCAAGTGTCCTTGCTGTGCTGCCCTTGCCACATGGAAGGGGCAGGAATGCATTGTATTTGCAAGATACGGTGCATTTCTGCCTGGTGCACAAATTGCTGCCTAGTGCAAATGCAGGAACCCTTGCACCATTGTGCAAGTGTGCCTGCATTGTCAGTAGGATTGTTATTTGTGCAGGAAGGAGCACCTACCTGCACAAAAACAATCCTGGGGGGGCTTTTCTCAAAGAGGAAACAATGTAGAAAAATAAAAATACTTCTCCTTGTTGTGCATGGCCTGGCAAGGTGTACAGTTTTGACGCATCCCCTCGTTTACCGATTCTTGTAAATCTGGGAATGCGTCAAAACCCATGGGTGTTGCTTAGGAACATCCACCACAACACCCGTGGTACACCTCCCTGATGCAGTGTAAGGCAATGCAGAGACTTGCGCTGCGTTGCCTTACACCATATCTAAAAGGCCATGAAAAGCTGTGCAAAGTGGCTTTGCATGGCGTTGGACATATCGGCCTCCACTATGCGCTACTGGTGTGTCACAAAAAGTGATGCACCTGCTGCGCACAGTTCTTGAAAATATGCCCCTTAGTATGGACCTAAAAGAGCTTTAGCTAGCCCTGGCATATCTGGACTACTGCATCATCATCTCCACCTGACTCATCAAACCTCTGATGTAATGGGATATCATAAGTTGAGTGCTGTCACTTCAGGGACACCTGACATCTGAATTGGCATCCTTACTGTGAGATCTCCTCAGATAAAAGAGAAGTAGGAAAAATGGCACCAAGTGGACAGGATAGAGAGAATTAGGAATGAATGGATGAAGTTTTACAAAAATGCTTGCATTGTTTAGTAGGTGCATTTATGTAGCACTTTGCGGCAACAGGTCTTTTCTACCTATGCTTCCAGGATTTGGGACAATATCCCTGCATCCATCAAGCCTGCTCCAAAGCTGCTCCAATTTAGGAAAGAGATGAAGGCATACATCGAACACTAAAAGGCATTAACAGCCCATAAGCCAAATACCTCCATTTTCACTTGTTGACTCGATGCATGCCCTTTGATGCCTTTCCACTATATGGATATATCTATCTATACATATACATACATACATGCTTAACACCACTGAAGAGTGCCAAGGAACATTATCATATAGGGGGCATGCTACAGTTTAGTCTGTACTTGGTTGGAAAAATGTTGAAGTGAGGCCTATATGGGAAGCAGTTTGGTGCTGTGCAGAAGAACCTCAGTGTTGTTCAATAGTTAAGAAAAGAGAAGAGAAGAATGGAATCCATTAGCCTTATATTAATTTGTTGTTTTCCTGATTGGAAAGAAGTATGTTAGGCCAAGGGTGAAAGTAGTTTGGTGTTGTGTGTTGAGTAGTGGAATTCAGTTCTTGTATGCAGCAATAGTATAGCAAATATTACATGACAGATGGATTGGTAGGGTCCAGCATCATCTGATGACCATACTTTCATTGAGTAGATGATAGCTAATCAGAGAAAGCAACACTGCAATTTAGGCAGTCAGTTTTCTTTCAGCTTCTGCCCAATATGTAGAGAGGGAGTGAGGAACACGCAAAGCTAATGAGCAGAGGGGAAAAAGTAGACAGTGGGGGTATGGGATGTCAATGAAAGGAATCAGCTTGCTATACTCAGAAAACATGGTTAGATGTTCAGAATATTAGGGAAAGCTGCTGAAAGCCCCTGTACCAGCAAAATATAGTTTGACATTAAATTCCGAACAATTTACCTGAAGAAGAAGGTTGAAGAAGTGGAGAATTGGGGGGTGTTCTATTACTCCTTTTCTTTGGGAGCTAAATATTCTGGTAGGGCAAACACTTCAGGGTTCGAGGAAGAGCCCTCTCCTGGTGCTGGAGGCCTGGGACAAGTACTCAGCTTGCTGTTTCATATAAGGATTGTTTTACTTTTACATCATGTTCTAATAATATGCTTTCTCACTTATTTGACTTAGAGCTAGACAGTTCTGCATCCGAAATATCAAACAAATAAAAAACATGGGTCCATTTCTAATATCAAAACTGCTACCAAAATGATGTGCTCCTCAGAATAGGCTTTTGCTTGAAGTTGTGTGTCACATGGCATATAACCAAGTGTACAATGTTTAAGCTATTTCCTTCCCTCTAGCTGTAACATAGATGGTGAAACTAAAGGGGACTCGCATCTGGTGAAATAAATCCTTCCAAAAATAGACACTATTTGCACACCAAAGGGCGAGTCACAAAGAGTTTAGGTATTTTGAGCGACTTATTTCTTGGATAAATTAGCCCTACAAGATGGAGCAAGATTTGGTTCATGGAAGCTAAGGGCATTTTGATCACATGGTTGCTGAGCACATATAATTGCAAATTGGAACAAGTTAGATCCCTACACTTTCAAAAGAGTGAAATGTTTAAAATGTCAATGGTCAATTAGGTATTAATGATAGCACTTCCCATAAAACCCTTAAAGAGTGCCCCAGGTTGAATGAGGAATATTTTATTACCAGGATGACAAAAGCAAAAGCTTAGGGTAAGTGTTAGCATTGGGGTAGGGCTTAGGATTTGGATAATGGAGGGGGCTAGAAATAGATCTGGTTATGAATGTCTAGGTACAATTCACAAATGGAATGGGAAAACCTTTATTATCTTCCTAGATCTACATCAGCCACGACTTTTGTACCTATACTTTTCCCACTGTTTTTGGACTCCCCTTTATTGCACTCTATTGCATGCAATCCATGCTTACTTATGAAAGAAAGAGTGCAGGTACCCGAAGCTCTACTTAGAAGTCAGAGACTGGTGCACTTAATCATCTGCATGCCACATACCAAGGCTGTTTGGTCCTGATTTAGATGTCGGCAGAGGGGTTACTCCTTTGCAACGGTGAAGGACATCCCAACCGCCGAAATCTAAATACCAAAGAAAACAATGGCATTTAGATTTTGGAGGGCTGGATATCCGTCACCGTTGCGACAGGAGTAACACCTCTGCTGAGATCTAAATCAGACCCTTAGGGCCAGATTTAAGAAGGCCCTAATGCCACCTTGTGCCACGTTAGAGTCATTTTTTTACACTAATGTGGCGTTAGGTTGGCCAAAACAACATGCAATATTTATAAAGTGGTGCAATGCACGCATTGCGCCATTTCTTAAACCCTTGCGCAGCCTTATGCCTGCGCCAGCATCAGGAGGCCCAGAAAAACAGCTGTGCCATTTCTAGCGTCATTTTCAACGTTTAACTAAGGCAGGTTTTAAAATGAGACTCCCGTTGTTTTCAATGGGCCTCCCTTCACTTTGCAGGATCAGCATCAATATTTTTGGCGCTAATCCTGCAAAGCTCCAAATTAGAGTTAAAAAAAAATTGCGCTAGTTCTCTAACGTGCACCATGGTGCGCCGTATCATAAATACGGTGCACACATGGTGGCATTAGGAGAGCGCAATGGGGTGCAAGAAAAGTGGTGTATCATGACATGATGAACCTCTTTTCATAAATAAACCGCTTAGTCTTTAATCCACCAACAAACACTCCCTGCCTCTTTCTCTCACTATTGCAGGTTCCTGCCTTTGCTCTTTTGTGACGGTTTTGCTGTCTTACTCTTCCTTCGTCTTTCCAGTCAGTGTGTTTTCCCATTCTCTAGCCCTCGAGAAATAGTTGATGCAGAAAAATAAGTGCTGGTCCCAGAAAATAAGTTCTGGTGCCCCCCGCCGGCAACCACCGGCTCAAAGCAAGCACTGTACACAATCCCGTTTTGCTCAGATGTCACTGATCAATTTCGTCCCTGCCTCTGCCTCCAATGCACTTCCGTAATTAGTGTTGACATGATATTCATCTGCCTGCTGGAGCACAATATTAATCTATGACTAAAAGATTAATGCCAGAAGAATGTCTATAGCGATCGCAAATTTTAGTGCACTGGGGTGTCTTGAGCTCAACGAGCGTTCTCAATGTAAACACCAAAACAACTGAAATAGTTTTTCTGCATGCTCGCGTTCTAAATAACCGATATAAAGAAGACACCATAGCATTTCTCAGAATTAAATTCTCAGAATTGAAATTGTGTAATTACTCTAATTAAAAACCGAAAAGAAATCCACATATTTTTGTTCTTTTCCTTTTTTCCTCACTGCCATACCACAAGGGAGGACCCCGTTTCTCTGAATGTTCTTCCTCCTACTGTGAACGTCCTGTAACTGAGCCTTCATCTGAAGCGGATTATGATTTATTCATTCCCACTGAGCTGAAGCTACCCTTTTAAGTCCACCTCAGAGCCACCGGAAATTATCTGCCTCAATCTGTGCTCTTTGCATCAGTTTATTCGCAAAGGAGGCTCAGAGCTTTAAAATGGCCACCAGGCCACTAAAGCGAAAGTGAAGGAGAAATACCTACAGGCTGACCATAAATAAATCCACTCTGCCTGTACCACGAGTCCATTTTGGTGCAAAGATGACCTCTGGAGGTCATTAAAGCATGACTCTGCAGCTGTGCCTGAAGTTGCATCCGCAGCTATTCCATACTCTGGAATTGTGTAGAAAAATTGTTTTTCAAACTTATGCGATAAAAAAAACATCTGGAGCTTGGCGAGACTTCGGCGGAAGCTGCTTTTTTCATTCCCACTCAGCAGAAGCTACCCTTATAAGTGCACTTCAGAACCACCAGAAATGATCTGGGTGTAAGTTTCTCTACCCGAGTCAGCTTTTCATACACCCATAGGCCACCCCCCTTTTTCTATGACATCATGCTTCTTACTGTGCACTACGTGAATAAAGTGCACACGTTAATGCATGTGCTGCAGCTCAAACACAAGGAACGGCAACCAGTGCCCTGGTTGTCCAAGCATTACCGTCTGCAGATCATGCACTAACGCGGACTGTTAGTGATTTCACAAATGCACTTTAGATAGCACGATTTAATTGACAACGAGAGGGTGGCCCCGTTCTTCACTGCGCACGGGTGCAGAATGCGATCAAAGTATTGCCCCTTTGCTAATAAATGGCATACCTCTTCCCTTTCATAAAATGAAGTTTCCAGGCCAGCTTTCTTTAATCCCACAATTATAGTCTTAACACGAAACTGATCAGCCCAGACTGCCGTGTCCCATGATAGTATGGTGGCTAATACAGTTTGTTGAACAGGTTTTCCAGTTGTCTCTGGACAACTAGTTATGCGACATCCTATATGCCCTACTCACTCGAGGCTGACTCTTTGTACCTTGTGATTCGCAGATGAAGTTCAGATCTTGAAAATGGCCACCAGGCCATTAAAGCGAAAGTAAAGGAGAAATACCTAGTGGCTGATAAATCAGATTAAATAAACAACACTTCGTCTGTGCCACAAGTCAATTTTTAGTGCTCAGATTACTTCTGGAATATTTCCTCTGGAGGTCATCAAATCAGAACTCTCAGTAGCTCTGCCTGAACTTGTTGTCCGGGCTGTTCTATATCAGCTACTCCATACTCAAGAATTATGCCAAAATATTGTCAGCTTTATAAAAATATGTGATATAACATTCTGGAGTCTTGTGGATGACAAGCCTCTATTTAAATCCTCAAATCAGACACTGCCATCATATACGTTTATAAAGTTCCACTTCAAAGCTACTTTTCCGAGATCAAATTAGATTAAACTAATGGATACGGTTCATGGTCCCACAGATGGCTGTGGAAAATGTGTGAGCAACACTTTCACCCCTTCATTAGGACATTATTATAGCCCGCTGTGCAGGGTATACCGAGTATTAGAACATTGGAATGTTGGCATGTCCATTGAAGACAATGGACTGCTACGGGCTTTTACAGGCCGGTAAAAGCCCGCAGCGCCAACATTCCAATGTTCGCTTTGTTCACAGCAACAGCTGTGAACAAAGCCTCACGGAGCCCGAGGGGATTTAAATCCCCTCGGGCTCCGTGAAAATTTATTTTTTTTAATAGAACATTCTGTCCTGTGTGGCAGAATGTTCTAATAGCCTTAGAACCCGCCATAGCGGGCTCTACCGGCTATTAAAGTCCCTCTCCCTTGTTAAATGCCCTCGCCTTCGGCTCGGGCATTTAACGCGGGGAGCGGGCCTTTAATAGCCAGTAGAGCCCGCTACGGCGGGTTCTAAGGCTATATTAAAGGATGGCTCCAGTGTTAAAGGCCCGAGCCGAAGTGGGCTTTTAATGGCCGGTATAGCCCAGATACTGCAGTCTGTAAGGTTATTAGAATATTCCACTGAGAGGGCAGAGTGTTCTAACAAATAAAACAAAGGCATCAGGGTGCCGGAGGGATTTGAAATCCCCTCACACTCCCAAAGGCCTTTGTTCATGGCAGTTGCTGTGAGACAAACATTAGAATGTTGGAGCTCCGGGCTTTTACCAGCCCTTAGAAGCCCTGAGCACTCAACTGTCTTCAATGGAGCGCCCAACATTCCAATGTTCTAATAATGGCACACTCTGCTAAGAAATTTTCACTAGATACACCTGCTTTGTCAAATTTTTGACCTATCATGATTTTGCATTTATCAGCAGTGAGAAAGTGAAGGTAGTCCACCACAAAAAATAATGTCACTATTCTTTTAAGTCCAGTAAAGGTTTCAGTTATTTAAGCCTGAGCTCAACCCCTGTTAGCTATGCACAGGCTTACAGGCTTAATTTACAACAAGTAAAAAGCATTTACAAAGTACCCAATAAGTTAAGAGGTTGAAAACACAACAAACTAAAAATCCCACTTCAATTTATAGATACAGAGTAATGTAATGAACAAAATGATACAAAAAGGACAAATATCCAAGGAGCGGAACCCCAGATATGTGATTTTAAATGTTAAACTTTTAAAAAGTGCCGGAAAGTGTTAAGCTACAACCACAGTCATCTAGTTGCAGCTGACTGGATCCAGGTGCAATATAAGGCTGACTATGATGGAGCATGGGTCTGCTACAAATACCACGTTCGACCTGGTTTGGAACTTTAACCTTCTGACAGAGGGCCTGACTTACATTTTGACAGTCAGCTCATCCTCCGAGTAAATTACTCCATCACTCTGGTAGAGGTCACTACCACCAAAATGTAAAATGTCTGTCAGCTCAGCGGACATTTCAAGCATTGACAGGAAAGGTCATTGAGGCATTTCCTGCCAATGCATAGTAACTTTGTCAGACTGCTCTGTCGAACATGATAGAGCCACACAGTGAAGCTGTAATTTTTTTTTTTTTAAAGAAAATCCTAAGCAAATAAAAAAGCAGTGCCCCAATCACCATGGGAGTTTCCTCAGATGGCACAGGGGTATTGAGAATTTTTTAGTGCTCCTTACCACCTGTTTTTTTCCTGGCACTGGCAGTCATTGAAAAATGGCAGTATGTCCGCCCATCTAAATTAGGTTGGCGGACATCTGGCCAATTCTCTGAAGACCCTTACTCCATCAGGCCATCAGAGAATTCTGACCATGGCGGAAAAGAGTAGTCTCCACCATCGTCATACTATGGTCCTTCTAATCAAAAATGGATGGGCTGACCATAATGTTGGTGGGAGAGAAATTTGTCACCATATCTAGGTCCCAGGGTTCTTTAGGTGTAAGGAGAAGTACACTTTGAGACAGCCAAAGATCCCAAGACTTCAAGGACGGGGGGTCAAGACTCACTCCAGAAGAAGCCACACAAGGTGCGGGGAGGTCCAGGTGGAGCTGGTCAGCTGTGTTCTTAAGGGAAAGGTGCTTCTTGAAGCTTTTTATAGTCCTGTAGTTTAATAGGAGGTCACACAATCGACCCCTTGGAGTCCTCTTCTTTGTCCTAGGTACAGGTGAGAGCAGGTTCTGTACTTCAGGTCCCCGCACAGGTGATGCAGTCATTCGTCCACTGGCCTAGAGTATTCCAAAGAAGGTGCTCATTGTTGACACATTTGTGCCTGGCAGTAGCCTGTGGTTGGGGGTGACTCCTGACCTTTCCTCAACCAACAAGAAAAAAGTTGCCTGAGTTGACCCTACCTTTTTTGTAGCAGTTTCTGAGTGCACTAATGTAAACAATCTTATATTGTACTCCACTGTCAAAATACAAGGTGCTAAAATCTTTATGCCCAGGTGCAGAGCCTGTGTACCGACCTCAGAGGTGTGGACTGGGAAAAGAATGAACCCTCCTCTATCATCACTTTAAACCAGTTCTGGTGGAATCTCAGCCACTGGGGTTGCTGCTTGACTGGGGGAACAAATGAAGGCCCTGCCCAGGTGTCAGCTAACTTTTCCCTTTGAAGGGGTCGGCCTCTATGAATTTTTCCTGGGCACAATCCAGCCATTCTACCAGAGAAACAGCCGAAGCTCCTCTTCTTACCTTAGCCATTTCCCTGCTCTGGAAACAGTTTCCACGCCTTATGAAGAGGATTATTCAGCTGTACGGAGCTACAGTTGGAGCTCATGCAAAATAGCCTCAAGAGACTTCTGGCATGGATAAGGTACCTTTCTAAAAGTACCTTTTCCAAAATATTTGTTACCAATCCAGTGAATTGGGCTTGTATTAAATATTTCAAAAGGTCTAAGAATTCAATTTGTAGCTGTTTCCTAGTCAGAGATAAAATTAAATCATTTAATATTGTATCTCAATGCTTTCCCGTGGAACAGCCAACTCTGCTACAGTGAAAATAGGTTTTATGAACTTCTCACTGTTGATGGATCATTTTCATCCTTCAAAGGAATCAATGCTCATCAAGGTGGATGGATCTTTGGACCTAGTAAGTGCTGTGGCAGAACCGTTGACACAATTTCAATACAACTCCAATTAATTTAAACACCATGACCAATGTGGCCACTGAAGCCCCACTCAAAAATAAAACTAAGGGGTTTATTACTAACAAAAGCTCAAAATCATATAGATTATTGTCAGTACCAAATTATAAAGATGCATAATCACAAAAGGTTGCCTGAGGCACCGACATAAGTTCAAGCGAACCAACAATAACAAAACTATGCATTCAAGAAAAATGATGCATAATATTAAAAGATATATCTGGGATACAGAAATTATGCACTGCTCAGGATTAGCAATCATCAGTCAATTCAATTAAGTCAGAATTTTAGCTGGGTAATGAAAACCCTACAGCTAACCAAATCGCGGAAATACTCATGTGAGACAAGGCACATGTGGACAAAATACAAAAGGCACAAAAAAGATAAAAAATATTTGGAAAAAAAATCACAGACTAAGGTAGAAAAATAGATAAAAAGGGAAAGCGTCAGCATATCAGAAGCTCGATCGAGAGTCTTGTGAAGGTATTAGGTAAAGATTTCTGAATCTCAAAAGACATCTCAAGGAGCTATAGCAGAGAGGAAGATACCTCTCCAATGGGCTGAGCATTTAGGGACTCTTCTTCAGCAAAGCATCTGTAAGCATCAGGGCAGCTTATGGGAACTGAAGGAGGTTTGATCAAAATGCAACTGGGCACTGTCATGTCAAAAGTCATAAGCATTTTGATTTGCCGGAGGTATCAGTCCATGTCACACTGAAGGGGCATTATCTAATAATAATCGATCTCAAACTCCAAGTTGAAACATATGCATTCCTTCCCAAGCTTTCCATGAGAACATCTTCCACCTGTGTGACTCAACACAAGTTTGAAACAATTGTATTCAAAGTCAGTCAGTGTTCCACGATGTACTACTTTCAAGGGCACTACAATACATTCTCTCCATGTCTAAACAATGAGGTCTATTACTAAAATCGAGTCTTCTCATGGGAACGTAACCTAAAAGAAAGTTCATATTCATGACATTGCATTCAATTAATAGGTTTTAATAAAACACTTGTACTATGCAAACTTATGAATTCAGCATTAATAACACTTCAATAATATGAATGATAGATTTCATTTTAAATGAAAAACTTTGGTCATTTCTCTTATTTGTGCATTCATTAATCATTAGAAATTCAATATTGTTTCTATATGCACTGTTAGTTTAGAGTCTAATTTACAACATAACATCAATTTACTCCTTTTCACTTGTAATTTAATTCAAATTCCACCTAAATAAAACCCTGCAATACAAGCAAATGCACTTTCAAATTGCATGTCAGTGCAGCTTCGACGTTTTACTAGTAATACTTTTATTAGCATAAGGCATAAACTGTCACATCCTGATGACCTTTGTGACACAAGGGACTCTACTAAAATTTAGTCTAGATGACTGTTTAACATTAGACCTTTACATGTCCTACTTTTACATATCATGCACCCTGTCTTAAGGACAGTAAGGCCTACTTGGGGTGACTTATTTAAAAGAAAGGTTTTGGCCTGTCAGGAGTAGATATTTTGACGTGTCAAATTTCTGGTTTTAAAGCTGCACCACCAGGCTAAAATTGTAAGTCTGCAGTCATTTTAACACTGTCACTATAGTGGGAGGCACAATGGGTGCTGCCGTCCACTAGTGACATTTAACTTCTAGGTCCCAGGAACACTTTGTATGGTATGCAAAAGTAAGTCACATTTGCCAATTAGGAGTACCTGTAATTTCAAAAATTTTTAGGAGTTAAAGCACATGCACTAGGGTATGGTTAGCAGGGTCCCAGTGCCCAGAGTCACAACACCAGCAGCATCAGACCCAATAAAAAGGGTGGCTGAACATGCAAAAAAGAGGCATTTTCCTAAACTAGCCAAAGGTCTACAGAAGATTTTGGTGATTCAATTGCATGATCCTTTGGAAACTGCAAATTGTGTTATTCTACTTAGAGAAGCTTTAGACCACATCATGGAACGGAGGTGGCTCAGGTGACTGGATGGTTCTAAACCTAAACCTACTCGTTACCATTGGATCAGTACATCAGGGGAGCATTCAAGGTTTATTTCTCCATCTTGTTGAACCATATAGCAGAGCTTGGAGATGTAGGGTGTGAGTTGATTGAGCTTTGCTTATTTCTTTCTACCATATCATATTCAGAAAAAGTAAACTTCGCTAAATGTTTGTCATTCTTTTCTGAGGTTCCCCGACGCTTCTCCTTCCAGTTGAGGATTTTTACATCTATCTGACCCCACTGCTTGAATTCATTTGTAATGCATCAGTTGAGTGGCACGTAGACAAAGTGACTATTCCGTTATATGTTACTGTTGCCAGCTCTCTAACACATTTTAACCTATTCCTAATTGCCTAGCCCTAACAGGAAAACTGGGTGAGGAGGGAACACTCGTTCTACATACCTCATAAACAGAGGTGATTCTTATTAAAACCAGAAAGAAAACCATCTGCCCCAGTGCCCTCCTTAATTTTATCAGTCAACCAACCATATGAGTTGAAAACCAAAATTAAATCAAAGATTAAAAACATGAGGGAATGAGGAGAGACCTAGAGTTCTTGTTTCACTCCTACGTATTGACTGCATTAAAGTGTACATATCATCTTTCAGGCAAGTTCGAGAGAGTTCTAGTTTTTTATCCCTACGGAAGCAAAGTGCATTGTGGTGAGTGCCACTTTACACATTCCTGGCTGGATTCTCGCAGTTGAATTCTTAGTATTCTTTCCCAGAAATCCATATTGATCTTATTGAGATCTCAGAATGCTTCCATCAGGCTCAGAGTTGAGCTGCTTAAGGCACCACACTGCATGGCTGGGAAGGAAGTATGCACACTTTAGATTACCTGCCTCACATTTGAATCCCTGACAGGATTATTTCCAGACCATCTAGCCGCTAGAAATTATCTATTGTTTCGAAGTAAAACTTTGTGATCCGGGTTTCTCGACTTCCTTACAGTTCTCACATATGAGTTGGCTGCTATAGAAAAGAGAATTTATAACGCGCAAGGAAGTGTGCTATGGAATGAACTTTGATTTGTCCACTGGCAGCAGTATAAGTTCGATCATTTATAAAGTCAAATGAATTTCTTCCGGCTTTGCTGATCTAGTGGTCATTATAAATTATTGGTCCTGTCAGTAGGTGCTTAGATACAACTTTTATGATGTTTCATCTTGTATAAAGCACTATATCAGTTGTTCTACGCTGCCTCTTCATACAGAAATGCACAAACATTCATTGTGTTTTAACATAATATTAGGAAATATCCCAACCCCTTCAAGTAGCCATATATGCATGTATGTCATGTCTTCCTAAATCTGCCCCAAAGAATAGTACTCAAGATATGCTTCTCCGAGTATTTATGTAAAGGAGTATCCTTGGTTGTCAATTCATTGATTGAAATACTTAAATAATTAACTGTCTGAGGTCTCAAGTTAATTTCTGAAGTATTGAAGTAAGGAGCTGTGTCACACCCTGACCTGCTTTCTAGATTAATTACTAATAAACTATCTGTGGTTTAGAGGGATGGGTGAAGTTTTAGTAATGCCCACTAATTTGAGGGATTACACACCTTACGAAGGAGTATGAAGTTTCACAATAAGACCCACGGAAGTCATACTCTCAACAGTCCCTACAGCAGCTTGTCCATCCGAATATGATGATCATCTGCGTGGTAACAGGAAAACACAATTTTCAATTTTGAGCTGCCCTCCCTCCCCTGTCTCTGCTACCAGCAGGGCAGAAGCACCCTTCCAGGATTTAAGGCAGCAGTGGAAGGAAACAGTGAAAAAATGCTTGATTTTATCTCTGTACATCAGTGGAGACATACCCACTGCAATTCAGGGTTGCTTTTTTGGTCAAGTTTGTTTTAAACTGCTCCAGCTTCCACACCAAGTTCTGAAACTACCGTAGGCCTAATTCTAGATAATACAAAATAATCAGGTGTCCTTGGATTTGACATGATTTCTGGAATATGCATACAATGAACCATCCACTATCCTGAACTGATCCCTTGATAGTTAAAGAAAAGAGCTGAACCAGGCAGTGCAAACATTTACACAACACCAAAACAGACTCTAAATGCTGCTGTTCATTTATGTAATGTCATTGTCATTCTGTTCATGTTTGTCCATCGTTGTTGATGAAGACCTCAACATCTCACTGATTGGTTGACTGGGCTCTGTGCACCAGAAGATGTCTGAGTAGTCTGATTCTGAGGTGGAGCGTCCTGTCACATGTTGGGCAGACGTGATGACATTGTTGGTGATGCGGGGGCAGCTCTGCACTTGAGCAGCTCACACTTTATTTGAGACTCACCTTGCCTCGGATGTTTGGCAGCCTTTGTAAATGAGGCTGTGCTGTGCTAGACAGTTCAGCACAAGTGTTTCCCAAGTGGCAGTGTTGATCTCAAAGGGCTTCAGGGATCCCTTTAGCATGTCCTTGACCCACTTCTTAAATCCTCCGTGGGAGCACTTTCACTTGATGAGTTCTCTGTAGAAGAGCTGATAGGGATGTGCTCATCTGACATGTTGTTCGGCATGTTCTTATGTTAAGCAACAAGCATGAGACTCCATTGTGTCAATCATGTATTTAAACAATGACTTGAATGAGTGGGTCAGCAAAAATACACACATACTTAGCACACTAGATTTAACAAATCACCTCAAGGCACTCTTCTGAGTTCTGCTCTGATTTCTTGAACATTTTAGTGATGGAAGGCCATTGTCCTAGTTTACTTGTACAAACCGGCATCACTCAATCAACACACACATGCCATTAGTGTATACTTTCCCCCTCACACACCAGTCACAATTTCTGCCCTCACTGCTGCCGGCTTTGCATTATACTTCTCTTCAAAAATCTCAAACCTCGCAATAGTCCTTGCTCTGATACTTCTCTCCAACCTGCCTCCTCCATCCTACACTTCTCTCACACTTTTAACTATTTCTTGCTACCTACCCTCTCCCACACATCATTTACTTAGTTCATCCCCAATTCTCCTGGATGCCAATCCTTCATGGGTATCAACTGACCTCAGGCATCCAGCCCAGCTTTACATCTTTCTTTAGTCACTCTTTCAATGCAAGTACATATGCTCTCTGCTTCAAATAAGAAGTGCCTAACTGAAAACCCGCCATCTTATATCTCAAGGCGATATTGGCCTGTATCTCTGTGTCCATTATCCTCCGAAATTCTTCAATAGCTTTTTTAATGTGTCATTCTTCATTATTCACAATCTGTTAGGCCCCTGCTTCATAACCTTTGTTCTCATACTCCTCGACCTCGGTGTTTCGTGATACTGTCAATCACTGCACTCTCCTAGGCTCCTTAACCAACATTGCAATCACAGGATCTACTCATAAGTGGTTCTCATCATATCTCTCTGATCGGTCTTGGTAGTTCCCACCCCTGAACCCCTGCCACTTGATGTCTCACTAGACTCAGCCCTGTATCCCCTCCTCATTCCAACTAGCACTGGCAATATCATCACCTTGTTAGTTCTTCCTATCATTTCTACACCACACCTTCCTCTCCATTTCTACTTTCATTCATCTTTCATTCATAGCTCCTAAATGGACCTTGCAATCTGCCATGGTTTGGAGGGTCACTCATTGATGCTGAATTAATAAAATATGGAAGTAATATATTTACGTGCTTTGCTGCAAGCCTTCCCTATCCTATTTGTTTCACCAAAAAAACATCATCACAATAGCATCCTCAGCCAAAAACCTGGGATACATTGCAACCGTATACCGAACATGAGCACATTCATGACCAAGGCAGCCCGAGAAGCCAGATTTCAATTACGGAATGTATGGAAAATATCCTCTAACATTTTCTTCTTCACAACCAAAACACTCATAGCTTTACGTCTCAGTCCTCGTCTTCGCCTCCCCAAATCACCACTTGTGAATCCTTAGTCTGCTGCATTTGCAGGTGGTGTTCTCAATGGTGTGCATCATTGACTTTTCTGTGGTTTGAATCAAACCATACATTCTTTTATTCAATTGCTTTCCATGTGCTACGTTTTGCGGTGTGGGGTTTGATTGCTTGGTACCTCCTCAAATGTTAGGAAAGTGATGAAGAAGGCGGACGAGGTTAAAATGTCCACTTTGCTCACTCAAAATCTTCACTATTCCGAGTCTAGGCATTCTCATTACAGCCCTTCATTTCACCCTTTTTAGGTGTTATCTCATGATTTTCATGCGCAAAGCCTTGTCCACTGTGGGAGTAACATTCTTGTGACATGAGGGGTGGGGTTTGTAAAACAGCTGCAATATTTTCAATAGGTGGCAGGTGAATTGCTGGGGTGAGGACTCAGTTCACATGTTAGGCCTCTGACAATAAAGGCCAGAGAGGTATAACGTGACTCAGGGCCTGATTTAGAGTTTGGCAGATTGGATACTCTGACGGATATGCCACCAGCTGTATTACAAGTGCCATAGAATTTAATCCACTAGTAATATGGCAGACGGTTCGCGTTTGTGATGGAGGATCAAATTCACCAAACTCTAAATCAGGCCCTACATATCAGATGTCCACTGTTCCATTGTTCAAGAAAGGGCGAACAATTCCTTGGCTGCAGTTTAGAGAGTATATTCCAGGCAGTACGGATGCATCTAAAAGGCACGGTAAGACAGCAGTCATATGGCACCGCCTGCTAGTAGTTACAAATTATTGAAATAGACCGGAAAAAGGCTCCTTTTCAAGGTATGGGAGTTCCCCAAGAAGGCAAATTCATAGCTCTGAGCAGGGAAAATGTTCTCAAGGTCCCCGATGTAACGCTGAATAAAAGTTATCTGCGACAGGATAATGGCATCCTGGTGGAATCGACCAGCCCAGAAGTTAACTGTCCGTGTCAATTTCCTCACAAAAATGAATCACAATGTAGTCTATTGACTATAGCAATATACCTGCTATAATTTACCAGGCCCAACCTAACTGAAGCCTAATATCGTGTATGTGTGACATTGCAGTCGGTTTGGAGAATAACATTTGTTCATTTGGAAGCAGGTTGATATCATTTAAATTTTGTCGAAGCCCATCACTATGGTAATTCATTCTTCGGTATTCAAAGAGAAATCCATATTCCCTCTCTGCCAGAAATGCAATTATACGAAGTTGTAAATTCTGCTCAAAGAGCAACTAGAGAAAAAGTAGATTTACTCACAATCCCTCTAAATTAAAAATCAAGATGAGAGAAACGAGGACGACTTGTGCATTCTAATTAAGGATATGCAGAATTCAAACATGCATCTGTTACGGAGGAGGACTTTTTAAACATGCCATTGTGTTAAAGTTTATTTGCTGCTAGCCAACTGAGAAGGTGTTTTTAGCCTCAGACCCCTTACCTTGACATCGAACTTTTTTGGATAGTCAGAGTTCTGAACAATGGGTGAATTTTTACAGCCGATACTACTAGTTTGTTTTGGTATCCTTGGCAGAAGAACCATGTGGATCTTTTACTAAGAGCAACGGAGCAAAATCGAGAGGGCATTTGTCAGGAATGTTCATGAGGTCAGTAAGAAGTTTGTTCCAAAGATCTAAAACCGTTAGTGTCCAACTCTGACCAGTGAAATAATTCCCATTAAAATTTCTGTGTGTAAATGTATCCCATGATGACAGTCTGAAATTTTGACAATTCTCTGGCCCTGTACATTTGACATGAATACTTATGATTGTTCTACACTGTTGTAATTGGAAATATTGAGAACTATTGGTGAAATGATTCAGAGGGTTCTTGGAAACCTTTGCAGAGCATGCTGCTCACATGTCCATCTGGTTGCCTTGACACAAAACTCCTTCTTTCCAGTGTTGAATAAATGAGTGATGTTGCCTGTGACACCTTTTATTTTCAAAGCTGACTTGGATTTTGATTTTGAAAATGCCAGCGGTACAGGAAATGATGTCATAACCCCAAAGATGTCACTTTGCAGATCCCTTGTGCCACCTTTAGTGCCTCAACTTCCTTCTACTTGTTTCTGAGGGTCATGGAAGGATCCAACTGTGGAAACCCCAGAAAGTAAACATATCTTCTTGAACCCTGTTTAGGTGCTGCTCCTGACACTGTCTTTATGATTCCCAAGTTCATGGGTATCAAGAGCCATGCCAGTGGCAGCAAAAGGTGAACTAATGATATGAACTGCTACCCATTACTACCCCTTATTACCATCAGTGCTATTAATCATCTCATGAAAGCACATTTGGTATATCTCTTAAAGGTAAGCTGAAGTGGTACAGGTGGGCATGGAGATCTTTGAAGTCAAGTACTTAAGTGTATTTAAGGTTTCAAACCTTTCAGGTGGCTGAGGAAGGGTGAATGAAAATTATAAGTAATCATCTGATTACTTCATTGCCCCATTCCTCAACTGAATCCTTCTTGAAAGAAGATATACTATAGCAACATTTCCAGATATGATCCATTGGGCCAGACTTAACATGCTCGGACTATGGAGGATTATTAACACATCTAGTATGATCCCAATCTACAGTGAACGCACACAAATAAACTCATGTTTGAGCAAGTGAGGAGAGAGCAGTCGTAGTGACAATTAGCATATCATTGTCTGCCGCTGCCAGCCCTTTAATTGGAGACTGGTGTCTCTGTAATTGACTTGTATATATCTCTCAGACTTATTCCGTTGTATAATTAAACAAACATTTGCAATGCAATAGGTCTTGCATTTGCTTGAGTTAGAGCTATTGGCATTGTAAATGCGTAACTGGACTATTTATTGCCACATAAATTGCTAAACCCTGCCACATAATTTGGTCCTCTGCCACATAATTCCACTAGCCCTGCATATAACTAAAGCACTTCCATTTACTGCAGAGTCTTGCCCAGATGACCATGAATATTTCTTAGATTGTTTTTAGTACGGTTTTCTTTTAATTTATTTTTAATGCGGGTGATGTGTGAGGGATTGCTACTGACATTTTCAGAGAAATGTGTTTGTTTCATGCAGCATCCATAGAAAAAGGTTCTTTAAGACCAAAACAGGACCTCACATATGATAAATGGTTGCTTGCAGCAACAATGGTTGCTACGGATGTTGCTTGCAGTAATATCAGTGAGCTGCTGCTGCGTTACACGTATTGAAAACACACATCACTATCCCTGAATATTAGATGTAAACACATTAAGAATTAGAATTACAAAAAACCTTGCAGCTGCAGATAACCCTGCACTTCAATGAATTACACTGACAAATTCTCTCCATCCTGGACAGTGGTATTGGCACAGCTGAAACAAACGCACAGCTTTCTCGTTCAGTCTGTTTTCTATATCAAGCTCAACTGCCTCTAGGCTTACTTTTATTAAATCAACATTGCTGTTAATAAGTTGGTAATATATTGGAAACAATTGCAACCTTGTTTGCCCGCTATCAAGTCCATGATACGGACATAAATGCACAAAACTAAACTAGAAAAAAACTCCAGTTAATAATGCAATGTCTTTTAGTTCCCCTCCTTATTGGTTTGGAAGATGGTTTAGCAGTTTAAAGAATCACAAAAGACTATGAATGTGTCTCCTCCATCTACCTCACCAGAGGGGAACAATAAACACATATATATGTGAGCTAATTAATCACTGCACCTAACAACCACAGTTCTATAGTTATGACCAAGAGCCTACAAATTACGAATCATACAAATTATACAACAGGAATAAAATTTGCAAAAGTAATCCAGCAAAAAACAATTTATACACGACAATGTTGTGCATTCCAGTACAGGAACAACCTAATTAAAGCACATAAGTTCAACAGTAGTGTTCACAGACCTGAGAGTTGAAATGGACATGAGAACAAAGGACAGTGAAGAGCGGATACAAAGAAAAGGGGTTAATAAGTTAGTATCCTGCCCCACAATAGTTGTTTTGTTAGTGCTTGAACGTGTTAACAAAAGAGAAGGGATAGCCAAAGATTTGTCCACAGCAAACACATGTATTACGGATGAAATAATCTGCTTCTTTATCATTCGGTCTACAAAGTGATAGCCTCACTGTAGTCAGCAAAGCGAGCAGATAGGGTCCCTCGCCAGCCCCTATGCCATGTACAACTCTGCGCAAAGGTAACTCCGCTATCTAACCGCCGAAACCTGTATTTTTAGCCACACGTACCCGCCTGGGACTGTTTGCACTAGAGAACGCCCAAATAATAAAAGATACAACATCAAAAATGAAATGAAAGACAATAGTTCAAAAACAGTCTAATAAAACCGTTAATCGACCCCAACTGTTCTGAAGTCTGAGGCAGAGCATTTGCCTATACTATCTGCTTGTCCTTGGTTCGAATACGGACAAGGCGAGAAAGTGTTGGTGCTAATGTACATTCAGTGCTTGAAATGGAAAAATTGAAGTGCAGGTAGTCTGTACGAGAGTACCTTCTTGTTTCTAAGAAGTGCCGGTACTCTCTAATTGAAAGTATTACGTTTTTCTGGAGAAGTGCAGGTACTCTCCCTCTCAAAATATAGAAGTGCCGGTACTCAGTACCGGACAGTACCAGCCCATTTAAAGCACTGTGTACATTTCGTCCTGCCTGTGCCAACATGATGTGGCGCTTCTGGCCGAGGGGGAGAAAGGTTCCGGGTCTTTGGTGTACTGTGGTTTTGCCTTGTACCTGCAGCATCCTTCCTCGCGCTGGCCTTTTGCTGATCACACACTGCGGGGCTCCTCCCTCCGATTCAGTCCGTGCAAGTGACCAGCAAAGCTCGTATCTGCTATGCAGAGTGACCAGCTACCGAAAATAGCTGCTGTTTGCTCTGGCTCACATCCTAGCATTACAGCTCAGAGAAGAGAGCGGAGGTCCCTCGCCAGAGGGTGGGGAGCTGCAGGTACCCCACCAGTGGCAATCACCAGGTGCTCTGCTACCCGTGACTTTATCTCTCACCACCGTTTAAGTGATGTATGCTATCGAACAGTCCGAAGTTGGAAAATATGTCCGTGTTCACTCTGAAGGATTTTTTAAAATTTTTATTCAGAATACTTAATTGTCCAGAATGTGTACACACGTTACTTGAACATAACATGCTTTAGGACCTTAGTTGCGACGCACATTCAATTCTGCACGTAGACATACTTTTGACAATCAATACTCAAATGTATTGGTAGCTATCTCCACTTTAATCACTGCAAGTTAATACTTCCATAGTTTCCGCGGCTTACTGTCCATGACAAGATAGCTCAGTGGGTTGTCTGCCCTCTGCAGATGTATGATGTTAGTGTAGCCTTTAGGCACCATCTGATTCATGCGTGTGCTGCTGCATCAGAGTCAGTCACTGATGGGCTCCACATCCTTTAAAGGTTATAAAAGGACGACCAGTGATTAGAGGAATAACGCTTACTATTTAAGAGCTAAGTGGCAATTCAGTTTGTGGTGTGCGCTACATAATTACATGATTAATAGTAAAACAGCACACAGTGCAATCACTGCATGTTTCTGTAAATGTATGTGTCGTACATCAAAATCGTGCACACACAGTTCTCCATTATAACCGAAGTGTGTCAGACTTAAGTGACCAATGTTATCAATTGGAAGCAATATACATTTAAATTGCATAAACCCTAAAACAAGTAGGTGGTCGAGCCGTGCCGAACGAAAGAAAGGCGCTGCTGGCATATGTAAACAAAGTGCGGTGTGCCGCTACAATTACATATAAAAAAGAAAATTGCCCCAACAACAAATAAAGAATGGAAGGAAAATGTAGTTCGTAGCGTGAACCACCTAGGATGCAGCAAAGAAGAGCGACACTGGACTAAACCAATGGTAAGCAGCAGGCTGGACCAAAGACCTTTATACAATACAAAAGGTCTTCCAGACAGCGCGTGCACTCTGCCTAAGCTCCACCTAAAAATGAGTTATTAAATCGTATGGGGTGCATTTGTGAGCAAAGGAAAATGCCCATTCACAAATTAGCTGCCATTGCACACTCATAAGAAAGCTCTGAGTACTCCATTTTTCATAATCCACAAAACTTTCACTGTCATGGTCGATATACTAGTAACCCATGTAGGTAGGTTTAAAAGCTCAATGCAAACTTCCACTTAGTTTACCTGCTACATTTCGCACAGCATGGCTGTTGTTTGTCCTGATTTTGTTTCTAGTACCCCGCACTTGTTTGACGCCAAGAGCCTCCTAAAGTCTTAGACAACAGATAAAATGTCGAGAAAGCAAGCAATCCCAAATATGAAAATCTGCTTGTTTTCAATCCTTAAGTTTTGGTGATTGCTTCCATTGGAAGACGCCATCTTGGCTCCCCCTAAAACCAACTACTTGGTGGTGCCAGCCATGCTGGCATGTAGGCGACTTGGTGTATGTAGACTGCCCGAGTGACAATAGTACCGGCCTTTGGGACGCATGTGCCTCTTACAGAGATCTCGAGTGCTTTCCTTTTACGCTGCACTCTCTGCATTTAGCACTTAGCTAGTCCTCAGCTGTAGCAGTCATTGCTAAATTACCTATTTAATGCATTTGCTTGAGTAATAGTGGTAGCTTTTTTTAAAAGCATTGTTTCCACTCAGAATTTGGAAGGTGTCAACCAGATATCAGCAGAAAGAATACATTGTTTGTAATTCTGGATCATGGCATACAGAAAATTATGTCTTAAGGGTGTTCAGTCGTACAGGCATTTATACAGAAACCTCAAAGAAAAAAAAAATGTGGAAACTTGACAGGGTGGAGAAGTTTATTGTACCTTTCTACAACGCCATAGCGCTCGCCTGCGACAGGAGAAGCAGCACATGGTGTGTTTCTGATCTGCTGTGCTGGGTGACAGTGTGCATGAACATTTCTTGATGTGATTATAGGAGCTCTGCACTGCTGATTCAATTGCACCCCAGTCTTTTGTATTTCCATCTGTCTTTTCTCACTCCCTTCCTCTGCCTCTCTACTTCCCTATGTTTTTAGGTCTGGCTTGACAGCTAAGCTGTTGCTTTACCATATATTATTAAAAGAGAAAGAGCATCAAGAAGCAGTATTGAGAGAGGATCTATAGGCCCACCTACGTGTTAATCTACCCCCACAGAATGTGCTTTGGGAGAGGTTGTGTGCTTCCACTGAAAGAGAGTGTGTGTATTGAACGGAATATGCTCAATAGGGTAGGCCTGTAGTGGTTAGTTTGACAAGCCAACATCAAGGATGTAGGCCTGACTGGTTCATTGGGAAACATTATTTAAGAAGTCACAGCTCCGACCTATTTATTATGAAAAGTTATAACAAAGACAGTAGACCTGAATTTCTGATTGTGAAAAAAACATATGTAAAAGCCAATAGGCATTTATGGGTGAATTTATATTACACTGTGTTAAAGCCTGTCAATAAGTCCTACAGATTACTATCGCAGGCAAAGGTTTTGTTTACCCCTTCTGACAAATGTTTATTTTGTAATTTCATTGACTTTTATGCCTGGATTAACCAGCTTTGAGCCAGAGCTTATGTGATCACCAGAAAGAGATGTGGGAAACAGTTCTAAGTGAGGAGCTGGGGCACCTCGCAAATGTTCACCTTGTTCTTTACAAGCTCAATTGTAAAATAGTTATGTTAGCTCACCTAAGACTTAACTCCATTGCTGATAACTGATAGGGACTTTATTAATGTAGATCCCAAGTCAAATACAGTAGCAAGGGGCTTAGCATGGTATCTAAATGACCATTAGAGAAAGAAGTGGTTTCTTACTGTGAACTTTATAGAATATTATAGAAATGTGGTTTGTAAGAAATTGGATTACTATTTGTGGTGGATGACTACACACTTGAAAGAATAATCACAACCCTTGTGAGGGTGAACCCTCAAAGCCATTATATTGACATGGGCTCACCTTCTGGTAGCTATGGCACAAGGCAGACTGGCTTAACCTAGGGTAATGTGTATATTATTTATCCAGTACTAAAAGAGTAGCAATATCAAAAGGCAAAACAAACCCAATCGGAAACTGACAAAGTGCCAATGATGGCCAATGGACATGGTAGACTGGGGCCTAAGTGCAATTTATGGCTGGCCGCGATGGAGCATGGGTCAAATACACCAACCAGATTCATCCTAGTCAAAGATTTTACTTAGAGACTTACAGGGTGTTAGTTGGAGGCCAACATTAAGGTCCTGTCATGGTCCTATTGTCACTGATCAAGTGGGTACTTCCATGAAAAGGCCTCTTGCAGCTTGTTGTCTCCCTGTAGCCACACAGCAAGTCAGCCAACAGACCCTTGGAGTCCACTTCTGTGCAGTAGGCACAAGAGGGAGCAGATCTAGTCTTTCAGGGCTCCTCTCAGGTCTCAGACAGCAGGTCACTTCCTTTTCTGATTTTCTGCAAGTCCAGAAAGTCTTCTGAAGCGGGTGCCTAGATGTGCCATGTTTATGCCTGGCACCTGCTAGTGGTTTGGAGGGACTCTTGGGCATTCTCCAATGAATTTCATAAAGGTTGCCAACCCCGCCACATTTTTGTAGCTCCTGTTTGCCTAAGGCCTTACCGCAAACATGCCAAAAATGCAATGTGTCAGGGCAAATCCAAGATGGTAAAAGTCTTCTGTAACACCAAGCCAGAGCCCTGAGGTCTGTGTGTGTGTTTGTGAGTAGTGTCCTATGCTAATCTTAGGCCCATATTTATACTTTTTGACGCAAAACTGCGCTAACGCAGTTTTGCGCCCAAAAAATTAGCGCCGGCTAACGCCATTCTGAAGCGCCATGCGGGCGCCGTATTTATTGAGTGGCGTTAGCCGGCGTTAGCCGACCGGCGCTGCCTGGTGTGCGTGAAAAAAACCACGTACACCAGGCAGCGCCGGCGTAGGGAAAAATGGCGTTTGGGCGTCTAAAAATGGGGCAAGTCAGGCTGAGGCAAAAAAAACGTCTTAACCCGATTTGCGCCATTTTTTTACGACGCCCATCCCCCATTGAAATGACTCCTGTCTTAGCAAAGACAGGAGTCATGCCCCCTTGCCCAATGGCCATGCCCAGGGGACTTCTGTCCCCTGGGCATGGTCATTGGGCATAGTGGCATGTAGGGGGGCACAAATCAGGCCCCCCTATGCCACAAAAAAAAAAAAAAATCACTTACCTGGACTTACCTTAATGTCCCTGGGGTGGGTCCCTCCATCCTTGGGTGTCCCCCTGGGGTGGGCAAGGGTGGCAGGGGGTGTCCCTGGGGGCAGGGGAGGGCACCTCTGGGCTCATTCTGAGCCCACAGGTCCCTTAACGCCTGCCCTGACCCAGGCGCTAAAATCCGGCGCAAATGCGGGTTTTTTAGACCCGCCCACTCCCGGGCGTCATTTTTGCCCGGGAGTATAAATCCGACGCAATAGCATCGGAGTCATTTTTTAAGACGGGAACGCCTACCTTGCATATCATTAACGCAAGGAAGGTGTTCACGCAAAAAAATGACGCTAATTCCAGGAACTTTGGCGCTAGACGCATCTAACGCCAAAGTATAAATATGGAGTTAGTTTTGCGTCGAATTTGCGTCGAAATAAACGACGCAAATTCGGCGCAAACGGAGTATAAATATGCCCCTTAGTGTCCTCACACATCTAACCCTAAAATCCAGCTTAAAGCCAGCCTTGTACCCAAAACAAATAAAAAAACAGAAGTCTGATAGGACAAATCCTTTTAAGTGATCCCCAAGTGTTAGATGTGGCTCAACAGACCTGTGCAAGCAGGATGCAACTCTTCTGTCAAAAGGAAGCCCACAGCCATCACTCTGCGTATTCTGTGGAGTTCAGAAGAGACATCTCTGCCTATTCAGGCCAGCCTATTGTTTGCTCTGGGGATACGTTTCATAACTTTTTCACACCTATTCACAGCTAATCACTGCCTGGAGGCTTGCTGGAGAGCTAATGCAAACTAGCACCTAGGAACTTCAGGCAGGGAAAAGGTAACTTTCTAAAGTTACTTCTACTCACTTTTTATTGAAAATCAGACTTCACCATTGCATTGGATTTTTATTTGCTATTTAAAAGAGTTGTTAAATTATTTTTCTAGCTTGTCCTGTTCCGTAGATACAGTATTAGTATTTCAATCTGTATTCAGGATTTTTACATTGGACAGCTAGGCCTTCCACTGTGAAAATAGCCTTTAGGACCTTATCTCTTCAAGGACATGGTAATATTAGTCTTCCACAATTCACAGGTTAAATACCATGCACTCTACCTAGTGAGCTTCAAGGCTTACGTAGGGGTGGTTTCCTAATGTTCAAAAGGGGGGTTTTATATGTCAAAAAAGGTTTGTTTTTACAGGTCACAGTATAGGAGACTGGCTCTCTATAGAATGTACAAAAACGATGTGCACTGTGCAGAGAGTCTGAGCAACCCTACATTGGTTTACAGAGGTAGAAACTAGGCCACCTAATGCTCTAATGTTTGTGGTAGCTTGGTCAAGCAGTTAGGCCAATCTTGGAGCAGTGCTAAGCATTTCTTGTACTCACAGTATCAATAAATGTGGACACACACTCAAAAGAATACCTCAATATCAATTTACAAAAATACTTCAGATGTTTATAAAATATTTAAGACCAAGATCATCAAAATTGGGGAAGTACTTTTTAAGTTGTAATTTTCCAAAATTTAGCAAAAATAGTCCTTTGTGCGTAATTACGCACCATAGGAATCAATGGGAGAAAATTTTAAAAATGCATATAAACTCAGGCAGTGCATTTACCAATGTCTTCTGTTTCTAGGTTGAGGTCATTGAGGTGTCCTGTGGGCCAGCTGGAGAAGTTCGGGCGGTTCCTGGTTCAAGCGGGAGCAGCTGCTGGAAGTCTTGGAGCTGGTGCAGGACAGGCAAGCGGGGGACCACTTGGAAATGCACTGCACAGGGGGAATTCAAGGTGAGTCCAGTGGGTCCCCTTAGAGTGTAGAAGTTACAAGAGGTTGGGGATCCCCAGAGCATAGCTGATTCTCTAATACGAGGGCCAGGGAGGCTAATGCAGAGCAAATAGGTCAGCCAAGGGCTGTGCACAAAGGAACATTTGGAACCAGGGGGCAGGTCACTTGGAGGGTAGATTGCAGGCCAACAGGCCTCTCTGGGGAGTGGTTCTTATGTGTCCTGAAGTTCCTCGACTGGTGCTTGCTTCTGGTTCTCTGAGTGAACTTTTCTTCTAGGTGTCCGACACTGGGGGTCCAGTACCCCTGGCTATTGCCACCAAACTTGGTGCACTTGTAGGGTTTGTCCTCTGAGACCATCGGATGGAATTTGGTCTAGCTGCTCCATCTGGTTCATTGGTCAGCGGCTGATCAGTGAACTGAACTTCACTAGTTTCTACTTCTTGCTTGCAGGGAGTGATGCCTTCACTCTAGACAGAGGTCCTTGGCAGTTTTAAAAAGGTTGGAGGTTGTATCAGGTTTTTTTAGAGTCTGTCCCATATCCAGTTATCCCCTCAGTGGCAATTGTCGAGTCCTGAGTGTAGCAGGCAGGGTTTGGTGCCTTTTTTTTCTTGCTGCAGGACTTCTGTTCTCAAGTCTTGGGTCTTCTTTCTCACTGGCCTTCTTATGTCCATTGAATCTGATCTTAAGGTCTAGGAATGCCCATTAAATATTGCATTTAGTGGGCATTTAGGGGAGCACCTGGTAGTGGCCAATGGGCCATCTACCTTAGAGTGGCTAGACCCACTATATGACCACTTCCTGTGGGCAGAGGTCACACTGCTATCCCTGATAGGCTATTTTCCTATCATGCAGGATTGAGGAAAGTGAAATGGAGAGGTCATCTCACCAGCAACATCTTAGGGGAGGTGCAGGCCGGGGGTGGCAACTCCTCCTAGTCTTTGTGCATTTTCCTGCTGTTGATCCAGCCAAAAGTGAGATTTTGCAACAGGGGTAGCCATCTGCTGCTAGCGGCAGGGCTTAGGTCGAGTTTTAAGGGTGGCAAGCCCTTTCAAACTCACAGGAAAAGCAGTGCACATTCTTGGGGGAGGAGGTATAACACCTCTGCCCAGAAAGGCCCTCACCCCAGGGATCCAGAATCTTGTCTGGCGGTGGAAGGCTCTTTATGATTGGCCAGCAACCATGCCAGGGCTAGTTAGTTTTGCAGTTTCACCTCTATGGTAGCCCTGGGTATATATTGCAATAAATCCAATACTGGTACCAGTTTGGATTTCTTGCTCTGAGTTTTTTATGCCAAATAACCCAGGGTTGAATGGCCATCACGTAACTGTGAAACTCGTATCGACCAGTGTCCAGCACATGCATTTAAAATGGCTGCTTGGTACATTTACTATGTCCCAGGGTTGGCAAGAACACAGTAAGGGATATTGCGCACGCACCTATGCCCACACATGCATTATAGAGCACCCTGCCTTAGGGCTGGAAGGCCTACCAGAGGGGTGGCTTACCTATCTTGCATGAGACAGGTCACACAGGCTGTGCCCCATGTCATATTTGCATTTTAGGATTGCACCAGGACACTCAGTCTCCAAGCTCAGTGCTGAGTGCACTTGGATGCAGGGTCCCTGAGTGTGGAACAATCTGTGCTGATGCCCTCAGGGGCCTACCCTTGGCAACCCATGCCCTTGGTACCTAAGTACAATTTACTAGGGACTTATAGTGGCAGCTTACGGTGTTGTCAATTGTTCCAATGCATCACAACAGTTTTGGGAAAGCGATCTGGCCCTGGGAACCTGTCTAGTAGGGGTCCAGGGCACTTACAACTTTGAAACCGCATCATATACCATGAAAAAATGGGGGCTAGCTATGGTAAAAGAGGCACGTTATCACACTACCCCACCAAATTAAAGAGGATGAGACTACTCTTTCTCTAGTGAGTCTTCATCATCTAAGTTGAAGAACCAGGAAAGGCCATCTGCATAGTCATGGGCAGTCCCAGGTCTGTGTTCCTCTTTAAAATCCATTGCCTGTAGGGATATGGACCATGTAAGTAGTTTGGGATTTTCATCTTTCATTTGTTGGAGCCACCTGGGAGGCCTGTGGTCTGTTTGAACTATGAAGTGAGAGCCTAACAGGTATGACCCCAGCTTCTTCAAGACCCAGACCACTGCAAAGGCTTCCCACTCTATGGCACTCCATTTCTGTTTCCTAGGGAGTTGTCTTCTGCGTTTAAAAGCAACATGCTGATCATGCCCCTCATACTTTTTCTGGGCTAGGACCACTCCTACCCCCAGTTCTGGGGCATCAGGTTGGACAATAAACTGCCTGGAGTAGTCTGGAGCAGAGCACATTGCATTCCTCAAAGTGTGCAAGGCCCTTTGACAACTCACTGTCCAGTTAACCTTTTTGAGCATTTTCCTGGAGGTCAATTCTGTGAGGGGGCCACTATGGTGCCATAATCCTTTGCAAATCTCCAATAGTACCCAGTCAAGCCAAGGAATGCCTTTACCTATGTCTGGGGGTTGAGAGCTTCCCAAGCCAGAATGGTCTGGATCTTGGGTTAGAGGGGTTGGACTTGGCCACCACCTACCAGGTAGCCAAAGTAGACAACTTTTCTCTGCCTTATCTAGCACTTACTGGCCTTGATAGTGAGGTCTGCCTTGTGCAGGGCCTCCAGAACCTTTCCCAGGTGGATCACGTGGTCCTACTAGATAGACCTTTAGACAGCTATGCCCCCCGAATAAGCTGCACTACAGGATTCTAGCCCAGCAAGTACTTGGTTCACCAACCTTTGGAAGGTAGCAGGTGTATTCTTTAATCCGAAGGGCATAACTGTAAACTGATAGTGCCCACTTGGAGTGGAGAATGCAGACCTCTTGTTTGCTCCAGGGGTCAAGCCAGTCTGCCAGTACCCAGATGTTAAATCAAAGGTACTCAGATATCTGGCTGCCCCCAGTCTGTCTATGAGCTCATGAGCTCTTGGAATTGAGTATGCATCTGTTTTTGTAACTAAATTTAGGCCCCTGTAGTCCACACAGACCTCATCTCCTTTTTCTCACCTTTGGAGTGTGGCTTGGGGACTAAAACTACTCAGCTAACCAAGGGGACCTCTGAGGATTCAATGACACCCAAATCCAACATTTTCTTGATTTTTGTCTGGATACTCTCTCTGACATGGTCTGGCTGTCCGTAAATTTTGTTTTTGCCAGGCAAGCTGTCACCAGTGACCACATCATGGATACTCCAATCAGTCCTACCAGTGGTCAGAGAGAATAATTCAGCATACTGGTTGAGGACTTGCCTGAGATCAGTCTGATGATGTCCTGTGAGGGTATCTGGCAAGACCACTTAATTCAAAGAACCATCTTGTGGGTTGCTGGAGAGGAGATCAGCAAGAGACTTGCTCTCTCTCTCCTGTCCCTCATCTGTAACCATGAGCATGGTCACATCAACTTTGTCATAAAAGGGCTTAAGGCGGTTGACATGACTTATCCTTTTGGGATTTTTGCAACTGCCAAGGTCAACTGGTGTGGTATGGGGTAGGGCCGAGACCAATTGTCTTGGAGAGCTCTAGAAGCCACAGGCTCCAATATCCAAACTTTCCTGCCTTGGTTGGAATTCCACCATAGCAGCTTTTTGGTCATACCAGTACTTCTGAAGCTCCTGGCTGGCCTGAAGCCTTTGGCTTGCTTTTCCGTGTATTCAGTCATTCTGAAATGTAGGCCAAGTACATAGTCCACTATGTCTTGTCAGAGCTCTTTCGGAGGCTTCTCCAGCCTTCACATACAAGACTCAGTTGTCCCCTAACAGGGTGCCCAAACAAAAGCCCAAAGGGAGAAAACCCTACTCCCTTTTGTGATACTTCCCTGTAGGCAAAACACAGACATGGAAGTAAGACATCCCATCTCCATCTTTGATTTTCAAGGAGTCCTACATTCATGCCTTTTAGAGTTTAGTTAAATCCTCAACCAACCCATTAGTCTGTGGATGGTATGGGGAAGTGATCTTATAAGTTACACCCACTTCCTTCCACATGTGATTTGAATATGCAGACATTAAGTTAGAATCTCTGTCTGATATTACCTCCTTAGGAAACTCAACTCTAGTAAACATACCTAGGAGGGCTTTGGCTACTGCAGGAGCAGTGATGGGCCTAAGGGGAATGGTCTCAGGGTATCTAGTGCCATGATCCACTATCCCTAGGCTATATCTATTCCCTGATGTTGTCTGAGGGTCGGGGGGGCAACAATATTCACCCCTACCCTCTCAAAGGGTGCCCCAACCACAGGTAGTGGGGTTAAGGGGGCCTTTATTCCTCAGGACTGGCAAAAGTCCTTCACCTTCTGGGACATTCAAGGCCAGTAAAAATGATTGACTAGTCTGCTTCAAGTTTTATTTTGGCCCAAATGCATAGCCCAGCTAGGGGAATGTCATGGGCTAGAGGGAGAAATAACTCTCTGGATTGCTGAGGTACTACCACCCTCCTTGTTGCACCAGGCTTGAGGTCTCTGGCCTCAGTGAACAGCTGTCCATCCTCCCAATAAGCACTATGGGTACCACTGACACTACCCTTTTCTTCCTATGCAGCTTGCTGCCTCAGGCTTTCAAGAGTAGAACAGGTTCTTTGCCCCTGGCATAGATCCTCCCTGGAGGGTCCCATTGAACCCAAGAGCTCTGGGGGCTAAGGCCCAAGCTCTGCAGGCTCAGTTCCCTCTGGGAATGACAAGTCCTCTTCCTGACAAGAGGGGTTCTGACCTGTGATCTCTGTAGAAGCTGGCTCCCCAGTCTTCTTGCCTTTTCTCTTGGAAGGTTGGTCCACTATTACAGGATCCAACACTTCTTTTTCATCCTGAAGTTTGCTTTATGCCCTAGTCATAACACAGGCCCATTCTGGGATCCCAAGCATGGCTGCATGGGTCTTCAGTTTTACTTAAGCCCAGAGGGAATTCTCCAGATCATTACCAAGCAGACAGTCTTCTGAAATTGATGAGGACACAACCACTTCCTTTTTTCCAACTACTCTCCCCCAGTCAAAGGTTACCATTGCCAAGGGGTGGAACTTGGTTTCATTGTCAGCATTGGTGACAGGGTACGTCTTCCCTACCAGAAACTGATTTGAGTGGACCAGATGCTGGGTCACCATGGTGACACTAACTCATGTATCCCTCGGGCCTTCTACTTTTTCTCCATTAATCAAAGGGTGCTGCCTGTATTTGTGCATAATACTAGGCCAGGCAGCACGGGATAAATCTACTCATCCCTCTGTGACTAGTGTTGCCTCTGTGGGTTCACTGGCATGGTCAGGCCACAACTGTGATCCCATCTGGAGATTAGCAACTGCATTTACTGCAGGTTGACTAGAGGCATTTTTATTGTTTTTACAGCTTGAGTCTCCAGTTTGGTACCCTCAATTCTTGAAGTCATGACACCAAGCCTTATTGGGATCAAACCTCCTACCTACCTACCCTTAGACTGTGAGGAATCTCAGGGCCCCCTCCCACCTGCGCAGGTTTTGGGGGCCTGGAGAAGACTCTTTGATTTTATTCCAGCTGCCATCTTTCCCTTGGGGGGGGGGGGCTTTTTGGCCTCTTTCTTTTGCCCCCCCCACCAGTGGTAATTGTTGTCACCCTTGTCTTGGCCAAGTGGTCTGCCTTCTTCCCCGACTCAAGTGGAGAAAGTGAATCTAGGGGTACCAGGTATTGATGTAGCATCTCACTGTAACAATATCTTAGCAGAAGTTCTTTCATGAACAGTTTATACAGCTCATCATGACCTTGTTACAAGCTAACCAACCACCCAGCATTTCTACTGAAAAGTCCACAAATTCTACCCAAGTTTGGCTATGGTTTTTTTAGCCTCCTGAACTATATGTGGTACTCTTCAGTTGTAAATTCAAAGCCCTCAATCAGGGTACCCTTGATGAGGTCATAAGATTTAGAATCTACCTCATGAAGTGTCAGGGGCCTATCTCAGCACTTTCCTGAGGAGAATAACTCCCACAACAATATGCCCCAGTGTTTCTTTTCAATATCCCACCCTTTATAGGTTCTTTCAAAGGCAGATGACCATTTGACTATATTATCACCTTCTGAAAAAGGTGGGGCAACTCCTTTGGGGAGTTTTAGGTTGAAAGGCTTTTCCTTAAGGATTTGTATGCTGCCACCACAGATGGGTCCTAGGCTCAACTCCTTTCTCTTTGTTTCTACCTGTAAAAGCTGAGGCTCCAGGGCCAGTCTTTTGATCAGTGTGGCTAAAGCCAGGTCCTCCTCTGTGGGTGCACTAGTGCTAGGGAAAGATGAACTATCTTCTTTCCCATTGTCCACAGCATTATCTTCACTCCCAGAGACATCATGATCTACTTCTTCCCTGGGGTTAGCTTTCTCATACTGTGCCACTAGAAGCCTAAGCTTTTCTGAGGTGTCATGCTTCCTAGTACGAATCTTGTACAGCTTGCAGAGTTTCCTTAACTGGGCATAGTTACATGCCATGTAAGAGGCCTGGCCAAGCTCCTGGCTCTGGTTCTCTGAGTCTGACATGTTTTAAGCTACTAAAGTTAGGACATTTTGAAGAATTTGGAACCCTTTTTGTCAAGGCCAACTATAGTAAGGACTTTTAAACTTTTACTCTTGTTGTAGGGACCTAACCAGTGCCCTAACAGTTAGTTTAACAATTTGCAAAAAAATGCGCCCAATTGAAAAAATGCAATTAAGCTAAAGACAATTTGGTGCTCACAAATTGACAAAGTGGTATCAACAAATGCAAAGTCTTGTATCCCACTGCTGATACACCAAATATAGAAGGCTGGCACTCTATTTAGTATACAAACATTATGTGCGTTGTGCTAAGAATCCCAGCAACCCCCACATTGGCTTACAGAGGTAAACACTAGACCACCTAATGCTCTTATTTTTGTGGCAGATCGGTCAAGCAGTTAGGTCAATCTTGGAGAAGTGCTAAGCATTTGTTGTACACACAGTATCAATAAATGTGGAATCACACTCAAAAGAATAATGTGAGACCAATTTACAAAAATCCATCAGATTTTTATAAAACTTTTAAGACCGAGATCATCAAAATCGGGTAAGTACTTTTTAAGTTATGATTTTTCAAAGTTTAGCAAAAATAGTCTTTTGTGCGTAATTACGCACCATAGGAATCAATGGGAGAAAACCTTAAAAATGCATATAAAATCAGGCAATGCGTTTATCAATGTCTTCTTCTGTTTTTACGTTGAGGTCATTAAGGTGTCCTGTGGGCCAGCCGGAGAAGTTCTGGTAGTTCTCGGGTTCAAACGGGAGCAACTGCTGAAAGTCTTGGAGCTGGTGTAGGACAGGCAAAGGGGACCTCCTGGAAATGCACTGCACAGGTGGACTTCAAGGTGAATCCTGTGTGTCCCCTTGGACTGTAGAGGTCACAAGGGGTTGGGTACCCATTGAGCACAGCTGGTTCTCTGATGCGCGGGCCAGGGAGGTAGGGTGCAGAACAGATAGGTCAGCCAAGAGCTGGGAGCAAAGGAGCCTTTGGAACCAGGGGGCAGATCACTTGGAGGGTGGATTGCAGGTCAACAGGGCCACTCTGGGGAATGGTTCTTATGTGCCCTGAAGTCCCTCAACTGGTGCTTGCTTGTGATCCTTGAAGTGTCCAGAGTGGATTTTTCTTCTGTGTGTAGAATGTTGGGGGTCCAGTACCCCTGACTATTGCACGGTTCAGCCACTTGAGGTCACAGTGCCACCAAACTTGGCACACTTATAGGGTTTGTCCTTGGCATCCATTGGGTAGAATTTGGTCCAACTGCAGCATATAGTTCATTGGTCAGTGGCATGTCAGTGAACTGGACTTCACTGGTTTCTGCTTCTTGCTTGCAGGGAGTGTTGTCTGTACTCTGGAGGGAGGTCCTTGGCAATTCTTCGAAGGTTGGAGGTCCTCTGGAGTTCTTTAGAGTCTGTCAAATATCCAGTCAACCCCTCAGTGGTGATTGTAGATTGGCACCTTTTTCTTCTTGCAGCAGGACTTCAGTTCTCGAGCCTTGGGTCTTCTTTGTCACAGGCCTTCTTGTGTCCATCAAATCTGATCTGCTGGTCTAGGGATGGCCATAAATACTGAATTTAATGGGTGTTTAGGGGAGTACCTGATAGTGGGCAGAGGTCACATCCCTATCCCTGATTGGCTATTTTCCTACCTTGCAAGGTGAAGGAAAATGAAATGGAGTGGGCACCTCACCTGCAACACTTTAGGGGTGGTGCAGGCTGGGGCTGGCAACTCGTCCTAGTCTTTGTGCATTTCCCCAGCGTTGCTTCTGTCAAAAGTGGCGGTTTACAATAGGGGCAGCCATCTGCTGCTAGCAACAGGGCTGGAGGTCAAGTTTCAAGGGCAGCAATCTCTTTGAAGCTCGCAGGCAGGGCAGTGCACATTCCTGAGGTGGGAGGTGTAACACCTCTGCCCAGGAAGGGCTTTGTATTCTGGTCCCAGAGAGAAAAGGTCTTCACCCCAGGGATCCAGAATTTTGTCTAGTGGTGGCAGGCGGGTTGCGACCATTCAGCAACCATGCCAGAGCTAGTTAGCTTTGCGGGGGTCACCTCTAAGGTGGCCCCTGGGTATCTTTTGCAATAAATCCAATATTGGTACCAGTTCGGATTTTTGTTCTGAGTTGTTTGGTACCAAATAACCCAGGGATCAGAGTGGCCATCATGTAGCTGTGACACTCATACTGACCAGTGTCCAGCACATCTATTAAAACGGCTGCTCTGTACACTTACTATATCCCAGGTTTGGCAAGGACACAGTAAGGGCATATTGCTCATGCACCTATGCCCACACATGCATTATAGAGCACCCTGTCTTAGGGCTAGAAGGCCTGCCAGAGGGGTGGCTTACCTATCTTGCACGCAGTGTGTAGTGGACAGGTCGCACAGGCTGTGTGCCATGTCATATCTGCATTTTAGGATTGCACCAGGACACTTAGCCTGCAATGGCAGTGCTGATTGCACTTGGATGCAGGGTACCTGAGGGTGGCACAGTCTGTGCTGATGCCTCAGGGGTCTACCCTTAGTACCCCAAGCCCTGGGTACCTAAGTATCATTTACTAGGGACTTATGGTGGCAGCTAAAGGTATTGCCAATTGTGCCAATGCATCACAACAGATTTGGGAAAGAGAGCTGGCCCTGGGGACTTGGGCACTTGGACACTTGGACACTAACAACTTTGAAACCACATCATATACCAGGCAAAAAGTGGGGGGCTAACCATGTCAAAAGAGGCACTTTCTCACACACCTTGCATATTTTGTTACTGTTGCAGTCAAGCTACAGTGGTAGTTCTGAACCCATGTTTGCACTGCCACTATAGAGGATTGCACAATAGGGGTTACAGTCCACATTTAATTTTCAGGCCTTTGGATAAAATGTTTACCCTACATTACTGACTTTTAGGTGATTGTATAATGGAACTGCGCATGCCATTACCACACATGCTTTTACAACGTGTCAATTACAATGCATATGTCTTACTAAGCATGCCTTTACCACACAAAATTTCAACACGCACATGCATTTACCATGCATGCCTTTACAAAGAAAATGTAAGTATTTAGTTGGATAAGTATAAACCCTTTATCTTATATAAATATCTGTATATATTCATATATTTGTGTGTATGCATAGATGTGTGTGTGTGTGTGTATATATATATATATATATTTATATATATATATATATATATATATATTTATATATATGTATATATATATATATATATATATATATGAACATCTATATATATACTCAGCCTAAAACCTAAAAATACACTTGCCACCCAAATACCCTTTCCCACCCTAAAAAATAAAAATACCCATCCCCACCCTAAAACCTAAAAAATATCCTTGCCACCCAAATAGCCCTATGCACCGTAAATTCTAAATCTACCCTAGTCATTCACATACCCCTACCAACCCTAAAGCCTAAAAACACCCTTACAAACCAAATACCCCTTCAGTAGTTTTTGAGATATTTATAGGAAAAAAATATAGATATCTAAGGATGCTGATCCTCCGCGGATCCAACAGTCCCATGCTGATATCTGATTGGCTACCAACACTTCTACGAGAAAGTGTTGGCAGCTATTTTGAAACCTGGACTCAGCCGAGTCCCAAAACAAAAGTGAAAAAAAGAGAAGGGGTCTCCCACGCCTGTTTAAACAACAGCCTCAGGATACCATGTCCCAGGGCCAAAACGTACTATTTATGTTGAAGGGGGCGCACGCATGGCCGATCTAGGCCCCGGGGACTGCCACCTCCCTGGGGCAGGCCAAATGTAAGTAAGGTAGGGGGCACGTAGCCCCCTCCCAAGGCTGTTTATGGCCCTGGGGGCCACCACTTCGCTGAGGCTAGGCCAGTATACGAAAGGGGCTGCGTGGACCACCTTCTTAGCCCATTAGGGTCCTAGGGAGCAACAGCTCACCGGGGCCAAAGGGATGTACTCAAAGGGTTTGGGGGTCCACATTTACAGCCCTGGGAACCACCACCTCCATGGGGCTTGGCCATATTTAGAATGAGGAGGTGGGTCGTGCTGCAAAGGTAACTATACCTCTCATCCTTACCATGTACTGCTACGTACCCCACATATTACATTAGTAATGACATCTTGTATGCGACTGTTCATAATATACTACAACATATGAAATAAAATTAGTGATGACAAAACTGTGCATGGCGGGAGCGCGAGTAATAGTTACCTAAATTTGCGCGGTTAAAGCATGCATGGTAAAGACATATGCATTGCAGTGGATGCGTGGTAAAGCGATTGCGTGGTGATGGCCACATTGTAAAGGCAGTATCTCCTTACAGGCAACTTAAATATATTCCAGTTAGAAGTTTGGTGATTCAACTGTGTTTAAAGTGGGAACATAAGCACTTTAGGAGGAGTAGCAGGAGTAGAGTGCACAGAGTTCCAAGCCAGCAAAAGCATGAAGTCTGGAAAAAAGTGAAAAATCTGGGGTGTCCACTCAGAAAAGGCAAATTTCTTATATTGAACTGCTTGCAAAAACACAGAAAGTAGCTTTACCTTTTAAACTCTCAGGCAGACGGAATAGCAAGAGGTTTTGCATTGTGAATCCTCTATTGCATACAGGATGGAGTTTTACATTGCCAGTGCCATGATAAACATTAAAGAAAGGGACTTTACATTTTCCGAACTGCTACTTCATTAAAAATATCACTGTGTGAGGCGGTGGCGTGGCTCTATGCAGAGGACTGCCTTATAGCTACTTCTCGCTCTATCAAAAACCCCCACACCCAAACAAAAACCTTGCTGAGGTTGCCACCAATGCTGTGGAGTCATTTCACACCCATTAGTGGACATCCACTGCTTAGAGTTATGAAAGATGATCTGGAAAAAAACTCAGTGTAGGTGTTTCCAGCCCACTTCCATGCCACCGTGTAATATTGGTTCTTCACCATGTGTCAGTGTGAAGAAAGCAGACATCATATGACACACAGAGGAGCTATGTAATTTGGCTATTCTGCATTTTGATCTTGACAAATGAAAGAAGGGATTTTTCATTGTGAATTCTCTAACAAATCCAATGAATAGCGATTTAGTACAGAGGTCTCTTTTTCAGGTCGAGCCACTGCAAGCGCTTGTGTGTTGAGAAAGACTTAGAGCCTGATTTAATTTGGCGGATGGATTACTCCATCACAAACAAGACGGATATCTCATCTGCCATGTTACCATTTCCATCTGACATAACGGAATCGTAATAAAACAGATGGGATACCCATCACGTTTGTGATGGAGTACCTCCATCCACCAAACTATAATAAGGCCCTTAATGTTGATGTAGTGTATACTTTGATTTTGCTATGAATATTTGATAGGTTTATGTAGGCCAGTGCTTAATTTGTAAATAACAAGGTGCCGGAGCTCAAAGCTCTCCTCTTAAACACAGGGCTGCTGCAATTAAATGTGGAAACATAGAATATTGAGGTCGCGGAATCCTGAAGCCATCTTGGGCCACTTCATTCCATTGAAAGCCGCTCCCTGCCCCTTCAGCTCACTTTTGCAGCTTTCTGCTTTCTCCGATTGTGACGCTTTTTCATTTTTCTCTTCCCCCATCTTTCCCATATGTGTCTTTTGCTCGCAGCAAATGCTTGGGGGTGAAGAATAAGAGCTGGCCCTCAACAATAAGTGCCGGTGCTCAGCACCGGAAACAACAAGCACAAATTAAGCACTGATGTAGGCAGAGACCACAGGGTTGTGATTATGCTAAAATAAAAGCCAACTGGGATTCTTTTATCATAGAATCAGGTGAGAAAAGGAGCAGGTCTCTCACTTTATATGGTGAATGACTTGACAAAGCCTGCTGAATTAAAACTTTAGTGATTCTATAAAGCCTTGGGTTGACCAATAGACTCACACATGACCATTTCATGTTTCTACAATTAGGGCCTGCTGGTGTGCAGATTGTCATATGGTACCTCACAGATAACGAGAGCAGACCACAATTACAGGTTTACGTGCAATCCCATGCTATTATGTAGGGTACATGATTTGCACTCTGATTAATCTGCAAGGCGCCCTTAGGAGTGGGTTCTAATATGTAATTCCACCTGAAACCTTGCATTATTTCTAATTTTGCTTGTAGTATTTAGTTTCGCACTTAACTACTTTTGCTTTTTAAAGAAAAAACACAGGATGTGTACCAATTTATACAGGGTTTATGTTATTCGTTGCTGTCCTTGCATATCTAGGTACTTGTAGAATTAGAACTGAAGTGACCTTGCGGCACAATGTGTTTACGTGTCCATTTTGTAAGCGTTGCTCAGGTGCCAAAGTTAAACGGTACCTCATCCATTGTCAAATTCAGATGGTCTCTCATGCAATTATTTCGGTTCGGCACAGCCCCACCCTCTTCTCCTTTATATCTAGATTGATAAAACATTTATGGGATGAAATGTCTTGTTACAATGGCTGATGGACCTGACTATCCTCGATTTTATGGTTGTATAAAATGAACTGCATATTTAATTTTTTTATCAGATTTAGTTGGGTACGTTTTGTTTATATGTTGTGCCAAATGTTAATTGAAGCCTGACCTACTGGAATATGTTGCACTTTACAAGTTAATAATGTTCATCTATATGACTATTGTGTAGGTGTTGCTTTGGAGCAGCAATTACACTCATGCGTGTCCTTTTATTGACCTTCTTTCCTATCCCTATTTTTCGCACAGGATGACTATATCAAGAACTGGGAGGATAGCCAACCTGGAGATGAAGGTAAAACTTGATGATTAGTCATTGATTTTAATCAAAGTGAACTTCCCTGATGGTTGGCTTCAAATTTTCCTTTCAGTAATAAACAGTCTGTGAGTGGGAGGTGTGCGTGCACATATTATCACTTTTGCTTTAAAGTATTCTGCGCTAGTCTGCTATTTGTTGTCCTAGGTAGAATGTAATACCTGAGTTTTCCTTACAACTCAAACCATGTCCTTCTAAATTATTATTAGACCTTTCCATTAGGTTAATAAGGAACAGTTTGCCACTACAGGCCAAATAAGATCTCTTGGTAATCATTCCTTTTAAGTTAATCAGGCTCTCTTGTTAAAAGTGATGTTTTGTTTAGTGAAAGAGAAGTCGTTGTATGTCATGAAACCATGGTCTGACTGGCTGAGAGAATGTTGCTAAGCATGATTCATCAGAGCTGATGCGTCACTTTATCTGTGCCACCCTAGCGGCACACGACACCATGTTTGCACCGAATTTTGATGCTTTTGTGGTGCTTTGACGCTAGTTTCTATGGTTGCTGGTTTCTATGGGTGCGTCTCAGAGTAGGCGTTAAAAATGACGCCAAAAATGGTGCAGTTAAATCTGTTAAATTTCACTGCGCCATTTTTGTGGGCTTCCTAGTGGCAGGCATAATGTGGCGCAAGGAGTTACAAAGCGGCGCAATGCATGCATTGCGCCACTTGGCAAATATGACCCTGGGAAAAGGCCACCTTAGCATAAAAAAAATGATGCAAAGGTGGTGCTAAGATGGCACAAAGGAATCTTAAATATGCCCCTTATAGGTAATTCACAGGTCGTGGAAGCACGCATCATCAAAAGTCAGCAGATGGCCGTCTGTCCACCTTGCAGTTCTCTCTTCTCATTCAGAGGTGGAAGAATACCTTGGTTTCTGACATCATAGCCACAGCTGTTCTTGGCCTTCGGAGACCCGTTGCCATTAGTCCATGTTCAGTAATGTTTCCTGTTCAAGGCCATGATGAAAACAATGACTCCCATGTGCTGATAGAAAATATCCAAACCATCAGGAACATTCGGGCCCATATGTACAAGAAAATAATACAGCGTGGTGCCGAAAGCCAGCTTGCGGCACCATGCTGCACCATTAGGAAACTGCAGGGATGTGTTGTATTTACAGCAATACGACGCTTCCCTGTACTTTCCCTGCACTGGCGCACAATTGGCTGCCTAGAGCCAATGCAGGAGCCCTTGCACCATGGTGCAAGGTAGCCTGTATTGCAGGGATCATTGTTTAAGTGCAGGAAGGGACACCTTTCTGCACATAAACGATCATTAATGCCCTTTTCCTCCTATGTGTGCTGCAGAATGCATCACACATCAAATAAGCTAAAAATAAGGGGAAATCAAGGTATTTCTCCTTGTTGCACCACTTTTAAGCTACCCCTTTGAATCTGACACATTCCCAGGTTTAGGAAACCTCGTAAAAATGGGAATGCATCAGATTCCATGTGTTTTGCGTGGGAAAACCCACAGCAACATCCACTCAATGCCCCTTTCACGCAGTTATGCATGAAAGGGGGCCATATTTACAAGGCCATGAAAAGCCACGCAAGGTGGTTTTACATGGCATTGTAAATATGTGCAGGCACACTGCACTGCCAAAGCATCACGAAAGTGATGCCCCGGCTGCGTTATTGTGCCGCAGGGGCCTTGTAAATATACCCCTGACTTTTTGAAGTAGAGAAATAAATCCTCTCTTAGATTGGCAGTGGCATTGCCCATAAACATGACATGGTAGCCCAGCTGGCAGTACATTTTTGCCAAAAGTGCTCTTGCCCTCTCAAAGGGTACCCAAATGGCTAATTCAGTCATAGAGGTTTCAGATTTATATCTCTCTGCTCGCAAAATTGTTTGGAGGTGCCACTAAAGGGATCTTAATAAAAACTCCTAATTATTTTAATATGGTTAAATCACAGAATAGCCCGTGAACCCATTGTGTTACGTGAACCTATTGTGCTACACACACTGGTGTAGCAGCACAAATGGCGGATGAGTCAAATACAGGGAATTGTTTCTGTAACCTTATGAACGTTTGGTCTAGCTCATTCGAGTCACCTTGGACTTAGGATAACATACTGACCTTAGCTCTTAGTAAAGGTCCTAAGAGCAGGAGAATCAAACCAAAGTTTCAGTGCCGGTGAGGATTACGTGAAGCAAGTGGGATCTCTCACACTCATAATCTGGCCTTTTTTCTCTTTCCCCTGGGAGTTTGTCAGGAATCTTGGTCTCAAGCTCAGAGAAGCAATGTCTGCATAAGTTCTGAGTCTTTGCCTATCATACTATCCCTAACCTATGATCTGCTGTTACTTCCATCTCTCGGCTTTTTGATCTTATAAAGTATAATTCCCCTCGAGCATCTTCTATGTTCTGGTCTGTCTATTCCAAGTAGTGTCATAAATAGGATAGATTAGGGCAAAAGAAATCCAGTAGTTGCTAAGTGCTTTAACTAAAAGGCATGTCTGGTTGGCCGCATGTGCAGCAACAGACAGGGGTGCCAGTATCCATCCCACTTTGCCTAGGCCAGAAAAGGTTTTCACCTCGTCCTAGCTTCTAAACATACTCCAAGGACATTCATGTACAAAGTGGACTAACTGAAGAAATGGAGCGTCCATCAAAATATTAACCTGGTGTACCAAGCATTTCATATTCAAGCATTTTTGACAGACACACATTTGATAAAAAAATTTAGCATATACCATGAAGCAGTGTTATGGTACCAGAATATCATAGTCTAAATGTCCTCGGACAAATATACTATGGCCTAATTAACAGTTACTAAACTAGCGCCGCTATTGGAGTTAATAATAGAAAATGTACACCCAATGGAGTGATGTCTGTCAAAGATATTTAGGCCAAGATACTTATGTTAGACAATATGGATATAGATATTCTGACATGCAATGAAAGCAGGACAATCAGTGGAACTAACTGAAAATGGGATGAGGCTATTCCCTTACTCGCCACACATACCGTGAATGGGGATTGTTGGAATGGGATCAGAAGATCCCCACTTGGACACTGGACACGCAGTAATCCCTGCCATAACCTCAGCATGCTGAAATAACCGAAAGGCAATGAACAACACTTGTTAACAAAAGCAACTAAATAAATAAATAAATGGTTCTGAGTGATATTTCTGGGCTTGTAACCACTCCATTGTATTATTCCAGTGATATTAATCGTAGTAATATTTATTTACCAATGTGCTCTGTTTAGCATTGGACACGACGAAGGATCCCTGCCAGAAGGTGAAATGTAGCCGGCATAAAATTTGCATAGCACATGGCTACCAAAGAGCCATGTGCATCAGCCGCAAGAAGCTTGAGCACAGGTAAGAACCATTGAAGGAAACCTATTGCGAGCACATGTTCGAGGATACAAAGCGTCAGTATAACATGAATCTGTTAAGTCTGTTTTTACTTTGTATCTACAGTGAATATGTCATTATATAAAAAAAGATCCATGTATTGCACTACTTTTCAGCCCCTTTGGGTCCTATCAACATTACAAGCCCATCCTTCACCATCCACCCTCCCTCCTATCTACATTTGCTTTTTTCTTGAAGATTCTTTAGAGGGATGGGCATGGTCAAAAACAGGGCATGGTCTCCCACAGGTCAAGGGCACCTTGTTGCACCCATGAGACACAGAGTGGAAGGTGACACAGTGCACTACAAAGGTGATCATGCTCGGGAGCGCCCCCATACATGGGTTGTGCACGCTCCTTGCGCCATTGTGTCCCTTATATCCAGCACCGTGTAGTGTATGAGTCACTTGTCATCCCTTTCTGTTGCAGTTTAGACATGATGTTGTGGTGTTTCATTAAGTTAGTGCCTTCCTTCTTTTCTATATTACCTGGCTGTTGTGATTTCTAATTTCAGTGTTTCTTATTTTCTTTCAGGAAAGAATAGTATCTTTTTATTTCGTAATAGTTTACATAAGTAATTTTTGTTGCTTTCAAATGTTTGACGCAAAATATATTTTTACACATGTAGTACAGATGCCCCAGATCTTATGTGCTGCTTTGGAAAAGGCGTATTGAAAAAAATATTTTAATCATCATCATATTCCGCTATAGTCAGCCGCTCTATTGTATTGCAGCAGAGGTTAAAGTGGGCAGGACCTGAAGGGCACAATTTGGCCCCGCTTTTTAATTTAAGGAAGTTTTCCTACTTTTTGTTAAAAAAACAACCTTCCTGTGATAGGTAATTTCGACAGCTTAGATGCCTCAGCTGAAGTAGAGAGGAAGGAATCGTCTGTGCTGCCAAGCCAGGGAGGACTAGGCAGCTACACAAGAAACAGGCCTTCTTGCCAAGCCGCCTGCTGTCTGAAAGATATGTTAATGTGTGTAATTGGTTAGTCAGCAAGTATAAAGGGTCCTTGGAAGCTGGTATTGGCTTTACTTGATGACAAAGATTTATTGTTTTGAGTGGTATTATAAGAGTGGTACCAGCTGAGTTCTGGAGTTCATGCATTTAATCCACACTTATACAAATTGTTTGCACTAGGTTCAGTCTGTATATTTCTAAAAATCTAAAACCTGTATTTTAAAAGCACTTTTTTTATCTTAAACCTAATTTTGTGTACATTTTCTGGTAGCTTATCTTATGTTGTGTGTAATATAAGTTTAAAATAATTGCTTAAATATTTACAGTGCTTTCTGTCACAAGTTAAGGCGTCATATCACTAGAAATACACATCACTATTCCTAAATGCACCACCCACGATTCTATTCTGTGGCTACCTGGTTACACAGACATCTTCAGTGATCCCATTAGGAAATATAGGGTTCACAGCATAAAACAGAGCATTTCTCATGGTTCAACAACCTGTATGTCTGTGCAGAGAAAGAGCTCGTTTGTAGACATTTAATAAAAGGGAGGATTATCAGGAGGGAAGCATTCACGATTTAAGATTTCTCCTTCTTGAATATACAGTCTGGGGTCATATTGTGAGAAGATTGGTCCCATCCACTGGACTGCCTGGTGTGCAATTCAGACGACCAAGAAGCAGATTTTTCTTCAAAAAGATCATCAGTGTAGAGCTTTGAGTGCCGAGGTAGTGGAATCCATCTGATCGGCACGATCTAGCTGGCTGCGGCATACACGATTTCCAATTAAGTGTCTAGAGTCCACTGTATCATGGGATACGGACCTAATTAAATGAAGATATTCTGAATTATACTCAGTGTGTAGAATGAACTCTGGTCACTGTGATGAGTTAGACTTCGAGCTAGAGCTCAAGGTTTTTCATCTCAATTAACGTGGCTAGCAGCCCTCTCATCACCAGAGACTAGGTATATAAGGGTGAAATTTTGCCATGATAGGTTAAAGTTTCCAATTTAGAAATGTTTAGTTTAAGATGGTTCCTCTGCATTCCATCACTAGTCTGCTCCAGTTAGTCATCAGCCTTTGTGCTTTAGTCAGTCATCTCCCTTGGTAGAGCAGTCAACAGATACCCTAATGTGCACCAGACTGTTTCTACAATATTCAGACTCACTCCATTCTGCTCCAGTCATCCACAACCCCATTCCCCTCCCGTCTACCATCCATTACTCTGCAGGAATCAGACGTCGGCCCATTATGCTCCAGTCACCCATTATTTCTAACTACTCGACTCACTTATCACACTCAGTATACTCTTGTCAACACTCACCAACCCTTCTCAAAACAAACATGCTATATTTCTGCTCCGTCACTGTTTTCTTGTTTTAGACTTCAGCCCTTTTAGCTCCATTTGGCCATTTTCACATGTAGGTCCAGTCAGATATCACCCCATTTTATTTCACTCAGTTATTACGCTATTCATCTCCAGCCTGCCACTGACCTACACATCACAGGTCGGTAAGCTTTCTGTGCTGTTGCTGGTATCTATAATTTATTTCTGTTGCAGTCTATCATGGTGAATTGTGTTTCAGTTAGCTTTCACGACCATATCATGTATTACGTACAAATGGGGCTTGATAACGACAAAAAAAGTATCCTTTCCAGGCGCAAAAAGTATCACATGCAAGTTTGGGTGCACGTCAAATACATTATATTTCTCTAATGAGTACATTGTATTCCGTTCCTTTTTGTTTCTCCGTCTTGCTCACATAATCTTTCCTCCTTATTTTTTTCTACTCTACTACTTCTCTTTTTGCACACGAACATAACCTTGGGCTTTAACTTACTTTCATTGTGATGATTCTTTTTTCATCTGACTCACTGTTTTCATTCTTCTTCTACTTCCATTTTGAACTCGTCATTGTGGTTTATCTCTTCCTCTTCTTTTCTATTTTCTTCTTCTCCCTTCTTGATTGTGACTACATTGCTCACTCTCTCGCTGTCTCTTTTTCCATTCTTATACTCTGCTCATGTTTGGTTCTCACCTGGCCAGAATCAAGCAGCCTGCCGTGAAACTTCATGGGAACAAGGAGAACCTCTGCAAGCCATGCCACGTGACCACACCTGCACCTGTATGCGGCTCCGATGGACACACGTACAGCTCTGTGGTGAGGATATTGTGCAAACCTCTAGACCTACTTATCTATTAAGCCTTAGACTAACACTGGATCGATCCAATTCTGCTCTAAGAGGTGGAGCCCACTCTACCCGATCAAAGGCTCTCAGTCCTGTCCAGCGGCAGGTCTAGTCTAGCACAGTCAGTGTGGTGATCAGTGACATCACACATGCCCGGGTCCTGGTGGAAGAGATATTTCATTCCGCCCATGTCCCAGTTTTGACATATATAGAGTGGGACATTTTATCATTTATTTCAATGTCAAAGGGGATATGTCCATATACTCTGTCTCTGGGTTTATCTGAATCCTTCATCTTGCAAGATTATTTAACGCAGTGTTTAATTTGTGCCGACTGTTTCTGGTGATGGACACAAGAGTCTATTTTCAAGAGCTGGATATGTTTTTCAATCTTTGACCCTGAGGAAGAGTGAGAAAAGCAGAAAAGTGGGAAGGAAGAAGGAAAAGAACGATAGGATATAAATGATAATGAGAGAACGCAGTAATAAAAGTAGCCTGTAAGGTATGCCACGGAGAGGTGAATAGTGGGGTGGCTGAGGAAAGAAGCCTGAGATGGACTTAAGACTAGGTAGCCTATGAATTTGGCCTCCATGCCATTCACTAGGAACGGTCTACCTACCCGTTTTCCTTTAAGGAAAACGGGCTGCATTTTAAAAAAAGAAGAAAAAAAATCTCCTTTATTTAAAAAGCAGTCACAGACGTAGTGGTCTGCCTCCTCCAGCAGGCCACCATCCCTGTGAGCGGGACCATTCCCAATGGGGTAATAAATTGTGACCTACCTAATGAATATTGATGAGGTAGGTAATTTGCGAACCCATTGAGAATCGCAAACAATGTTAATTTCGCTTTGCGACTCGCAATTTGTGATTCCCAAACGAATCGCAAATCGTGAGTCGCAAAACAAAAGGTCGTACATCTGGCCCCTTGTGGTTCTGCAAAGAGTTACCTGCTGTTGCTTGGCAGGATGACTCTGTGTAGAAGGCTGTTCCTGCTTTGCAAACCCGGACTGAGTTCAAGAGGTACAACATGTATTGCATGGTGGCAAGCTGTGACGAACTGCTCAAGGCTGGTGGACAGATGGCGATACAATCAGCACACTGGACAGATAATCAAGTCAATCAGGAGTGGAGAGAATGGATTGTTTCCTGTAGGTGAAGTCGTATACTTGCTTAAAGCATTTTCATTACTGCAAACAGCATAACAGTTGGTCTTTCTTGGGCGTGAGACTGCAAGCCCCTTTCTCCTTGAAAAAACTCAAAATTGCACATTTTTTATTACTAAAGGTTCTTTCCCCCCTCTGAATTCACCACTGGTCTATATTCAATGGGGGCGTTATTTACATACAGCTAACGCAGGGACTACATCGCCCAGAAGTCTGTGCCTGTACCGGTTTGTTTGAAGATGGAGGAGGGGTACGCAGAGGCCCTATAAGGAGAGCTCCAGCATCCCACTGCAAGGGGTGTTATTTCCACTCAGCTACCTCAGGGACTAGGTCACCCTTCGCCTTTGCTTGTACCCGTTTGTTTTGTGGTGGAATACGGGCACGCAGGGGTACTCTCAAGAACTCTGCAACATCCCACTGCGCCTGCCATCACCCAGAAGAGGCTGGTCTCGGGCACTCCTCTTAGCTTGAGGATGTCTATGGTATTTTCGCTTTGATTTACTTCTAATTTGATTTGATTCTGTGATTGCATACTCTGTGGCCCGGAATCTTTAATTGACTGGAGTTTTTGTGCTGACCTGGAGCTGATAAACTTAGTAGGTAAGGGTTGTTTATGTTTATTATTCCAGGGTTTTCCCCCATGATGCTGCATTTCCTGCTTAGTTCTAATTAACGAGTCATCACCATTTATGCCATTTTTGTTTGGCAAATATATATGTAAATAGGGGTAAGACAAAAAACTTCAGCTAAAAACCAGAAGGCGTGCAAAAAAGTATCTCTCTGGATTCCTTTTTAGCATGGGAGTTATTTCTAAGGAGGTTTCCCACATTCCAATTCCCCCTCTTTGAAGAGATTTTATCTAGGCTCCAGATGAGGTTCTTGAAGCAATAAAATAACACCGCCACAGTGTGACACAACTGCACTTGATTGTTCTCTTTGTGGCAATGCAGGCCCTATTGTGAAAAGGACGAAAAGGACAAAAAGGGCAAAGAGACCTGTGATACATCCTGAACCACTGGCTGACCCTGTTCAGTCCCTCATCTAGTTGGGGTCGACGTGAGCTCCTGTGGTAGGGGGCATGCCCCGACTGGGATATCTTTTTTGATAAACTCGAGGATATTGTTGAGTATTGTATCTTTCGTCTGGTGGAGTGACTGCATATACTGGAAAATTATATTGTCAAATGAACCACCATAGTGTGATGCATGAATGGAGAGCTCGGATGACTACACATCCAGTCCACACCATTTTAACCCCCGGTCATGACATTCTCATCTGTTGGAGACCCCTTGGAAGCTGCTGCAACGTGACCACCCCCTTACTGGCCATACTGGAATGTCTAGATAATCTTAGAGCTTCACAATATGAGAGAACGCAGGTTTATATGCCCATGGTCTTGTTAAACTTCTTCAGCAGTCACCTTATCATCGATTTAGTCTTCCACCAAACGCAAACCCTTATGTTGTTATGGCTAACATGCTGATTTTGAAACAAGGAAAACAGAATCTACTATACAGCTAAAGAATAAGGTGTGCCACTGACTTTAAAAACACACCAACTTTAATTTTGCTAATTATGGAAATATTTTGTTTGTCAGAAGGGTGGATTGGCCAAGGCCCTCCCTGAAATCCTTTACAGGAGACTGTATAGTCATCAACTGTAAATCTCCTGCTCTAGCACAATATTGCCTTTCCCAGAAACAAAAATAGATCACAGGAATGAGGAGGATATTATTCTTTTACCCCCGGGCTTCTTTCACAAGCATTTGCAGCATAGCCCCCCAAAACAGCATCTAGGATGAAAAATGTATCTACTGTTCGGTGTAAGAGGCCTAGTACCAACCTTTAACGTTTTTCCTCTACTCTCTGACCTGAGGAACTGACAGAGTGTGGAGGGTACTGCATCCATTAGGAATGATTGTCTAATTGATGGAAACATGATATTGAATATAAAGCCACCTTTGTCTACTACCCAAGCTAGACATCTAAATTGGATTTGCTGGGATATTTCAGGAATAGTTCCAAACTGACTATCAAAGAAGGTTTAACTGGTCTAACCACATATGACATTAATATGTTTCAGAAGACTTGGGCCACCAGGGATATCAAATGGGATGGATATCTCAGTGTCCGTGTGCCAGAAATTCCATCTTCAGCAGGAAGGCCAGGGGGAGGGGGATTAGTGGGGGGAGGAATGGCTGGTAACTTTTTTTCCAAGCTTACATAGATATAAAGATAATGCACATTCCAATTCTGTATCCTGGGATCCATTTTTTTTTAGTTTTTCACTCCATTTAGATATATTTTGTTTTAATTAACTTCTACAATGCTGTACTTCTGCATGAAAAGACGTATAATATTGTCATTTTATTTTTTATTATACAGGTATGGAGGGCTAGGTCACTTTCAATTCTGAAAAACTTAAACATAAGTATAAGAGGTGTCTTTAATGCAAAGATGGATATGTTAATTCTACTATCTCTGATCCCTACAAGCCAGGGGTAATTGTGCCACATACATCTAAGATGGATCACTGGGAGAAAGAGAGGCATTTCCTAAAACATATACTGAGGTTTGACTTTTGTAACTGTTCTGAAACTCCAGAGGAAGCGGCCAAACAAATTGTTAGTTTTACTGATTGGGGGCAAGAAATTATCATAGATTATTTATTTGTCTCACTGTCTATGCTTATGTATGTTCAATCTGGGGGAAAGAAGGCTAGCAGATAAAGCGATCACAATCTGAAAGATCTATTTATAAAATTATCTCCTAATTACACCCCAGTGTCTGAGAAGGGTTTGACCATTTTTCAACTGAAAGCCAATGGGTTTAGACTTAGATGGGAGGAGTTACTTTTACTTTTTGTTTTGTATGATTGTTAAAGTCTTTTTAACTTTGATTAATGAGTGCTTTTTAGTTGAAAATCCACTAAATGTTTTAACTTTCAATGCCTTTGTTTATTAGGTACAACACATCAGAACAACTCCTTTGAGACAGGCTAATCGTATGGCGTTTCCTCAGCCTAGCTGGTTTGATAAGAAACACGGGGAGGCAAATAGACAGTTAAGGATAGCTTTAAATTATAATAACTAATGATAGGGGTGGTAAAGGAGAAAATAGCGCTCATCAGAGTGGTCTTTCCTTTAGTATTGAACAGTGTTTAAACAAGGTACCTCCCCTTAAGACCTTGTGATGGGACAATCCTCAGATTAGTCCCTAAACACGAAACAACAAAAAAGCGCACTCGTTCTTTACTATATATAATAATATTTCATCAATATAAAATACAAGTTCCAACGTAAATATCCAATGAGTTCTTCTGTAATGCTTCTTTACAAATTCCTGAATATATTTCTAAAATGTACCTGCCAAATTGACTATCAAATGGACTACCAAATTATATAATAATTCTCCTCACAGATACATTTGCTCTCAACACCTGAGCTGTTGTAGACTTGAAACTAGTGAAGCTATTATTATTAAGGTAAGCTGTTTGGGCAATGTCTAAATAAGGCACTACACTTATATTGATATTTTGAACTATTCCATAGGACTGACTAGAAGATAGCATTTTTGATAGTCCATTTGGCAGGTACATTTTAGAAATATATTCAGGAATATTTTGTTTATTAAACAGGAGACCTAACCTGGGTGTGCATGTCTGTGACACATTCATTAGTTTTCCTCTGCTTTTTTTGCACTGTGGTTTTGCAAAGGTTGTGATATATATTTATATTGGTATGGGTTGTTCAAAACTTTAAGGGGATTTCCACTGAGTCGTTATTATATGTATGTGAGTACACAAAAGAGCTAATGCACTATGGATTTCGTGGGAAAGGGTACTTATTGTTAATTGAGACATGTTTTTTATGTGAAAAATAGTTATTATTCTATATTATTGACAGCCATGAGAAGCCCTGAGGAAGTCTATAGGGGAGATATAACCCAGATGAAACTGGCTGTAGCTGTTTGTGAAGAAGCATTAAAGAAGAACTCATTGGATATTTACATTGGAACTTGTATTTTATATTGATGAAGTAATATTATATATTGTAAAGAACAAGAGGGATTTTTAGCTTTAAATTATAAACTCAGAGTAAGGAAGATTATTGTTGATTGTAGTGCTGAATCTTTTATATCAGCAATAACGAAAAGGAAAACAGATTTGAGATACAAAGCCTAGGATAAGTTACTGAGTGTCTGTGTGCTGCAAGATAAAAGAGGGTTTTTGGAAGGTTGTGAATTCAAACAACTTCACCACCTGCTTAATAGATGGTTTTGGGACTAATATTAAATCAGACGTTTGGGAAGAGCATTTCAAAGTAATTTACTACCTGGGTCTGGACAAGGAAGCACCCATGTCTGAGGCAAAAAAAAAAAATCCTTTGGATATTTGGTTTGAGCTTCAAGAGGTTGTGACCACCATTAATGAAAGTCCTGCTAATGAATCCCCGTGCCCTATGGAGTCTCTATGGTTCTTTGCAAGGCCAATGGTAATTTCAGTACACAGGTGACAGTTAATGTCTTGAACTCTGCTGTAGCCTTCCATCTACCATCATAATATCAAAAGGCAATTATTGTACATGTGCTTAAAATGGGGAATAGGAAGGACACCCTCAATTTTAGTCCCATTTGCAGTTATTCTCCGTTGTTAAATTCATTGGGCAAATTGTATTGCATTGGATTTGGGGATGGATCAATAAATACAATTTGATAACCCCAGTCTAAAATGACTTTAGGGAGGGGCTTGGAACGTAGGAGAATTGCCTCAATCTTCATCAAATTGTGGGCAAATATGCTGTTGCTGAAAAGGGTTCATTGTATCTCAGTTTTATGACCCTTAGTAGTGCCTTTGATAAGCTTAACATGTCTAAGTTATGGGCCATATTGCTTGGGATTGTATTGGATCAGGACATAGTGGAAGTTCCATGAGTTCTGCGCTTTGGAGCCAAGGCTTCAGTAAGGTATGGGATAGAGGGAGAATGTACTAAATATTTTGAGGTGGAAAAAAGGAGTTTGTCAGGTATGTGTTTTAGCCCTTATTCCGTTTCTTTTGTAAATCAATGGCCTTTTTGCTAACTTGGTCTTCGAGCCCCCATTCCGGCCTTACTTCATGCCTATGGCGCCTTGCTAGTGTCCTAAACTCTTGCTGGCAGGTAAATAATAGAAAATTACCTCAAATGTGATCAAGGGCATAACATTCCCTGGCTGAGGCATATTAGCAGCTCAGAAATGTTCTTGCCCTTTACATGTGAAGAGATCTCCTCCACGAGAGTAGCATTCCCTGAATGTGTAAATACCTCTCAAGTGCTGGGAAAATGTGCTCCAAGGCTTACCAATGGTTAAATATTTTCCATATGTAGTAACAAAGCGTGAATTTGCACATGGGAGTCTATTACTCTATGATTTGTCTGATCTACAAAACGCCACACCGCAGGATTAGGAACCTGATTGGAATGTTACATAACCTTTGTTTGGATCGACATGGAAACCTGCACCTGCTGCAGTTTTCAATGAAGATTCCTGGCAATGTTTGTGAATCCCAGAAAGTTGTAAACCTGCACATGCATATAAGGTGTAGATCTATGAGTTTAGATTTATTATTTCATTGTGAATTGAACCCATATTCATGTCAGATGATATTCTAACACAGAATATTATAACAACAAAATTATTTTACCAAACCTCCAAGACAGCAGTTGATGAGAAAAGTCAGTCATTCATTTGTTCAGCCTTTACTTGAGCCCAGGATTTCCCAGGAAAAGGGGCACTATCCTATCTTTCCTCGCTTACAACGATTTTCCTTGAACTTGTACAGCCAACCAGGGTAGAGGAGTTGAAAACCTCTTACAACGGTTCCCTAAAATCCTAATTCTTCTTTTGTTTCTCTACCTCATTAAATGAAGTGTTTCCTCCATTGAGTGGACCTTTCTCTAGTCATATCTCAAATTTGCTGACCAGTAATGTAACACTGTAGCTAAATCAAGACAGGTATCTGGACCTTAATTTTGAAAGATTTATAATTAATAATGGATTTTCTTTAGTATAACTTTGAGTTTGTTTCAGTTTTGATTTCTGTGCGATCTTCCCTGATAAAGGGTTGTGAGAAGACTATGAGGAACGCTCCATCTCAGGGAAACATTTGATCCCTGTCATGTCCTAGCGGTACAGGAGAAGCTGGGGCTCATTGGTAGCAAGACTGTCACTAGAAAGACCCTATCAGTCCTGGATAGTTTCAGTGTCCACACGGAACGTAAAGGTTTCTTAGACCTAGAAATCTTTAGTAAGCTGTTAAAACACAATCTCATCATACCAGGTAGTGAGTATGAGAACCTAGAGGAGGGGGTTTCCCTTCATGTGAACGATGTTCCTAGCCCTGATAATTTCCATTTACCCTGAAAATATACCAAAAGAAGATATGGTCAATGCGACACAGTGAGAGATTAGAAATTTGTTTGGCCACTGACATATCTGATAGGAAAAGTAAGAACTAACTGGCTGTTGAGGTCAGAGGTATAAGAATCCTGTCTGTGTGTTAGACTGATGCGAGTGTCTGTTAGGGGAGTAAGCCAAAAAGACCCTGGTATTTTGGTAACAGGTGTATCCAATATTGCGCGGATGCTTTCTGTCTTTGGGAAAACAATGTAAAAGAAAATATTACTCTCAAAATCATATGTTCGTCCAAAACGTCCAAAACACTCAGATCTCAGGGCTGTGGAAAGGCTCAGATAGCAACAGCTTCGGACAACATTAAATAACAAAAGATCCTCTTTGTCAACCAAACCCAATAGACCTGTATGTTAAATATACTTAAATAAGGTGGGCCTGTTGAGACTTGTATGGTAAAGGTACTTATATAAGATGGGTCTGTTAATCCCATTTCTGGTGCAAACTCTGATTTATATCTAAAATGGGTTTAGAAGTGTGCCTGACATAGTCGTTTGCTCCCACAGTATGTGGCAGAAAAAACATGCCACTGATTACAGATGCGAACTGCGCAAAATATGTTTGCACATTTGGTAACTGGTGAATTAAAGCTGAATTTGCACACAGTTCTCCATCCGTAGGTGACATTTTTGTAAGCGGGTTCAAATTGTGCACCCATCAGTTAGTGCACCCTTTGCCAATGTATATCAACAGGCAACCAATTTTCACCCATTTTCTGAGAGCCATTGTATTCAGTACCTGTGTTGAACACAAATATTTCACAATTCCTTCGATTCTGTAAGCTTCCTAAGCCCTTCATAGATTTTTCTCAAATAGTGGTGTTTTTTGTATTGATGTGAATGTTTGGCTTGTGGATTGTGCATCGTGGATCTGACCCATTTGTATCTTTGTATAATGTGTGATTCCTTATTTTTCCTCACTTAGTGCAAACTTGAGCAACAGGCGTGCCTGTCCAGCAAGCAGCTGACTTTAAAGTGTCAGGGGTCATGCCCGTGCCCAACAACACACACTCCGACATCTACCACGGACACCAACAAACAGGGTAAGAGAATGTTGTTAGCTCAATGTTTGCCGCTTGTATCTTCTGTTAACCAGATCTAGTGTCCATGAATGTGTCCTTTGGGCAGTATGATAAGCTAAGGTTCTTTTTCCCTACAATCACAGGTCATGTGAAATCGGGGAATTAGTAGTGAGGTTCCATCCACGAAACCTGATTCTGCCTACAGCCTTTAACTTGATGTAAACGCTGGGAAAAGCTAAGAGAATAGTGTAGCTGGCCCTTGGTCCATGGCTCCCCAGGAACAGAAAACAGATGTATCTTACTTTTACCAGCAAGGGAGGTTTCTCCACAATGTGACAGCATCGACTTCCTTACAGATTCCCACCATAACCATAGTTGTGCGTATTTACAAATAGGTGGATGTTGGCACAGCTGATACCACCAGAGCTTTGATTCACAAGCTCCTGAAGGGCAGGAGTCAGTTGTTTTCCAAATTAATCTAGATGTTTGGTGGCGTTTTTGTGACAGAGCACTGCTGTCCTGAATGAAAAATAATGTTTCCATCCTGAACAGCAATGTCAAAGGGCCTTGCAATTGGAAACCAATTTAATGGAAGTTCTAGGAAAGTTACTTTTTTGAGCCTCGACACCCCTCGCGTTTGCACATGAAAGCTTGTCCTCAGATTCGCCCCGCACCCGTCAGTCCAATTGCCAAGAGGATAAGGAATGCACATTATTTAAAACTTCTTTTTGTAAGGCATTACCAGGTTACGTGTTGGTGGTTCCCGTAACAACCTCGAGTAGAGTGCACCACTAATGTCAGAGCATGTCGTAGCCTCTCCTTGCATTTCATATAAAAGCAAACTTGTCTCTGTTCAGTGGGCCGGATTGTACTGTATACCTTATTTCCACAGTACACCCACAAGGAGCGGGGCTAATATCATCAAGCTAATTTTGTAGCATCTTCTTCAGCTGATATCAGGATCAAAACTGTGACCCCAGTGTAGACCGATGCGGAAAACATATCATATATTGTTCAGTTCTCACGGTTTACAACTGTTATGATCCCCAACAAAGGTAGCAGTGCACTCCAAATCTGATGATGCGTTTGATGATCTGGGCTCCTACTCCTGGGAGTTGTTTACCACCTAATTCAAGTCATATTTCATGGTCTCCCCACATGCCATCAGCTCCTTCAAATGACTTGGAGCCAAGACTAGATTTGCGACAATGACAGATGTGACCATTTCGTTTGGGGTTAATTTAGATATCTGTACATCAGTGAGGAACTGAACAGATAGCATTTGTGGCATTTGTCCTCTCTCAAGCCCATTCCAGGTGATAATAACAAGTGGCTGCTCTAATTTTTTGTTGCTTCTCCTTCTTACGGACCAAAGAGTAGATGGAAAATCCCAAAAGAGACAAAGTGGAATGCTGACTTTACCAACCACATATTTATTCCTGACCCTGTCAAATGAACCACACTCTATTTCGCAGCCACAGACTACTTTGGGGTCCACTCTGCTGTATATTCTCAAAAACAGCGTTGTGGTCAGTGGTGGCTCGTACTTTAGGGCAGAGGGGCCACGCCCCCCCCACCTTTTGCCCCTCATGAAGAGTGTCTGTCAGGCTGAACAAAGGTCAGCCTGACAGACACTCTCCATGTTCAGCTCAGGCAGCCAGGAGCAGACATGCGCGATTTGCACACACTCCTGGCTGCCTGAGCTGAACTTTGCTGGGCATGACCTCCTCAGCTCAGCAAAGGTGCCTCAAGGCCCTCCCCTGGGTGACGAGGAAAGCGTCACCAATTGACACTCTCCCTGGGCACTTCAGGTTGAAGCCCTGAAGTGCCAATAGCGAGTGTCAATCATCCCAGCCTTATGACAGCGCCGTCACTGAGTGGGGTGGGGTGGGGTCAGCAGTCTCACTGACCCCATCCCACACGGTGACGAGGCTGGGACTGCTGCCTTCCCTCATTGACCTAAGGTCAGCCGATGCGGGAAGGCAGCAGTACCAACCCTCCTGGGACCTGGAGGCTGAAGGTAAGTGTGTGTGTTTGTATGTGTGTGATGTTTTAAATTAAATGTTTGATGCACGCGTGCATGTTTGAGTGTTATGAGTGTTGTTAATGGGCGAGCGTGCGCGTGTGTGTGTGAAAGAATGAGTGTGTGCGATCTTTTAAAACGAATGTTTGGTGCGTGCGTTCATGTTTGAATGGTATGAATGTTGTTAATGGATGTGCGTGTGTGAAAGAATGAGTGTGTGTGATGTTTTAAAATGAATGTTTGGTGCGTGCGTGCATGATTGAATGGTATGAGTGTTGTTAATGGATGTGCGTGCATGCATGCGTGTCTGTGTGTGAAAGAATGAATGTGTGTGTGTGTGCGTCCCGCCCAACTCCCTCCCCCCTAAAGCGACCAGCCGCCACTGTTTGTGGTGAGTTTGTATTGGTGAAGCTTTACGATTATTTTTTACAAGTAGCAGATAGAAGGATTGTTCGACGTTAAACAAGGTTGTATTCGTCCTTCTTTTTTTTCATTGTTTTGTGTTTGCTGCCTCAGTTCTTTGCGTCCTGTGAGTTCTCCCTCGATGCAGTTTCAAACAGCCAAAGGCTGGTTCGGCAGCAGGAGGCATGGCGCCTTTGTCAGCATAAGTGATTTCCTATCCTCAGGGGAAGCTGAATTTACAAACACTTTCAGGCATGAAAAAGCCTGTGAACTACTTTCTTACATTCGTTCTATTTTTCATAAGACTTTTGTAGTAATCACATTAAGTACAGGAAAAAGCAACGTTACAAGGTAACCTGACGCTCCATTAGATTAGTAAAGTATCTGCCTACCCGATGTAACATGATTTTGGTTTATGGTTGAAGCTAGTAATAGCATTGTTAACTTCACTGGAAGAGTGTTGTGGGGAAGACTTGGGTATCTTGTGCAGCCTTTCTACTGGGGGTATTACTGTCAGTGCAGATTTCTTTACGTAGATAACTTCCCTCAGGTACACCGAATAAAATGCATAATTTTTGCAATTGATACATGTTTTAGACATGAAAAGTCCATGAGAAATCACCCACATATATTTTGCTCGTTTGAGGTGCCTGTTTTTATTTGGCACTCAAATTGTATACAACAGTGGATCGCCCTATGTTGCATAAATGTTGTTGTCATGGACTTTACCCTCATAGGAGATCAGAGTTCCTGATCTGTAATGACCACTTTGCTTACATTATCAGAGATATTGTGATACAAGATATTAATTGCTTTAAGTGCGAAAATAATTTAGCATACATAAATTGATCGACGTGATTATTATTTGTGTAGTTTTATGTCACATGAAGGTCCCCCAAAAGTTTGCAATTCTGGACCTCAGTGTTCTGTAGACGTTCGATCCTAAGTAACACTTAAGAAGTTTGACCAATACCGCCCCAACTCAAAAACACCTTCCAGCTTGATGATCTTAAAACTCAAAAAATCAAAACTTATGTTCTCAGTTAGAGGTGGCTGTTTTTATTTACATTGTATATACCTAAACATTTAATACATGTTCATCCTGGTGCCCAATGTTATTGACCATCCAAAGAACTTGTATTAAAGTAAACAGTATAGCCTTATGATAGCGCCTCTTGCTTGAGTCTGAGACTCAGTTTGTAAATATCCATTCATAGATGTTCTGTGCCAGAGGGATGAATGGAGAACCCCATGTCTGTGACATACTGTGTAATGACAGCCTGTATATGTAAGGGAGCCAACTATGTACAGCATTTCTTTCATTTGTTTGCTCCGAGGAGCTGATGTTTGAACGCTGTTGGTGACCTACTAAACATGCTCTGCCGTATGAGCTGTATTTAAATGGATCAACATTTTTAATCCAAAAAGCCATCTGTCACTCTGATAAGCTGACTGTGCCCAAATCCTTTACATAGTTGTGCAGAGCACAATTATGGTGTGTTGTAGCAAAGGAAATATTTTTTCCCCTACACCTAAAATCTAACCTAATTTTAGAGTCTTTTTTTCATAGCAGAATTATACAGGATATATTCTCAATTTGTAAAACGCATATAAATCGGTAAATTGGTAACATTTGATCAGAAAGTGCCATAATACTGGTGGAGCATTTCAGGAATGCGCTAAACGAGGTCGACAAATCTCTTCACCCTAAGCAGGGAGTAAGAGCGGTTACCTTCAACATCAATCAACATTTAATTTACAGTGGGACCAATTTTGTCACTCAGTGAAACCCAAATCGGAAATAAAGCTAAAAGGCATTTATTATAAATTAATACTCAGGTTAATGTAAACAAGTCTGAACACTAGGCTATAATATAATTGTATTTTGTAAGTTTGCGCCACTTTTTTGTCAAAAAATGACGCAAATGTGTTGCAAAAAATATAAATATGGTCCATAGTATCACCATAGTGTGACCAAAACGTTGGAAAAATCTATGTCTGTTCAGCATGAGACAACCTAAACATTCAATTAATGCGATGTAAAACAATTAAAGCAAAATCGATAATAAACGCTTACCAATTCTTCTAAACATTTGAGAAATTTAGGAATCTAGCTAAGCAGTGGTGAAACCCAACAACTCACTAATTCAAACATGCTGGGCTACAACACATGACGACAAAAAGTAAAAAGGAAATAAATGATAAACGGAGGCTATAAAAACAACATCTGGGGCAAAATGAAGCTAACTAAAGTTGGCAGAAAGTAAGTAAAGGTGTCAGCATCTCAGAAGCTCGGTTAAGAGTCTTCTCATGGGTCAAGAAAAATCTAAATCTTTTAAGCAATCATTTGGGAATGAGCAGGGCAAGGGCAAAGAGGTCTGTACTTCTCAAAGTCCAAGAGGTCTGTCCTACTGAAACTAACTGGAAGCAATAAATTAAGGTTCAAGGTGAATGGTGATTTGTCCATTGCTAATGCATATGGATCCAAAGATTTAAATTGTCCAATCAAAGCACATCATACAACAGGCATCTGCAACATCCAGGGTTGTTCCCAAGACCGTCACAGGAAGGTATCCATCTTTGCTCTCCTGTACGACTTTGTAACAATTTATGAATAAATCCAATCTTCACATTCACGGATTATCTTTGTGCTATCACCAAGGTTACTTTCTCAGGCTCTCTATGAATAAGACAATAGCACATCTACTTCTAAACTAACGTTTCATGTGACTGAAATTTGAAAGAAATGACACATTAGCAAAACAAAAGACAACTTTCTCGTGTTCTTTGAGACTGAGGCCTAAAAAGCCTTAACACGTCTGAACTAAAGCAGAATAAAAATGGCACACTTTTCCATATTGAACAAACACATGTAAACATTTCAATAATTAATTTGTCATTAATAAATCTTGTCTAAATTCATATTACAGTAAATTGCAAAAGTGCAATAACCTGTTAATACATGTCAGTAAATACAATGGGGAACTACAATTTGTCAAAATTAGAATATAACATTAAAAGCATATGCATCAAGGAATTCATTATCATTTCAATGATAACTATTCTTTAACATCACAAAGAACCATATGAAATCAGTTTTCTATTAGGCTCCATGAGTTCTCAATCAAAAATGTAAAAATGCAAATAAGTAAAATGCAAATGATGACAGCAAAAATAGCAAATGTCTCTTTCAGTCTCGTTGTGAGCAAAGCAACTTGCAAGCAATTGTCTTTCAACAAAGTTCAGGTGTTAATTTCAAAATCTTCTTTGATTCCCTACAAAGTTCATCAAGTGTTTCTATTAAATGTCCTAATATCTCTAATAAATGCACAGTTCAGAGTTACTATTAATCACATCTGAGTTTTACACGGTCAACTGTCTTTGTCTCATTCCTTTTGTACCAACTGCTGCTGTTGACTCAATCAGACACCCCTCAGACCATAGATGTGCCGTTTCAGGTACTTGCTTGTCTCCAACAGCTCGATTAACCTGCTCCCTTTGTCTCACTGTAACTGGCCCTTCAGTGACAGGTGGTGTTTCATCAAGGGGACCTGGAATTTTAGGAGTATGTGCCTTGTGCGCCCACTTGGGGAGACTAGCACACTTTATCAGCCATTGTTGTTACCAGTATTATCTAGTAAGGTCCCTTCCGCCAAGGTTCCATGCAATACTTCCGTACATGTTTGTTTACCATGACCCAGTCACCTGGGCACAGGCTCCTGGAGCCGCTGAACTGTAGATTCTCCATCCTAATGAGACACAGAACAAATTACATCAGACAGTCCTTTGCAATAATCGAGTACCATGTCATCTGTAATGTTCACAAGCTCATTTGCAGGTCCTGCTATTAATCTCATGGCATGACCCATGATTATCTCGTGGGGCAACAATATTTTTTCCTGTCTGGTGTACTGTGCAAACTCATCAGCACAAGAGGCAATACATCAGTTCATTTCAGTGAGGTGGAAGCACAAACTTTTGCCAGTCTGGATTTCATGATTCCATTTACTTGTTCCACCAATCTGGAAGCTTCCGGCCTGTAACTGTAATGTTGTCTTTGATCAACTTGTAATATCATACATAGTAACTTCTGGGCTTCACTATTGAAGTGAGTTCCTCGTTCTGACTCTAGAGAAGTTGGGAAGCAGAATCTAGATATTAACTCCCTAGCCACAGTTTTGCTACTATCAGACTTTCATTTCTCCTGGTCGGGTAAGCTTCAACCCAACAAGAGAAAAAGCATGCAATAACCAGCTCCCTGGGTACCTTCATGGTCTTTCAAACAGAAGCCATCAACAAATATGACATGATCAGATTCAGGAAGGGGGATAACTTGAATATCGGGTCTTGGCTTGGTGCATAGTTCAGTGACATCCTGACAGTCATGCTCAATTTCATCAATACCATTTACATCTTTATTGTCAACAGGAAAAGGCAAATGTGTTGCTGGATTTAGGGTAAGGCATCTTTTCAAACTAATGGGTGCAGCCAAAATGGTCTGCTCATACCGGGTAAGTTTACTACTTGTCAAATGCTGCATCTTGGTACAGGTTAACAAAATGTCCATGGAATGGGGGACAAAAACATTCAAAGTGTTCGCCCCGCTCGATGCTAACACTGAGTGCAGCAACCACTTTAAGACAGCCGGGCAATGCAGAAGCCACAGGTTGAAGAGTGGCTGAAAAGTAAGAGATTGGTCCGTGTGCATTTCCATGCAGTTAAGTCAAAACTGAGAGTCCTATCTCATTTTCTGAAAAGTCCCAGTCTTCAGGGGACACAGAATCTCTCTGTGGGTACATCATTACAGGTCAGCATAGAGAACAATGTGACACTTGGGGTTTGATTCCCAATTATAAATGCTACGTCCTCATCATTGGCATGGATTAGCAACTTACATAGCAAGTCACATCCAAGCAAGCTCACAAGACTCTAGTCACACACCACAAATTGGTGCTCATCCTTAAATGAACCCATTTTTATAGGGACATGGACTGTTACAGGGTTGGTCAATTGCTGAGTTGTAACTCCTACATCTTGGATCTTCTTTCCAGAGAGTGGAAAGTTAGGAAACTCTGCTGTTCTTACAGTAGAGTAGATAGCACCAGTGTCAACCAAAAAGGACACACTACAGCCATTCATATTACCCTCAACCTATAGACCACACTAATCTACCGCTAAAGATGCTCCAAGCATGCATTCTTCTTCTCCTTTCGGACACCATAATTAGAAAATAGCTGAGGAATCCTCATCACTCAGATCAGTTAAGGGAAACTGAGTTGCCATTTAGTTAGAATTTACATTTGTGACTTGGTTCAAATTTTGTCAAGGAACATTTGACCGTTGTTGGGGCATTGGGGCTTGTGGGACACTTTTGAATTTTGTATCTCTTGTCTTTGGGACGCATTTGAATTTTGCACTCAAAGTATCTGCACTTTTTGTATCTGAACCTGATTACTATTTTCCTGCATTTGCATAACTCGACTAGTCTTCATCTGGTTATTATTCACATTAGCCCCTTGGGTGCCAAGGACTTAATGGTTACGTCCGTGGCTGCGGCGCTGAGGCGCCACGGACGTAACCATTACGTCCTAGTACTGACCCTCGGGGGAAGCGCTAGTGGTCCCCCCGAGGGCCGAGCCCCCTCTCCCCCCCCCATGGCAGGGCTGAAAGGGGAATCTCTTCCTCTTCCACACACCTCCACTGATGTCTGATGATGTCAGTGCTTGATCGTGCGCTGACATCATCAGAGGCCGCCCCACGGAAGAGAAATGCAAAAGCATTTCTCTTCTGATCATGTGATGGGTGCCTGAGAGGCTTCAAAGGAAAGGAAAGGAATTTCCTTCCCTTTGATGTCTCTCAGAGCATTTCAGCAGACGGATCGTGAAGCGATCTAGCTGCTGAAATGCTCACTAGACACCAGGGATAATTTTTGTGTAGCAAAATTGGCATATGGGGAGCAACCCCCTGGGCAAGGGTTGCTCCCCAGGGGGGCAATTATTTTTAAGGCTTTTTCTGACCCCCTGCGGGCAGATCAGCCTATTGTTATTAGGCCGATCTGCCCCCAGGAGGGCAGAAACCTCTAGGTGCGAGGGATCATTTTTCTTTTGTTTTGTTTTTGTTTTCGTTTGTTTTTCAGACGTGCGGAGCGACCCCTTAGGCAAGGGTCTCTCCCCTGGGGGGCAAATTATATTTAGGCCATTACTGCCCCCCTTGTGGGCAGATCAGCCTACTTTTATTAAGCCAATCTGCCCCCAAGGGGGGCAAAAACCACTAGACCCCAGGGATTTTTTTTTTAAGGTCAATGTCACGCAAGGGGAGCGATCCTTTAGGCAAGGGTCGCTCCCCTGGGGGGCAAATTATATTTAGGCCATTTCTGCCCCTCTTGGGGACAGATCGGCCTATTTTTATTAGGCCAACATAAACCAGTAGGCACCAGTTTTTTTTAATTTTTTTATATTGTTTTACAGATAGGGAGCGACCCCTTAGGCAAGTGTCGCTTCCCTGGGAGGCAATTTTATTTTAGGTCATTTCTGCCTCCCTTAGGGGCAGATCAGCCTATTTTTCTTAGGCCAATTTGCCCCCAAGGGGGCAGAACCCTCTAGATACCAGGGATTTATTTTTTGGCGACAATTTCACACAAGGGGAGGGACCCCTTACACAAATTTATTTTAGGCCATTTCTGTCCCCCTTGGAGGCAGATCAGCCTATTTTTCTTAGGCCAGTCTGCACCCAAGGGGGCAGAAACCACTGGGCCCCAGATATTATTTTCTTTTGCGCAAATTTCATGCAAGGGGATCGACCCCTTATGCAAGGGTCGCTTCCCTGGGGGGCAAATTTATTTTAGCCCATTTCTGGCCCCCTTCAGGGCAGATCAGCCTATTTCTATTAGGTCGATCTTCCCCCAGGGGGGCAGAAACCACTTAGGCACCAGGGATTAGTGTGTGTGTATGTTTGTGTGTGTTTTGTATCGGGGGCAGCCCCTTGGGCAAGGGTCACTCCCCATGGGGGCACATTACTGTTGGCCATATCTGCCCCCTTTGGAGGCAGATTGGCCTATTTTTGGGAGGCCCATCTGCCCCCAAAGGGGGCAGAAAGCCCACGAAAGACCAGGGAAGATATTTTTTCCAAATAAATGGAGCCAAAGTTGTTCTGCCCACCAGTGGAAAGATAGAGCAATTACCCCCAATCCAGAAAGTCTACTAGATGCCAGGGAATTAAAAAAAATATATATAGTGGCTTGGTGGCTACCAACCAGCATGGGCATGGTTATGCCCCCACCCCAACTGAAGGGGGTAACAGTCTTTCAGCTCTTCCCCCGCACACTAAAACATCTTATCCCACGGCAAGCAAGAGGACATCTGATTATTTTGGGTTTTGGTTTCACATTTGGGCCATGAGAGCTTGGCTAACTTTCAAAATTGTCCCACTTGGAATGGTGAGGGCTTCACTTTTTGAACTTTGGGACGCTGCCATGTAGAAAAATCCACAAGACCTAGACACATCTGAAAACGAAATATCTGGGTGAGCCTAGGGTGGTGTGCTTCACATGCACCCTGCACCATTTTATTACCCACAATGCCCTGCAAACCTCCAACTTTGCTGGAAATCACACATTCTTTCCACATTTTTGTGATGGAATCTGCAGAAATCCACAAAATTCCTACCACCCAGCATTGTCTCATCTATATCGATAACAATTCTGCCCCACTTGTCAGCCTAAAAATGTTTTTTTTTCAAACTGCCCTTTTAGACCCGCCCTTTTAGACCCGCTTTGGTTCCCTTCAATTTCAACATGTTTTGGCTCTTCCCTGTCACAGGCACTTGGCCCACCTACACAAGTGAGGTATAATTTTTACCGGGAGACTGAGGGGAATGTTGGATGGAATGAAATGTGGGAAAGATGGGATTTTTTAGCTAAATTTGAGGTTTGCTGAGGATTTTAGGTAAGAAAATACTGGGGGATCCGTGCAAGTCACACCTCCTGGAGTCCCTCGGGTGTCTAGATTTCAGAAGTGTCTGGGTTTGGTAGGTTTCCCTGTATGCCTGCTGAGCCCAGGACCAAAAACGCAGGTGCCCCTGCAAAAACAGGTAGTTTTGTTGATCTGTCCAGATAGTGTTTTGGGGCCTTTCCTTTGGGGGGAACTTGGGGGAATGCTGGGTTGAAGGAAATTTGTGGCTCCTCTTAGATTCCAGAACTTTCTGTCACCGAAAGTTGAGGAAAAAGTGTTTTTTTGGCTAAATTTTGAGGTTTGCAAAGGATTCTGGGTAACAGAACCTGGTCAGAGCCCCACAAGTCACCCCATCTTGGATTCCCCTAGGTGTCTAGTTTTCAAAAATGCACAGGTTTGGTAGGTTTCCTTAGGTGCCGGCTGAGCTAGAGGCCAAAATCCACAGCTAGGCACTTACCAAAGAACACGTCAGTTTTCTTTGTGAAAATGTGAAGTGTCCACATTGTGTTTTGGGGCATTTCCTGTCGCGGACACTAGGCCTACCCACACAAGTGAGATACCATTTTTATTGGGAGACTTGGGAGAATACTGGGTGGAAGGAAATGTGCGGCTCCTCTCAGATTCCAGAACTTTCTGTCACTGAAATGTGAGGAAAAAGTGTTTTTTGGCCTAATTTTGGGGTTTGCAAAGGATTCGGGGTAACAGAATCTGGTGAGAGCCCCACAAGTCACCCCATCCTGGATTTCCCTAGGTGTCTAGTTTTCAAACATGGACAGGTTTGGTAGGTTTTCCTAGGTGCCGGCTGAGCTAGAGATCAAAATCCACAGCTAGGCACGTTCCAAAAAACACATCAGTTTTCAATGTAAAAATGTTATGTGTCCATGTTGTGTTTCCTGTCGCGGGCGTTAGGCCTACCCATGCAAGTGAGATATAATTTTTATCGAGATACTTGGGGCAACAAGGAATAGCAGAACAAGTGTTATTGCCCCTTGTCTTTCTCTAAAATGTTCCCTTCCAAATGTAAGACAGTATGTAAAAAAGACGTCTATTTGAGAAATGCCCTATAATTCACATGCTAGTATGGGGACCAAAGAATTCAGAGATGTGCAGATAACCACTGCTTCTCAACACCTTATCTTGTGCCCATTTCGGAAAGGTTTTCTTGATACCTATTTTTCACTCTTTATATTTCACCAAATGAATTGCTGTATACCCGGTATTGAATGAAAACCCATTGTAAGGTGCAGCTTATTTATTGGCTCTGGGTACCTAGGGTTCTTGATGAACCTACAAGCCCTATATATCCCCACAACCAGAAGAGTCCAGCAGATGTAACAGTATATTGCTTTCAAATATCTGACATAGCAGGAATAAGTTGCAGAGTAAAACGTGGAGAGAAATGGCTGTTTTTTTTCACCTCAATTTCAAAATTTTAATTTAGCTGTTATTTTCTGTGGGAAAACCTTGTAGGATCTACACAAATGACCCCTTTCTGAATTCAGAATTTTGTCTACTTTTCAGAAATGTTTAGCATTCCGGGATCCAGCATTGGTTTCACACCCATTTATATCACTAACTAGAAAGAGGCTAAAAGCACAAAAAATAGTAAAAATGCGGAACGGCCCAGTAAAATGCTAAAATTGTGTTAAAAAATGTGGTTTTCTGATTCAAGCCTTCCTGTTCCTGAAATCTGGAAAGATGGTGATTTTAGCACCACAAACCTTTTGTTGATGCCATTTTCATGGAAGAAAACACAAGCCTTCTTCTGCAGCCCTTTTTTCACATTTTTTTGGATACAGCGAAAACTAAATTTTCGCTGTATTTTGGCTAATTTCTTGGTCTCCTCCAGGGTAACCCACAAACTCTGGGTACCTCTAGAATCCCTAGGATGTTGGAAAAAAAGGATGCAAATTTGGCGTAGATAGCTTATGTTGACAAAATGTTATGACGGCCTACGCGTGAACTGCCCCAAATAGCCAAAAAAAATGCCTGCCACCTGAGGGGGAAAAGGCCTGGCAGCGAAGGGGTTAAGGGGACACTCTCTCTTCCAATGGCCCAATTTGCAGCACATGTGACATGGATTAGTTCTCTTCAATGTCATGATATCCACACCTACATTGGGACCAAAATTAACACTTTGCCTTCTACCTTACTGCTGAAAACCATTACTTCCTTGCATCATCCGGGCTCCCTGGTGATACACTTCCTGGATTTCGCATGCATTCCTTGAAAACTGTGGATTCTGATTTCTCTGTGCAGACTTCAATTGCATCACCATCAACTTCTCCTTTGAGCTTTTTCTACTTTAAATCCAACTCATCACTGCAATATTTTGCATTTCGCAGGATCTCATCAATCGATTTGTTCTGCCAACAAATCAAATGCTGCTGAATCATGATATTCACAATTGGCTTCAATCTCTGTACAAATCTAAACACAAAATGACCCATATCTTTTGCCTCTATGGTCTCAGTATCACTGAAATGTTTGAAAGTCTGCAACAATCTCTCATAATCGGAAAGTATTGATTCCTTAGACTCCTGAGTCATTCTGTCAATCCTCAGCCAGTCAGAATCTTTGGGGGACACCTTTTCGTTCAGAAATGCAATCAGCTTCTGCTACTTTTTCATCACCTCTTCAGACAGCACATTTGACACTGGCCCCCTGAGGTTCCCTGTCAGGCCACTCAACAGCAATCTTGCATTCAGCCCACAAGGAGTTCGGAACCACGACGTCAAACAATGTGTTGAAATCTTCCTACAAACTTTTGTAAAGTTTAACAAATCTTTCAATCTCCCCATACCATTCTGCTGGTTTCTCTCACAATTTGGGGAAATCATTTGTGAATGACAGAATGTCACTTCTATTCCAAGCTACATTAATATATACTCCACCACAAACTTCTCTCCTAGGCAGCATCTTTACATCTCCCTCACTCTGACCTGCTCCAGCCGGAGGCAGATCTGTTTACGCTTTCTTCTGATCCTTCTTCTTTACCCATCATCCTTCCCACTTATATAATGCACCCCATTTGTATATGTAACAAATTAATTCTCTAATCTGTAATCTCATTCCCAAAGGCCTCATGTTCATAGTATCCTTATCACTGAATTCCGGACTATAGCTGTTCTATAAGGGTTTTGATTTCTCCTGATCTACTGCATATTTCTGGACCAATTCAGTTAATAGTTCATGAGCTTGTCCTGCACATTTTTGTAATGTCTTTGCAAACAAACCACAGTTTTGTTCTCTCTGTAAGTGTCTAGCTGATCCATGTCTAAATTTCCCAATATTTAATGCTAATTTCAACCTGGGCACATCTGGCGGTCTCTTTCTCTCTGGCAAGAGTTTGTAATGATTTTCCACTGTAACTAGTGTTTCCTGCTGTTTTTGTAGTCCTCAGACCATTTAACTAATTGTTTAATTCCTGGGCATTAAAACCTCTCAAACTTATTGGAGGATTTGCCAATGCTTCTCCTTTTGAAGAACTCAAATTTGCCTGATCTGGGGTAGTCACAATGAACATTTCTTCAGAACAGTTAAAAGGCAATCTCCTATTTGGGGCACTATAACCAATATTCAGGGTAAGTTTTGATCTGGGTACAAAATATGGTGAGGATCTCTGAGGAAACCTCACATCGGGGTAATTCCTTGCTGACTAGGTGTCAAAGTCGGATCTGAAATGCGTATAGGGGTCAATGGTCCTTGAAGTGAAATAATTCTTTCTAATTCTGAACCACTTGGACAAACCAATCCCTGGGCATTTGCAAGTAAAGGAACAGTGGGGCAACTGGGGTCTTTAGAACATTTGGAACATTTGAAACCTTCAGAACATTTGGAACATTTAAGGCATGTGTTTTATTTCCTGTCATACCTGGGCCATATAAAGGAACAACTAGACCTATTGTTACTGGAACTATTAATGTGCCTGGGTTGGTGTAACTCAGTATAACTCGAAGGAACAGTTATACCTAAGCCTGGTCCTGTCAAATTAGTATTTAAACCCTGTCTTGTCTGATTTGGATTAAAACTCTGTCTCATCTGGTTCAAATTTAGACTTTATACTACCTGATTAGAGCTCTATTTAACAGCATATTAAAGGTCACATTTCTCAATGTCAGAATTGCATGGAGGCGGATGATTTAACAGTAACTGATTTATAAAATCATAATTCGAAGCACTCTCACAGGTTTCTCTGACTCTGTTGTCTGTTCTGCCTTTTCTATCTTTTTCTTTACCATTGATTTAGTACTTTCTCCTTCGTCACTCAAGAAGGTATGATACCAAGTAGTTCCCTCTATTATGTCAAGCTTTCTGTTGATTATCCCATCTCACCTCTGCAACAGTCATGTTGCCTGAACAACTAATATATATATATATATTCTAAACAACTAACAAACCATAAAAACCAAAAAGAAAACCTTACCTTAAAATTAGTTGTTCAGGCAATTGTTATTCAGGCACAATTGTTGTTTAGACAGTAGTTGTTCAGTACTTAGTTGTAGAGTCTTTTCAGTTGTTTAGCAGTAGTGGGTCAGGCAAGTAGTGGTTTAGACCTAGTTGTTCAGGATGTTTCCCGCCCAGGGGACCCTTGTCCCCTGTGCTGGCCATTGGGGTGGTGGGCATGACTCCTGCCTTTTCTAAGTCAGGAGTCATGTGGCATGGTAGGTTTAGCACCATAAAATGACGCTAATCTGGTTAGAGTAATTTTTTTTACTCTAACCTGCCTAAAGTCATTTTTTGGTGCTAAACCCCCTTCTTCTATACCACCAGCCCCACAGACTAAAGTCATTTTTTTTTTACTCTAGCCTACCCTTTGCACCGGCTTACACCATTCCAGAAATATGGTGCACAGAAATGGTGCAATCCGGTGCTAAACTTTTTGGTGCAAAACTGCTTTAGTGCAGTTTTGCACCAAAAAGTATAAATAAGGGCCTAAGTGCTTCAAATTGAGCTGGTCTCAGAGGCGGACTGATCATGAATAAAATACGCCTCAGGTTCTCAATAATTCTCAAACTAAATGTTCCATAGATGGAAAGGCTAATGTACCTTCTTTCTCAGTAACCTATGCCATTGCTCAAGCCACAAACATGCCTGAAGACCTATGTTGGACAATACATATTGACCTGGAGTACTGTTGAGTGGAGTCTTTATTCCATCTCTAGCCAGGATGAATATATCACCTTTTATCAAACTTTTCAATGCTTTAAAGAACTTCATTTTCAATCAAATTACAAAAAACACAATTAACGTCTCATTTGCAATCAGGAAATGATTCTGTTCCCACAATCCTCTTTTTCGATGTTCGCAATCAATAGCAGTGCAACACTCTATGACGTAGTCCACCAATACCAATGAGGCTTCACACTAACTGACCTTAACAGCGCGACACACTGTGAAGTCAATCTCACTCCTTGCAGAAGCTCGCCCTCCTTTACAATTTCCCTCATAATCACTCTTTCACGCAAACCAAATGCAAAATAATGGAGTGAAAACTAACAACAACTGTCTGCTTCTCAAAAGGATCGGGTAATCAAACACTTCAAAAGCAGCACGGAGCTACACCTTCTGACTATGTTTTCACATTTATATTGCACACGAGACTCGACTAACAGATCTCACCTGGATTGAAACAGTTTGTCTCGGTGTGCTCAAGATTCACTAATACCAACCTGTCACACAAAGAATATTGCTGTTACTGTTGATGACATCCCATGACCAGCACCTCACACCACAGACAATAAATTAACCAAGTGTCTTCTACACTTGTGCATTATCCCGGGATCTTAGGCCATAACGGACCCATTAACCAACACAACTTCTTAGCAAAAAGAGCCACATTCACACAACTTTGAAAACTCAGCAACACACTTCACAAAAATTACACTTCACAGCAATCTTTAGCCAAAGCAACTTAAAGCGCAAACTCTGTTAATACTCATACATCCACTGCAAAGGAATGACACTGGGACTCCTTTAATCCTCCAAACAAACCATGAAATCATAAGTTGGGATTGGTCTGGACAACTTCATAATAGAACTCCTTAAGTCCCAATACAATCTCCTTTTTATTGCCTCTCAATTTAGAGCTCCCCACCTCGTGGGAGAAACCGTCCGCTGTTACCAGATTTGTTGGAGCATTTCAGGTATACTCTAAACAAGGTTGGCAAATATTGTCACCCTACGCAGGGGTAAGAGCAGTTAACATCATAATCAATGAACATTTAATTTACAGCATGACCAATTTAGTCACACAATGAAAACCCAAATCGGAAATAAATTTAAAAGGGATTTATCACAAATGAATACTCAGGTTAATGTGAACAGTTCTCAACACCAGACTATAAAGATACAGTATCTTCATAGGGTGACCAAAACGCTAGTAAAATCTAAGCCTGATCAGCATCAGACAAACTAAACACTCATTTAATGTGATGCAAAACAATAGAAACAAAATCTGATGCTCTGAAAATAAACACTTACCAGTTCTTCTAAACAGTTGAGAAATTTAGGAACCTTCCATGTTTGCTGGCTAAGTGATGACGAAACCTTCAAAGACAAAAAGTCACTGATTCAAATGTGCTGAGCTATAAAACATGAGGACAAGAAGTACAAAGGAAAAATAGGACAAAATGAAGTGGGAAAATGACATATGAGACAAAATGAAGCTAACTTAAGGTGGTAAAAAGCACGTAAAAATGGAAGGTGTCAACATCTCAGAAGCTTTGTCAAGAGTCTTCTCATGGGTCAAGAAAAATCTAGTCTTCTCAGCAAGCATTTGGGAAAGAGTGTCTAAACTAAAACAGAATAAAAATGGCACACTTTATCCATGTTGAACAAGCACGTGTAAATGTTTCAATAATAAATTTGTCTTTAATAAATGTTGTCTAATTTCATGTTACAGTAAATTACTAAAGTGAAATAACCTGTTAATGCATGTCAGTTAAATATGATGGGAACTACACTTTTTCAACATTAGCGTATAGCATTCAAAACACATCAATCAAGAAATGTATTATTGTTTTAAAGATAACTATTCTTTAACACCACAAGGCAACATATGAAATTGGGTTAGGTGATTATATCTTAGATGGCGTGACTATACCACAAGCATTAAAATACTAGCCTACAGTGTATGCACCTGAATATAGACTTTTAGTGCACCACTTTACAATTAGCTTGTTACAGTAAATTACTGAAGTGAAATAACCTGTTATTGCATGTCAGTAAATATGATAGGAACTATACTTTTTAAACATTAGCCTATAGCATTCAAAACATATCAATCAAGGAATTCATTATCGTTTTAATGATAACTATTCTTTAACACCACAAGGCAACATATGAAATTAGGTTAGGTGATTATATCTTAGATGGCGTGACTATACCACAAGCATTAAAATACTAGCCTACAGTGTATGCACCTGAATATAGACTTTTAGTGCACCACTTTACAAGTAGCTTGTTATCAGTTTACACAATATAATATCAATATGGGCACATTCAGATCAACATTGTAACATCAAAGGTAGGAGCCAAAAATCTGCTGCACGAAAACCAGATCTGCAGTGGAGGTACTCTGGGCTCAAATGATCAGTAGTAAAATCAGATACATATTACTGACAACCTTCTATCAGTTAATGAATATTAAGTATATTGTACCAGAAATACGCTGGGTGCATTGAAAAGGCATCATATTTTTGTGTGAAACTGTACCTCTTTTAAAACTAATGCAACTGGCTGTCAATAGACAGGAAAAATGAGTGGAGGAGTTCCAAACAGCTTATAAGTGTAGCACTAGTTACAGTAAATCTATGAAGAACCTTTTCTATATACAGCAGGGTTCCTCTCAGCATCACAGAAACCAGTTGTTACGGTTGTGGTTCAGCTTCCATTTGAAAGTTAGTTTGCTGAACTGGTCGGGTAGGATGAAAAGTTAATCAATACAAAAGACCACCCCACAGTTAAAGTGTAAAGCTGCCATGATGGATTTCTGGTAAAGGAATTCTAGGATATCCTTGTTGGGAAACAACATATACAAAGGGAAGGAAATGCACCAGACTGCTGAAAACTGAGAGTGGGAAGTCTCATCAATTGCTAATATTTTTACTCTTTAAAATAAACTACTTGGCCCTTACCAATGAGAAAGTGGAACTGAAGAGGGGAATATGTCCCTGTCTGCTGCTCTAATAAAGAATTCCTGCTTCCTCAAGTAGTGGACAAAATGTTTCTAGCTCTGTCTTGGACTCCTGGTCCTGCTTTTTCCTTTAGAGCTGGTTGAGCCAGCCTCCTACATATCCAGAGGGCTAAAGACATTCAGGTCGTACCTAAAAAGTCTGTTCGCGCCTGTGGCTCTTTCATCCTAGGTTTCAAGATGCAGAATATTCTGCCTGATAACAGAGGAAGCTGTTCCCGACCTTGAAAAATCCCAGTGGCCCAGATGGAAAAGGGTATGTATGGTGGACTTGATAGCAGAGGCTTTGGGGTACTTCATCAATTGGGAAACGTGGGCCGCAATATCAAGCACTATTCCTGAAAGTTTTAAGAGTCTTCTAAAACTGCATTGAAAATACTTCCACCTCTTATATATTTTTTTCATTTATCGTATGACAATATTGAGATGATTTTTTCCAGCGCTTTCCTAAAGGACTGTTTTCGTTTTAATTATTTATTTAAAAAAGAGTATTTTATACTATTTTAACACTGGGTAAAGGATTCAAGGTACACACAACTCTTTACACTAATCTGATACAAAAACATAAAAAATCAGTAAGAAAACCTAAGTGAGTTACAGCCAAGCTCAAGGAGGCAATAATAAGGAAATGGTAGCACAAACGCGGTACTAAAGGAAAGTTAAAAGATACGTAGACTGCTTTAATTTCTCATATGGTTTGATTGCTACACTGGAGAGCTGACAAGTCATTGTCTTCCGGTCCCTTGAAAGAAACAACCCTGCCCAGAACATTGTATTCTGATGGGAGTAGGCTTCAGCAAAACATAAATGGATATATCCATCTTTGGATAAGGAGGAGGGTCATAAAGATAGAAATGTGATCAAGCATTTTGGGTCTGTCAAGAGAGTGCGTAGAGAACCATCTGAAAGTAGGATGCAGGCTTTGGGTACCAGGAATAGAGAGATTACTGCCAGTATTGAAGAGGCATCTTCTGAGAGATGGCAATAGTAACACAGTAAAAGTGCTCACAGTCCTGATTCTGTAATCCAGGATGTAGTTAATGGGAGCAGAGAAGATACAGTTGCCAAGAGTTGGAATATTCAGGGGGATTTATAACTGAAATCATTTCAGAAAGAAAAGTGGGGAACCATTGGCTTTGGCCCGATAGCACTGCACAATCAAACATAGGGGCTTATTTACAAGCCCCTTATGCTGCTGGTGCGTCACATTTTCCCTTATAGGAAGTGATGTACCGGCAGCGCAAGGGGCTTGTAAATAAGTCCCATAGTACTCAGAGAGATTGCAGACCGTGGTTTACAGTATACACAGCAGCTGAGTATCTTGTTTCAGTGAAAGAACTATGCACAGAATAATATCACAATAATAACATAACAAAGCAATGTAATCAAAACAAGGCGGTCTCTTCTAAAATGATATTTATTTATGTAATTATTTCATAACATGCTGGCTTTTACAAGTAGCCACATCATTACACAGTTGAATATGATCAAGACAGTTCTTGAGTTAACCAAACCACTTCCTGGATAATGGGGCTCCAAAGTAATGGAGTAATTGATATAAGACAAACAAGAAGTACGCAATTGAATATAGAACCATGTTTTTAGAATTTAGTAGCTTTAGTTACTTAAGTTCCGATTATGGTGATGTTGGTTTTTAAATAAGTTTTACATTAGAACCCTTTTTCATGGAAAATGTTGCCCCACATTCCTTTATATTTTATGGTCTGTGTACGCTCAACTTAGAATAATGTACTTTTTTATTTTACAGTAAATATGTCCATCTTAAGCCTTTCTTACACTGAAAATGTCATACAACAGTGGTTGGATTACATTTGTATGTACCTTATTTATTGATTGGTTAACTAAAATGAATTTTAGATGGTGGATTGTGTGTTGCCAGGTTATGTATTTGTAGCACTGCGGCATCATATTGTAGTTTGTGTCTGTTCCTACAGCATGAGAAATGGAATTCTAATTAGTCTTAATAGTTGCTATTGGCTTCCAGCGCGCAAATCGATTGCCCATTAAATATGTAGCGAAGCATGTGGAGAGCAGTGCTAACCTGTGCGGTTTCAGCCCTTGGCCTATTCTCTGCCTGAGTACAAGCAGCGGGGTACTAGTAGAGCTCACTGTTGGAGACTGCTCTTCTTTGTTGACAAAGACATGTCTGGGGAGACTCACATTTGTTTAATAAACGACTCAACTTTTAACGTGGGCATCCCTCAAATGCCAACGCGAGTAGCACGGTAATGATGGAGCCGTAAAAACACACCCGAAATTATTGTTTCTATGCAGTATCCCCTCACCATGCCTATGCATGTATGTTTTTTTGGGGCCAGAATGCCGAATGACAAGCAGGATGCCAAATTATCATACTTGTTTATGCGTATTTTTCACCATTAATGGGTCTTTTACAAGGCTCACGCGCCACTTGTTTTGGCACGTGGAACTGTATCCAGGTTTTACTTCAGCCACTAATCCTGACTGTAGCCACCCTATACCACTTATAGTCACGTTTTGGCTTAAAAATGGACTTTCAGCCGTAAGGGAATTACTGTTCCAATCGTAATCAGCCCCCATTATTTCACAGACCATTAAAATAAATAAAGCCGCAACACCATATGACCAACAATATGAGGTTAGTGGTCTATAACTGAAGACTGTCTCTACGAAAAAAACCTTTGTGTTTAAAGGCACAGATTCGATTTTCAGAACGGAGTCATTATCTGTTCTGTCACACGACACCCTGGAGACTTTTCAGGCCTGATTTAGGATGTGTGTAATAAATCTTACAATGACATCTTAAAGAGATTCCAGTGGCTCCATTGTTTCCAATGTGCTATCCATATGGTGATGAAAATTACATCGCCGGATTCTCTATCGGAGTTAGCATTTGCTCCTGAAACTGAATGCTTTTTATTTGCCATCCAACACCAAGTCAAGTCTCTAATGGTTTCACGAATCCGTTTACTACGAAAATAACTGTGAAAAACACCCTATGCAAGAACCACATTCAAATGCTTCAGAACAAACTTACATATTGCTCTCTTCTCTTAGGTTAATTTCGTGCCATCGGATCTGTCTTCTTACATTGATGTATCTAAATGTAAAAAGTACTTATTTCACCCTAAATGGTTATTTTCATGTGTTACTGTTCACGATAGTTCTTTTGTTTATATTTATTACTGTTTATTCATTTCGGCGTCCCCGAATCCTTCTTCCCCATACTACGTCTCCCTACTGGTTTAACTTTGAGGGGAAGGTATACTTAAAAAAACATCGAGACAAACATGGCATCTCATGATGCAGTCTGCTGCAGCTGAGCACCAACGGAGGATTCTGGGTAACAACACAATATCTCTCTCTTTCTTCTCCTGGTATTCCCTCGCCTCCTCTACCATCTGTTAAGTATTTTCTCAGTGTCCAGCGGCACGGCCTGCCGATTCTATAGAAGGACCTTGTAATAATGTCCATCTCCCTCGTACATAAAAAGCCAGGATTCTTCTGAAAACTTTCTAAAATGTAAAAATGTTTTTGCAAACTCTTCGGATATTGCTATTTTATGGTAAACATTTTTGCTCTAATATTGTTTCACGCCCAATTAATACTCCTCCTTTAAAGTATTGGGGCAAATACATTTCTCTTTCTCCCTTCTGTGCAGTGGAAACCTGTACTGGGCAGGATTTAGCAGACCTGGGAGACCGCCTTCGAGATTGGTTCCAACTTCTCCACGAGAACGCCAAGCAGAACAGCTCTGGAACCCCAATTAAAGGTAACTTGGTCTGCTCCTGTAGAAATCACCTTAATATTGTTCACACAATGAACACATATCACCAGTACATCTACAGAAACCATTCACTCTCATGCCTGTGCATTACTATAAAACCGCGGAGGCTGAAGATTTACTTGCCAAATTGTATGTCTTGCTGCCAGTGGTTGGTCTGTATCTGGGATATATCCTGTAATCTTACCTTTCTGCGTGGAATTCTGGTTCAGGCTCTTACCTCACATGAAACTGAGATCTTTGAAAACAAAGTCAGAAATAATATCAGTTCAGCACCAGTAATTTAATCTTCTTGCACGTCCACTTAAAAATATATATTTCTCGAAGACCTTGCAATCTGACGACATCTTTGTGAAAAGCTCCTACACCCGGATGCCGACACAGAATCAACAGGCAATCACAGCTTAGAGGACCAGGTGGGAGGCAACCCTGATTCTGTGGGGGGTGGGGGGAGAGGTGAGCAGAGCACTTACCACCTGCACAATGAGTCATATCTGAATAAGGGATATTGTGTTACACGTTGGAGGGTTTCTGATGACACAAATGTGCAGGTCAGGGTGGGAGACCCTTCTCCTTAAGTTGCGCTCACAATGCTATATACATCCCTGTCAAACAAGTGCTGTGTTATGTTTAAAAAAAATAAAAGTTTAAAAAATATATATATTTCTCTTGTCAAAAACCTGGTTTAAAGTCTTTGTACGCATGTACACCACACAAATAATATCACAAATGGTTGAAAGCATTAGATAGAATACATACTTTCTCATTGTAGCTGGGCAAGCAAAAATTTCATTTTTTGGTAAATAGCACAGTAATTTTTGTAAACACCTTTTCATCACTGTATTATGAAAGTAGATTTGCAGAGGTTTTAACATGTGACAGAATCAGATGGATTGCAGTGCAGGTACAACAGCACAGAAACACAACAATAACACTACAAAAACATGACACAATCCTACACATACACAAAACCACAACAGTAATACAACACAACCATACAAAAATAAGCAAACAAACACAGCATGGCAAAACAAAAGAATATTGGAAGAAGTTGACAACACAACAAAAATACGCTACAACATCAAAATTCAACACAATGAAACAATACAATGACAGCACAAAAATGCAGCACAAATATAACACTATACAGCAACACAACTATAAACAAAATCAACAATCTACCAGCAACAATGATACAAGCACCCATAGTAGAACAACAACAGATCAGCTTAGCTGTAGAACAAAACAACACAGCATAACACATCAAAGCATAACAACAACAGAGTACAATGTCAAAGGAACGGATTTGTTTTAGGTTGGGTTTTGTGATGTGTCAATGTTTTGGTTTTTTGTATTATTATTTACTATATTGGTTGTGTTTTTATATTGTGTATTTATGATGTAATGCGCTGCTGTGTTAATGCCTTGAATAGTGAGACATAACAGAACAGTGTAAAATATTGATATGTCTGCAATTATGCAGTTACAAGACAGTCATTATAAAATGATATTTTATGAAGCTCTTTCTGATTTAAAATATAAAACAAAGAAGTCTTTCCTTTTTGCTTTTTATTGAGCTTTTTTTAATTTTACATGAGTCAAGAACTAGACAACCTGAAAAAATATTAACAATTGAAGAAAATGCTACTAGAAATTGTAGACAAATTATTAAATTAATGGATTATTTACCTATTTCATTTTATTGTCCCAGATGTATTTCAATTCCATCCATAATATTTGCTTTGAATTTGAAGACAAATTTTAAAATTGACAACGATCTAGCACAGAGCACACCATCCAGTTACAGCTATATATGAATTCCGCTCTCATTCACTAAGTACTTTGATATTGGCTTTAAAAACTGCTTGTGTTGAAATTTGCCCTAACTAAGACTGAAACACCCGTGATTGTTTTCAGGTAAATTCTTTCATCAAGGTAATAGAGATCTAGAACCTCTTAACACAATTATTTATATCAGGATGGTAGGCATCTCTACACTGGCATGCGATCAGTAAGCTTGCTTAAATTTGGCCAAATAACTGAAGTTACTGGTGATTCCCAGTTACATCTATTCAGAAGCCTACAAATGTACAAATGCTACTAACAACAGCTTTTCAATATGGGTTCAGTGTAAATACACAATGGACATATGAATCCAGGTGGCTATACACCACTGACTCTGGAAACAAGCTTTTGCAGGTCCCTACCATGGATACCATCTAGAGATATTTTCTGGACTGACAAGTGACATAAAAATCATATTGTAACTTATTTTGATGGAGTCTGAGTTTAGAAAATGTGGAAATTCCAAAGATCTTTGTATATGAATCATCAAACAGATCGTGAGTGATTGCGGTACACAGCCACGCCAACCATTTGACTGTCCACCAAATATTCCGATCTTCTAACTCTTTATAATACACAGACATTTTAAATTGCAGAGAATTATAATATAGCAAACATAAGGAAAGGCATCTACATCAAGTTAGGGTCAAAATATTTTTTGTAAGAGAATCAATATTCTGATGATATTATAAAAAATCATGTTGTTGAATCTCAAATTTACTCATAAGTTCCTGAAAAGATTTCAAGATTCCATGATATTAGCTCATGGATAAATTGTAAGTCTGATGTTAGCCAGGAAAACCTACTGGGCATCAAACCATTGTGGTAGCTGTGGATTCATTCAAATAGGGAAAATTCCAAAAAGGGCTCAAAATTTATGACACTGGGTAATGTCATGCCAGGCATGGAGCAGATCAGCTGGCCCCTTGATCTTCACATGCTTGGAATTACACCTAGAATTTGTGTATCTAAAAAAAAAAACTGGAGAAAAGGAGATCTACATGGATAATTATAAAAGTAAGTATGGGTAGAGAAATCTTGAATCCGTTTGACTAATCATTAGTTTAAGGATGCCCTATAGTACCACTGCAGGTGTGGGAGGGCCCATTCTTCATTTGCCAGTGGTAGCTTGGGATAGTGTCTGTCTTGGTTTTTAGGCATTCAAACAACTTCTACCTATTGAGTTTAATTTTTGTAAAAACAACCAAGGACAAGTACCTTGGGTTCAATTGTGAAAGGGCTTGTGATAATTCAATTGTTGAAATCGGGACATGGCTGGCATAGGTCACTTTGCTATCCTATTAGATAATAAAACTGGTGGCACATGTGTGGCTTTCTGCAGAGTTATTAGAAAAGGCTCCATATAAAGAGTATAAAGTAATGAGGATAAAGAACAAATGTGTCAAGTCCCCAGGAGGTGTTAAAAGGGGCCACTGTGTTTGCTGTTGTCCAGGATGATGGATAGAGCACCTGAATTCAGCCTATGAACTGTGATGAAAAGCTCAGGTGTTGCATAACAGCCCAGACAAAAGGGCACTCTACTGATCAAATGCCTTTTCATCATGTAAGATGACCAGCACATCTGAATCTGGGAGATCTGAGCCCAATCTATTAAGGCTACTACAAAGTTGGTATGACCCGTCATGCATGTCAGTGGGATAAATTCATGTTGCCTTGTAAGATCAGATGTGCCTGGCTGTTCTCAGTTGATTAACTAACAGTCCAGCATAATTCTACTGTCTGCAGAGAGTACAGTAATGGGTCAATTGGAGCCTAGTACCGAATGGGCTTATAAACGTTCAAAAAGACCACAATTTGTGTCTGATGCCTCGGTGGAGTAATAGAGGCATCCAGAAAGATGCCTTGTATAATGTGTAAAAAGCTGAAAATAGGACTTCCCTAAGTAGAGGATGAAACACACTTGGCAGAAGACCCTTGACCCCAGGGTAGGTCGCTCCCCCACCTCCGACCCTTGACCCCAGGGTAGGTCGCTCCCCCACCTCCGCAGCGCCACCAGTGCCTGACTGCCTCCTCTCACCAACTCTCAGCTCCGCTCCAGCTGCCGTCTTGCCCGCTGGTGTCCTCCTTCTCCCGAGTGCTTGGCCCCGTGTGACTGGCTGAGTGATTGATTTCCCCCCGTTTTCTTCCGTGTATCCCGAGTGCTTGGCCCCGTGTAACTGGCTTGAGTGATTGATTTCTCCCCGTTTTCTTCCGTGTAACCCGAGTGCCTGACCCCCCGTGAGTGCCCGGTCCCCCTGCCACGTTTCTCTCACCCCCGTTGTTTTCTCTCCGGCCCCCTCACCGTTCTCTGGCCCTCGCCTCGCTTTTTGCCTCTTTTTCCACAGCTTTTGTCCACTTTTGGCCCCCTCGCCGTTCTCCGGGCTCGCCGATTTTTCCCGCCGTTTTTCACTTTTCCCCGCCTACTCTCCCGCCGCCCACCTCCCAGCTGACCCCTCCTCCCCCAGCTACCCCATATATGGCGGCCGCTGTGAGGCGGAGGTAGCGACCCTTGACCCCAGGGTAGGTCGCTCCCCCACCTCCGCAGCGCCACCACTGCCTGACTGCCTCCTCTCACAAACTCTCAGCTCCGCTCCAGCTGCCGTCTTGCCCGCTGGTGTCCTCCTTCTCCCGAGTGCTTGGCCCCGTGTGACTGGCTGAGTGATTGATTTCCCCCCGTTTTCTTCCGTGTATCCCGAGTGCTTGGCCCCGTGTGACTGGCTTGAGTGATTGATTTCTCCCCGTTTTCTTCCGTGTAACCCGAGTGCCTGACCCCCCGTGAGTGCCCGGTCCCCCTGCCACGTTTCTCTCACCCCCGTTGTTTTCTCTCCGGCCCCCTCGCCGTTCTCTGGCCCTCGCCTCGCTTTTTGCCTCTTTTTCCACAGCTTTTGTCCACTTTTGTCCCCCTCGCCGTTCTCCGGCCTCGCCGATTTTTCCCGCTGTTTTTCGCTTTTCCCCGCCTACCCTCCCGCCGCCCACCTCCTAGCTGACCCCTCCTCCCCCAGCTACCCCATATATGGCGGCCGCTGCGAGGCGGAGGTAGCGACCCTTGACCCCAGGGTAGGTCGCTCCCCCACATCCGCAGCACCACCAGTGCCTGACTGCCTCCTCTCACCAACTCTCAGCTCCGCTCTAGCTGCCGTCTTGCCCGCTGGTGTCCTCCTTCTCTCGAGTGCTTGGCCCCGTGTGACTGGCTGAGTGATTGATTTCCCCCCGTTTTCTTCCGTGTATCCCGAGTGCTTGGCCCCGTGTGACTGGCTTGAGTGATTGATTTCTCCCTGTTTTCTTCCGTGTAACCCGAGTGCGTGACCCCCCGTGAGTGCCCGGTCCCCCTGCCACGTTTCTCTCACCCCCGTTGTTTTCTCTCCGGCCCCCTCGCCGTTCTCTGGCCCTCGCCTCGCTTTTTGCCTCTTTTTCCACAGCTTTTGTCCACTTTTGGCCCCCTCGCCGTTCTCCGGCCTCGCCGATTTTTCCCGCCGTTTTTCGCTTTTCCCCGCCTACCCTCCCGCCGCCCACCTCCCAGCTGACCCCTCCTCCCCCAGCTACCCCATATATGGCGGCCGCTGCGAGGCCGCGCGCAGTGGGCGCGCTGCTGGCGCGCCAAAGGCGCGCCTAAGGCAAGCCCGTCTGCGCCCGTCTGCGCCCGTCTGCGCCCGTCTGCGCCCGTCTGCGCCTGGACCGCGCCCAGCGCCCGAACCCCTGGCCCCCGCAACCCCCGCCTGACCTACGACTCCGCCACCCTCGCCAACCTCAACCCCGGCCGCACGCCGGGCTGCCACCGCGCCACCCCGAAACGAACCCACGGACCCTTCACCTGCAGCAACTGCCGCTTCACCTGCCAACGGACTCACACCGCTCCCGTCAAGAACGACTCCCCCGGAAGCAATCTCCACTGCATCCTGGTCAACACCCGATCCGTCCACAGGCACACCATCGAACTGTGGAACCTCATCAACTCAACGAACCCTGACATCGCCTTCCTCACCGAGACCTGGATGAACCCCTCCTCGGCACCCGACATCACCATAGCCATCCCCGACGGCTACAAAATCATCCGGAAAGACCGCACCAACCGCACCGGAGGAGGCATCGCCATCGCACACAAAAGCTCCATCCGCATCTCGACCCACACCGACGACTCACTCCCCGACGCCGAACATCTCCACTTCACGATCCACAGCGACCCCAAGACCACCCTCAGAGGCACCCTCATGTACAGACCACCAGGACCTCGCACCAAGTTCAGCGAAGACATCGCAGACTTCGTCAACCCTCACGCACTCTCGTCCACCGACTACATCCTCCTAGGAGACCTCAACTTTCACCTGGAGAACCTCACCGACAACAACTCCACCGCCTTACTGGATAACCTCGCCAACCTGGGACTGAAACAGCTAGTCAACACCCCCACCCACTACGCCGGACACACGCTCGACCCCATCTTCTCCTCCAGCAAACACATCACCTTCAGCCACGCCACCGAACTCACCTGGTCGGACCACAGCTGTGTCCACTTCAGCTTCAAGAAGACCACCATGCATCACCACACCCAGCAACCACCAAGAAGACACTGGAATCGTATCACCACTGAACAGCTCGCATCAACCCTCTCCCAGAACCAACCCACCAACACCACCAACCCCAACGAAGCCGCCAACAACCTCACAAGCTGGATCTCCGACTGCGCCAACCTCCTGGCCCCCCTGAAGACTCAAGCTAACACCAACAACCACAAGAAAAACTCCTGGTTCACCCCCGACCTCAAGGACTCCAAGAAAGATTGCCGCGCCCGCAAGAAGAAGTGGCGCCTCAACCAGACCGAGGAGAACATGTCAGCTCTCAAGGACGCCACCCGCCAACACCACCAACACCTCCGCGCCGCACGAAAAACAGCCTACCGGAACAGACTTGACAACAACGCCCACAACAGCAAGGAACTATTTGGCATCGTCAAAGAGCTCTCCAACCCGGACGCAGAAAACAACTTCATCCCTCCCTCACAAGACCTATGCGACTCCCTCGCAACCTTCTTCCACCACAAGATCACCTATATATATAACAGCTTCACGACCGCCAACGCGAACCCCCCCCCGGAACCCGCCACCGACATCACCACCATCCTCACCTGGAGCCCAACCACCACCGAGGAGACCACCCGCGTCATGAACTCGATCCACTCCGGATCCCCATCGGACTCCTGCCCGCACCACATCTACAACAAGCCCGACAACATCATCGCACCGCACCTCCGAGACGTCATCAACGCCTCCCTCACCACCGCCACCTTCCCGGAGAGCTGGAAACACGCAGAGCTCAACGCCCTCTTAAAGAAACCCACAGCAGACCCCACCGAACTCAAAAACTTCCGACCCATCTCTCTCCTACCATTCCCCGCCAAAGTGATTGAGAAAATCGTCAACGCTCAACTCACCACCGCCCTGGAAACCAACGACTCCCTCGACTCCACACAGTTCGGTTTCAGGGCCAACCACAGCACCGAAACTGCCCTCATCGCAGCCACGGACGACATCAGAGCCCTGACCGACAAGGGAGAAACCGTGGCCCTCATACTCCTGGACCTCTCTGCAGCCTTCAACACGGTCTGCCACCGCACCCTGATACGCCGCCTCAGCAACGCCGGCATCAGAGGCAAGGCCCTGGAATGGATCGTCTCCTTCCTCTCCGGAAGGACTCAGAGAATCCGCCTGCCCCCCCTCAGATCCACAGCCACGGAGATCATCTGCGGCGTACCCCAAGGATCCTCCCTCAGCCCCACTCTCTTCAACGTCTACATGACCCCCCTGGCGAACATCGCACGCAAACACGGACTCGACCTCATATCCTACGCCGACGACACCCAGCTCATCATATCCCTCACCAACAACCCCACCTCAGCAAGGACCAGACTACATGATGGCATGAAGGAAGTAGCGAACTGGATGACAGACAGCCGGCTGAAACTGAACACAGATAAGACGGAGGTCCTCATCCTCGGCCCTACTCCCACCGCATGGGACGACTCCTGGTGGCCCCCCGCCCTAGGCAGCACTCCCCAACCCACCGACCACGCACGCAACCTCGGCTTCATCCTGGACTCATCCCTCTCCATGACCAGACAGGTTAACTCAGTGACCTCGGCATGCTTCAACACCCTCCGCATGCTCCGCAAAATCTTCCGCTGGATCCCCACCGACACCAGGAAGACCGTCACCCACGCCCTCGTCACCAGCCGCTTGGACTACGGGAACACTCTGTACGCCGGCATCACCACCAAGCTGCAGCGGAAACTCCAACGGATCCAGAACGCTGCCGCACGACTCATCCTGGACATACCCCGCCACCACCACATCTCCGTACACCTAAAGAGACTCCATTGGCTCCCAGTCAACAAGAGGATCACCTTCAGACTCCTCACCCACGCACACAAAGCCCTTCACAACCTCGGACCCAAACTCATCAACAACCGCGTCTCCTTCTACACTCCTCCGCGCACTCTACGCTCGACCGGACAGGCCCTGGCAGCCGTACCCCGCATCCGCAAAGCCACCGCCGGAGGAAGATCCTTCTCTTTCCTGGCAGCGAAGACCTGGAACTCTCTGCCCAGCCACCTTCGCGCCATACCTGATCACCTCTCCTTCAGAAAGCAGCTCAAGACCTGGCTCTTCGAGCACTGACCCCTCCCCCCACCAGCGCCTTGAGACCCTTTATGGGTGAGTAGGGCGCTTTATAAATACGAATGATTGATTGATTGATTGATTGAAGAACATCAGTATCTGAAGAATCAGCCATGAGAACAGTAGATGTCATTTTTGAGAGTTCCTCAGCAACCATTGGGGTCATTAGCCCATTCAGTTTCCTCAATAGAAAGTAATGATGGTGCAATATATAATACTGTTTGAGTAAGAGAAGGCTTGGAATTCCTTTGGGCACGAGATGGGGAATGAATGCCCTCCTTTCATGCTGGCACATTGCAGTTTCCCATGATAGATAGGGGAATACAGAAAGCGGGAAAATCCTCCTTGGTTGTAATTTGATACTTTGCCCTGGCAACAGACAGAATTTTTCAGTGACACTAAAGTCTTGAAAATAGACAGTAACAGTGCAGGTATGCTTCCTGGTTTTGCACGTAGGACGGAACTTGATGTGCTCTGGCAATATGAAATTCTCAACCCACATGGGAATCTAGGCCTTTATCGAGCAGGTATTGTATGATAAGATCTGTAACTTGTGAAATCAGATTAGTTTTTGCATCTCCCTCCTCTTCCCTCTAAAATCCATCCAATTCACAGATTAAATCAACAAGACTTGTTCTCTAAATCCTTGCATCACGCCAGTATAGTTCTCATCTGTTGTTGAATACTATTTTGTTGCTTTTTCGGGGTGACCTCTAATGAAGTTACCTTTGGGTCAATGTTGCAAGTGGATTCCATTAATAACTTTGACTTCTTTGAAGATGGCTGTTAGCATGGCCTTTGTTGAAACAGACCAAGAAGACCAAGAGCTTACCATCTCCCCCTGATCCTCTGAGCCATTGGTATGTTAGGAGGGCTGATTTCCTAATTGCACCAGAGAAAAGGGTGACATATTGGATGCATCAACTTTTGTAATATTGGTGTGATCAGAAGGAGAGCCCACAACCCAGAACCAGATTGAAGTACATTTCCTGACCACTTTGAAACCCTTTGCAGAATGTGGGTAGCCTTTTTAATTTACAGATCCACATCAGGCAGTATGTGAAGCATTTTGGTGCCCTAAGTCATTCTTGCTGTTTAGATCTAGGTAGAATTAGTAAGGTTCTTTGAATACTTGAGATACTTTCTTCATGTTGAAGAGAAAGAGCAGCTTTATTATAATAAGTGGTAATATTGGGAAGCGTCAGTGGAAAAGTAAACAAGAGTCTTTTCTCTTATGTGAGTAATGGGCAGTTGACATTGTGAGAGCTATGAGAAACAAAATATTAGACTTAGGACCTCCAACTACTTTTGTTCATTTAGTTTCCATCTATGTTGAATTTGGTAAAATAGTTGGAATAAGAATCTTTGGTGGCATATCTGGAAAACTAGAAGAAAGTATTTGCTTTACCACTATGGATGATGGGTGTATGTCTTTTATTATTGACATTTAAACTTTATCTAATGGTATTAAGTCATGGGTTTCTGGAGTTTCTTGAGTTTCTTCAAAGTAGGATTTGTCATGATTGACTGAGCTGTATATTGTAGCTATTGAATTGTCTGAGGCGAGGAACCCTGCTATCATCTTAATTTGGCAGTCTGTTCTAGTGGCAGTATAATAGATTTGTCCATGTCTTGCCTAGTCCTGAGTCTCAGATCCAGCCAAGCCTAACGAAGTGGCTAGAGTATCTAAAGACAGTTTTAGTACAGGAAGATCAATAGGAAATAATACAATTCAGAAGGTCTCCTTACAACATGGGCAAGGCCCAGCATTCTCAGGGGGTGTAGGCACAGCTACTTCAGCTGCGTTAATGCAATTTTGATCCTGATAGAGTCTCCAGTGTTACAGCAGCAAGTGATGGGAGGGCTTCAGGGTACGAAAGGACAGAGGATTGAGAAGTTGTAATCCTTTCTAATCAGTGGTCTTGTCTTTCCATATCACTTTGAGAAGGACACACTAGATTGACTGTTTTTTCTCATGCACACTTTGCCTCTGCCACCCGTAGTGTTTTTTGGCTCCACGGTAGCCGATTTATGTGAGAATAGTAGTCTAGCCTTTGGGCCTCTTGTATAGTCTTACCACAATCATGTTTCTGGATATTTTATTAGGCAACAGATGAAATCATAGGACTAAACTACGCAACTATTGCACTCTGAGTTATTTCTGCACTATTTCTGTGTGCACAGATTCATGCTCAGAGATCCCTAACATTGTGCTCCGAGATCTCAAACATTATGTGATCTTCAGTGGCCAGCCAGTGGCATCTTCAGCCAAGATGTACTCATCTTGGCATTCCCAGCATCTCAGGTATGTTTCTGACCTTCAAGTCCCAGCCATCGAACACATGGAGTGCTCAACCACATGGAGTGGCTCATCTCTCCAAGTGCCGGAGCTAGCAAGCATGGAACAATAAAAAGTGCCAGCCAAAGCTGTGCAGTTCAGCATTCCTATGATGTGTGGAGTAAAACACTGAAAGGTCAAGATTGGGGCTCAAGCACACTGAGCAGGGTCTGAAATGAACAAAGGTGAGCCAAGGTATGCACCCCTGTGGCAGGAACCTCACCCACTTTTGATCCCAGGATTCAGCCAATCCTGGCACAAACCTCAGGCCCACAACTGCTTATATTTCTCTGAATCAATATCCAGACTCCAGGATCTCAGGGGAGGTAGAGATTGACGCCAAGCAGCAGGTGACAATGGAAAAACACCAGAGGAAATCTGCGCTGTGGTATGTACTGCTCGACAGTGAAGAGACAAAACATCTCATCTACTATCAACCAAGAGATGCATTGCTGGTCGTCCTGGATTTGTTCACAGTCTAATGGGGTAAAATAGTGTGGGCCTCATGAGAGCTTCAAACAGATCACACTTTGATCGCACCCTTCTGCCATATTGTCAAAAAACAAGAAAGACAATATTAAACATTTAATTGAATAACGCTTTTTTGCCAAATGAAAAGCACGGTGCAGCAAGTCAGTGTTTCTAAAGAGGGGACACATTTTGTGGTTGACACCTTCATAATGGGCTATTGTGGGCTCCAGGCTAAGAAGTGAGAGGCTGATGTTTAGGAGTATATCTTAAGTTCCCTTTCAGAACTGTCTGTAAAATGTGCGATTTTTCAGAACATATTAAAAAAAAGTAGTGCTGCATTTACTAGGATATTTTCTAAAGGGATGAGAACAAATGAATTCCCAAGTAAACCCACACCCTTTCCTGAGAGTTTGTTGTCATATTCGACAGGTACACAAGATGAATATGATTTCAAGGTTGACAGGTTGTATTAAATCTGGAAGATATGGTATTGGTCGAGCAAGAATTACATTTTTTACTCTTGATGGTGGATGTTGTATTTACTGGTATTAAATCTTCTTCCTCTTACTTAGACTCTGATGAGGAGATGCTGGTGCCAATACACCACTATCAATCACGTTCATGGACAAAGCAGACATTGAATTGTTCTATGGAAGCTGACAGTTGGCAATGTAGGGCTCATTCTTCTGCTTTCAGGGTGAGAGGCCTCACTGGACAGTTTGTCTGATTTATATAACCCATATTTGCTCCTTGCAGGTACGTGACGAGTTTTAAAGAACTCTCATAGGGCCAAATATATATTCAAGGATTTTACTATTGCAAACCCTGCATTTAGAAAAATGACAGAGTTTGTGACTGCAAAAATCCTCCTTTCATGTGTTCTAACCACATTTAGCACGTTGGATACATTTTTCTGAATCGCAAAATGAGGTTAGCGAACCATACCGAATCACAATTTGGAAGAGGTGTTAAAGGGGTACGCCGGTTTTAAAAAAAGTGTGCTTGTGGGCCCCAACTACTGGCTCAAATTAAGCACTATACAAGCTGTCAGGGTCTGTTTGGCCGGCATGGATCCTGGAGGAGAAGTAATATCATGCACACATGCTTAAGAAGAATATTAAAGTGCTCCACAAACATTCTGTCCTCTCCGAGGCAAAAGAATTTGCTGTTTACATGTGTGACAGAAGATATGCCATGTGCTCACTGGGCACATTTCTGGCAGTGCCACCATTTCTGTGGATGACGCTCATGTGTGAGGGTGGGTGGAACTTGTGGAGTTCTACTCCACGAAATTCTGCTGAGTTCTGCCCGCTCGTACAAAAAATAGTCACTCATCCATGTTGAGTAGAACTTGTGCACAGAAACCACAAACACCTTCTCTGGTTAAAACAAATGGACTGTGCCTTTGTACACAAGGTCGAGAAAGCCCATTCACCAAGAGAAAATGTGCCACTGCTTTCACTGCAGGCATACTTCAAAAGCCTGCACATTACATACTGGAAACAGATCTCATGGCAACAACAAATCACAGTATAAGCAAGGATTCCCTCCATGGGTGCCCTACTAGTATGTGCAGTCATTTAGCTAACTGTTTCTGGTTGCTTGTTGCCGGGGCAACCAGGGGAACCTGGCATATGGCATCACCTCTGTCAGCTGTTCTGTGTCAATAAGGGCTTTCTCACAGTTTTGTCTGAGGGCTTGAGCTACCACAGACTCCTTAAATATTCACTGACCCGTAGCCTTGGCCACAACGACTGTTCTGTCTCACACCCCACCTTTGAACTTCCCCACATGGCCCCACATTCCCATCATGTGGAAACTTCGAATGAACATTTCATGCCTCTGCAAACACCAGCTGAGCAAAATGGCCACAACCCATTGAGCCCTCGGCTAATTTGGACTTACTCATCCGCTCCCAGCCCATCATGAAAACCTCATAGAGAATTCTCCGCCATTCTATTGGTTGGGAGCTGATTAGTCAAGTAACTGACAGCCTTTCACCGGCCTCTCCGGTGAAGAGGCAACTTTCACCAATCAGAAAGTTTGTGTGCAGCCAGGCAGGAGTGGTATTCTGTGTACAGTCGATTTTTAGGGAAGCATTGGAATCTGGGGAAGGTTTATATTATGGGTTGGGTGTGGATGGGTGAGTCCAAAAGAGCTTAGGGCTCAAAGTCCATATTTTATTGTAGGACTCCATCTCCCTTGAACTTCTCGTCTTTGCAGCCTGAGAGGCCTGAAAACTGGCTCTTCACTTTAAAATGCAGCATGCAGAAGCTGGGTATATTTTAATAAGCTTGCCATCAGTAATGCATTCCTGAATTACCATGATAGACTTGCAGTTCAACTATTACCACCACGTAAAACTACATGATTGCCAAGGGCTAATCTATAAATTATTGTGAAATCGATCAGCTGGAGGGGTGGGCAATGGGTGCCGTTAAACTCTGCCATGCAGCGGATGGCAACGTTTTTGCCAAATTACGCGCTCCACGAGGAGTGCGCAGTGGCAAAAACCCCTCCAATTCTGAGAGCAGAAAGGGATTTATTGCCCACCCCACTCATTTGCACAAGGAGGTCAGTCAAGGAGACAACACACATGTAGGTGCAGAAGACTTTCAGTGGCAGCTTTTGCCCTGCTGCTTGTCCACAGACAGCCTAAGTCCGGCAGGATAGAGTTAGAAGGAGTGGACATGATCACACCAACTTCATCTGGACAAGGAAACACATGCCATCCATAGGGTATCACTCCAGGTTTTAAATGTGAGCAAAGTATGGTTGGAACGGATATGCCAACTGTGAATTGGAATTTACAGTATATCCAAAGGACACAATCTGCTCAAGTGAGGCAGGAACCTAGATGGTGTGCTGATGTTCTGTGGACACATTTTTAATGTGAACAGGTGATTTCATCTAAGATTTTCTTCAGATTAAGCTTCCCCTTATCTCTTCAGGGTGACCCTGCATGGTGCCATGTAGCAGTGCCACAGGGCATCGACAGAGTACAGGTTGGTGAGGAGTGTATGTTGCAGCTAAGACCCATGCCAGGTTTTGCACTACCTATGCCTTCCTGCAATCCAGAAGAGTTCCTATTCTGGCCTTGGAGCAAAGGCCGGGTGATTTTAAGGACTACCTAGATGCAACTGGGATGATGTATACTCTCAGAAGAGGATTTTTTCTTTATTAATAAATAGCTTTGGTGTAGAGTGAAAGGGATCAAATAAGCAGTTCCCATCTGTGACAGTAGTTGGTAAGAAAAGGGCAGTGGTTGAATATGTATCACAATAAAGATGTTGGATAAGCGCTATAATCCTAAAAGAGATATATATTGGACCTGACATCCTTTGCATGGTTTACCCCAACTTTTTGCCTTCAATTCTCTTGTTTTTGCTCACTTTAGGACTCTGCGCACTTTACCATTGCTAACCAGTGCTAGGGTGCTTGTCTTGTCTCTCTAAAGCATGGTAACATTGACTTCCACTTAACTGGTACAATTAAGTTACTTGTAAGTCCTTAGTGTGCTGGTATCCCCAGGACCTGTCAATTAAATGCTACTAGTGGGCCAATGGCAATTCTTTGCCACCCACTTAATTAGACTTTAAAACATGCCCCAGGCCTGTCATTGCAGCCTGTGAGTACAGTTTCCAAATGGCATTTCGACCTGGCAAAATAAACCTTTTGCCAGGCCAAAACTTACCTTTTCAATACATATATGTCACCCTTTGGTTAAACTCTAAACAGCCCAAATGGCAGGGTGCAGTGTACTTTAAAAATGGGAGATGTAATTTTAAGTTTAAGTTTTAAGTTTTAGTGAAAAACACCTAGATTCATTTTTAGGATAACACTGGGTTACCTAATTACATTTAACAAATGATAACTTTCATTTGGGAGCAGGTAGCAGTTTGTTGTCTACAGAAATAATTGTAATTTAAAATCCTCTTTAATGCTAAAGTCAGATTTTAAGGCACATTTCTGAAAATGCCACTTTTAGAAAGTTGCCATTTTCTTGCCCCAACAATTCGGTACTCACAACCTGTATCCTGGGTCACATGATGAGGTGTGGCTGGAATTTGGTCTTTGTGTATGACTTCCAGACAGTGAGACAAAGAGGGGCTAGGTGTTGGCAGAATGCGCCATCTCTGTCAGATTGAGGGGAGGGGCACCTCCTACACTATACTCACAAAAGGTTTGACAATAGTCTTTTGTGCCCCCAGACAAGCTGGGGCTAGAGCATACAGACAGGCAGGAAATTCCAGACACCTCTGTAGGTGGAGGACTCTAGAAGCTTCTCCCACCTGAAAGTGGGCACCACATAGACCCTCAGACCCAACTCTTCAGATCAGTTCTGGACCTCTGGAGGTGTGAGAAGAAAGACTGCTGTGTTACTCTGCTGCAAGAAGGACTGCCATGCTGCCCTGCTGCTCTGCTGTCTGAAAAGGACTGGACATGTGTCTTGAACCCACGACCACCGATATGACTCCAAGGGCAAATTGGCTGGCCTCCTGAACAGAGCCTCAGGGACAGAAAAGATTTCAACCATCTTGAACCCTGAACCTGGACTCTGCCTACTGTGAGTCCTAATCCCAAGTGTTGGATCCTTGGAAGTGGGGCTAAAGGGTCACTGCTGGCCCAGCTGTGGTCTTACCAGAAATGATGCAGTGTGACATCAACCCTACGCTGTTCTTCCCAGCATCTCATTGAAATTACGACAGCGTGACACAGCCTCAACGCAAGCCCACATTGCAGCCTACGACCTCCTCGGAAATGCTGCTATGTGGCGCAGACTCCATATGGACCCCACAGCTTCTCTTCTCAACTGATGTAGCATGAAACAGCCTTGAAGTAAGCCCTCCTAACAGGCCTTGCAGCTTATCAGAACTGCTGTTGTGGGAGGCATTTTCAACGCAGACATCACATTGTTTGTCGGGACTGCCACTGCGCAGCGCAACGTCTGCAACTGGGATTTAAGGTACATTGGGTAGCGGAACTAACATGATCCCTGCTCCAGCATGGTCGGCCTAAACATGTGAATTTGTCCCAATGAGGCGCGACCAGATAACCACAGTTGGCACCTTTTTCTTGTAAGCACTGTTCTTACCTAAATCTTTAAAATTAAATATATTGAGTTCTAGTAATTGGATGATTATTGTTTTGGTGTCAAATGATGTATTAAATGTTACTCTAGTTTTCAAAAAGTGGGATTTTCCTTGTGTTCTGTTCTCACTTTATTACTGTTTTAAATGCTGCATAAATATATTTACACATTGCCTCCAAGTCAAGCCTAACTGCATCTGTGCCAAGCTACCAAATGATTAAGCACAGATTAAATTTGAGGTTTGCTTGTATTTCACCCTGAAAAGAATGGTGGTTGCTGCTTAAGTAGTGTGAGAAATTGGTTTGTTGGTTAACTGAGCTGTGGGTGCTAGTCAAGCAGCAGCCACAGTCCCTGGCGGGGTAAACCACAAAAAGTCACTAAATTAACCTGTGATTAACCCCGGATAGTTTGGCACAGAAATCAGTCAGGCTTAACTTAGAGGTAATGTGTAAAGTATTTATGCATCACGCAAACAGCAATAAAGTGAAAACACAATACAAGAAAAATCCCAAACCAATTTAGAAAGGTAAAGTAAATGTTAATAAAGTATTTGACACCAAAATGACAAACATCCAATCAGTAGAACTAAAGCTATGAATTTTTGGAGTTTAAGGTTCAACATAGCGCCTAAAAGATAAAAGCACCATCCGATGACATCTGATTGTGCGAGACCGGATCAAAGTTGAAGGTAAAGGCTGACCACGATGGAACGTGGTTCGGATAAAAGATGTGGATTGGGCCCTGTCAGCACTAACCTTCGGACTACGAAAAATTTGGAAGAGAAAATGTCTGAGAAGGTAGAAGTTCAGTGGGGCAAATCTGCAGGACTGTTGAAGGAGGGAGCTTTGTCATTGGATGGGGGTGGAGCGAGGCTGCGGTGAAGATGTTTACCTTCAGACTTAGTCACCAAACTGGAAGTCAAAAATCCCCACCTGAACAAAGAAGAATGCTGTAGCCGAAGACAGTTCCATGAGGTCGGATACCCTTTTCTCAAAGGACTGCTTAAACAGATTTGCCGCTGCAGAGAAGAGCGTAGCAGGATGAAGCAGTGAAGTCAATCCAACTGGTGATGCACCTTGGACAACTAGGTGAGCAGGTTGGTCCTGGTCTCCTCCTGGTTCTCAGAGCTCTTTTTGGCCAAAGCTTGTCTAAATCCTCAGTTTTGGAAAATGGCCATCTGGGCTCCTTTAGCAACACAACCAACGGTCCAGGAATGGTTGGAGACTTCTTGGGGGTTCACTCAGGCTGGGTCCAGGTGCGGGTTCAAGATGGTGGGAGCCTGTTATGTCCCTGTGGCTCTGAGCTGTAGGCCAACAAACTAGCCCTTGGAGTCACTTCTGGTAGTCCTGGGTGCAGATGCAGATGCAGGGCTAAACAGTAGGGCTGGCCTCTGAGAGTTCAAGGCAGGCTTTGGGCAGCAAAGCAGTCATTCCAGGTGCAGCAGTAGTCTGCCAGAGTGCACAGCAGGTCACAGCAGCAGGCAGTCCGAAGAGAGGCCTTCCGCAAGTCAATTAGTGAATTGAAGTGTGTGTCTTACAGTCCTATGTTTATACCCTAGTGCTCAGCGCCTAGAAGATAGGAGATGTTTCCAGAAAGGTTCTTTGAAGTTCTAGGAATTTCCTGACTCCCCTACCCTGGCTCCAAGCTGACTGCACTGACAATACATGTCATTAGGCTTATTGTGAGGAGACAAGACAGAGTACATTCAGATGCAAGTGGGGCTCTGCTCAGCTCCACTGACCCCCCAACCAGCCAGCTGATGGCCCAGTGAGGCAGTCGTGTGACCCACGACAGGCTGCAGGCGCAAAGGGCTAAAGACAGGAAAATGACAACTTTCTAACAGTGGCATTTTCAAAACTGTAATGATAAATCCAACTTTACCATTAAAGAAGGTTTATCATTTCAAATCCAAATGTACCAAACATGACCTCTCATTTAGGAATTACAGTTTATTAAATGTAATAAGGAATACCCAATGTTATCCAGTGGGAGTGATTGGCCTCACAGTAGTGAAAACGAATTTGGCAGTTTTTCACTATCAGGACATACAAAATGTAAAAGTACATGTCCTGCCTTTTAGAAACATAGCACCCAGTCCTATGGGCAATCTAGGGCCTACCAAGTCTATGGGGGACTTGTATGTAATAAATGGTGAGTATTAAACTTGGCAAAGGGGTTTAATTGCCAAGCTGACATAGCAGTGTAACAGTGCATTCAGGCTGCAATGGCTGGCCTAGGTCAAGTTTTAGAGTGCTACTTAGATGATGGCATAATATGTGCTGCAGGTCCTGTGTTAGAATTTAATGTACAGGCTATGAGTGTATATAAGATACCACTTTATAAGGGACTTACAAGTAAATTAAATGTGCCAATAGTGTGTAAACCAAATGTATCATGTTGTAGGGAGAAAGCACTTTAGAACTTGCTAGCAGTGGTAAAGTGCACAGAATCTAAGGCTAACAAAAACAAATTAATCGAAAAGTGGAGGGTAAAAAGCAGAAAGTTAGAGGGTGACCCTGCATAGGGCCATTTCCAACAAGTAGGGTTTCACCCCCCCCTCACCCAGTAACCCAATTTCCTATAGTGTAGTTCTGGAGAGCTCTAATATGTTCTAGATGAGTATCCACCAGCAGACTCTGTAGATTCTGATCTGTTGGCTCATTTCGCTTTGGTGTCTTTGTGCAATGGGATAATGAGAGAACAACTTATAGAATCCAGACAACAACTAAAGTTGCAGGAAAATATTTTCCTGCTGAAGATCACAATCTGAAAGAGTCTTTCGAGCTCGTAAGGTAGACATTGTTTGTTGCTGAATGAATAATATAGTTGGCAGTACATTGTAGATCAAGAAATAATTACCAAGCATTAGAAAGAATGAAAAGACAATGTTTCAAGCTTGAAGAAGGTCCAGCATGATGAATGAAGGTTCACATAAGAGTCCTTGCAGCAAAGGTAACACATGGGCGTTGTGATGGCAGTTGCTTCCTTAACGTTGCTTGGGATTGAGAATAACTACTCTGTGACAGAGTAGGAAGCCCTGACATGGTTGTGGATGTTCACAGTTCCAGAACACCTATAAGGACAAAGTTCTATTTATGAAGTCATCACAAGCCTTTACTGATTGTTCCCCATCAAATGAATGGAAAAACCTATACTGGGGATGGTGAAATGTACTAGTGATAACAGTTTGTGTTTAGGATGTAGTATTTCCCTAAAGCTTCCCTGAAACTTCATGAAGGATTTTCTGTCACAGTTATCAATATAACCGAGTTTCTGTCACAGTTGTCTGTCATGAGCAGTTTCCAACCCAAGGCTGTATCCCATAAACTGCCCAAAAGACAACCACATGGTTGGTAACCCTAAATTGGCGACTCACACCATGACCCCTAAAGAGGATTCACTGGATATTGGTTGTGATGGCTCATCTCCATAATCTGCACTTTGCAACTGTTGAGGATGAGCTGTGACATAGGTTGCCCCAGTGAATTAGATCACCTGTGACTCAGACTGGGCCTAATGCTAGGTCATCCATTCCTCAGATCGATGAGGCTCCTTTCTGTCCTCTAGGAGGGAACCTGCTCTAGAGTGTGGTCCTTCCAAAGGGAGATCTCCTGTTCTGCCTTCCAAACTTCAAGCTTTATTTTCACTAGAAGTGCTGCATGGTTGAAACTAGGGCCGGCTTTAGCGGTGGTTGCACCTAGTGCAACACTCTTTTATGATGCCCCCTAATGCCCTCCTCCTTCTCATGAATTCCCTCAATACCGCCCTCGAAGGGTGCCCCTCATCTCTGCACACCCCTTCTCTGACATGTATTTAATGGTTTTCATAACAGTACTCACAGCTCCTTCATATTCTGCTCTGTGATCTGCATGGTACATGTTCTTTGAAGTAGGCACATTACCACTCTGTCTACCTAAAAATAATGTGTGGGTACCAGAGGGCTGTTTCGAGGCTGGATAGCAGAAGGCCCCGACGTCCAATCATCTCTAAAAGCAGCCTCACTAGTCTTCAGCCCACTGGGTATTTTCCCTGTGTCCCACAAGGTCAGCTCAGCCATGGGCTTAATTTGTATTTTTACAGTGAAAAAATGCTTTTCATAATTTATAAAATTTTGATCCTAGAAGATTGCTGAAATCAAAACAAAGTCAATGGGCTTAATTGCAGACCAGATGGCAAAGAGACCCTAAACGATGAATATTATATTCATATTTCGAATACAATTTAAGGTCAACCCAAGTAGATTCTCTGTAGTTTATGTGTATCACTTTAACTCACTGATGCCTAATACCCAAACATGTGGTATTGTGTATAGTATTCAGGACACTTGTGTGGAATCCCACACGAAATTCACACAAAGACATTCAGAAACATATTGCAGTCATATGAAAACATATACACCTCACTTCTGGCTGTTTTCAGTCCCGGCGGCAGACTTTCTTTAAACGAGGCATCAGGGGTTCGGCGATGTCTCACAGACATGGCACCAGTGACTGCAGGGGGCATCGGGTGATCAAGAATTAAAAGTGGCCAGCTGTGATTGTATACACTGGCGCAGCTGGGAACCTCCAGGGTGCAGGACGGCGCCTTCTTGGTCCTCATCTCTTTGATGACAGGTGATGCAGTTGTAGTCATGCAAGTAACCGGAGCACTAGGTGGTGGTGTGGTACAACGGTGCGAGAGGACATGCTTTTAAAGCCCCTAAACTTGCGACCAGATCTTGTAGCGTTAAAATAATATTTTCCTCGGTACATTCTTTTGCGTCGGGCCCAATTATATACTGAATTCATTCTGCATTGTTTACAATTTACATTTGAAGAATGCAGTACACATGCCACAGCATGGGACGCCTGCACACTAGCACGGCCAATGCAGATGGTTTTGGAGCATTAAATGGAGCAAATAGCCGCCTTCGCGCCTTTTTAGGGGTCTTATAACACTTTTGTAATTCAGCGAAGTGTGATGCGTGGCAGTCCGCACTATGCTCACATGGATCCGTTACAAGCAGGAGAGGCAGACATAAGCAAATGCTCACTCAGCCGACATCTTCTGTGGCAAGTGCCACCTGCAGACGAGAGGGTTGTTATTGAGTCGCAAGCGTTAAGCCCAAAAACCTACAGTCCTGTCTCTTCTCGTTCACCTGCCCCATCTACAGTGCCGTGAAATCCCCTCTGCTAGGACCGACCCGTCGCGGCTGAAATGTCACCGAGCACGGGCTTCCAAACTGGGACTCCCTGAGGGCGAATTTGTTTCATGCTCTTTTATTGAGAAGCGCGTGCTGCGGCATACTAGCTTTAGGGGGCTCTTCCAATGAGGCTTGCATAATGACAGCACTGCAGCATAGTTGACTTTTTCTGTACATTAACAGATTGAGAAAATGCTGAGCAATTCCACTGAATGAAGAAAGAACGCCTCCCATTATTAAAAAAAAATGAAAATCACTTCTATCACAGCAATGTTTGGGGCTCCCTTCCACTTTTTCTACCCGTGGTCCTCCTGTTTTTTTCGAAAGTAAGGGTCTGCCACAGTATTGAGATAAAAAGCCAGACAAAGCCTTATAAGAGAATGCTCCAAAGAGATCAGGGATGATTACGAAACTGTCTTCGTCTGCCAAGCTCTAGGCTGAGTCGATCGAATTACCTCAAGCCAGAACCAAAGCTCCCAATATTATTGAATACTTCACACAAAAAACGGGGCACTGCACTTTAAAGCTATCAAACTCTAAAGCCTTTTGTAAGAGGGGGCGCACACGAATATTGTGGCCAGTGCATACGTTTCCATAAAATGTATTATAAAATGATATGACCAGAGTGTAATTTGTAAAAAAAAAAAAAAAAGAAGAAGTGCCAGGGCCCTGGTCAGGGGGCCACCGCGGCTTGCACCACACATTGCCACTGTCAGCATTGCCAATGGCGGTACTTACACAACTAATAACCATGACACTGCAACAAATGTTACAGTTCAGACTGTTCAATCCCCCCCAAAGCAGTATGAATTGTTTCAGTGGGAGGTATTAGTTGTTTTTACTGTATATTGAATTAATAAACAACTTTTGTGCTGCTCATCTTTAAATTACACTAACCACATTTTATGTGCCTTTATGTCAAATGCCGAAATAAAGGCCCTGATTTCTACTTTTTGGAGCAAAACTGCACTAACGCAGTTTTGCACCAAAACGTTTAGCACCGTCTTGCACCATTTCTGTGCACCAGCCGGGCACCATATTTATGGAATGGCGCAAGCCGGTGCAAAGTGTAGGCTAGTGTAAAAAAAGAAATGACGTTAGCCAGGTGGGGGTGGCGGTATGGAAGCAGGGGGTTTTGCACCAAAAAATGACGTTAGGTAGGTTAGAGTGAAAAAAAATGACTCTAACCAGCCTAGAGTAATTTTCTGATGCAAAACCATCTGTACCACATGACTCCTGTCTTAGAAAAGACAGGAGTCATGCCCACCACCCCAATGGCCAGCACAGGGGACCAGGGTCCCATGGGCATGGCCATTGCGCCCTGTGCCATGTATGGGGGCCCATTTCAGGGCCCTCTGTGGCACTTTAAAAAATAAAATAAAACACTTACTCGTACTTACCTGGGATGGGGTCCCCCATCCTCCACAGTCCCTCTGGTGTGGGTGGGGGTGTCCCTGGGGCCTGGGGAGGGCACCTGTGGGCTTAGTCCATAGTGTTCCACATGGAAATAGGCCCACAGGTCCCCTAACGCCTGCCCTGACCCAGGTGTTACAAAATGGGGCAAAGCAAGCTTTACCCCACTTTTTGACCCCTCCCGTGCACCATTTTTGCACAGGAGTATAAATATGGTGTTAAGGCCATAGAGTTATTTTTTGCACGGGAACGCCTAACTTGCATCTCATTAAGACAAGGTAGGTTTCCACATCCAAAAAATGACTTTAACTCCATAAATTTGGGGGTAGATGGGTCTAGCGCCAAAGTATAAATACGGAGTTAGTGTTGCACTGAATTAGAGTAAAAAAAATACGTGAATTCAGTGTAAACAGAGTATAAATATGCCCCAAAGTATGATGACTGACTGACAAGTTCACCAAACAGCACCACCATGTGGCAGCTGTCAAAAGTGCCGGTGTTGGTAACTAAGTTTTGGCACCGAGCACTGGAAACCACAGCTCAATTTAAGCATGGGATATGCTACGATATGTTATGTCATGTTATGTTTTCCTATGCTATGGTAAATTATGTTGTGTTATTCTGTAATGTTTTTATATGAAGTTATATGCTAAGTTAGCTTATGTTATACTATACTATGCTGAGCCAAGTTATATCATGTCATGGTAGGATAGGCTAGATTAGATTAGATAAGGATTCACTTTCCTACGTAAAGCTAGATCAGTTTGTTTCAGAGTATATTGTGCTAAACTATGCTGATTATAAATTGGGATAACATAACGTGCAAATGTAAAATGGAAGGGATTTAGCAACCAACTATCATGGCCTCCAGAAAGTTGCTGTATGCATGTATCCCACTGTGGCAAGCCTGCAAAATTAAAAGTATAAGTATGAAGAAGTACCTGTTTGTCTACCGTCCCACATAAGTCCTTAATGGGAGCCTGCTAAAATGAGGTTGCAAGCCACACCGAAGTGAGTTGTGGAATTCAGTACCAGTGTACCGTGTATTTTGAAGCAAACCCAGATTTACTAATGTATGTAAACATGGGTTTCCACCAAAATGCGGCACACATACAAAGAGAAATTCGCCTTGAAGAATATTTTTGTGTGCAAGAACATACCCCTTCATGAACAAAACTATTTTGAGCGCAACAGAGGCACCCTTGCGTCATGGTGTGAGGTTACCTGTATTTGTGCTAGGCTGCTCTAAGTGAGCCAGCTCAAGGAGCGAACAGACATGCACCATATCTTAGTAAATATAGTGCATGTTTGCTCTTTCCCCTTCAGGCAAGAAAGAGTAGTACAGCAAGATCCCTTGTTGTTTTGCCTTGTGTGAAAGGTTAGTAAATCTGGTTCTTAATGCCTACCAGCAAAGATGATGTGTGACTCGTACACCTTGTAACCCTGATTACTGTAAGTAGCGTAACATATCCTGTGCATTGATTTTCACGCTCTTGAGTTTCTTCTCAATGTATAATGTGCGTGTGTGATGTAAAGTGCTTTGACACTACATGGGGATGAGCAGCGCTATTAAAGAATTAAATAAAGAGTAGCACTATTAAAAGATTAAATAACAAAATATGATGTGCCATATATATATATAGATATATATATAGATATATCTATATATATATATATACATATATATTCACAGAAAAAAACAAAGGTTATAGGGACGTTATAGTAGGTTCTGAATTTACTCGCACGAAACCATAGAAATTCAGCAGTTATAGGTAGAGTTCTTTCAAGTAACTATAACCCGTGACCTAAGGTAACTATAACTCTAACTCGCGCCCTTGCCATGCACAATTTTCTTATCAATAATTTTATTGCAATGTTGCAGTGATAATATCAAAGATGCCATACAAGATCTCATCAATGATATAATATGTGGAGTAATTAGCTATGCATGGCGAAGGCGTGAGTTATAGTTTCCTTAGGGTGAGAGTTATAGTTACTTGAAATAACTCTAACTATAACTGCTGAATTTCTATAGTTTTGTATGAGTAAATTCATAACTATAATGTCCCAGTAATCTTTGTTTTTTTCAGTGAATTTCTATGGTTTTTCCAAATCCCTGCTGCGCACAACAAAGGGCATGCGCAGCAGGGTTTGGTCCCAATGCCTGGCTTGCAGCCAGGCCTTGTAGCCAAGTCCTTATAACCACACAACCCTGCACCACGCAAGGCTTTGGACATGCGCAGTGCAGTTTGGCAACAGTGCCTGTCTCTGTGAGTGGGTGCGCAAGTGTTTGAGTGGCTCTGAAAGTGGGTGTGTTAGTTTCTGAGTGGGTCTGAGTGGGTGTATGTATGTGAGTGGGTGCGTGAGTCTCTGAGTGCATGTATGAGTGAAATAATAATGTATGAATGAATCTGTGGTTTTTCTTTCAAATGTTTTCACATTTGCCAATATTTTGCAAATAATTCTCAAAAATTGGCAAATTTTCATGAATATCATGCATGGTAATGAGAAATTATTTTGAACCCATAATTGCCCCTGAAACACACCTACATCAGACCCCTGGGGTCAGGATACCTTCGCCCTGCCCTTCTATGCCCCTTTCAAGTAGAATTTCACCCCTAGGAACTGTGTACCGTGAAATAAAATGGCGGGCACAACTTTCTAGTCAGGTTGAGGTCAGCCAATTACAGTGCTTCTTTTTGCAAGCATTTGTGTGAAAATTCACAAATTTCCCCTAAATAGTCGTGAAATAATCGTGAAGTCTCTGCGTCCAGAGATGTACACCTTTGGATTTCCTTAACTTTCTCAAAAACTGCTGAATTGCTTTACACCAAATAAACAAAAGCATAATCTACTTACCGAAAGCTACCTTTCTGCCAAATTTGGTGTAATATCGTCCAGCTGTTTGAGCTGTAGTTGTGCCATAAAAGTCCTGTGGGAATTAACATGGGAAACGCAACTTTTTTGACACCCCCTTTTTCTCGGCCCCCGCTTGACGGATCACCCCGAAACTTTCCATATACAGCAAGAATCTTCGCAACATTTTTTTAAAGAAAATTTTGTGAAGATTGTTCAAAGGTGTCAAAGATATAGTCAAGTCAAAAAACGTTGTTTCTATGGAAACATGGACCTAACTTTAATTATCTTGTTATATATATATATATACATATATATATAGATATATATATGTATAGATATATAGATATCATGCCCCTATATCTAGAGGCACAAACAAGCCCACCATCCATTTTGCAGATAACAGTTGCTTTATTGCACTAGAGTCCATTATCAGGTAACAGCAACAGAAAGTTCATCCATTATGGCCTGTTTCAACACTAATCCGGGTCTTAATCATATGACAATACAAAGTGATCTGTATTGCACTATGACCTCCAAGGTAAGGCTATCGTGTTACAGGACGTAACACTTAGTGGTGCGAACGATGAATGAGAGTAAGAAAAAGGATGTCAGTTTTAATTTTTCAGTAAGCTGGCAGTTTTGGACACCTCTGCAGGACGTTTTAATATATTTAAAATCATAATCCACTTTGATGATACTGCACTGGGTTGTTCATTCTGAAATTTTTAGTTTAAAGTTTATGGTCCTGAGCAGGCATAGGCTGGAGTGAGAGATAGCGTGGGAATCTGCTGGCATGGACTTACTATCATCCCATAACTGCCTGTCATTATGAGATGTCAAGAAGCAGTTATAGAATGGACCTAGTTGCGACTCGCAGTGGCGGACTAAATTAGAGTCCACTGCTGGCCAGTGGTAATTGTCAGATCCCTCCACTTATTCCATGTCTGTTAAGTTGGTGATAGATTTTATTTTTTGTGGACCGGTTCAATACTGAGTGACGGACAAGACCTGTTGGGGTTCTGTCTTGTCTGTGGAGGTATACTATGGCCAGCAAAAGGGAGTTATTATGCAGCCTGTTTAGACTACAATGGCTGTCTGACCAATGAGAGTTATTTAATCAATATTAGTGATGGCCAGTAGGGTTGTTTGTTGATTGATATTACTATAAAATGCTGAACTTGGCCGATATTTTAGTCAAAAGCACTGACAGTTCTATATTCAAAATATTACGTGACTGCAGCAGCTACTGATAGTGAGATTTAATACAGCGAGTCAGCCAGCAGTACCTTGGGCTGTGCCAGCAAGGTGCTCGTTTCTCAGGGGGGACTGAAGTTCAAGTGTTGGGTAAATTCATAAGATGAGTGTGACGATCCACTCGCCTTTCCCCACAGAATAGCTGTTTTTATTGTCCACATGAATAAGAATGATGCTATAACATGCCTGTGTTGCTAGAACTCTGTTCCAGGAGCGAAGCAAATCCCTAGCTCAATTTTGCTATTCTGTCTTCAAAGTCACAAAGGGTCTCTTCAAGGAGCAGCGATGAAGCGAAATTATATATTACAGAATGAGAGCAGTGTTTTGGCTCAAGGTTGCTGCCTGCAGACTCGTGAACTGTAATCTTCGGACCCTGTATTTTTGTGAAATCACCTTCAGTCAAAGAAAACATACTGTTTTAGCACCCTTGCAGTGCAATTGAGAATATGCTGGGGAGTATCTTAAAAAGCTAAGGGGCATATTTAAGAGCCCCCTAGCGCCACATTAGCTTAACTTGTTTTGATGCTAATGTGGCCCAACGAAGACAAAATAGCTGCGCGATATTTACAAAGTGGCATGCATTGCATCACTTTGTCATCCTTTGCGCTAAGTTATGCCTGTGCCAGGCATAATGTATGCAAAGGGTGCGTTCCCCCGTTAGGATGGCCAAAAAATGGCACAAGGAAATCTAGGAGATTTCTTTGCATCATTTTTTTCAGCACTTTTACACCTGCTCAGATCAGGCATTAAAAGGAGGCACACCATTGGGTCTCAATGCGTGAATCCTGCAAATCCCCGGACTAGCGTAAAAAATTCTGATGCTACTCCCCTAACTACTGACATATTTTAATTGGTGGCGTTAGGGTGGGTGCTAAGGGGCACAAGAAAAGTGCCACTGCACTGTGTGCAACGACATTTTTCTTAAATTTGCCCCAAAATCTATTTAATTCTTTCATATAATTCAGACTTAGGCCCTCATTATGACAATGGCGGTATTGACCGCCTACCGCCGCGGCGAGTGCGGCCAAAAGACCATTGCTGCGGCCACCTGCCATCCGCCTTATGATGACCGTTGCCGGAAATTCTGCCAGAAGGATGGCGGAATTCCGGCTGTGGCCACGGCGGTGGTTGGCTGAAAGGTGGCGCTGCTGCCAGCAGCAGCGCCACGCCAGTAGACTGCCGCAGATGTGTATCATGACACACCATACGGCGTGGCAGTGTTCTGCTGGCGGATGCTGCTGCTGCCCCGTCCCGTCTCCTGCCGGAGGACCCCCCTGCAATCAGGTAAGTTGAGTGTTCTGACAGGGGAGAGGGGTGGGATTGTTGTGTGTATGTGTGGGGGTATGTTTGTGTGTGCGTGCCTGCGGGTGTGTGGCGTGTGGAATGCGTGTGTGCATGCATGATTGGGAGTGTGCGTGTATGTTGTGTTGTGTGAATGCGTTGGTGCTTGTATGTATGTAAGTGTGTGTGGATGTGTGTGTGAATGGATGTATGCATGCATGGGTGAATGTGGGTATGAGTGTGTGTATGCGTGTGTATGATGGTGGGTGAATGTGCGTGTCTGTCGTGGGGGGTCTGGATTGGGAGGGGGGATGGAGGAGAGCTCTGGGGAGGGGTAGGGGGGCAGGGGAGACCCCCATCAATGACAGGGAAGGGATTCCCTGTCACTGATAGTGCCTACCGCCATGGTTTTCGTGGCAGTAAGGAAGCCACAACCACCATGGCGGTAGGTGGGGTCATAATCCCGTGGGTGGGATAGTGACGGCCACCTGGCTGGAGACTGAAGTCTCCAGCCCGACGGCTGTTACCGCCCTGGCGGACGGAGTGGTACATTGGCGGTTTGGTTTGAGCCAAACCGCCAATGCCATATTTTGGGGAGGAGTACCGCCAGCCGGTTGGCAGTACTTTTCTCTAAAATACCGCCGTCCGCCAGGGTTGTAATGAGGGCCTTAGTGCCTAGCAGCACTGTACATTTGTTTGGCATAGGAGCGCTAAGAAGCCTTTAGTTGGACAGCGGGCTGTAATGCTTGGGGCGGGGAGGTCTTAGGGCTCAGGGTGGGGGGCGGGATAGTACTGGAGTCAGATTTTAGGGCTTATGGCGGAATGGGTTAGCTTGTGACTTGGGGGTAGTTTTAGGGTTTAGGGCAGGGTTCAGTATTTTTTTTAAAGGACTGTGGGAAGGCTCTCATTCCTCAGAGTACATTTCCCTTACTTTTTGGGATAATGTAATTGCTAAGAAAAACCCTGAGTCCTAATTAACACGAAGTGGTTGTGGGGAAAATGTTTTAGGTTCAAGCTGCAGCTATTATGGTATGTTTTATGCTGCTAAAGATCACCGCAAATGTGTTGAGTACATTGGGTTTTGATGTGCACCAACCCCTAATGAGTGGCACTAAAAACACTTTGCAAAGAAACACTATAACAGTAGAAAAAGTCAGCTCGGGTGGGGTAGTATTTTTTTAAACAGCTGTGAGCGGGGGGGCGCATTGGTCCGGATTTAGGGTCAGATCTAGAAGAAAGTGACACATCGGTCCTGATGTGCCACTTTTCTTGCGCCACCCCTGCCCTAACTAAGTACACCATGGTCGCACAATATTTACAGTAGGGCGCACCATGGCACTCATTTCCACAAATAGCATCCTCATTTATAATGCTATTGTGGTGCTTTGCTGGATTCGCACCATCAAGTACGGCACTGATGAAGCAAAGCACTAGGGAGGCCCATAGGCACTTTAACACCTGCCCCGAGCAGGCATTAAAAATGACTGAAAAAATGTTGCAGTGAAATCTTGTAGATTTCACTGCACCATTTTTTGTGGCCTCCCTGTGTCAGAACTCACCCCTTGCATACATTTTACCTGGCACAGGTACAAAGTGGAACAAGGGGTTACAAAGTGCGCAATGCTAGCATTGGGCTACCTTGTAAATATGGCGAAGGTGAATGGCCTCCTTCACACCACATTAACATTAAAAAAAACGACACTCATGTGGCACTAAGAGGCGCTATGGCCTTGTAAATCTGGCCCTTAGTGTTTAGGTCAGGGGTTTGGGAAAACCTTAGCCACGTATGTGCATTTACCATACATGCTTTTACAACGAAATGTGCTGTAAAAGCATGTGTGGTAAATGCATGTTCATTTTTGCGTATGCATGGTTAACGTTATGCGTTAACGCATTCGCGTTGTAATGCATGCATGGTAAAGGCATGCATGGTAAAGGCAGGCGTTGCAATGGGATGCATTGTTCCGTCATACAACCCTTACATCCAGAGTCACAAGTGTTCCTGTAGTTGTGCTCCCTAATTTATCTGGGAAAGGCGGGTCCTCGTACAATCCTGATCTGTTAAATTAAAAAGGCTTCATCTTCAGAGATCGTTTGAAAGTCTGGACGTTTGGTTGCTTTGTCCGGTCAGCAGAGAGTCATTCCAGAGTCCTGGATACACTATTCTTGTTCCTACACTTTTGTATTCTGAGGTTAGATCTTGTACAGATGTTCACATATCCTTTGTATGACCTATGGTTGATGCCAAAACTCCAGTTGGGTGGCAGGTTCTGGGTGTAATTTTTCTCAGGGGCCCCCAAATGTTTTTGTAGCAATGGTTACCTTCTTTGATACACTCACTGGGTAGCATGTGCAGTTTTGCTGCTGACCTGTAAGGAGAAGGAATGCATCCCTGGTCGCATATGTAAATCGCTTCATGAAAATATTGATAAGAAAATGTTATGGAATATATATACTTAGTGCCATCACCTGGCTATCGGTGTCTGGGGAAGCCTAATAAATAACACTCAGGTCCAAAAACAGTTCATACCCGCTGGGTACCATAGCATGAAGTGGTGGTGGACAGTCAGTAGTAGCAAGGCGGAATGGGATCTTAAATGTTGCGTTGCTAAGATGCTCATCCCATCATTTTAACTAGTTATTACCTTACCAGAAGTCATCAGGTCTAGAATTCTCTGGATTCTTTCATTTGCTGAGGGTCTGGGTAGGATGGGCTCTGGAAACACGGAGTCAGTGTCTCAAAAATTGTCCAGCTTTTGGATGCCCAGTGTCTGGTCCACCCACTGGCAGGATCCCTGTCTGAGCCTATCCATAAGGAGATACTTGTTCTTTCTTACCCTCAATACAGGAACAGTAGTTTCAATCTTAACAGGGCTGTCCAGTGGCAGCTTGCCTGCAAACTTGCTGTTTGGTCTATGGCTGACATTGCGTGACCGCTCTCCTTCAAGAGCACCCTAATCATCTCACTGAAAGCACTCACCCTGGAATACCCCAAGTGCGCCCAACTACTTCATCACTCCTTCCATCCATGCAATACCTGTTCTTCACCTGGGCTCAGTAATGATGACTGCTCAGAGGACTACAGATTTCCTGCTGCAAGTACCCTCTGTTTGCTTCTCAAGCTCTGCGGAGAAAGCCTCCCTAACACTGTGCATAGTATGGTCAATTTTATTCTCTTTTCAACTCTGTTTGGATATCTGTGAGGCTGAACATTTTCCTTGGGCCAATGCAAAATCTATTTAGTTGAGGTTCCAGGTTTCTCTCCTTGGCGTCTGCCATAAATTAAGTGTTTGATATAGGAGTGATAATAAAGATTTGTTTTTCACTCTAAAATAACATGTGGGTCAGAAGGAGCTTTCCAAATGAGTTACCAGCAGGATAAATGGCAGTGCTGCTGATGGGAAATCCTTCAATTTGGTAATCTTTCCACATGAGGTATGTGCCAAAACCATTTCTTCTATCCTGATTTTAGAGCCCCAACCACTGCGCCCCATCACATTTCATCTGCCTTAAGTTTAAAGACCCAACAATATTTTCACCTGCCATCTTTTTCTGGAAGCGATATAGGATTGGAATTCTGAACACTGAACAGTCACAACAACACATGTTGATCATTTATGGGAAAGGAATAAACATAAAACCATTATTGGAGTTGTCTGGTGACAAGGTGGGGTGGTCCATGTTCCGTGTTCAGGCTGCTATTGTTCCTTAAAGTAAAAAGATGGGTTGAAATGTTATACCTCAGGCATTATCTTTGCCCATCTTCCACGCTGTGTCTCTGTCTAAACCAGAAGCTACACCTAGCCCATGGGTTTACTTGAAAGCCCATAGACTACATATTTGTAGGCACGAAACAGCATAGAATAGATCCTTCCCAAAATATGCCCTCGGATCCTAAATATGTTACTTTTTTGTCATTTTCCCTATCATGTAGTTCAGTGGCATCCTCTGATGGTAAGTAGTATGCTGAACAGCGATCTCAGTGAAGTTTTGGGACAAGCAGAAAGGAATGGAAGTTCGTCTTCCTAGCTCACCAGGACATTTAGTATTGGCAAACTACGGAACAGAAATTTAGCCGGCATTGACAGCTTCAAAGATTGTGCTGGTTTGTTAAAATTTTAGCTGGGTTAATAGTTCCTGTTTACTTCTGAGTGATAGTATGCATTTCCAGCAGATATTTTCCGGGACCTTAGACACAGGTGATTTTTTAAATGTGGCCCAGTCACGGATTCTTTTTAAGTAATGTGATAATGACGGGGAAAATATATTGCAGCCTCCTGCTTTCTGGTTGGTCACTCCCAGGCCTGCAATATGCTAAGCATTTTACAATATAATTTGGAAATAATTCTCAGTCTGTCTATCGGTTCTTGATCCCCCTTTCTTTCTCCAACCCCTGTCTCCATCTGCAGTGCTGGATAAGAACTTGGTGGCTAGTTGCAAGGACTCCATTGGCTGGATGTTTTCCAAGTTGGACTCAAACAGTGACCTGTTCCTGGACCAAGCAGAGTTATCCTCTATCAACCTGGATAAGTACGAGATTTGCATCCGGCCCTTCTTCAACTCCTGCGACACCTACAAGGATGGCCAAGTCTCGACCGCCGAGTGGTGTTTCTGCTTCTGGAGAGAGAGTACGTATGAAATCTCCATTACTGCCTGAATATCACACCCATCCAAAAACTTGGTTACTTTTCCTTTAATTCACAACTACTCTTCTGATACGTTTTTGTACACATTGTATCATATACACTTTAGAAAAAAATGCAAGCATTTCATACTCATGCCGCAGGGTTTTTCAAACACCACCAATGAACTGTAGACTTTTGAGATTATTGTTAAACACCTCAAATCACCAATAACATAACCAGAAAATAAAAGAACTGGAGTGGAGAAAAGAATAAAAAGCGAAAGAGGAATTAAAGAATGGAGTGGAATTAAAGAGAGGAATTGACTGAATGGAATAAACCAGGGTGGATTTTATGCCAAAATTCTCAGCCGCAGCACAATGTGCACTGTGATCGACAATCTGTTTTTCTGAGTGTGAATACGAAATATTTGCAGGTCAATATGTAAATTAAGATATTGTAACATGCAACCTCTGCACTATGTGGAAGATCTAGTAGGCGGGGAGTATATTCCTCCACCCTTTCAAAATATTGAAGCATCATGAAAATATTTGTATATATAGAACGAAAAAAAACACTGAAAAAATGCTTGCACCTCTATTCATTTCCCCTTTACTATGATAATTGTCTCCTCTAATCCGAGTTAAGTCCTGCTCTGTGTTTTACAAAGTACATCGAATTTCCACAAACTATTAAACCCAATCGGCCCTCAAAAACCTATTTCTGATGGGGTACATTTTCTCGGGAGGTGCATTTTCAATATCATTTGTTTACTTACACTAGTGCCCTGATTCCAAATAACCAGTTCATTTCTGATCCTTGCGCAATAGTTGTTTTGCAAGGATTTGGAGAATTAAATTGTATAATAATTATCGCATCCACTTCTGTTTTTCATGACAGATTTAGGCTGGACAAGAGAAAAAGGTCCCAAAAAAATAATATAAAAATGCAGAATTTAGCATGTTGACTGCCCATACTGCATGTTATTCATCATTTCCTAAGAAACCTTGGAATAGCAGGTAAATACTGCACCTTGGAAAGGCAGCAGCAGTATCCCAGTATTTAGGTGCAGTTTGAATAATCTATTCCCGCCCACATGTATTTTAGTCCTGGATCATTTTTCTATTTACTTTATGTTGTTATTTTATTTCAAGTCATTTTTATGGCAACCCTGGTATCCCTTCTGTTCCATGCACGGGTTAAACCTGCCCATATACACATTTTAGACTAGCCAATTTGCACCTTTCTTCCTGTTTCATCTATTTTGCCCTGTACGTTAAAAATGTGCTTTGAACTCGCGCCATAAAAACATGCATTATGACCTCATGGGCTAGGGACAAAGCAGTGACACCTTGCTCTGTTCCCTCTTGTTAATGCATGTTGGTGTTTTCACCTCTTTCCTTGGAAGGTTCTTTGCTTCATATGAACAGCTATAGGATCAATACCTTCTCCCAGTACAGACATCAACAAAGCTATTCGATTTTGTTGTCTACAGTGTAAAGCCTTTTTGGAATGAGTATGAAGTCATGTTTGGAGTTTGGACGGCAAGTGGACACTGAGTCCGCTTATTTCCCTTCCTGCTCTAACACTGTAAACAGTACTCAGAACCCAGCCTGTCTTTGTTTTCACTCTATGACTCCCCTAGGGAAGGTAGGTGAAATCTGGGTCCTTAGCAGGTTAAGAGGTCAGCCCAGGTCACTAACATTTAGTGCTGCTCTTATTCTTATTTCATTCACTTGTTGTTATTGTAGATATATAGGCATTGTCCTTGTATTTGTGGGAACAAAAATCCTATTCCAATATTCAGGACATCCCAAAATTCAGAACCCCTAAAACATTACCTCAGAAGGTTCTCCCACTGAAAAAAGATACCCTCCCAACATCAATTTTGAGGAAAGAAGCAAAATCCAATAACGAGACCGCTCAATAATTGAGTTCTAGAACAGAGAAAGGTGAAAGAGATTCATTACAAATTCTCAAAATCAAGTGATACAGAATAAATGCCATAAAGGCTCGAATACAGTTATACAGAGTAGTCGAAATCAGAAATCATTCCAAGTCCCAAATTAGCAGTAGAATCAGAAAGAAAGGTCGAACAGCATCCTGTTAGCATTAAGGAAAGATAAAAACAATTCTCCCTTACCGCTAGATTCTAGGGGTTCTTATACACAGTTGTTGCATAATAAATTAGCAAAAGTTAGTCAAAACAAAAACAAATTCATGGTATTATCATAAGTAACAGCTCTTTAGTAAATCAGAAATATGAACGTCATTACCTTAATGCAAAAGCACTATGCCATTTAAAGTAATTATACAGTATGTTCCATGATAATGCCATTCAGAGATGTTCAAACAAAATATGAAATATTTAATAATATTGTTTCACTCAAATGAATAAGACCCATATAAAAAGCGGAATTACAGAAAAAGGGCATTGGAATTCGAAACATATCAGGAACACTGGAAAGTTCATTGAAAGTATGGTATTCTTAACAGTAGGAATACACCGTTACATCACCTTCTTTTCTCTGTGGAGCTTGTGGGAAGAGCAGATGCGCAGAGGAACAGGACGGGAGGGGGTGAATACTGCAGTGAATGACAGAAACAGCATCCATTTGATCCAAAAATGGAATTTTCATAAAAATGTGGTATAACTAAATTACACTTATCAGCACATTTCAATACATCATATTAAACTCTTTTCGGCCATAATCATATTAGCTCATCATGCATACTGGATCCAGCAAATTATTTATCATTATTATTTATTATTATTTATTACACAAAAATATAACCACTACCGCAGATGCTACTATATCTTTAAAATCTAGCATAGATTCTGTTATGTCACTAACATTGATTGCTGCTTCAATTACTGTTGTATTCATGGGGCGTGAATGTATGGCAATAGACAATATTCATGCCTCTGAAAGGGTGCATAGTTTTTCTCGTATCATAATCTGTAGGCTAGTATGATAATCCTCTTTTGGTATAAACACACTATATACACCGGTACCGGTCTGCCCTATGTTGATGCCCATAAGAAAGTAAGAAATCAGAATGCCTGTCACCTGTCAGCAATGAATACTAAGACACAGATGGACAAAACCCACAAATATGGAACAAAACACATTGGAAAGACAAATTTGCATACATGCAACGTAGAATTGATATGCTAAATAGTTGGTCATCCTCATGGTCCTAACAAAATAACTCCAAACATAGATCCATCATACTTGTACCCACCCAGCATGTCGCCCTACCCACACACCTCCAACAACTAGGCACTGGGAAATAGCTTGTGAAGTACTATAGCAATACAGAATATGCCCAACCAAATGGAAACACCGTCCGACCTTATCTTTACTCACAACAATCATAAATTAACAGCTAAATATTTAAGGTACAGAGGACCATTAAAACCTCTTCAGGAGATGGCAAAGACCCAGCCTCCATCAAGCCAGCAGCAGACCACCCACCCTATTTACAGAATACCTTCAACCTTTCATAAAAGGTGCTCCCTCAAACATGGAATGAGTCCATACAGCAGAAAATAATTTTCGGGAAGGCCACCTTTTCATGGTGACTAGCTTACACAAGCAGTTTGTTTCTCAGAAACAAACCTCCAAAACTGAGATTTGTTCCTGAGAAACATAAAACAATAGCCAGATGTGTAGAATGTATCCTTACAGTGCATTGGGAGTTTGAGGGTGCTGACTATTTTTTCTACACATGTCCTGTGACAAGGAAGAAAGAAAGAAGGCCTGTCGTACATGTGGGAGGCCTTCTTTATTATTTTGTACTCCTATCCATCAGTGCCACTATACCATATCTGACTGGCTAAAAGTACACGGAGAAAGAATTTAGGCCTAAAGCCTACACCGATCTAGTTCAGGCTCCTAATCCTAGGACTGGTTGAGTGACAACGCATTAATACCACTCCAGGAAGGGATGCCACATGAAACTAGAATTACACGCCTTTCTTATGCTTTGGATAGGAATGGTCTTTCCAGTATTTTCATATTCTAGAACTAGCAATTGATACTAGATAGAAAAGAAAATACTTTTGTAGTTTATTTATCTGCATCACCCAGGAAGGCACCACATAAATTATAGAAGATTCACTGGTATCATCTGGGTATTTTCACCCACTATCTCTTGTATTGCTTTACTCACGGTTAGCCAGAATTCTTGCAATGCTGAGCATTTGGAGAACATAATGAAGGTCGTCGGTTGCTTGCTTCTCACATTTGATGCATTTAACCGGGACTGTGGACCAGACCATAATCCTCATTGGTGCCTGATACAACCTAAAGTTGATAAAAAGTGGTTTCTCATCAAGGAGGCAGGCTGTTTCATTTTGTGAAGAAGATCTATTGATACTTGCTATTTCACTATAACAATGGCAAGTCATCTCTCCGTACGCCATCTTGAGCTGCTTGATGTGCTACTGCAAGCCTTGAGGTATCCTACACGACTTTGATATCTTTTTGTTGCATGTTCCCACTTTTTCAATTCTACATCCAGAGTATTAATTTCACATATCCACTTCTTTATGTCAAGTGTTCTTAGACAGGCCTCTACCAGGAGGCATTTAAATTTTGAAAGTCTGCCTATAGTGTCAGCAGCTAGATGGTCTCAGAAACTGAGGAACTCCTCCTTCTAAAAGTTGACTATAATTATCAAGCATGATTCTGTTAATGGGGCTTATTGCATCTTCTAACAATATGCTCCAAATATTCCCTACTGGATGTTAGGTGGGTGAGTGTGCGTGAAGTACCTTTGTTTTCTTAAATACCTTGGGTAAAGCAAACTCATAGAGGATCCCCAGCCTACAGTCTAGTTCAATCTCTGCTTTAAAACAGCTGTCCAACTTACTCTGTCGCCTAAATGCTATCAGTGATCTATATTGTCTAAGCTGAGGAGGGGCCCAGATGTAAAGGTGTGTGTTTGGCAGACCCCGAGCCTCCATTTTGTAGTATCCTAGAAAGTTTACTCCATGCCATTGTGTGTTGTTAACCTTCCCAAATAAAGGCCCAGATTTACTGTGATTTTGCATCAATGTTTCATCACGTTTGTGGTGCAGCCCCAAAATAAAATCCCTTTATCCATTAATTAAGCCACACAAATGTTGCATGGCTTTGTGTTATTTAGTAAATAGAAAGTAATACAACACAGTGCTTAGCGGTGACTTGCATTATTTTGCGTCGGGTAGGCGTTACATGGATAGAGTATGGATGTTCTCATGCATCAACTCATGTATTTTCATGCAAACCCAGGCTTACAAATTGTAAACCTGGGTTGTGCCAAATTTATGTGTCTACCCAACAGAGGCATAAGGAGAACAAATATCTTTATTTTTTTCTCTGAAGTTCCTCTTTCTATGTGTGCTGCAATCCACAGCACACATGGAGAGCACACATGGAGAGGAGAATATACTTAAGGATTAGTTTGTGCAGGAAGGTGTCACTTTCTATGCAAAAACAATTGTGCCTGTGGTGCAGAAACCCTTGCACTATGGTAAACTGTTTTAGTATATGTATGTTTAATGTAGAACAAAATAGAAAAATGTTACAGCAATATTATCTTCATAATGAATTAAATCTTTAATTAATTTAAGTATATTACATTTGATAAAATGTATTTCTTTTAAGTTTATTTTAAAAAAAAAATCACACCCAAAGTAAAAAAAATTATGATTTAATAATTATTGCAAGTGGTGTACCAAACTAGTTAAAAACAATTGAATGATATTTTTTATAAAAGATAAAGTTACCTCAATTTATCAAATCAAAAGATTATTGAGATATTCTGTAATTACATAACAAATATGTTTTATTTTGAGATATTTGAAACACGAAAAATATAAATAAAAATAATTTAATTATTATAAATAATTAAATTACATTTTTACGTGTGAGGATCTTCCCCTAAAAAAGATAGGAGAAGGGAAGATGGAGATTCACACGTGTATGTTTGTGAACGGCGTTTTGTAGCCCTTTAGCAGTACTACTTTTGTACTACTCAACCAACTAGAAAACACAGTTTGTGAATAGGCCTTTAACTTTTTATTTTTTACCCATCCTTACTTTTCATTCTCTCTTTTCATCAGTTTCCTATTTCGTGTGGCCTACTTGGCACGCCATGAATCCTTCACCCATCATGAGAATCCTGCATTCATGTGCAGTTGTTGTTTTCCCGTGTGCCTTGAAAAACAGACCTCCATGATAGAAATAGCAGATATACTTCCTTTGTGCTCCCTTTCACTGACTTTTTGGCTATATTTTTAATATGTAACATTTTTGTGTTTAAATAGTTTTTAACTGTATTTACGATACATTTGTTTGCCAATTGTAGGAGTAGTTTCTCCAAGCTGGTGTTCCTGAACCAGGTCCTTCTTCAGGACATCCTTATTTTGCACTGAATCCTGAATTTTTTCTCAGCAGTTCTTTTCAAATGCAGCCTTACAACATATCTCTCTGTGATTCTAAGGTATTCTCTTTGCATCAATCTCCATACCTTAGAAATGTAATGTGTGCAGGTGCTGCAGACAGCACATTTTGATTGCTGAAGAGGTGCATTGCCACAGTTTATAAGATTCACACCTGCAGCTAAAACTACACATCTGATTTGATGGGAAAGACCCTCACCTCAAATGGTAACGGACATGTAGCTCTGCTCTGAGTGCCCCAGATTCAAAGATATCTTAGTCTCTTGTTGGCATAAGCAAACACAGAACATATGTGCATGCCACAACATAGGCCTGTCTCACAGATTGTGGTCTTGTCGGACTGGGAGGAGGGCCCAAAGTGCTACCCACATGATAGTGAAAGGTTACTGTATTTACCAGAAGTTGAGTAGCACAAGTGGTGGCAGGATACCTTGTACTGATCTTTAGGGGTGAACATGTCTTTTTACTTGTGCCACTGGAGTGAGGCCTACAGGCTCAGTCATATAAAGTTCTGCTGCTGTGTGCTTAACTCACTCTTGCCCTACATCAAATTAATAAGTAGTGGTGTGCAATGCGCATATGGTTGCATGCATGTGCTGAGTATATGTGTACCTTGAGTGGTACAACTCTGGCTTCCATTTTGGGAGACCCAGGGCTACGTGGATGCACATGAGGAGGCAGAAAATTATCCCCTGACAGAATTGTGTATTGCTAAATTCCTGAGGGCTGAGTGGGACATACATTGGAGTAAGGACACATTAAAGTATACATCAAAGAGTGCTCTTAGACCCCCTGCACTACCTACGCCAAGTGCATGGGTAGTGCAGGGGCCCCCTTTTGGCCCCCTGCACCTGTTCTCTGCCAGTATTTCCATGGCGGTGAAACTGCCTAAGCCAAGTGCATGGGGAGTGCATGGCCCCCCTGCACCTGTTTTCCGCTAGAATTTTTATGACGGTGAAATCCCCATGAAAATGCTGGCAGAGAACCAGGTCGTAATCAGCAGGGTGGTACTGTGTGCAGAGCCGCCCTGGCTGATTGTGACCTGCACTCACTGGTAGTCCGTCAGGATCACCGATCACAGCGGAGTCGGCGGTACTCTGGCGGTCTTACCATCAGGGTCGTAATGTGATGGTCAGACTGCCACAGCAGCAACGGTCCTGCCCGACACCACGAGTCTGGTGGTCTAGTTACCACCAGACTCGTAATGAGGCCCTAAATCCATTTTGTGTTTGATATGGACAATAAGAAGGGGAGTTTGAGGACCCCAAAATTGTCAACTGCATGCAGACAGTCAGCCTATATGTCAAGGAAGTGAAGCTCTGCAAAACATATACCTTTGTACAGGACTGGAGCCAAGGTCTGCCAGTCTCTCAGCTGGCTGAGCGGACATCACCCAGGGAAACCAGTACCACCTGTCCATGAGCACCAGCACTTGCCTGCTTTTCAAGACTATTGTGTTCTGTGAGGAAAAGAAGAAGACTTGGAGGGAGCGAGGTCCGGTAGGGGGGTTCCTGGTGAGTGGATCTTTATCACGAGGTGTGAGGAAGCAGCTATTGCACCAACCCCATATGCAGGAGAGGGCTAATGCAAAGCTAGCCTTGGTTTTAGCCCATCACTCGTGTGCAGGGAAAATGGGGGTACCATGAAGATTCCCTTACTGTTGTGTCTATTGTTTGTGTGCTGAGTAAAATCGGCGACCCTGTGTGCCGGAGGAGCCCGCTGTAAAAGTTGCCTTACTGGCATGCCAATCAGGCCATAGCCCATGTGTGGAGTAAAGTCGGTGACCCCGTATGGCAGAGTGGGCCACCTTGAAGATTACATTACTGCGGTGAAGATCAAGCTGTTAACTCGTGTGTGAGGTAAAGTCGTCAACCCAATATACAAGATCGGGGCTACATGAAGAGCAAGGATCATTGCCAACATCGAGGGAAAAAGATGCCTTGGTGACCTGTGCATGCCTGAGCCTCAACTGAAGTATCAGAAAGCCAGAAATCATCTCCCTATCTGTGAGAAGGAACAGAGGTATTTATGGTGTCATCAGAGAAAGCGGCATGGTTGAACAGCAATGCCCATACAAAGCCAAGATTGCTGCACACCATCAGCAGCTTCTGAAGACCTCTGGGACATCTGAGTCCAAACGCTTTCCGGGATTCCAGTAGAGCTCCCCTTTAGGAGCAGGTACAATGGATCACTGGGCTAAAGGGTACTGGGGAACATTGTTTTGCTTAATAGCACTTTAGGCCCTGGAACACCTTTGACTTTGGAAGACTCAGTCCAGGACTCCTGAGATCTGGACTGCTAGTGGGGCCTAAGCTGAATGTCATCTATTGTGAATGGGGAATAACCACTACCATTAAAGAGAGGAAAGTGGGACTTGCCTATAAAACACTAGTACATTGGGGACTATGTGGGTTATTTGTGCATGTCATATTTAACTCTGTATTTGTATTTAAATACTTCTGTTTCCATAAAAGAAGGTAATTGACTCGCTAGTCATGAATTGCTGTTATAGAACTTACTTGGAGTTGTGAGCCTGTGTTCACCCCTTGCATCTACCTCCCCCACTCTCTCAAGAAAGGCCCTGGACTGCTACACCCATAATACCACTGGGAGTCAAATTCTGAAGAGGTTCGTGGCCCATTTATTTTGGACCCATAATAAATTGGGCCCCAGGACCTCAGGAGTAAAAAGGCCTCAACCCCCAATGTTTGGCCCGGTAGCTTTTGCCTGTCCTGTGACTGTCTGAAAGAGTTCTGACAACATCCATCGTGATATGCATTCTGACCCTAATTTGAAGAAGCAAATGTGTAACAAAAATGTCCTCAAATATCTTTTCACCCAGTGTTTATACTAATGTAATTTAAGGCTACCACATGACAAAATCAAAGAAGGTAAAAATTAAAAGTTTAAAAATAATCAGATTTATGAAGAATAAATATGTCTGTAAGTGGTCATCTTCTATAGAGAATTTGCATGAGAGACACTGAGTAAACAAAGTGGCAGTCTAAGCATACTTAATTCAGCATGTGTACCTAGTCTCCATTCACTTTCCATGTTTCTCTCCTGTGTGTCATAGAACCCCCTTGTCTTGTGGAGCTTGAGAAGATTCAGATCCAGGAAGCAGCCAAAAAGAAGCCAGGTAATATTTTCATTGTTACTGCCACTACCTATGCACCTGAATGAGCACTACTAAATACTGAGCCATTCTTTTACAATAATCTCTGGGTTCCAGTCATACAGATTGCCAGCTGGGCACAGGATCTCTGGAACAGCCATCTGTTCACCTTGTTGATGTTATGAGCCTCGAACCAAAGACCATTTCATATGATCAATATGCAAGTTCATTTGAGTATTATTGTAAATAATCTCTACCTGTTAATGAAAAGAAACATTAAGTCACCTAATTGTGATTTTCAGAATTTAGAGGAAGCCATGTTAGTGACTATTTAGTTGAGATCAATCATTTTGCAATAATATTTTTGACAGATTTTTAACATATATGTTAATACAGTGGGGCTACACATAAAAAAGTAATTTAGACAATGTGGGTTATGTTGTTTTCATAAGTTCCTTTAGGGTCTATATTGTATTTAATAAACCTACAACCCCCTTAGATCTTTTGTGTGGCTCTCTAAGTTCTATATTTTTTTAACCATTCCCTAGCTTCTTTGCTAAGGCTTTCAAATGCATTCACTCCAGTCAGGATTCCCATTCAGAGGATTTTTCTTGTTGGTTTGTCCATATCCCTTCACACTCCTTCTCTTCTGTCATGTCCTCATGTAGCTCTTTCAAGAATGCCCCTCGAATCGGACCTTCAACATTAAGGGCCTCACTATGATGGTGACAGTCTGACCACCGGAACACCTATACGGCGGTGGGGAGGCCACTCGACCACCGTATTACGGTGTTTCCACCTGGCTGGCCGGCGAGAACAGAGCAACAGCATTGGCTTCAGCTGTCAGAGAGAGCCAAGGTCAATACCAGAGCACACAGCACACTCAGAATGTGCACTGTCTGTGATTGCAGACAGTGTGCATTCCCAGTGTGCTGACAGGGGCCCCTGCACTGCACACAATCATATCGTGGACAGTGCGGGTGCCGCCTGTGGCCCCAACTCTTCCTTTCTGCCAGCCTTTTCATTGTGGTGACACTGCCATGAACAGGCTGTCGGAAAGGAAAGTCATGATCAACACGTCGATGCTGACATGGGCATCCCGTACTTGACCACAGCTTTCTGCACTGCTGGCACCGCAGGATTTATGATCCTCGTGGTGTTGGCGGTGTTGTGGTGGTCTAACTGCCAGCATCTTAATCTGGTGGGAAGACCGCTCAAGGAACCACCGTACTCGTAATCAGGCCCTAAGACTGTGGATTTACATCAGACGTGGGCACTATCTCAGTAATGGTTATCCTTCAAGTCTATCACTCCCTGTCAGCCTTATTGGCTGTCTTCTGTACTAGAGGCTGCTTGTTGTATCTACCCTGCTTTATTTGCATATGAATAATTCATACCTTGAAATCTTCATAGGCTTGTAGTATCCACCATGGGGACTCCATGGTGCTAATGGCTTTGCTATTTTACTTAGTTCTGCTCTGTGGTTTCTCTCCCCTGTCTTGATTAACTTAGCAGTTAAGGTATTCATTAACCCGACTTTCTGTTTAAAATACAATAAGTAGCATGTGATGTGTGTTACAAACATGTATGTATACTAAACTTATTAAATACAAATTACATTTTAAAGATTCATGAACCCTTCCTGCAACATGTCGAAATTTGAGATCCCAGGTTCTTTTCTTCATTTGTTCAGTGAAGGGAAGGCAAATGATGTTCATAATATTAAGCCGCATTGTAATTCAGTGCCTTTTGCTTTGGACCTTCCCCTCTATGAGTGCTTCTTCTTCATGTTAAATTGATTCCTATCGTTGTCACTGTCTGGTTTCTATGGTGACTTCGGTGAGGAGTATGTTTGGTGAACATGAAAGGACTAGCAACTTTGAGGTTACATTGCCATTTTCCAGGTCATGTACGTCATGTTGCTCACATTCATTCTTGAAAAGATCAACTCGTCCCAAGGTACTGTGTATCCACTGGTTTGCAGAGTGGTCCATTCCGTTTAATTACTGCAGTCATGGGATCTGTTTAAAGTCTTATAGCCTGTTCTAAAAGAGTTCTTATCCTCTACTAAAAGGATTCTCATTCACAGGATATTTTTTGTTAGACTAAAGGAATTCTTCTTTACAAGATCACTTGTACTGTGGGGGACTGAGTCTGAACCCACTACAGGTGACACCTGTCGACCTAATCCGGGTTTTCTTCCGGCTAGCTAGCAGTGCCTCATCTCCACCCTAGAGCAGGGATGATTGGGCAACAAAGCACATGACACAATTGACTCCTCAGGGAAATTGTGGTCACTCAGATCTCATCCGTTTCTCTCAGTTAGATTAGTCTCACATATGCAAGGACAATCAGAGGTAGGGTATAATTCAATAAGGTTTGTTGAAGTAACTTCATTTTAGATATTAAAGCATGCATTACAATAACTAGGACGATGAAGTATGACAGGATTAAAATTGTGACAAGGAGAGTGAAACATAAAAATAGCGCTAGAGTGTCACTAAAATCATTAGGAATAGCTCCTAACTACGCTATATTAGAGCACAGCATGTTAAGCTCTAATTCTGCCCTTCAGGTTCCCCCTGGGAAGACATCATCCCTCATACCTGAGCAAGAAGCCTGTAGTCTACATAAGCAGATGCAGCAAAGCACTCAGCAATCAGCATACAGTCGTGGTCATCTGGCTGGAATCTCCCTCTAATGTACATGGGTAAAAGTAGTGTTTTTATAATACAACAGCTGATGTTCCAAGAAAGGATCCCCACGTAAGAGTGTGTATGTTTCTGTGAATATTAGAGACAAAGCGTACCACATTTACCGGCAACCTATCTCACTGCAGCCTTGAGAAAAACACAGAGTGAAAGAAATGTCTTGTTTTAGAATGCAGTGATGGCCTAGGCAATGAACAGCTAGATAGAAAAAATTAAACAAGACGTAAATGTGGCTATTGAAAAAAAAATCTGAACAAAGCTGAATAAAATATGTCTAGGTTAAAGTGCACAGCAGCAGGCCTAGTTTGCTAAAATAATGTGTATGAAGCTATAACTAAAATAGCTACACAACAAATACACATTGGAACTCTTCCTGCAAAAAGGAATCCTACAAGATGCCTTCTAAAGCTTCACCTCCTTGTTTATGTAAAAGCAGCTTTGTTGCTATCACAGGACTAGCAGGTTTTTCATCTTCAGAGATTTTCATTGTAAATACAAGGCCTGATATTTGCACAATAAATCGTCAACCAATGCTCTAAAATGGTGAAAGGGAATATGAAGAGGGCCACAAAAGAAGATGAGGGAAATTAAACTGAGGTGTTAGATCAGACATGTTGAGAAGTGAGGCTGAGAGACACTATTCATGCACTTCATGCAAATAATTAGAGCATCCAAAACAGCTACTCGTTTCCTATCCTGGATGTATCTATGAGCAAACTCAACTCAGATTTAATTGACTGGAGTTGAATGAGAAATGAGCCGGTGAGGAGAGTGCAGCTCCAGGTTTCCCACACATTTGTGAATCCACAATCTTTCTGGGAACTGTTTGTGGACATCACCAAGGAAACCACTCCTAATTTGACCGGAAAAAAAACGAATTCCTGTCATTTTGTAACTAAAAGTTATGCCACTGTTTTCCAATTGGTTGTAAAATATTTTATTGATAGACTTATTAAAGTGGTACCTTGGATGGGTGAGACCCATGACTTGAAAACTGCTTACCTTGGAATTGATATGACAGACCTTTGGAAATATGGCCCAATAAGCATACAATCAAAAACCAGGTGTAAAGCACACCCATTCACATGGAGTAATGGCAGTATTTATGGAAATAAGAAGTGTGAAGATTGGCAGGTCACAGTCAGGCTTAAAGAACCAGTAAATAGCTGTATGACATCAGCACAGCCAGCACTGGGTTCTTGGTGTTCATCAATCAGGTAGTAAAGTCTTCACTACCAAGTGATGCTGCAGAGACAAGTAAGCCCCTTTTAGAAATGAGGCATGGTATCTATTAGCATGGTGCTTTTTAGCAGCCTTTTCCGAACTAAAGGCCAGATGTATAATTTTTTCAAATAGCGAATACCTAATTGTGATTATCTGCAAATCGCAATTATGTAATCGCTACTTGAATGTATGAAACTCCAGGAGATTCATTTAGTGATTCCCAATGGCTCGCAAATTGACCTACTTCATTAATATTCATGACATGGGTCGCAACTTGGGACCCATCGTGAATGACTATAATCACAGGGATGGTGGCCTGCTGGGCTCAGCAGACCATCATGTCTGTGATTTCTTTTAAATAAAGCAATCTTTTTTTTTTTTTTTTAATGTAGCCCTTTTTTCTTAAAGAAAACAGGAAGCATTTAAAAAAGAAAATTGAAAAGTTTTATTTTTATTTTTTAGGAGTAGGCAGTGGTCCATGGGGCCACTGCCTGCTCTCAAAAAATGTTTTTGCATGCATTCACAAAGAGGAAGGGGTCCCTTGTGGACCCCTTCCCGTTTGCGAATGGGTTACCACCTACTTGAAGTAGATGGTAAAATGCCAGTGTTTTGCAACCGCATTTTGGTCACAAAACATTCCTACATAATGCTGTTATTCGGTATTAGGAAAGGACACCCTTTACACGCCCTTTACTAATACCGAATCAGTATGTAGTCTCAAGTCTAATTTGCGATTCGGTTACAAGTTATCGAATCGCAAATTGGAATTCATACATACCAAAATGCATTTTTGCAATCGCAGATGTCCTGATTGGGCCATTTGCAATTGCAAAAATGCATGACACATCTGGCCTTATGCTTCTTTCTGTATTCCAGATATAATACATACACATGGAGCTCTCCGTCCTGCATTACAAGAACATTGTGTGCTGTATGTAGGTAGGCCTCATTAGTGTTCATTTGATATGTTCTGTAGATCATGCAAGAGCCTCAAAAATACAACCCATTACATTGGAAAATGGAATGGGCACCACTCATCTTGACACCCTACTTCTCTGTAGATCCCACTCCTATTTCAGTGGCTACTTTCGTGTATACAGAAGCCAGACGTGGCTTCCAGTAATGTAACCCTCCTGGTTATTTTGTGTTCCTCTTCAGATAAACTATTCTTGCTGCTTTCATGCCTTCACCCTCCCCTTCCCCTTTATTATTTCAAAATCTTGGTAAATTAATAGGGCCTTCTATGGCCCTGATTACAATTTTCTAATTATTGTTTGGGCAGAAAATGTGCATGGCTTTGATTTATCACTTCCTCCATAAATCACGTAGTTTGCCATTCCTGTGCTGCTCTAAACCAGTCCCCTATGTGTTGGTTTTAAGTTAAAAACTAAGGGTCTAATTTTAAGCTTGGTGATGTGAGACATGTACCAAAACATGACAGACATCCTTAGAGTGCATAGACATCAAAACATTCTGTTTAGTGTGGAGAGACATCCACCACTTTGGGTAGATGTCCCTCATCTGCCGAGCTCTAAAACAACCTCTTTCTGGCACTTCACAGCTGCTGCCTTTGGAAGATATTGGATCCCTCCCTTTCCTGAACTACTATTATAAAACCAACTGCACACGAACACTTGTCGAGCTCTAAGATACGATCTCTTCTTTATTTGTTCAAACTCCAATCTTTATGCTGACGTCTGATTGGCTAATCCTTTTTTGATCCCCAGCGGCTGCAAAAAGAGTCAACTTGAAACCGCAGACAATCATTGTACACCATCTTTAAAAGGCAAAATAGCACATAATTATAATGTCTCATTCATAACTTCTTGATAAATATTTTTTTTTGATGTTTTAGTAATGTTCATCTTTCATGTTGATATCAAAGATAGTGTTCAGTTTTGGTAAAAAGAAAAAGAAAACCTTGTGCAAACTCTTCCCCCTAAACAAGAAGGAGGCTTCGTCAAAAAGCATTTGTCCATGGATCGTAATGTCCATTTGGGAGCGAACCGATGATATTTTAAATATATCAAGTGGCTTCCACCTGAACTTTTGTGCGCACGGTACAGCACCTTGAATATTATTCTGGGTTTTACTTGTAGCAAGTACAAAGATTTTAAAAGAATGCATAGAACTTGTGACTTTTCCGTACCGGCTCCAGAAACCAATTCATCTTTGTGTGAATTTTGTGAGCCCATTCACAACATATATCAAGATTGTGGACTCTGTTCTCCCTTGTCTAATGCTGCAGTTTACCACTTTAATATTTAAGACGGAAAACGAAATACAAATAAAAATTGTGCTTCAGAACGTGGCTGTGGGTTGATTCTGACATGCCACAACTGATCATTGAAAAATTAATCAATGAATCATTTTATATAAAATAAGCCATCGAAAACACACATTAACTTGAACACTGTGGGGTTAACAAATGAGGAAATCAAAACTTTCGGTGGCAAACAATTAAGCATCCTATTGAAAATAAGTTATTTAAAGTTTGTAAATAGTGCAGGCTTTTTCTGCCCTGCGTTTTTGATTTGATTTTGTTACAGGAGAGTGCTTATCAATGGTATTGTGTTGGTCAACTACATTTAATTATAATTTACCCTTGTCAATGGTTACTTTGTGCCTCATTATGAAGTTGGCGGTCCTAGGACCCCTTAAGGGAGCCGAGTCCTTTATAGTAACACGGTTCCCAAGGGACTGACTGCCGGGAACACGTATTACAATGTTCCCACTAGTCAGCTGGGTGGGACATTGTAATATGCACGGTGGGGATGTCACCGACATGGCCGTGGTGTCCTCCCCATGAGTTTGGCGGTCCCACGGTGGGACAGCCAAACTCGTAACAAGGCTGTTTGTCTTTAACAAGAAATGTGTTAGAAATGGGGTCTCTAGTTGGCAGACGGTTTACACCCTACCCAAGTAGGTACCCTCACTCTAGTCAAGGCAAGGGAAATACCCAGGTCAGATAACCCCTGCTCACCCACTTGGTAGCTTGGCACGAGCAGTCAGGCTTATCTCAGAAGCACTGTGTAAAGCATCTGCACATAACAAACTGTAACACAGTGAAAACACTACAAAAGGACACCACACCAGTTTTAGAAAAATAGCTAATATTTTTCTATGTAAAACCACACCAAAACGAGAAAAATCCAACATACAGTAACCACGGGGTCGCAGGCCACCTACGGCGTCTGGAAGACCCGCAAACAGTACCTAGGAAATGTAGGGCGTTGTGATCCTCGCAATGAGATCCGGAGTGCGGTGTCACTGGAGTCAGTTCTGGGGGTCGGTGCAGGAGTCGTCGGTCTCTTGAAGTCACACACATTACAGATCGAACTCCAGGCTGATGACCAAGTCAGTAGCGCTGGCGCTGATGGCTTTGGGGCTGCGGTGAAAAGCAGGACAATATGCTGTGACAATATTTCTGATTGTTTTTCCGATTTTTCTGCGCCTCGCCGCCGGCGCTTCTGCCCCCGTTGTGCCCCCCTGATTGCTGTCTCCCCGATCGTGTACTGTGCCATTACTGTATTTCATACTGTGTGTTTTCTATTGTGATTGCCTTTAATTTTGCTCGTTTTTTGTGCTTTTGCCCCTTGTGCGCTCCCCCAAGCGTTCCGATCCCTGCCGCTGCCTCCCTGCGGCCCCGCCCCCCTCGCGCCCCCATTCGCCGCTCCCTCCTGCCTCCCGCCTCCCAGCTGCTCCTCCCTCCCCCCTCCCTTCTTAATGGTTGGCGCTGCGCGTCGCGAGTGAGCGACCTCTGACCTGTTTCAGGTCCTGAGCTCGCCCCCCACGACCGCAGCACCAACCTGCTGCCTCCTGCCTCTGTCCCCCGACCACGCTGCTGTTTGCGTGTTCGAGGCCCTCCTCCACCCGCAGGCATCCTCCTGCGCCTCATCCCTGGTGTCTAGTGGGCTCTGCCTAGCTCCACTTGACCCGTGTGCCGCTTCCGACGTCCTGTAAGTTGTTTTTCTGATTGTTTTTCCGATTTTTCTGCGCCTCACCGCCGGCGCTTCTGCCCCGTTGTGCCCCCCTGATTGCTGTCTCCCCGATCGTGTACTGTGCCATTACTGTATTTCATACTGTGTGTTTTCTATTGTGATTGCCTTTAATTTTGCTTGTTTTTTGTGCTTTTGCCCCTTGTGCGCTCCCCCAAGCGTTCCGATCCCTGCCGCTGCCTCCCTGCGGCCCGCCCCCCTCGCGCCCCCATTCACCGCTCCCTCCCGCCTCCCAGCTGCTCCTCCCTCCCCCCTCCCTTCTTAATGGCTGGCGCTGCGCGTCGCGAGTGAGCGACCTCTGACCTGTTTCAGGTCCTGAGCTCGCCCCCCACGACCGCAGCACTAACCTGCTGCCTCCTGCCTCTGTCCCCCGACCACGCTGCTGTTTGCGTGTTCGAGGCCCTCCTCCACCCGCAGGCATCCTCCTGCGCCTCATCCCTGGTGTCTAGTGGGCTCTGCCTAGCTCCACTTGACCCGTGTGCCGCTTCCGACGTCCTGTAAGTTGTTTTTCTGATTGTTTTTCCGATTTTTCTGCGCCTCGCCGCCGGCGCTTCTGCCCCCGTTGTGCCCCCCTGATTGCTGTCTCCCCGATCGTGTACTGTGCCATTACTGTATTTCATACTGTGTGTTTTCTATTGTGATTGCCTTTAATTTTGCTCGTTTTTTGTGCTTTTGCCCCTTGTGCGCTCCCCCAAGCGTTCCGATCCCTGCCGCTGCCTCCCTGTGGCCCCGCCCCCCTCGCGCCCCCATTCGCCGCTCCCTCCCGCCTCCCGCCTCCCAGCTGCTCCTCCCTTCTTAATGGCTGGCGCTGCGCGTCGCGAGTGAGCGACCTCTGACCTGTTTCAGGTCCTGAGCTCGCCCCCCACGACCGCAGCACCAACCTGCTGCCTCCTGCCTCTGTCCCCCGACCACGCTGCTGTTTGCGTGTTCGAGGCCCTCCTCCACCCGCAGGCATCCTCCTGCGCCTCATCCCTGGTGTCTAGTGGGCTCTGCCTAGCTCCACTTGACCCGTGTGCCGCTTCCGACGTCCTGTTAGTTGTTTTTCTGATTGTTTTTCCGATTTTTCTGTGCCTCGCCGCCGGCGCTTCTGTCCCCGTTGTGCCCCCCTGATTGCTGTCTCCCCGATCGTGTACTGTGCCATTACTGTATTTCATACTGTGTGTTTTCTATTGTGATTGCCTTTAATTTTGCTTGTTTTTTGTGCTTTTGCCCCTTGTGCGCTCCCCCAAGCGTTCCGATCCCTGCCGCTGCCTCCCTGCGGCCCGCCCCCCTCGCGCCCCCATTCACCGCTCCCTCCCGCCTCCCGCCTCCCAGCTGCTCCTCCCTCCCCCCTCCCTTCTTAATGGCTGGCGCTGCGCGTCGCGAGTGAGCGACCTCTGACCTGTTTCAGGTCTTGAGCTCGCCCCCCACGACCGCAGCACTAACCTGCTGCCTCCTGCCTCTGTCCCCCGACCACGCTGCTGTTTGCGTGTTCGAGGCCCTCCTCCACCCGCAGGCATCCTCCTGCGCCTCATCCCTGGTGTCTAGTGGGCTCTGCCTAGCTCCACTTGACCCGTGTGCCGCTTCCGACGTCCTGTAAGTTGTTTTTCTGATTGTTTTTCCGATTTTTCTGCGCCTCGCCGCCGGCGCTTCTGCCCCCGTTGTGCCCCCCTGATTGCTGTCTCCCCGATCGTGTACTGTGCCATTACTGTATTTCATACTGTGTGTTTTTTATTGTGATTGCCTTTAATTTTGCTCGTTTTTTGTGCTTTTGCCCCTTGTGCGCTCCCCCAAGCGTTCCGATCCCTGCCGCTGCCTCCCTGTGGCCCAGCCCCCCTCGCGCCCCCATTCGCCGCTCCCTCCCGCCTCCCGCCTCCCAGCTGCTCCTCCCTTCTTAATGGCTGGCGCTGCGCGTCGCGAGTGAGCGACCTCTGACCTGTTTCAGGTCCTGAGCTCGCCCCCCACGACCGCAGCACCAACCTGCTGCCTCCTGCCTCTGTCCCCCGACCACGCTGCTGTTTGCGTGTTCGAGGCCCTCCTCCACCCGCAGGCATCCTCCTGCGCCTCATCCCTGGTGTCTAGTGGGCTCTGCCTAGCTCCACTTGACCCGTGTGCCGCTTCCGACGTCCTGTAAGTTGTTTTTCTGATTGTTTTTCCGATTTTTCTGCGCCTCGCCGCCGGCGCTTCTGCCCCCGTTGTGCCCCCCTGATTGCTGTCTCCCAGATCGTGTACTGTGCCATTACTGTATTTCATACTGTGTGTTTTCTATTGTGATTGCCTTTAATTTTGCTCGTTTTTTGTGCTTTTGCCCCTTGTGCGCTCCCCCAAGCGTTCCGATCCCTGCCGCTGCCTCCCTGCGGCCCCGCCCCCCTCGCGCCCCCATTCGCCGCTCCCTCCCGCCTCCCAGCTGCTCCTCCCTCCCCCCTCCCTTCTTAATGGCTGGCGCTGCGCGTCCGCGCCGCTGGCGCGCCAGAGGCAAGCCCGTCTGCGCCCGTCCGCGCCTGGACCGCGCCCAGCACCACCCCCCCTGGTCCTCACGCCCCCCGCATCACCCGCGTCCGCTACTCAACCAACGAACTCCGCGCACTCAACCCCGGCCCCTCCGCAGAGTGCTTCCTTGCAACCCCGAAGCACACAAAAGGACCTTTCTCCTGCCGCACCTGCAACTTCTCCTGCGACAGAACGGCGAAGCCAACAACAAGTACTCCCAACACCAACCACCTGAACTGCATCCTCATCAACACACGCTTCGCACGAAAACACGCCATCGAACTCTGGGACTTACTCGACACCACCGCCCCTGACGTGGCCTTCCTGACCGAAACCTGGTGGAACGACTCCTCGGCCCCGGACATCGCAATCGCCATACCGGAGGGATACAAAATCACCAGAAGAGATCGAACCAACGGAATCGGCGGCGGAATAGCCATCGCCCACAAATCTACCCTCAAAATCCACACCCACACGGACGACACCCTCAAGACAGCCGAACACCTCCACTTCCAGATCCACACGGACCCCAACACGACCCTCAGAGGAACCCTCATATCCCGCCCTCCAGGACCAAGAGCCCCCTTCAGCGACACCGTCGCCGACCTCGCGAGCACCCACGCCCTCGCTTCCCCAGACTACATCCTCCTGGGAGATCTAAACTACCACCTGGAAAATAACAACGACGTCAACACCGCATCTCTGACCTCCAACCTCCTCAACCTCGGACTCCGTCAATTGGTCAACACTCCCACCCACATCGCCGGACACACTCTTGATCCCCTCTTCACCTCAAGCAACCACATCTCTTTCAGCCACACCTCCGAACTCCACTGGACCGACCATCACTGCGTCCACTTCTCTTATACGAAAATCACCGAACACCACCGCATCCCTCGACCTCCTCACCGCCGCTGGGGAAAAATCACCCAAGACCAACTAACCAGCACCCTCGTCAAAGACCCTCCACCCGGCTCAACCGACCCAAGCACTGCCGCCATCAACCTCCATCAATGGATCCTCGACTGCGCCAACACCTTAGCCCCACTCAAGAAACCCACCGCCAACCAAGGAAAGAAAAAAACAGCCTGGTTCACAGACGAACTGACCGCCTCCAAAAGCCTCTGCCAGAAGCTCAAGAAGAAGTGGATCTTAGAGCGCACACCCGACAACCTCGCCTCCCTCAAAAACGCCAACCGTGAACACCACCAACGGATCCGAGTCGCCAAGCGCGCCCACTTCACTGAACGCATCAACAACAACGCCCACGACTGCAAAGAACTCTTCGGCATCGTGAAGGAACTCTCAAACCCCAACGCCAACTCCAACGACATCCCGCCCTCCCAGAAACTCTGCGACGACCTCTCCACCTTCTTCCACCAGAAAATCACAACCATCCACGACAGCTTCAACGCCACTCCGCCGCCAGACCCCACCCCTGACATCTCCACAGACGCCTGCCGCCTCACCGCCTGGACCCACGTGGACGACACCGAAACAATAACAACCATGAACACCATCTACTCAGGCTCCCCCACGGACCCATGCCCTCATCACGTGTTCAACAAAGCCAACGCCATCATCGCCCCCAAACTCCGCAAGATCATCAACCTCTCCTTCGACTCCGCCACCTTCCCAGACAGCTGGAAACACGCAGAAATCCAACCCCTCCTCAAGAAACCCAAGGCTGACCCCAACAACCTCAAAAACTTCCGACCGATCTCTCTCCTCCCTTTTCCAGCAAAAGTCATCGAGAAGATCGTCAACACACAGCTCGCCCACTTCCTCGAAGACAACTCCATCCTAGACCCCTCTCAATCCGGTTTCAGACGAAACCACAGCACCGAGACTGCTCTCCTCGCCGCCACAGATGACATCAGAACCCAAATGGACAACGGCGAAACCTCGGCCCTCATCCTCCTCGACCTATCAGCCGCTTTTGACACAGTCTGCCACCGCACCCTACTGACCCGCCTCCATGGAGCTGGCATCCAGGATAAAGCCCTCAACTGGATCTCATCCTTCCTCACCGACAGAACCCAGAGAGTCCGACTCTCCTCTTTCCGCTCCAAAGCCACCAACCTCATCTGCGGCGTCCCCCAAGGATCCTCCCTCAGCCCTACGTTGTTCAACGTCTACATGACCCCCCTCGCCAAACTGGCCCGCCAACATCACCTCAGCATCATCTCCTACGCCGACGACACCCAGCTCGTCCTCTCCCTGACCAAAGACCCACTCACCGCCAAAACCAACCTCCACGAGGGACTAAAAGCCATCGCCGAGTGGATGAACGACAGCCGCCTGAAGCTCAACTCCGACAAGACGGAAGTCCTCATCCTCGGGCGCACCCCTTCGGCCTGGAACGACTCCTGGTGGCCCACCGGTTTCGGACCCCCCACCCACCCCAGCCAGCCACGCAAGAAACCTCGGCTTCATCCTGGACTCAGCCCTCACCATGTCCAAACAGGTCAGCGCCGTCTCCTCTTCCTGCTTTAACACCCTTCGAATGCTCCGCAGAATTTTCAAGTGGATCCCAACAGGAACCAGAAAGACGGTGACCCAAGCCCTCGTCAGTAGCAGACTTGACTACGGCAACGCACTCTACACAGGCATCCCAACAAAAGACATCAAACGACTCCAGCGTATCCAAAATGCATCCGCCCGCCTGTTCCTTGACCTCACCTGAAGGACTTCCACTGGCTCCCCGTGGACAAGAGGATCACCTTTAAACTCCTCACCCACGCTCACAAGGCTCTACACAACACCGGACCTACCTACCTCAACTCCAGACTCAACTTTTACGCCCCCACTCGTCAACTCCGCTCTGCCAATCTCGCCCTCGCCATCGTCCCCAGGATCCAGCGCAAGACCGCCGGCGGCAGATCCTTCTCCTTCCTCGCCACCAAGACCTGGAACTCTCTCCCCACCTCGCTGCGCCAGACCCAGGACCTCCTCGCCTTCAGGAGACTCCTCAAGACCTGGCTCTTCGACCGCTAACAGCTCACCCCCCCCCCCCACCAGCGCCTCGAAACCCTGACGGGTACATAGTGCGCTTTACAAATGTTATGATTGATTGATTGCAGTGCACACAGGTCACGTGCTGGTAGTGGTTTGGTGACGGTGTCCTGCAGCATTGGTGAGACCAAGGTTGCGTGAAGCAGGTAGGTCATGGTGCAGGCAGCAGCATCGTCATTGCTGGAGTCGATGGTTCTGGCCATGGTGGACCTGGGCTGCAGTGCTGAATGATGCTTCATGTACCTCATGAGCAGTGTATTCAGGCCACGAAGCAGGCAGTGGCATCAGTGTCAGGATAGAGTGGCGGTGGCGGAGATACCAAGGCTACAGTGTAAGCAAGGTGATGCGGAGTTCGGGCCCACAGGTTACGGTGCCAGCATCGGCTCGGTGACGGCATCAGGTGGCGTCGGCCGTGAGACCAGGGTTGCGGTGCTAAATGGGGCACAGCTCCGTGCGTCGTCGTCAGGTCACGGTGCAGGCAGCGCCATCGTTGACGCCATTTTGGTGGTTTTCTTCTGTTGCAGCACAAAACACACAGCTCCCAGTGCTGTAGGCAGATGAACCTGAAGTCTTTGATTTCCCTGAGACTTCCAACAAGAGGCAAGCTCTACTTCAAGCCCTTGAAGAAATGTCACAAGCAGGATACACAGCAAAGTCCAGTCTTTGTCCTCTTTAAGGCAAAAGCAGCAAACCAGGACAACCCAGCAAAGCACACACAGCAAAGGGGCAGTACTCCTCCTCCAGCTCTTCAGCTCTTCTCCTTGGCATAAGTTCCTCTTGATCGAGAAGTGTTCTAAAAGTCTGGGGTTTTGGGTCCACTGCTTATACCCATTTCTGCCTTTTTAGTAGGCAAACCTCAAAGAAAAGTCCCTGTTGTTCACAAGATCCTATCTTGCCCTGGCCTGGCCCCAGACACACTCCAGGGGACCGGAGACTGGTTTGTGTAAGGAGAGGGACAGCCTTTTCAGGTGTAGATATCAGGTCCTCCCTCCCCACTCTAGCCCAAGAAACTCATCAGGATATGCAGGACACACCTCAGCTCCCTTTGTGTAACTGTCTAGAGGGAATTCACAAACAGCCCAACTGTCAGTCTGACCCAGACATGGATCCCACAGGCAGGCAGAGGCACAGAATGGTTAAGCAAGAAAATGCCCACTTTCTAAAAGTGGTATTTTCAAATAGACAATCTAAAGAACCAACTCTATCAAAAGATGTATTTTTGAATTGTGAGTTCAGAGACCCTAAACTCCAGATCTCTATCTGCCCCGAATAGGAAACTGCATTTAAAAGATATTTAAAGACAGTCCCCATGTTAACCTATGGGAGAGTTAGGCCTTGCAATAGTGAAAATCGAATTTGGCAGAACTTCACTATCAGGACATGTAAAACACACCAGTACATGTCCTACCTTTCAAATACACTGCACCCTGAGCATGGAGCTACTGAGGGCCTACTCTAGGTGTGACTTACATGTACAAAAAGGGAAGGTTTGGGTCTGGAAAGTGGGTGCACTTGCCAGGTCGAATTGGCAGTGAAAGACTGCAAACACAGATACTGCAGTGGCAGGTCTGAGACATGTTTATAGGGCTACTCATGAGGGTGGTACAATCAGTGCTACAGGCTCACTAGTAGCATTTGATTTACAGGCCCTGGGCACACATAGTGCACTTTACAAGGGACTTACCAATAAATCAAATATGCCATTCATGGATAAACCAATCATCAGTACAATTTACATTGGGGGGCACTCGCACTTTAGCACAGATGAGCAGTGGTAAAGTGTGCAGAGACAATAAACCAGCAACAACAGAGTCCAGCATACCATGAAAACAGGAGGTCAGAAAGCAAACAGACAGAGGAAACATGCCAAAAGATGCCAAATCTAACAAACAGTTTTTAGCACATCATTGTCAGATAAGAGGGGATAATCAAGATGTTTAGGGGAAAGTTGATGCTATGTAATTACTAACACCATAAATAATTTATGAGGACTCTTAACTCAACTGATATTGATTGGTTAGAAAGGAGTGCTGGGCTAAATCCTGATGATATGAATAAAAATGCAGCAACCTTGAATTGTAGCACAAAATGTTGTTGCAATAAAATGTCATTTTATTATTGTCAGCAAATACTGATGCAATAACTGGTCAGTAGTTAGAATGTTTTACGGGTATAATGGCAACTTTACTTGATATATCATTTTGCCTCCTTCCAGCCGCTTACATATACACAAGGCACACACACCTGCATGATGGCATGCACACATTCTCTCTGTCTTTCTCTCTCTTTCAAACGCACACACACATTAGTAAATATATTCATACAAACATGTTGCACACTGGTACATACACACGTCCAAAGGAAAAATATCATTATCCGACCATAAACTTGTCTTTGTTTTTATGTTACGTGTCTTTAAGAAACCCCTTTGTAATACCCATGAAGCATTACTCTAATGAAGTTTACTTTCACTTGAATTGCACCACCATTCCTTGCTTCAATGTAGAGCATTCCTACTTGGGTTCTAGGAATTTGAGAAACTTCAATTGATTCTAACTTTTTTTCGTAGGATGCTGCCCTATGTTTAGGTCTGGCTTGAGAGTGTATCTGTATGCACTACCTAATGTTACACGTTATTTAAAATATTAATAAAGTGGACTTTGGCTCATGCCTTTATGCTATTGGATATTTGGTGTATCATTCTCCATTCTATGGAGTGATAACATTACCATGCCTGAGAGACTATTTTACATCTTAAAAATACTCTAAATCATTACATATTAAATTATTTATCTAATAGACGTATACAGAAACCAATCTTTTTTGAGTTTTCACTTCAACTGCTCTTTAAAATGGTTTAGCCAGGACTCTAAAGGCAAGCCAGACCTATTGGCTTTGCTTGTTGTAAAAGGTATCAAATGCTTAAAATCTTCAGCTACCAAATGCTGCACAAAGGCCCATCAACCTCTGCTTCATTGTTTCCAGGTGTGTTCATCCCCAGCTGTGATGAAGATGGCTACTATAGGAAGATGCAGTGTGACCAAAGCAGTGGGGAGTGCTGGTGTGTTGACCAGCTGGGTGTGGAGCTGACAGGAACACGTTTACATGGGAATCCGGATTGTGGTAAGGTTTCTCCCATAGAAGAGTTCAAAACCGAGAGATCATGGGGCCATCAACTGATTACTGAATTGGAAATTATCAAAGGGTTTTTTGTGACTTTTAACACCTGATTTATGGGAATATTTCAAATCTATGTTTGCCTTCTTCAGCAATCCCTTGTCAATCTCTTTGCAAATTATTGTTCACCACAAGAACATTGAAAAAAAACTTGAGTTTACTTTCTCAGCTTGAAGATATGGCTTAATTTGCTGTATCTCCAAGGAATGTTGTAGATAAGGAAGATCATTAGTTATGCACGCAAAACTGTGTGCTAAAAAATCATAGAAAGTGACATCACATGACTTCTGACCCCCTCCCCATGTTGGTTTCTTGCATGCTTTTTTAACCACATCGTATCGAAAAATCGAGGCCACCGCTTACTAATATCTAGGAACTGCCATCAGGCAGAAAAAAAATATCTAGTAAACTATCAAAGGCTACCGGATACGTACCTTTAAAGTATCCGTAAACAGATCTGATTATTCACATGGGCACCAAACAGACCCCAAAGTCTTTTTGGAACTAAAAAGGATCTACCAATTATTAGCTCAAGCTGGTCCTAATAAAATAAAACCATTCACCTTTTGCTTATGGCATATTTATTTCTGAGAATTTGCATGGAATCATTTAATTGGAAAGGACGGCCATTCCTTGGGGAAGTTTGTCCTGCTCACAAATCATATACGTGTGTCTTGACACTGGGATGAATTTCCTTGATGACGACCGCCTGTCAGAAACTTGTAGTTCTACTAAATACATATTCCGTAGTAGAGTTATTTTTATACGTGTCCCGCATATTTCTTTATCACTTTCATTAGACCTATTGGTCATTATTTCTGGCTTTAACGCGCTAGCATATAAAACCTATTTGAGAATGCCTCTGCTTGCAAACGTTAGCTCATTAAAGAGGGTCCTACTGGTTGTTCAGTACATTTTCTAAAGAGGAGTATGGGGCCCTAAAGAGTTGGGGGGCAATAGTTGTCTAAATTAACAAGGGTATATTTCTCTGCCCCTGCAAATATTTAATTAATAGTTATATTATTAAAGTATTAATAGAGAGCCTCGCATATTTTTTTTTTAGATGACGTGGTGGGTTTCTCCGGAGATTTCGGAAGTGGAGTCGGCTGGGAAGATGAGGAAGAGAAGGAAGCCGAGGAAGCCGAGGAAGCCGGGGAAGAAGCCGAAGAGGAGGAGGGGGAGGGTGGAGAGGCCGATGATGGAGGATACATTTGGTAGATTGTCGAAGCACAGATTGCCGGGATGCTGGCAGCCATGTTGGGAGACTGCAGTAAACAAAAAGAACACTGGTGTCACTGGACGATCAGGAAACACAGTTGAATGTACAGTAATTTAATACAGTAGAAGTCGTATGTGCTTGTGAGCAAGTGTGCATGAAAGTGTGAGAGTGCATGCTTGTGGATTAAATGCTTGAGACGTGTTTTATGGGCTCCAGGTGGATACACCTTTTCTCCCAGAACAGAGAATAACAGGGAAAAAAACAAAAACATCTTGTTTAGTAACAGTCTAAAATACAAATTCAAGGAATTGTAACATGTATAACGCGTATCGATAGCGGAGCCAAACATCGGTCATATACAATTAAGACAAAAGAAGGTAACATATAAAACAGGTATATCTTCCTTATAAATGTGGCAGCTGGCACACATATCAACACAGAATCATTGAAATGGTGTTTGCTTGCTGACATATTGACAAGTGCAGTGCACTTTTCCTATTTGAGGACACATGTATGTCATTGGTGAATTAATGCTGTGCCTTGTCTTATGAACTTCTGAATATTTGATGTAAATTCACAGGAACTTCAGCACAAAGGCTCCTCAAGATTGAGGGTAAATTAGACTAGCCAACCAGGAGGACTATCTGGGAGTGGTGCAGGTTACGTACTCCGTGCACTGGGAGAGTTTGGTATTATCGTAGAACAAAACATTAGCGTGGTGATCTTTAGTTGACACTATCAGTGTTTCGGCTTCAGATCCAGCTCCTTTTCTCTGTACTCGGCCGTTACTCTGCTACGGCGTCTTCACTTTCCTCAGAACATTGACAAATATGTTTTATCTGCTGTCATTTTACTCAGTGCTGGTCCCCGGATTCAGACTGCTATCTCTTAGCAAGTAGTAGCTCTGTATAGAAAACCCAGTATGAATGTAGAGCTATTCACCTTCCTTTGAAAAAACACAGTTTTTTCCCAATAATAATGTCTGGATTAGTTTGGCGTTATTATACATGATTATGTTATTATTTGTATTGTGCCTTAGCAGCTATAATAAACACAGAGAAATCCTTGATTGACCAAGATAACAATATTAACAATCCAGAGGCCATGTACACCTGTCTCTTTTCAACAACCCTGAATCTGGCAGACAAGATGCAGTATTTTTCAATTTGATCACAACAGGAATGTAAACTTGGAAATGAGCCATCTGCCTTTCATTTATTGTCCATCAATAGTAAATGCCGATAAGAAAGCTTTGTTTCAAGGCCTTCAATTGAATTGGACAATGTCTACAGGGCATATTCTACAGTGAACTGCAGATGGGACCGCTATTGTCCTTTAATGCCATTCATGGATCATTTCGGAAAAAATTGGTCATTTTTTCAAGATGGTGGTGGGAGTGTTTTTTCCAGACAGTGAACTGCCTAAACGATACGTTTAACCATTCTACACCATTAAGGCAAGGTTTCCCATTTTCTCAAAAATGTCCCAATCAGTCAGTCCATTTTTATTCTTAGATGATTTTGTTTCATGTCCACAAGGCTCTCATTTAATATGCTATTGTGACCTGACCAAAGAGAGCTGATCAGAAATTAAAACAAATGAGAGGAAGATTTGGAAAAAAATAAGGCAATTTAAATACATGTGCTTCTTCCTTTCTGTTCATACATGTTCATACATGACCAAAACAAGAAGAGAGTTCATTTATAATGATGAAAAAAGTCCCGTTCTTTAGACTTATAGGTAATTTAATGAATTTCATTCTGTCAATGGTCAAGGTTTATTGAGCATGCAAATATATCCCAAAGCCCAGTTGAGTGCAACGCAACAATCCAATATTCCTCTAGGTTGCTTCTCCTACTCACCACCAACATGCTAATTGTTTTTGATGACACACATCAATATAGTGACAACCATTTTGTTTTATCCTTGCTATTTAAGCTTCATGATATAACAGGATATTAAAACCTGGGCTTAGCTCCTTTCAATAATTACATGCACATTAATCTCAAGTAGTACAAATAAATCAGTAATGAGATTTTTCTGTCACCTTAGAATATGCATGATGTCCATATAATAAGGTATGTAGCCAGTTGTTAATGTTTAAACAAGCAACATTTTGGTCACACTGAAAAGTGAATTCAGCAAAGCAAATAAGGAACTTCAGATTTCATAAGCCCTTATCCTCCATGCTTGAGCTTGAGTGAGAAATGTCGAAGCGTAGCATGAAATCGACCATGAATGCTGTGCACAGAAATGTTGATTTCTCTCACAATTCTCACAAGGCAGATTACCTGCTTTGATATGTACCTATATTCAATGTTCCCACGTTTATTTGCCGAGTTGGTGTGGACACCTCCCATGCATGCAGTTTGTAAAGAATTTAGGAGGAGAAAACAAAGGACACTAAATGGTTGCAATTGTGACTAGAAGCTTGAGTGATTGTTTTTTTTTCTTTTAATGTTAATTTCAGGGTACAATGAAAACGGGAGTGCTCATTATTTAGACAGGTGCAAGCTTGGCCATTTGTTTCTTCTATCTGCTGTGTCAATATTGCACTCTCGTTTTCTATATTTTTTGTTCCCTTGTTTGCACTCACTGTATTCTTTGCACACAGAAGCAAGGACCATTCTTGTGCATACACTGTACTGCATTAAACAAGGCGCTAGTCTCCAAATATGCCAAGTGGCATGGGGCAAGTTTTTTGCAAAGAATAAAACAACACAAAGAGGAGGAGGAGATCCTTGATTTGGCACAGTTTCATTGACTAACTTAGTTGGTAATTGGAAGACCCTGGCAGAGATAAGTCACAATGAGCATGTCAATGCCATATTGATTCAATGTGCTTGTAGTCAGGAGGACCCGGCAAAGACCCATCACACCAGATCTTTTCCTTGCAGACTGTTTGGTTGTGTTTCCCTGTAATTCCAATACCCATAGCATCTGAAGACCCTTTATTGCAAAACACAAACTCACAGTGAAGGCAGCCCGCACTGGAATATTTGCACTAGAACTTTGACCGTCAGGCCCACTACAAAAACAGCCATCCTATTAAAAATATTGATTAAAAGGAAATTAGGAGAAATCCATAGAACACCAAGGCCCATATTTAAACTTTTTTTGCACCGCATTTGCGTCAATTTTGAAGCAAAAGCGACGCAAACTCAGAAAATAAAATTATATTTTGTAATTTTGCACCGCTTTTGCGTCGAAAAAAGTATAAATATGGGCCCAAATCTCTAAACCCACGCCCAGTGGGCTCTGACGCTTTGCTTTATCCCTTAAGTATCATGCCATTTTGAGGGAATGCATGAGAGGAAAACTGATGGACAGTTTTAGGATTATAATGCATTTGGCCTCACAAATGAATACCTTGGGACTAAAGAGAGAGAGTGATGTGACTGTGTGTGCTTGCGCGCATATGTGTGTATGAGTGCATGTGTGCTTCTTTCTGCATGTACGTGTATACTACAGGAAAATACAGTCACCCAACTATGCTGCATATTCAAGAATATGTGGTCAAACTAAGCTATGAGTGTGCAGTAGATGACTTGATGTGATATGTTGCAAATTGCAACTTACGCTCCTAGTTGTGCACCAGACGCAAATATTAAGAATACCATTACTAGTCCATAAAACGCTTTGCAATATGCTATATTCATACCCTTAAATGTTGCAGAGGTCAGAATGAATGTAAACACTGACTTAAATGAGTGTACTTAAGTCAGGATTTAGAGAGTTTTGTCTTGGGCTCTCCGGGGCACGAACCGTTCAAAGGCACTGGTATCAGCAGTCTTTCTTCAAACGTGAGCCAATAGTTTCAGAAAAAAATAGAGAAATAACCTCTATTCAAGCGGCCAAATCAAAAGAGACTTGGTATACAAATACATAGTAAACACATAAAATCTGGCTAATTGAAGACGACAAGTTAGCCAATTAGGCTCTAGGTAAAAGAAGCAAAAAGTGTCAAAATGCTGTCCCTGGAGTGCCCTGGAAGTGAAAGAGACAAAGCTCTGAAGAGTTATAGATAGAATGTATACAGGCAGATGCTGCTTTCCACCTTTGACCTTCTACCCCGCCTTCCGGTTTCCATCCAGATCTCTCACTGTGTGGTCTTATGATCTGTTTAAGGTACTCCTGTTACTGGGTTTTTAAAGACATTGTCTGAATGAGCACGACCCCCAAGAAGGGCACATATTCTAAAAACGTACTTCCTAGCAACTAAGAGCCACATGTACAAATATTTGGATTTGCGATTTCCTAATTGCAATTCTATGCAAATTGCTATTAGGGAATCGCAATTCATAATGTAAGAAACTCTATTGACTTTCCTTTGCGATTCCCAGTGGGTCGCAAATAGACCTGCCTTATTAATATTAATGAGGTAATTTGCAATTTGCGACCCACCTAGGATTACAAAAATCACAGGGATGGAGGCCTGCTGGTGTCAGCAGACTATCATGTCTGTGATTGCTTTTAAATAAAGCATTGTTTTTTTTTTAAACGCAGCCCTTTTTTCTTAAAGGAAACCAGGCTGTGTTTAAAAAGAAAGAAAATGAAACATTTCAGTTTCAGTTTTGAAGAGTAGGAAGTGGTCCGTGGGACCACTGCCTGCTCTTCAAAAACGTTTTTGCATGCATTCACAAAGGGGAAGGATACCCTTTGCAAATGGGTTAGCACCAATTTGAAATTGGTGCTAACTGCGATTGTTTTGTGACCGCATTCACGGTCACAAAACAATCATACATACCATTTAGGTTTGGTATTAGGAAGGGACTCTCTAAACACGCTCCTTCCTAATATTTGCAAAGCGGCCCATTTGCAACTAGAAAAATGCTTCGTACATGTGACCCTTAATCCCTTAGGTACCCAACTGAAACGCAATATGAGAAGGATTTGAAGGTTTGCTGCTATATTTCCATTGGGAAAGGTTTGTATTTAATGCTTTTGCCAATTCTTAATCTCATAATATGTTTGTATTATCTCTGTCTTTGATTACATACTCGCTTAGTTTCTGCTGGGTAGTTATCCCGCTCTGCATGTTTAGATAATTGTGTAATTATATTTTTAGCTAAATAATTTGACATACACCAGGAAGTGAGGCTGTAGCCATCTTGTTTTATTGGTGGTTGTGGATTTCCCACCACACAGAAAATCTTTGTTCAAATAGTAAAGCTTTGGTGGTCCTAGAATGTAGTTCAGGTATCCCAGGGTCCACTCATTAATTTGTACAGGTTTCACCTTTGACTCATACAATTTTACATACAGATCAAACAAATATATCATTGTGAGGAGAGATTTATTTAATTGCTGAGGTGTGTTTCTCCAAAGCCCATTCCCATAATCAAAAGTCTCCAAATCTGCATTGGTGAATATTTTTCAATATTTTGTTTTTTACAATATCCCATATTTACTGTAAAGGTGTCCTAGGAACCTCAGGGCCCAATTATGACCTTGGTGGTCCCGCCCGCCATTTTACAAGTTCTATAGGATATAATGGAACTTGTAACATGGCAGACAGGATATCTGTCATGTTTGTGACGGAGTATCCCATCCGCCAAGGTCTTAATCAGGCCCTTAGTCTTGTGACATTAAATGAAGGTAGTCTAAAAAATTTTTAGGAACGTGAGCTTAGAATATAAAACATGTTCTGAAAAAAAAACACATTTCAGACAAACACAATGAACAAAAAATAGGAACACACACACACATATATATATATATATATATATATATATATATATATATATATATATAACATACTACAGTAAAAGTTATAACTTTTTGATAATTTGTGTACATTTAGATACTATTCCTATGTAGTATACTTATACAATGTTCATTTGGGTGGGTGATAGTGAAAGTTGGCTAAGTGCTGTTGGCACTTTCAAACCTTTGTGAATAACTGCAATTTTACACTTTGTGTCCCCCGTCTTATTCTCCCTTAATTAAGCTAATTTTACATACTAATTTGGAATATATTTGCACGTAATGCATGCATGTATCCTGTAAATGATATTCTAGTTGAACTCAAATCTGTGCATTGATTGTACTTTTGAGAACTCTGCGCAGTTGTACCTATGTACGTTATTACATTTTCTTCCATTTTCATTTTTCGATTTGCTTGAAATTGCGTGACAGAAGCAACGCGTGAGAGACATAAGCAGACAATAGACAGTTTTCAGGCAGAGTGTTAATTTGTAAACCACAAGGACAGATCCAATCTAATTTTAAATAAACAATTAAGCATTTAATTGCAAAGAAAATTACTAAATTTATTTAATGGAAATTACATAACAATGCCGAACACACCTTACCTCAACCCAACACGACAGACAATAATGACCAATTCGTCTTATTTTTTCAATATTTGTTGTTAGAAAGCATTGCATTACTTCTAATAACACTGAGTATCTCTCTCATCCAGACTCATCATCATAAATACACCCTTTCTAACTGTTAGCATCTCTTAATTTCCTCATTCATTAACACTCTTCACCGAGCGCCAATTATGTTGCTGTCCAGCAGAGTTGAAAGTGAATAAAAAAAAATCGGCAAACTCTAATGCTCTTATTTAAATGCTTTATCATCACTGTCCTGCACAGCTAATCGACTTTTTGTAACATTTCCTACTAAATATACATCTGTGAACACCACCTCAGTGCTTCTACAGCTATCAGTCAGACTGAAAGAAGCATTTAATAAGTTTTACTAACTGTACTGCTCTTACTCTGATGTGGTATTTAACAAGTTGGTTATATCATTGTCCTCAGAAATATGCATGTAACAAAACGTGCTGTTTGGATTTCTGGAATTCTTTGTTTCTTATTAGCCTATTTATGAAGTGTGACTTCTTCCCTCATTCTTATTTACTATATTTTTACTTTCTTTTTCCCATTTTCTTTTACCATGTCCCTTTTTTTAATTATGTCTTCATTTCATTCTAGCTTATTTGCCATTTGAATTTTGAATTTTATTTGTTTTATTTAGCTAGACCCTTCTTGTTTTCTGCCTTCATTTTTTATGTTTCACATATTAGAATAGTAAGTTGTTTTGTGTAATTTAAACTTTAAATACTAATAATTATATGCTTCACTTTTGGAGTATTGGCATGATAAGTAGAAGTATAAAAGATCACTGTATAATGGCTTTTGAGCAAAGTATTGCTATCATAACCACCTTACTACAACTTCAATGTTCTCCCTTGTGTGGGGCAAGCTCTTGTTCTTTCCCAAAGCTCCACTTGTGCTTTCACTACTTGTAGACCTCACTCCTTCATATTCACCATCAATCAGGATCCTGTCACAAGTACATACAACATTTCAGATGCAGCCTGTGGCTTTTAGATCTTTGTACAGAGTAAGTTGATCAAGTTTACCCTCTTCTGAGGTAGAGAGGCATGTGTCCCAGTCGACTCCATTGACTATAGTCAGTGCACAATTTTATAGGTTCAATTGTTGCACACAGAAGTAAAATTGAATACCATAAATCCATTTTAAACAAAACACAACAAATTGCATTTTTGGATGTGGTTCTACGTTGCACTGCTACAACTGTAGTGAACTCATCCTTGCTGTGAGTGAACTTATAAACTGAAAGCAATTTAAGCTTCAAATTACACACATGTTTTTTGAGGGGAAATGGAAGTAGAAAGTAAAACGCTTGTGTAAGGCATATCAAAACATTGAGATCACATAATCACATACCATACATTGTGTCAGGAAGCATAGATTTCTCACACCAAATGTTTTCAACATTGCCATCTTTGTAATGATGTGCTTGTCAGTGAGAATATATACAAAGCTGGATACAGTTGCCACTTCATGGTCACAGTGCTTGATATGCTCATGCTTTTAGCCCCTCATCCTGAAGTGGAAGCCTAGGTTGTGTTGTGTCAAAACAACGTTGCTGTCTGATATGGCCCTAACAATCTGAATTGTATGATTCCACCCAGAATGTCTATAAATTCCTGGACAGGTTAGGCTTTTTTGGAGGCCCTCATTATTTTGGACTTGTGCATGGATTGGGGATCATACAAAACAGATGGCAACGGATAGGGTGCAAGAATAATACATGGATGCAAAGAACCCGGACAAATGTGAAATGCTGGGAGCAAACCTGTCACCCCAGTGCGTGGGGGGTGGTTGACATGATTACAACAATGTGGGAAAAATGAGTCAGTGCTTGCGTTGTAGAAGTGTAAGCTGCGAGTGGCCCTCAGTAGCTTTGGCTTACACTCCACAAAGATATACCTATGTTTCACTGAATGCAGATCAATAAAGTATCTGTGTGTCTTATCGCATGCAGTGAAAATCATAATGAAGCAGTTGTTAGCTGCTGGCAAACAATATCTAATGATGGATTAAACCCAGATCTGTGACTGGGGTGAGCGGTTGAAAAGTTTCAGCACTCCGTCCATCATCCTTTTGTGTTGCTAAACAAATTCTAAGCCCACTGTCACTGAATCAACAATATGTATTAAATAAGAACTGTAATAGATACGTATTTTCAAGGTGTTGAAAACATTGTTTTGAATCTCTTCATTTATATGCCTGTAAAATTAACAATCTACAGAAAGGAACAAACAGCTTATTCTTAAATCATATAATGTATTATTATGTGCAATAACTTTAAAGTTAGAATTAAGAACTGTGTACAAGTGCTAGGACTTGAGTTTGTATATTTATTAAGTGCTGACATTGTATCACTCAGTAATTTTAGATGTAAAAAATAAGTGTTAGGATGTCTGTGTAAATTTGACAAATGCAGGATGTATCAAGCTCATTGGATTTTGGCTCTAATTCTCCAGGAAGGATGCCCTACACACAAATGCTATTCTACATTGAGAATGGGGGTTTTCGCAGTACTTAATGTTAAGAAAACTAGTACACAAAAATACACTTGGAGCATAGAACAAAAACATCATTTTTCAAATAAACAAAATAAAACTTTATGCATATATCTCATTTTGTTTGTGGTTGATTGACAAATAATGTGTCTGGAAGCACTAACCTTGTACTCTGTATCCAACAAGATTGAGCCACTTTTCCCTCCCTCACTGTATCCACCACTAACCTTACACAAAAGAATATGTTGAACAATATTAAAGGGGAAGGGGATAGGAGAGAAAAGAGAAACACGGAATAACATCACCTGTCTCTCCACTCTTCATGGTACTGACACTTGCAGGTCAAAGGTGATAGAAGATATTTTAATAATCTGCCATTTTTTCAAACAATCTTTATTGGCATTTTATCTTGGTAGTTTGTCACCAGTGTTCTGCATCTTACCTTTCCAGTGAAAAGACAGGGCCCCCAGGCTGCCTCCTGACATAATGTTGCCTCCATCTCAGTAAAGTTAATGTCCTAAACAAAAGGTGAACATTGGAACACAAAGAGTGTACCATACATTTTATTTTTGGAGTGTTTGGCATTTGCTGCATGTGAAAAAATAAAATAAAAGTCATTACTTTGCTTTTGAAGGGTTCAAAAGTTTGGAAGCAAAAACATGATAAAATGAGATTGTACAAATAAGATACATGAGGAGTCTAAAACAATATGGAAGCATTGTGCATTGATCAAACCTTCACATATGATGTGACAGATAACATAAATTACATTGATGAGCTGAACCATGCCATCACAAATCCCATTAGAATTAACTTTGTGGATGGTCTCACTATTGATACAGTATTGTTTCTGTGTATTTTTTATTTATGAAGTTACGTTGTCCTTTATTTTATTTATTGATATAAATATTGAAAGGTTGTAAGCAATGTATTTAGTTGGGAGTTATGATTTTATTGGTGTGATTAAACATAATTGGAGATTTTCAGGGGGATGAGTTAGCTTTGTAACAATATCTACATTTGAATTGTGGTTTTATAAGTGAATATCATTGATGTAGATAAAGGGCACTGTTTTTACATGAGTGACAGTTTTTTTAAAAACATAGGTTTATTTTTATGACTAATCCTAACTATAACTTCACTTAAACTGGACTTTGCAGTGTTTTTTAAATTGATATAACACATTGAATCTCCTTGCATGCCAAGCAGCTAGGGGTGGCCAGCCCATGCTGCTCAAGCACAGTGAGAGCGTTGCCCACAGGGCCAGGCCTCCAGCCCTGTGGCCAGCTGACTCTATGTAGCTAGCCCTGCAGCACTTTGCCAAAGTGAAGTAAAAAAGGGAAGGGAGTAGTAACGAATGAAAAAAAATAAAAACCTCTTTGTTTGGTTTTAAAAACAGTAACCTTTTTGGTATTTTTTAAAATGTTTATTTAAAGGCCTTGTTACAAATGGGAACTACTTTTCTTAATTATGCATGGAATTTGTGCTTGTGTTCTGAGATTTCCTCTTGTGTATATTAAGATTCTGTACTTCACACCAGATATTTTTTTCATACTCCATATTGTTGAAACCAAATAAACTTACTTCATGTGCACAACCTGTGAAGGAACAGCTCCAATCTCCTGCACCTCCTTTCAGGTAATGCTATAAATATGCTGTGTTTTCCTTTGTTGACACTCATGTCTTGTGAACTCTTCGAGGCTGTTTGCTATGAACATGGACATCCCAAAGAAATAAAAACCTATATTTGGTGCCCTACTTCAAAATCACTGTGTTGTCAAGAGATCCTTCTGTGAATTCATTTTTTTCACAAAAGACATATCTCAAGTGCAGAGTATTTAATCTACCTTGTGTGATTTACCATCCGAAGGTCCACCTCTCTCCTCCACGCCTTACTCTGGGATTGTGTGGTGTTTCTTCTATGTAAGATGGCTCCCTCCTGCTTCTCACTGTAAGACATGTTGAAGAAATGTGCCACGAATCACCCTTAAGATGTGCATCGTACTTGGCACTGACAGTATCTCCACAACCCTACTCCTGCTGCTATCCTCTGATGCATGTGGCCAAAGCCTGTGCATTGTAGTATTTGGCCACTTAGTGATTTGGGGTTGCTTAGTGTCTTGGAAGCAGAGCTGTTCCGTACAGCACTGGAAACTGGGCCAAGTACACCTTTACTGCGCTTGACTCTCAGGGTAGTAAGGGGGAGCTGCCCAAGACATCTGAGACTGGTAGTGTGGAGAGTAGAGACTCACAACTCAACAGTCAATAAACAGAATCAATCAATTATTCTATATCTCAGTGGCTTTCCTTTGAAAGGAGAAGTACTTTAATCATTCCAAAATGTAATAAAGAAGAGAGCTCTAGTAGGGTCGTTATAACAGAACCTTTGGTGTCTATTACATCATAAAACAACAGTTTTCATTTAAAGTGAAGGTGCAGGCTCACTAAGGCTGAAAGTGAGCAGCTTCCCTGCAGTATGTGACCAATAAGTCAGTTCTTGGCTAGGCAGTTCTTTTATGTAGGTTGAGGTGTTATTCCAAAGTACCACCAATCTGTTCTGTTTAGCATGTTCGCAGTCAAAGTTCTTGGGTGTTGCCATTAACTGGTCATCAATGCGTGCTATGGTTGTCCAAGTGCGCATGTTATGTTATATGTTTGGTAGAGCATGCTGTTATCTACACAGTCATTCTGTCGCTAAGACACAGAGCGGAATGTGCCACAAAAAACAGAATCTACTGGCCATAGAGCCAGGTCTACAAGGCTTTCCTAAAATGCAACTTAACCCTCACCATATGCAAAATTACCTGACTAGTGTTTCACAGTTTGGCTGCTGCCACTGAAAAAGCCCTAGCAGTGTACAAAGTCCAATTAAATCTAGGTACAAGAAGAAGAGGAGCATTGGTAAAGCAAAGGGTGAAACCGAGAACATAGGAGGTAAACTTATTCCAAAGATACATTGGACTGTTGTGGTGTAAGGCTCTATGAAGCTGGCAGAGGTATTTAAAGGCAATTCTTTTCACCATTAGGAGTCAAAGCAATACATCAAAAACAGCAGCAGAAAAAGAGGTATGCCAAGATAGATCAAGAACTAGTTTGGCTACAGCATTTTGGATGCAATGGAGTTTTTTCAGCAGGCCAAAGATACACCGAGACAAAAAGAATTCCAGTAGTCCAGATGACTCAAGGTGACTGCCTAGACCACCACATAATGCCCTGGCACTGGAAGGGGTAGGAGAATTGTCATCAGCACCCATAACTGCAAGAAGAATGTATGCAGTTGTGCTTCAGCACTAACTAGCAGATGCATTTGCAGTCACCAGGGCTCACCTTGGTGGCCCTGCCACTTCTCTATCTCGTTAATAACGGCTCAATGAAGGGCATCCATCTCAAGTGGTACAATTCAGACTTAAGGCATGGTGAAGGTAAAGTCTTCATAAGTTCTTTGGCTTCTTCTGTGGTGGCCACAGCAATGGGACCACTCAGGGGAATATCCTGATGATGAACATAGTATTTGGTTAAATGGAGAGCTGTATCAACACATTCATCTTGAGCCTTATCTAAACTTAGCGCTTTCCAAAATGCCTATTGAATGCTCTTGAAAATTACCACCTTTTGTGTTTCTTTCCCACAGATTCTTTTCTCTTTTCATTGAACTATTTTTTGTTCACCATAGGACTTTACTCTTGATAACAAGTGATAAAGTGCTTGTACTCTCACTTTAAACAGGGTAAAATTGACATGTTTTGTATTAAGATATTTAGGCCCATATTTATACTTTTTTAGTGCTGCATTTGCGTCATTTTTTGACGCAAAAGCGTCGCAAACTTACAAAATACAATTGTATTTAGTAAGTTTGCGCTGCTTTTGCGTCAAAAAGAGGCGCAAATGCGGCACTAAAAAAGTATAAATTTGGGCCTTAATTTACTTTTAAGTCCCAAATCTATGATACTATGTCTACCTAGGACCTGTAAATGAAATGCTACCAGTGGGTGCAGCAGTCATTGTACCACCCACTAAAGCAGCACTATAAAAGATGTCTGTAGGCCTGCTCCTGTAGCCTTGGTAAGCAGTTTTAAACTGCCATTTCAACCTGGCAAAATTAACTTTTTGCAAGCATAAACATTCCCTTTTAATACAGATGTCACCCCTAAGTTAGGCCCTAAATGCTGATAGGGCAGGGTGCACGGTAGTTAAAAAGTTAAACATGAATATTTAGGACCATATTTAGGACTCGTAGAGTGTCGCTTTTGCACCCCACAATGTGGTACATGCCATGCGTCACGCAAACCTTAAGCCTTAAGTGAGATTTATTAACCCAAGCACTTGAGTGGCTCCATAAATCTGGAGTTAAGGAAACACAGCACAAATTGCTGCTTTTCCTGACTCTGCACTATAGAGGCGTTCCATGGGCATTGTGTGGGTGTTCCTACTCAATTCCAATGGTTTTTGATACATCCCAGATTTACTAGAACTGATAAACCTGGGAATGCACCAACAAATACACCTTTTCAGGAGAGGTATAACGAGGAGAAATATCTGTATTCCTCTTGTTTTTTCCTCTTTCTATGTGTGCTGCATTCCGCAGCACACTTAGAAAAAGGAAAAAGCCTCAGGGGATTGTTTCTGTGCAGAAAGGTGCCCCATCATGCACAGAAAACAATCCTACACGCAATGGAGGCACCCTTGCACCATGGTGCAAGGGTGCATGCTTTGGTGCTAGGCAGCCAAAAGGGCTTCAGCGCAGGAGAAAAGGCAGGAATGCAGTGTATTCTTTTAAATATGATATATTCCTGCCTTTTCCCTGTCACACAGTGCAGCACTTCAAGGTGACTTGCTGCGCTGTACTGCATGGCAAATGACATAAACATGCTCCTTGATGTCCTGGCAGCAAAAAATACCGAAAGTTGTTTTCCAGTATAGCAGGCCTGGGTTACACTATAAAAACTTATAATGGTTAATTTCAGTTTGGGTACAGCTAGGAAGATTATTCAAGGAATCTTTTAATAGTAATGTAAAATCTCACTTAATAGTCAAGTTCAGATTTAAATTGATATTTAGAAATGACACTTTTAGGAAGTTGTAATTTCTCTGCATAAACAGAGGGTCTTTCCGCCATTGTCAAGTTTCACCTGACAATTGAATGGCTCCCCTGTGGTGAGATGTGGCTGATCCCAGTCAGTGGACAATAGGCTTCGGTGTGGAGAGATGCCTTTCTTCCTCTAGGAGAATAGCTTGGGGGCTGTGCTAATGTCATTTCTTAACTTCAAAGTGTGCCTACCCTGTCGCTGGCAGATGCAGCTCACTCCCTAGACCTGTCTCCCTTTGTCTTCCTTGTTAATTTGGCCCTAAACCCAGTGGGGGGACGGAGCTGCCCTAGAACTGTTGTGCAGGAACCACAAAGGAGGATTTTCCCATTTGCATAGCCAAACCTCTGGGTGGGCACAAAGAGCTCAGAGCAGGGGAAGAAGAGTTCTGTTATATTTAGGTAGAGTGGGTACTTTGAGATAGGTTAAAGTAATAAACACAGTAAGTGCTGCAAAAGAGGGTAAGGTCCACCCTGGAATCTTTTGCCCCACTGGTTAGGGAGTTGCTGGGTATTTGCCCTTCCCATAGATGTGAGGAAAATCAGAATATGTATTTTGCTGATTGAAGAACCTAAAAGAAGAATGAACCTGCGTGGCTTGTAACCCAGGACCCCAGAAGTGACTTAAAAGGTCAGTTGACTGACCTCTTGTTTGGGCTACAGGGACAGAACAAGCTCCAAGAGACCTTTTGCAATGCATAGCCAGCTGACCAGTTTCAACTGGACCTACCCAGGACCCTGCTGCTGATTTCTGCTGGAGTGAGTCTTGACCCTCAAGTGCTGTTCCCAAAGCCCTAGACCCTTGACTGGTGTCAAAGTGTACTCCTCCTAAGGTCTCCTAAAGCCTGGGACTTAGAAACTTTTTGCTACCCTTTGCTCTGAGAATCAACAGGGGACCTGGACCAACCAGCGAAGCCCATCAGACAAAGGTGCGTTGTTGTGGGGCCAAAGGTTCAGGTTGTTCCGCGTAAGTTCTCTGTAGCAGCAAACTCGATCCAGTGGGCCCTCACAGAGAGGGTATCTGTCCTTGTGGAGCCCTCTCTGGCAACCACCTGCAGGTTTGCCTCGCTGAGCGAATCAGAGTGCAAAAAAATTACTTCATACCACAGTAGAAATTATCACCAACTAAAGGCATGAAATTTATCCGGCTAAAGAGGGACCTTCTCTGGGAGAGATATTCACATTTCTCCCAGTTGAACATTTCCCATGCTGCGGATTTTTGACTAAGACTGAAGGTAGAACTTTTCACCAGACAAACCTGATCCCTGTATCTGAACCACACCAGCCTTAACATTTTACTTTTTCCCAGGCAAGCGCACCCAGATGACTCTAGTTGGCAGTTAATGATTTTTGCCACTTCTATGAGCCAAAAAAATGTTAATACATCACTCTGATTGAGTGCTTCTACGTATTGGATTTCTGTTGTGTTGGTGTCCTTTTATTTAATGAAAATGCACTTTATTTTTATAAATTGGTTTGGGATTTCCCTTGTGTTGTGTTTTCACCTTATTACTATTTGAGTACTGTACACCTTGCCTCTAAGTTAAGCCTCACTTCTTCTGTGATAAACTACTAGAAGGTTAAGCATCTGAATGATGATTCAAGCTGGAATGAGTTCTTTGGTGTCAATGATCCCGAAGCGAAGTAACATAAACTGATGCTTTAAGGCCTGATGCTTTAAGGCCTGGGAAAAGTGTGCTGAGAGATACTCCTGGGGTCTCAGAAGTTATACAAGTTGATCACAGCCCAGGCATCTCAGTTTCCCAAGAGAGCATTTTTTTCTGTTCAGAGGGACTGGATCCGAGTTGAGGTATTGATTGCTCGGTTAAATGCTGATTTTCCTGTACTGGCAGCCCAAGCATCCTGCATGCCTAGTTCCTTAATAGCCTGTGTTAAATATTTTCCCCATGAGCCTTTTAAGTTACTGTGTTGTTGCTCCTTGATTTTCTGCCAAAATAAATTGTTGCTGGAGCTCCTCTTGGAGCACACAGTTTCCAGCATAGTTTGATAAAAGAACTGTTACTTTGAAATGTTTGTTTTTTTAAGACAAACTCTAGGCGTACCTAGGCTAGAGAGGCTGATTTTGGAACTTTTTAATTTTTTTTATTTATTGCATTTGTAAACAGACAATAACCAGCAAACAAAGCAAGTTCCATTCACTGACAGTAAGGGCCAGATGTAGCAAAGTTTTGCGAGTCGCAAATGGCCCGAATCGCTATTTGCGACTGCGCAAAATCGGAAATGGGATGCAAAAATCCCATTTCCGACTCGCAAAAAGCGATGCAAGCCGTTACCGACTCGCAAAAATTGCAACCCCATTTTGCGACCCGCAAATAGGAAGTCGCAATTTGCGAGTCGCAAACCATATGCAATTGCAACTCGCAAATTGTGACCAGTCGCAAAAAGCCCAGTTTGCATTTCCCATTTACCACTAACTCATAGCAGGTGGTAACCATTACCAAAGTATAAAAGGAGACCCAGAAGGCATCTGGGTTACTCAAGATGGCGGAGATATACCTGATAGCAGTGAGGAGGAGAGTCCACGCAGCCCAGCAGAGGAGGAGGAGGAGCCAGAGACAGGAGAAGATTTACAGAACAAGGCAGACTCTTTTTCAGCAAACTGAGGAAGAGATATATGACAAATACCGCTTAGCAGCGCAGCCATACTAGAATTAATTGAATTACTAAAACCACAGCTAGAACGCCAGACTCTGCGCAGCTGCGCCATCCCTACGCATGTGCAAGTGCTATGCTCACTGCACCTCTTGGCCTCAGGGAGCTATCAGGGGGTCATTGCTGGGGCAGGTGGGGTATCTCAAAGTGCACTATCAAGGTTCCTCAGGGCATTCCTAGATGCCATACTCACACACATGTCTCACTTCATATACCTACCCAGGAATGAGGCAGAAATTAACGGCACCAAGTTGGAATTTTACCGGATTGCCAACTTTCCCATGTCATAGGGTGTGTAGATGGGACACATATTCAAATATGCCCCCCTGCTAACCTGGAATATCTGTTCCGCAACAGAAAGTGCACCCACTCACTGAATATTCAGGTTGTTTGTGACGCTCATTATGTCATCACTGACATTGTTGCAAAATTTCCAGGCAGTACCCATGACTCATACATTGTTAGGCACAGTGGGATACACCAAGGCCTGGAACGTGGGGAGTTTGGAGACGGATACCTCCTAGGTAGAGCTGCATACACCTTGTAGACATATACACAGATCAATCTGCACACCAACCAGGACTTTCTAACAGTGTAATGTTTGTGCCCAACAGGTGACAGTGCATATGCACTACAGCCATGGATAATGACTCCGTTCTTAACACCCAGCAATGATTCAGAGAGGAGATACAACAGTGCTCATAAGAGGACCAGGAACATGATTGAACGCACCTTCGGATTGCTGAAAGCATGGTTCTGATGCCTCCACCGCAGTGGAGGTGCCCTCCAGTATACCCCCATTACAGCATTAAAAATTGTTGTCGCATGCGCCATCCTGCACAATATTGCCACCCGACGTGGGCTACCTCTCACCCCTGCAGACCCTGATTCTGAGGATGAAGAGTAGGAGCAACCACATCGCCATCATGGGGATCGGAGCATCGCAAATCAAGGCAGACTGAGACGGGAACACATCGCAACCCAATACTTTGGAAGGTACCTGTCAACTTCAACCATACTCACCTATTGACCGAAAACTCCATTTGTTCAGTGGAACAAAAAACTATTTAATATGTGCAGAAATTGAACTATTTACAATGACTAACTGTTCATGTACATCAAAAAGCAAACCATGCATGGGGCACATTGCTGTCATGTGCCCTTACATCAGGGACAGGGTTTTGTCTATGACCTACGGCGGCCTCTGCCAGCCTGGCTGGTCCCAGGTTGTTCTGCAGTGCTCTGCCTGGTACTCCCACTCCGGAGCACCCTAGTGTCACTGGCAGAGACACTGCTCACAGTGGAGCCCTCTTCGCTGTCCTGGGGGGTGTCCCCTGTCCCCCTGGACACATGCCGTGCCTCCATTAGATCGATCACCTGTGTGATCCGGCCCAGGCCTCTTGCCACATCCCCTGCAAAGTGGCCCATTTTCACTTGGAGGCCAACTGTCCTTCTTGACAGGCCAGTGGTGTTGACTGCCAGTCTGCCAATTGATGAGGCCATCCTGTCCAGCCTCTGGAGCAGCTGGCGGTCCCTGCGCCGCCCACCCTCGCTCTGTGACAGTAGTCCTGCCACCAGTTCCCGCATGGACAGGGCTAGGTCCCCAGTGTTTGTGCCAATGACGTCCAATTGGGCATGGAGCTGCTTCATGCTGGCCTCATTGCTCCTCACAAAGCGGTGCAGAACCCCACTAATTCTCCCTAACATATTGTTCTGCAGGCGCTGACCACGGAGCAGTTGTGCCTCGGTGATGGTGGACGATGGACACCCGGACTCAGCCTGCAGCCCTGCTCTCCTCAACCTGCGTTGCCTGCGCAGTGGTGGATGCCCTGTGAGCTGTACCATGGCACTCCTGGCTGTTGCTGGCGCAGCCTCCAGAACCACTGTTGCAGCAGGTGTTGTCGTCAAGGGGATGGTGTTGGTGGTGCAGGTGGGAGTGGTGGCAGCTCCTGTGCTTTCCTCATGGGGCTGGCTGCTGTGGCTTGTGGTGGTGTCTTGTGGGAGACCTGTGGTACATGGGGAACAGACTGTCAGTGTCTACTATCTGTTGCACACTTCCTAATAAACATTTGCCTAGTGACTGCCTACTTGACTACATTGCCCATAATGCACCATTCTGGTGTTTGCTACCCTGAAATGGAGCTATCTTGGTTGTGCATGCCCCTGTGTACATGGTGGGTGGGGGTATGGCATTGATGGGGGTACAGGCATATCACATGGTACTCACCGGTTGATGTAGTGGGCTCAGAGGTGTCCAGATCTCCAAATCCTTCACTGCCTCCTGCTCCAGGGTCTCCTCCACCCTTTCCTCCAGGGGTGTGGGTGGTGGTACGGATGATGGTCCCCCTCCTGTGCCTCTCATCTCCCAGAGCCTTTCTGCCACCCCTCCTTGGTCCGGGAGCGGAGGTCATACCACCTCTTTTTGATCTCATCCACACTCCTGTGGCTGACCCCCAGGGAGTTCACTTTTTCTTGTATTTCCGGCCAGAGTTGTTTTTTTGTTGAGTCTGGCACATTGAGGGCTGCCTTTCCAAAAAGATCATCATAGTGCTGACAGCATTCTTCTGTCAGCACCTCCAGCTCCTTCTCAGAAAATTTAAGTTTTCTCTTTCTGGGTGTTTCTGCCATTGTAGCTGCTGTTCCTACTGTTGGCTGTTCAGCAGTTTAAAATGGGTGTGGTCCTCCCTCCTCCCAGGTGTATTAGTAAACTTCCTGGCTGTGATGTCATCATCATGTGCCAGGAAGTGTTTCCAGAGTGTTCTGGAGTGGTTTCTGGAGTGTTCTGCAGCACCTGCAATCAATTTACATGGTACGCGCAATTTGCGACACCCACTCGCAAATTGCGAGTCCGTTTTTTGCGCGGTCGCAAACAGCGACCTCGCAGACAGCAGACTCGCTATCTGCGTTGCGACTCCGGGTGCGAGTCGCAAATTGTACACGGACATTGTACCTGCATTCCTATTAGCGACACGCAATTTGCGAGTCGCACATGCTCGCAAATTGCGAGTCGCTAATTTTTTTGTACCTACATCTGGCCCTAAATGTCCAGCGCAAGCTGGGAAGGCACCTGGCAGAGTTAACAACCATGATCAGTCAATAGGAGAAATAACAGGATAAAGCAGTCCTTTGCCGCAACATTATCATCCATTATTGCATGTGAACAAGAGAAACAAGGCTGAAAGAAGAGTTAAAAGAAAGAAAAACAGAGAGGGAGGGGAATGAGAAAAAGCAGCGTTGCCGTCAAAACAGTCCTGGAAAGGGGACCGGGTCATCCCAACACCTCCAGAAGAGGCCAAGCACAACAAAATGGTCAGGGGGGAGGCATGGAAAGCAAATCATCTTTCTGGGAGCAGGCTGCAAGATACGTCGTCAAGGGGGACCATATATCGCGTGGGCGGGAGCCCTCCGCCATCAATTCTCAATAAGTCACCAGCTGTTACTGACAATATGCTGCATCCTTCAGCTAGTAAGCACATCGGGGTGTCGCCCGCCGGCCCCAGCACATCACCACCCTGCGCTCTGCAAGTAGCAGCAACAATCCCACCAACCGTCTGGAAGTAGAGGGGACCTCCCTTACATATCCCAGAAGCACCACCTCAGGGGTGCACAGCAGCTCCAGGCCTGTTATCTTATCAATTGCACACAGCACCTCAGACCAGTATTCACACAGCACCTCGCAGCCCCACGGCAAATGCAAAGAGCCCGCCTCCAATGCCGAACAGCGTTCACAGTGAGCATTCACCTTTAGACCCATTTTCTTCAGTCGGCTGGGTGTATAGTGTATACGCTGTAAAAAATTTAAATGTATGAGGCGAAGTCTATAATTAGGGGAGAGTTCCCTCATCTGGGCACAACAATAACACCACTTCTCCTCTGAAATGGGCACACCTAGCTCCACCTCCCAATGCATTTGAGCCCTAGATTCAGTAAAGATGCGGTACCTTGCAAGCAAACATATAGACACGTAATAACTCGGCAAGCGGACTGCGCCCTGTATATCAATTCCAGCGCCTAACAAAGCGAGGGTTCCTCTGGAAAGTAGGAGTACCGCTCCCGCAGCAAAGCCCGTATTCTGAAAAATAATAGGCAATGAATTGCAGACTCACTGTGGTCGCCCAGCGCAGCCTCCAAAGAGACAAACGTTCCCGCAGGAAACCAAGATCCAAGCGTGGTCAAATCTAACTCCTGGAGTCACTCAGATAGCTGGCCGTCCTCCAACTGGGACAGGCCTGTCATATCCCACACCGGCATCGACAGCGCAAATATGTCTCGCATCCCAACCCGCCGTAGCAAGCAAGTCCAGGCCCATGCCGAGCTCGCCACGGTGACACTGCCACGTCGACGGGGCCGAGGCGGCCCACCAACCACCCCACCCAATCTGTCCCGCCAAACCAAATCAGATTCAGGAGCCAAATACGGTAAATAACAAACAGGGTGCAGCTAAAAATAAACAAAATGGGCCTGTGCACAGTAATAATAAAGTTCCAGGTCCAGGGTCGCCAGGCCACCCCGCTTGAATGGCAGCGTCAAAGTTTCCCATATAATTCTGGGCTGCTTCCCAGCCCATACAAGGGTCACAAGCAAGGATCTGAGCCATCGCAGAAAACTAGCAGTGAGAACAAGAGGCAGGTTAACAAAAAGGTACAAACACTTAGGCAGTACCACTATGTTGGCTCTCGCAATGCGACCGGTCAGAGAAAGCGGCAGCGAACGCCAAACCGCTACTTTTTTCTCCAGCCACGTAACCACCATACCATAGTTAGCCGTCCAGAGGCCATCCCCCTTCCGGCTCAGCCAGATACCCAGATACCACACCGGCCCATCCGCCCAGCACAGGGGTTAACTAGAGGGGACCGCACAGTAACAGAAGATAAGGGCAGCACCACCGACTTAGACCAATTTATCATAATCCCGTAGATCCAACCAAAGAGGACCACTTCATCCAGCAGGGTATCAAGATGGAGCTGCGGATCACGGACATATAGTGCAACATCGTCCGCGTAGAGGGAGATTAGGACAGGACGCTCCCAGAACGTCAACCCCCTATGATTATGATGCTGGTGTAAACGTGCCGCAAGGGGTTCCATAGCCACCACAAAAAGTAGCAGGGAAAGAGGGCAACCCTGACGAGTTCCCCTAGCAATTGGAAAAGAGTTTGAAAGTGACCTATTAACCCTCAATCGATCAGTTGGCTTGGAATACAACAGTCAAATCAGCTGAATGAATCTTGCGCTAAGGCCCACCCTGGCTAAGAGAGCACACATATACGACCAGGCCAGCGAGTCAAACACCTTTGCGGCATCCAATAACCACCACTGCATTATCCTCAGGCCCGATCATACAGGAAATCACAAAAAAGGTACGGAGATTATACGATGTCGAGCGACTCGGCAAAAAGCCAGATTGGTCCGGCAATATCAGGGAGGGAGTTAGGGGCTGCAGACGCATCGTAATAAGTTTCGCCAAAATCTTAGTGTCTATGTTTATGAGCGGGAGCAGCCGGTAAGAGTCACACCTGCTAGGGTCTCCCACCGGGCTTTAAAATCGTCACTATAAGAACTTCTCGCAGCGAAGGCGGGAGGACACCACCTTCAAGCACTTCAGCATAAACTTCAAGAAGGCGCAGTGCCAGAATATCGGCATATTCCTTATTAAAGGCAGGCGTCAGCCCATCAGACCCAGGGCCTTGTCACAAGGTAGGCTACGTACAGCCTGAACCACATCGTCGACTGAGAAGGGGGTGTCGAAATATTGCCTGCGTGAGTCTTCAAGCCAAAGCAGACTAATCTCCTCAAAGTAATTGCCGTTAATTACTTTGAGGCGATGCCGTTATACACTGCCGGGCGCTCGCCGTACAGGTCCATGTAAAAGTCAGACATAGCGTGCTGGACCTCAGCCGTACCCGTTCAAATCTTCCCCTCAGAGTCAATAAGTTCGACTACGTAATTCCCTGCCCATGGCTTACGGAGCATAGCCACCAACGTCTTCCCACCCATTCACCTTTGCCATAGCGCCGCGCCTTTGCCTCTTTACCCAAATAACATACCTCTCGCAGCGCCACCTCCTCGTAACAGGACGGCACTTTCCAGAATTCAGCCAGATGGCTCGACGACCAGGCAGATGCTAATATCCTTTCCAAATCAGCTAGACGGGCCTCCAATCCCACCAGTTCCCTTCAAAGTGCCCTCAGCACCCCATGTTGCTTAGTGAGACAGATTCCCCGGATGACAACCTTGAAGGCTTCCCAGAGGGTGCCCGCTGAGGACACTGAACCCTGTTTTATGTTGAAGTAGTCTACAATAGCAGTACAAATTTCTTCCCAGAAGACAGAATCTCTCAGTGCCCCCCAAGGTAGTCGCCACAAAAATGCGCATCTAGGGCACCCAGGCACATGCAGCTGCAGCAGGCCCGGCGAATGGTCCGACAATGTACGAGGCATATGCTCAACAGATTTTGCCCAGAGTTCCACATCTCTTGTGCCCAACCAGGAGTCTAATTTAGACCAGGTGCCGTGTGCATAATTACCGCACGTTCCCTGCATGTCCTCGCAATGCTTGGCTCTCCAAAAATCCACCAGAGCACCTTCCTCCATAAAATGTGCCAAAGCCCTAATCGCCGCTACATGTTGAGGTCTGGCCTTGCTCTCCCTGTCCGCCACCGGGTCCAGAACCACATTGAAGTCTCCACCCCACAGTAGAGAACCAGGGGCCCAGCGAGCCAATCAAGCGCCAGACCTCCGCAAAGAACCCAGTATCGTCAATGTTGGGGCCATAAAGGGAGATGAGACAGAATGGCCTATCATATATCGTGCCCTTCAACATGATATATCGGCCATACAGATCTAACAGCACCCTTCCCGTGCGCCATGGCAGTCCCTTCCTAATCAAAATCGCAATGTCTGGTGCATATCCTGAGTATGTCGCCATGTGACTCTCACCAATCCAGCCAGCCCTCACCCTCTCCTTCGTTGCGTCACCCTCTCCTTCGTTTCCTGCAACATACAGATATCAACTGCATGGCGCTACACATAAGCTGACAAAAGTCTCATCTTACGGCCATCATTCAGCCCCCTAACAATCCAAGTGAGGCACTTAACAGCAGGCGCACCTGTGTTCACCATCCCGACAGTCACTCAAGCGCATGCCATCCCCAGCCATCCTACAGGAAGCAACAGCTGCTAAAAAAAGAAAGGAGGAAAAAGAAGGAAGAAAGGTAACACCAACACCCTCAGAAAACCAAAAAGCTAACCCCCACCCATGCTGGCTCCCCAATCGTGCCAGCCCAGTAGACCATCCCCCACCCAAACTCAGAACCAGCAGCAAAACAACAAACGCCTGATTTGGACTCATCCGATGGGGCATCAGCGAGGCCATCCGATAACCACCCCAGTAGGGGTGGGTGAGCAGAGGCATCAGGATAACGTTCAAAGTCCAGGGCCAGCCACAACGGAACTGGCTCATCACAAATCGAGGTCTAGGCCCAACCCACAAGCAGAGGGGTCAGACTGATTGGCAGCGGCAAACCAGAGTCTAGTCATTATCACTGCCATCAAGGAGTTCATCGCCCATCCCCTCCACGGGAGCACAAGCCGGAGGCGCCTTCTTGGGAATAGTCTTAACATACTTGGCCGCCAGCTTTGGGTCAGTAAAAAAGTGCACCTTGCCCTTGTGTAACACACGTAACTTGGCAGGGTAAATGAGAGAAAACTTAGCATCCATCTGGTTTAGGGTACGCTTGACCAGGAGAAACGCCTGGCGCGCAGCCTGCACCCCAGGCGTGAAATCTGGAAAAATGCTGAGGTCATTATTGTTATAAATCACTGGACGCCGCCCCGAGCCAGCCGAAGTATAACATCTCTGTCTTGATAGTTCAATAAAAGCACAATGATCAGCCGCGCCCGAACCCCTAGGGGAGGCCAGGGGCCAAGCGATCGGTGCGCCCGCTCCACCACAAGCATCTGAGAAAGCTCGCCTGGGAACAGTGATGTAAACATAGTCTCCACGTAGTCCTCCATGCGTCCCATGGCCGTCGACTTACGTAGGCCCAAAATGCAAACATTATTGCGGCGAGAGCGGGCCTCAAGATCTTCATTTTTGTTACGAATGAGCTCCAACATGCGTTCCATCCTCAACAGCTTCTCTCCATCCTCGTGGCGGTTGTCTTCCGAATCCGACGTCCGAGACTCCACATGGTCAAGACGGGTGGCATAGCCATCCACCCTTTACTTTAGGCAATCCATCTGAGCATTCAGGTGGTCCAGCTTCCCATCAATTTGGCCAGGCTATGTTTAAGATCTGCGAACATAGCCTTCACAGTGGACGATTGCATGTCCTCGTCCTGGGGAAGGTCATCCATCGACCTACTGGACTGGCTGCTTTTCTTTTTGCCCTTGAACGTCAGGTTGGGCTGTTTCTGATCCGCCTTCCCGATGTCTGGACACAGTCACCACCACCCACCAGTGGTCGCCATAAGTGTCGCCTGCCCAAGTGGTCACACTGGATAAAAGATGCGCAGAAGCCTCACCCACCCTCTAGCTGGGCCAAGAGTCTTGCACTAACACTGGAAAGCGCCAAGTAGAGCCAGTGTGGTGCGCCAAATAGGGCCCAACTACCTAGGCATAAGCGCAGTGTTCAATAAAGCCAAGCGGTATCTCGGATCCCCCACAGCAGACATCAGCGCCAGGGGCCACGAATCGCGAGGCCCACCTTCATGCCTCGAGCCAGGAGGCCAATCTTCATGCCCCGAGGCAGCACCAACAAGAAACCAAGCCAGGAGCAGGGCCAACACACAGCCACCTCCCCACGATGTCCTCCAGTGCCCAGGTCCAAACATGACAGCAGGGCAGCTCCAGGTGCCTTCTTCACCAGGCAGGCCCAGGTGCACGGAGCGGAGCAACAGCACAGCTCATCCTGCCCCACCAGGCTGCCAACCAGTCAACCGCAGTGTCCGCGGGCCGATCCACACGCCGACCGGGCCGCACGAACAGCTCACCTGACAGGGACCCACCTGGCCCCAGCTGGGAGCCTCAGCGTCTCAGGCTCCCCGACGTGGGGAGCAGAAAATGGCCAAACAACTTTAGCCAGCTGCGGGAGCGCCGAGATCCGGGCTGCTCCTGGGGTACAGCAACAAGGTGGGCACCAGGCCCAGCACTGCCTTTACTCTCCGCGCTGCAGCCGCCAGTCCCGCAAGGGAATCCGCTGCGCTCTAGGCCCCCCCAGCCGCACCTCGGCCCCCCACGCCGCAGGGAGCCCCAGCCAGCACTCAGCAGCCAGTCCTGGAGGGAGAAATGGCAGGATAAAATCCCCTGCTTGGCAGAGCCTCACAGAGTGGCCAAGCCACGCCCCGTGATTTTGGAATGTTAAACACAGTTTTGTATACTTTTGTTTAGATCTCATTTAGAGTGTCTATATCGCAGTCTGCATAATTTCTGTGGCATAGGTCACTGTTGCCCTTAACCATGAGGACTTTACAGTGAGAAGATGGCTTAATGAAGGACAACTAAATGTCTTTTTTAATACACATTTAACAGTCACATTCAAGTAGGTTTCCTATTCAGTCCTGTAGTTTTCTGTTGATCTAACATTCTTTGAGTAATAGTTTGTTCATCACCTTGTGGACTGTCATTTCGAAAACCAGATAATAGAGTTTCCAGGAGGATTATGCATGTGGGGTTGTACAACAGACAATTGCGAACAAGAATATCAACTGCCATGAATATTGTGTAAAAAATATGGTTTACCAAAATACCGTGTTTATATACTTTATAGGGTTAAATTACAAAAAACATTTTGTCAAAAATTTAGTGGAAAGGAATATCACTATTATTCTTTCTTTCAAATTCTTTATCTTGACTGTAAGACACAGCCATAAAAGTACAATACAGTTAGACAAAACATCCTTAAAACGGATACAAATCACAGTTAAACATTAATTAAAAAGAAGATAAATACATAGTAAAATACTCAGAGTAAAAACATGTTAAAAATACCAACAAAACACAATGGTAAGCCATCAAAAAAACATTTGTTTTCTCCTACTAAACACACCTTTTAAAAAGGAGCAAGCAGCAGCAGAAAGCAGGGGAAATTAATTAATTGCAAATACAAGTGCCACAGGTACTGATTAATGAGACTAAAAACGTTTTAGAAAGGGCCCTATGATATTTGCAAAAAAAGTGAAGTGAAGCAAACGCTGGATGGAAGACTCAATGTAGGGACAAAATAACACATTAGCTTAATTAAATTGACCTAGTGGGTAACTCAAAAGCCCTCACTGAGCCCAGCATAAATGTTGTTAACAAGACTCTGTCCCAAGTTGTGTCCATCAAGGACAAATAGGTTTCCATATGGGGGGTAGATTTCAAACTATCATACTCCTTAACGGGGCAGAAAAAAGCTCAGCTCTCCCCAGATCAGCCAGTTCCTGTTTAATATACCACAACTAAGAACTAGTTAAGCCTCTGTCACAAGCAAGGCAATCCAAGATCGCCTTCTTGTTCAGGCATGCAAGTTGGTTTCCCAAATGTCATACCAGTGTGCCAGAGGGACCAGTTTGATAAGATCTTCAACAAACCAACCCCAAGTTCCTGATGGACAATGTAAGATGCACGTGATGGAGGTACACCCATGAGATGGAGCAGCACCCCATTCTATTCTATCTGAAGAGCAGAGATGTTAGAATAGGCCCATATGCCAGCCCCATTAGTGAGGATAGGGAGACATTTGTTCCTAAAAACGTCCAGCAAGGGGGGCATGGGTTTTCTACTAATGCACGAGGCTAGGCTATAAATAAAACCAGTGTCACTGAAAAACCTCTGAGCTGTTTTATTCTTACAGAGGCCTCAATTGCCCTTGGCATCAACAACCACCCCAGATATAAAACGTCCTAGGTGGAAGCAACCTGACAGCCTTAGAGATAGTCATTTCTCTATATTATGGATTTGGGCCTGCAAAAATAAGTATTGGTTTTTGAATGATTAATAGACAGGTTCAGGACCCCATGAAGGCCACTTATTTCTGGAAGAGAGTGTTTATACTCATGTGAGTTCTACCCATTAGGACAGCGTAATATGTGTGGAGTAATGCAGGAACTTTTTTCCCACCCACCACTGAAACGTCCATCACACAGGAGGACAGAGTTTCCTCAGGGCCATTGATGTACAGCAGGAAGGGTATAGGGACCTTTATACATCCCTGGTGAATGCTGTTCCCCAATGGGAAGCTGGTGGTGCACTCACCAGCAGGGTCATATCTAACAGACGCTGTTCAGTCAAAATGGAGTGCACACAGAAATTGAACTAACCCAGAGTCTATCCTCAGCTCACTCAGCAGGTCCTATGACTTAGACCTAACCACACTGACAAAGGCACTAGACAGGTCCGTGAAGGCCAGGCAGATGGAGCCCTACTTTGCAACGTTGTGCTTGCCAATGAGCAGATGAAGATTGAGACATTGCTCCACAGTGCCTGGTCCCTCAAAAAAGCTCTATTGGGCCTCCAAAAGTGTGTTTAACTCAGTGAACCAGTGCAGCAAACAGTCTAAAACAACCCTCCCAGCAAATTTGACAGGGGGATCCAACAGAGATATTGGGAGATAACAGCTGGGGAACTGCGGGTCACCTTTTTAAAAATAGGGACAATGGTGGCAGTATGCCTGGAGTCTAGAAGGCCACACTGCATAAAGGCATTAAAACAATTACAAAGTAGTGGGGCCCACAGTTGTGCGACAGATTTATACAAGTCCATAGGAATCCCATCTGATGCTGGGTCCTTTTTAGATGGAGATTTAGCAATTGCCACCCAGACCTCTTTCAGGGTGAATCTGATAGGAATTGGATATGCCACCTCAGCCTTTTGAGAATCCTGCAGCATAGCTAAGTGATAGAGAGCATGAAAATGGTTCTTACAAACTTCTGGACTTATGGTAGTAATAACTGAGTTATAACTGGATCTCAAAGAGCTAATGTCCTCCACAGCGCTCCAGAAAGATGTAGATTCCTTATTCCTACAGGACAACACCTACCGCCCCCATTGCTTTGTTCTGATTTCTTTATGCCTCCTACTCAGCACCCTATCACTATAACTTTGTTAAAATATTTGTTTAAATATAGCATTGTAAGTTATTTATTTAAAATATAAAGTTAATAAAATCTGATGTAAATGAATATAAATACTCTTATTAACTTATGCAAAAATGTATTTCACAACTTATAAAGAAATCATGTAATAGTTTTTTTTAAAGTCGCCTAAATTCCAAATAGGTACACTGATATAAATGTAGAAATTAATGAACGAAGGCCCTCATTACAACATTGGCGGTAAATGCCACTTACCGCTGTGCAGAAGACTGCCAACACACCGCTGTGGCCGCGGAATTCCGCCACAGCTATCAAGACCCACAGCTCAGAACCTGCCAAAATCTAGACACCCACACAAGTCCGCCACACCAAAGGTCAGTGATAAACTGGCGATAACAAAACCTCCACCGTCACGCCAACAGGAATACGCCCACCCCATCACGACCCACGAATCCACGCGGCGGTCTTTCAACCGCGGTTTTCCATTGGCGGTACACACCGCCGCGCTCAAAACACACACACATTTACAAAACACATCCACATTGGACAAATTGAAATACACACACCTGATACACAAACACACACCACTCCCACTCACCCAATCCAATATAAAACACACACCCTCATTACCCACAAACCCTTACTACGCAAAAATTTGAAGAAGGCCAGAGAGACAGCAAAGCAAAGACAACACCAGCATACAGAGGCACACAACACCATCACACATACACATCCACGCACAAAACACCACACACCCCTAAACATCACCCCCCACATCACAACACACACCATCTCACACATCACCCACACCACCCCATGGCACCGCAAAGACACCCCAGGTTTTCTGAGGAGGAGCTTAGGGTCATGGTGGAGGAAATCATCCGGGTAGAGCCACAGCTATTCAGATCACAGGTGCAGCACACCACCGTAGCTAGGAAGATGGAGCTATGGCGCAGAATCATGGACAGGGTCAACGCAGTGGGACAGCACCCAAGAACACAGGATGACATCAGGAAGAGGTGGAACGACCTACAGGGGAAGGTGCGTTCCATGGTTTCAAGACACCACCTTGCGGTTCAGAGGACTGGCAGCGGACCCCCACCTCCTCCCCCACAACTAACAACTTGGGAGGAGCAGGTCTTGGCTATACTGCATCCTGAGGGCCTCACAGGAGTAGCTGGAGGAATGGACTCTGGTAAGTTAAATCTTTAACTACTTCATCCCGCACCCTACCTGCATGCTATCACATACCCCCACCCTCGCCCTCAACCCCATCACTCCAACTCCTCACATATGTCCCACTATCGCAAACCACACATCCCAATACCAAGCCCTGCATGCAACAACAAAGCGTGGACTCCCATCACCAATGCATGTCCACTACACATACCCACACAGACCCCTAAACAATTATCACAGAAGGTCCTACACAGGAATGGAAGCACTGGGGTACAGGATCACCCACCCATTGCACACCACGGCACACACAGATGCAATAATCATGCCTTTACACCCCTACAGGTCCCCTACCCAACGTCACCGGACAGGAGGTTCCAGACATGTCCACTCCCCCCACAGAAGAGGCCCACAGTGATGACAGCAGCTCTGTCCAACTGGATCTAGATGACCTGCCCGGCCCATCTGGGACCTCGGGACAGTTGGTTCCCCTCACACAGTCACAGGCCACCACAGAGCCTCCTCCCTCAGGAAACACCAGCACAGCACCCACCCAGCGGGCCCATACCTCTGTCCCCAGGACACATCAAGCAGCATTGTGTCCACCACTACAGGGAACCCACGCTAACCCACCACCCCAAGAACAGCAGGGACCTGGGGGCAGTGGTAGTGGGCACACAGTTCAGGGGACAGAGGCACAGGAAAACCGGGGAACTGGGAGGGCTGCTGTGCGACAGGGTGAGGACAGGTCCAGGGAACCCACTCTCCACAAGGCCCTCTCCAACATCATGGGAGCCTACCATCATTCCCAGGAGACGATGGCAACGGTACTGGCCAAGTTTCAGGAGACCCAGCGGCTGCAGGAGGAACAGTATTTGGGGTACAGGGAGGAACTCAAATCCATCAATACCACCCTGGGCACCATTGTAGGGGTGCTGAAGGACCTCGTGAACACCAGGAGGGACACTGTGGCACAACAAGGGGCCCCTGACACTAGCCTTGACGATGAACTGCCCACCACCTCTGCCGGCGCTCGTGGACAGGAGGCACCGCCACAGGACCACGACACCAGCACCCCACCCCCTGCCGATGGAGAACCACCCCGCAAGTGGTCCCTGAGATCCAGGACAAAGACAGAGAACAATGCCAATACCCCCGCCAAGAAATGAGACCACCCTGATTGTCACCCTTCTGTCCCACTTTGTCACCCTGTCCATCCTTAAACTGCCCTAGCTCCACTTCCTATGCCCCTTTGGACAATGCACCTCTGAGACAAATAGACTGGACTCTGCCACGGACATTCCTCCACCATCACCCCTGACCATTTTATAACTCCTTCCACTATTTATCACTTAAATAAACACCCTTAAATCACAAAACAATCTGGAGTCAGTCTGTGCTTTCACAATTGTGTATGTGCAATAACTGAGGGAATAGCAATGTCCATTGTATTGTCAACATACCTATGTCACACAGCTCTAGTCCATGAGGTAACATAGCAGAGATCACACAGTGGGACCCACATCTGTGAAATCAAAAGGAAAAGTGACAAATCAGGGTCCATACACTGGGTGAAAGTGACAGACAGATGAGAGGTTGAACAATTTTTCTGTTGTCTATGTCCTCTTCTTCTGCCTCCTCTTGTTCACTGTTCACAGGCTCCACAGCTGCCACAACACCTCCTTCAGGACCATCCTCCTGCAGAAAAGGCACCTGTCGTCGCAAAGCCAAGTTGTGCACTATACAGCAAGCCACGATCATCTGGCACACCTTCTTTGGTGAGTAGTATAGGGAACCACCTGTCATATGGAGGCAGCTGAACCAGGCCTTCAGGAGGCCGAAGGTCCTCTCTATAACCCTCCTAGTTCGCCCATGTGCCTCATTGTAGCGTTCCTCTGCCCTAGTCCTGGGATTCCTCACTGGGGGACAGTAGCCATGACAGGTTGGGGTATCCAGAGTCCCCTGCAAATGTCGAGGGACAACTGTTAGACACACACTAACCCTTAGGGACAACCCCAGACAACTATTCACACTGTATAGGGTCCATGTCATCACCTAATAGCCACACACGGTGCCTCTGGAGTTCCCCATCACATAAGGGATGCTGCTATTCCTCAGAATGTAAGTGTCATGCACTGAGCCAGGAAACTTGGCGTTCACATGGGAGATGTACTGGTCGGCCAAACACACTATCTGCACATTCAATGAATGGTAACTCTTCCGGTTTCTGTACACCTGCGGGGGGGGTACCAAGGCCACATGTGTCCGATCAATGCCACCTATGATGTTGGGGATATGTCCCAGGGCATAGAAGTCACCTTTCACTGTAGGCAAATCCTCCACCTGAGGGAACATGATGTAGCTGCGCATGTGTTTCAGAAGGGCAGACAACACTCTGGACAACACGTTAGAGAACATTGGCTGGGACATGCCTGATGCAATGGCCACTGTTGTTTGAAAGGACCCACTTGCCAGGAAATGGAGTACTGACAGGACCTGCACTAGAGGGGGATTCCTGTGGGATGGCGGATAGCTGACATCAGGTCTGGCTCCAACTGGGCACACAGTTCCTAGATTGTGGCACGATCAAGTCTGTAGGTGACTATTACATGTCGCTCTTCCATTGTCGACAGGTCAAACGGCGGTCTGTACACCGGAGGATGCCGCCATCTCCTCACCTGCCCTAGCGGACGTGCTCTATGGATGAGAACAGCTATCAGAGGGTCAGCCAACACTGAGGTACGAAATAAACAACTTTATTGCATACATTTGTCAATCCGCTATGTGCCTATCTTAGTGTGTATGCAAGTCCTAGATATGTGTGATGCATTTAAAATTAATGCCATGTGGCCCCCTGAAATGGCAGCTGCCTGACCTGTAATGTGGGACAAGGGGAAATGAGGTAACTGCGCTGGCGTTGTACACTGTCGCGGTAGGCGGTCGAAGACCGCGGCGCAATCCTACATTGGTTAACATTGGACCCTATGGGTCCCAGGAGCCAATGACGATGTACGCCGGCGGTGACGATACGCACTGCAGCGGAAGTGAGAGCCATTTTCTCTCTGTTCACTCATTTGATACCTGATCTTCGACAGGAGAGGACCTACACTGCAATTGCTGCTGTGACCTGAGTCTGGAAGCGACAATGGCTCAAGTGTCTGGGGAAAGAGCCCCTGCCTTCACATCGGAGGAGTTGGACAAACTAGTGGATGGGGTCCTCCCCCAGTACACGCTACTCTACGGTCCTCCAGACAAACAGGCGAGTACACTGTGAGCATGCTATATGGGCAATGCCTGTTTGGAGTGGTGTGGATGGGAGATAGGGGGGGGGTGAGGCTTGCATGAAACAACGGTGAGTGGATGTGGGTCTGGGCAAGGGTGGGAACGTGGGCCAATGACTGTGATGGTCCGGACGGTTATAGTTTTTCCTTATCCCCTGTACTATTCCTGTAGGTCAGTGCCCACCAGAAGAAGGATATTTGGCGTGCCATCGCCAAGGACGTCCGGGCCCTGGGGGTCCACCACAGACAGAGCACCCACTGCAGTAAAAGATGGGAGAACATTTGCCGCTTGAGCAAGAAGACGGCAGAGGCCCAGCTGGGGATCCCAACGTGGGAGGGGTGCCCGTCGCACCATGACCCCCCTGATGGTCTGGATCCTGGCGGTGGCGTATCTGGAGTTGGATGGATGCTTGAGGGTATCACAGCAGCCACAAGGGGGTGAGTACCATCACATCCATCTGATTCAGCGTGCATTGGAGGTGTCTGGGGGGAGGAGGTGGGCTGTGGGTTCCCGTAGGCCAGGGCGAGTTTTGTAGGCAAGGTCCCTTCGAGAGGCAGGCTATGTGGCACCCCACCCCACCAGTGTTAAGAGCCATCTACCCCTAGTCATGCTCCTGTGACTTCCATGTGTGCAGCAATCGGGCATAGGCCTTGTACCCCATGTCCCTATGATTAATTAGGGAACTCTAAGTGCATGGCGTAGTGCAGAAGGCTGCTGTGTCTGTAGTGTCCGCCAAAGGTAGCGGTATTGCATGCACTGAACATGTCTTTGTACTTTCTTTCCCCCCTTTTTGTGGTCTCCCTGTTCTTGTGTGCATTAGCATCATCAGACGGAGGAGCTGTGCCACCGGAGCAGGAGGGAGCTGCATCCCACATGACCCTGGAGGGCGAGACTACGGACTCAGAATTCACCAGTGGGACGGAGGGCGAGGGGAGCTCCATGGTGGGGACAGGAGCTGAGACCAGCGACACCGACTCCTCCTCTGATGGGAGCTCCCTTGTGGTGGCAGGCCCCTCTGTGCCCACTGCATCTACAGGTACATCCGCCACCCCCCTCACAAACCGCCCTCCCAGCAGCCACTCAGTGTGTGCCCTGTGGCCGCTCACCCAGGAGGGTTGGCATCTCCTTCTCCCCAGGCACTTCGGCCCCTGCCCCAGTCAGCCCTGCTGCCCTCAGTGAGGAGGCCATTGACCTCCTCAGATCCCTCACTGTTGGGCAGTCTACCATTCTGAATGCCATCCAGGGTGTAGAGAGGCAGTTGCAACATACAAATGCATACCTGGAGGGCATTCATTCTGGTCATGCAGCCCAACAGCAAGCATTTCAGACTCTGGCCTCAGCACTGATGGCAGCCATTGTCCCTGTGTCCAGCCTCCCCCCTCCAACTTCCTCCACCCAGACCCAATCCCCAGTACCTCAGCCTATCCCAAGCACACCATCAGACCAGCATGCACACACCTCAACACACAAGGGTAGCTCTGGAAAACATAAACACCACACATCCCACAAGCACTCACACAAGCATCATACTCATGCAGACATACCAACAGCCACTGCCTCCACTGTGTCCCCCTCCTCCACGTCTCCCTCCTCCCTCCCTGTCACGTCTCCACTCACACCTGCATGCACTACATCTTTAGCCACTACGTCCATCACCAGCACGCCCATCACCACAAACCGCTCACGTGCAATCACCACCCCCACTACCATTCACACATCCCCGGTGTCCTCTCCCAGTGTGTCTGTGAGCCCTCCTCCCAAACTACACAAACGCAATCACACACCCACCCAACAGCCGTCCACCTCACGACAGCCTCCAGCCCATGCACCCAAAGTCAGCAAACGAACACCTCCTACAACCACTACCTCTTTCTCCACTCCCAAAACCCCTCCATCTACCAGTCCCAGTGTGTCTAAAAAACTTTTCCTGTCAAACCTTGACCTCTTTCATTCACCTCCCCCACCCCTTCCATCCCCTAGGGCCCGCCTTTCCAGGTCCCAACCCAGCACCTCAGCCACCACATCACCGGGAACAGTGGTGCCAGCAGTAACCGGCTTCTGGAGTGCGCGAAGCAGCAGGGCAGCCAGTGTCCCAAGGAGCCAGGCCAAGGACATTCCCCCACCTCCAAAAGAAAAGAAGTTGCCCACAGCCCAGAGGGAGAAGGCCAAAACACCTGCCACCAAGGGCTCAGCCAGGCCAACAGTTGGGAGTGGCAAGACAGCTGCGCCACCATCCAAGGTGGGGAAAAGGCCAGAGAAAGAAAGGGAAGTCACCGCCAACCTGTCCGGCGGACAAGACCTCCACCGGCACTGCCACATGCACCGCCGCCACGGGCACCGCCACTCAGGACACTGCCGCCAGCAGCACGCTCAGTGAGCCCCCCACCAGCACCGCTGTCCAGGACACCGCCGCCAGCAGCACGCTCAGTGAGCACCCCACCAGCACCGCTGCCCAGGACACCGCCGCCAGCAGCACGTTCAGTGAGCCCCCCACCAGCACCGCAGCCCAGGACACTGCCGCCAGCAGCACGCTCAGTGAGCCCCCCACCAGCACCGCCGCTCAGGACACCACTGCCGGCAGCACGCTCAGTGAGCCCCCACCAGCACCGCTGCCCAATGTGTGCCGCAAGCACCGCCACTACTGAGGCCGCCGCCAGCGGCCACGCCACATCCTGTGCCAGTGGCACCACCGCAGACATGGCTGCCATCCCCAGTGGTAATTCGTATGAGGCTGATGGTCAGTTCCAGGGGCCTGGACAGCTTCCATGTTCCCCACCGTCAGTGGAGTGTCAGATCCACTACCTCAGTCCTAGGCAGGATGAAGCACTCTGGGCACAAAGCCCCTTCCAGAACCAGTGGAGAATGACATCCACTACCTCTATCCTTGGCCGGATGAAGCACTCTGGGCACAAAGCCCCCTCCAGAACCAGTGGAGAATGACATCCACTACCTCTGTCCTTGGCAGGATGAAGCACTCTGGGCACAAAGCCCCCTCCAGAACCAGTGGGGACTGTTATCCACTTGAGAGACTGTGGCTTTGCACTCCCCAGGATAAAGCAGTAGGCAAACCACCCACTGGAGAGACTTGTTAGACTGTGGCTTTGCACTCCCCAGGATAAAGCAGTGGGCAACCCACCCACTGGAGAGACTTGAGAGACTGTGGCTTTGCACTCCCCAGGATAAATCAGTGGGCAAACCACCCACTGGAGAGACTTTAGAGGCTGTGGCTTTGCACTCCCCAGGATAAAGCAGTGGGCATCAAGCCCCCTCGTGGAGCTGGCGTCGTGCACTCATCCGGCTGAGGTGACCCCCCTTCCCTTCCCCCTGAGGTGCCTGTTTTATTTCGACCTGATGCCCCTGCAGTGTTCTCTCCACTTGGATCGGGTATTGAGTGTGGGCCTCGCCCATGCATTTTGAGCCCAGTGGTCCACGGACTATGTAGGTGCAGTACATGGACGGGAATTCTTGGTGTACATATTTGTTAATAGTGTATATATATTTTTGACTAATGGATTTTTCCTGATTACAATCGTTCACCTCATTTCCTTTTGTCCTTGCGTTCTTCCAGGGGGGTTTGGGGGGTGTAAATGTAATGTTTCAGCATGTATTGGTGTGTGTGTTGTTGTGTGTGAGGGTGGGGGTGCTGCGTGTGTGTCACTCTCTTTTCCCTCCCTCCTCCCCTGTGTCGTAGGTGCAGTACTCACCGTGGTCGTCGCCGTCGTGCTCCTGGTAGAGGAGTAGGAAGACAATCGCAGGTAAAATTTGGAGTTTCGGCTCCATGGCGTCCTGGTTCCTCGTGGGGTGTGTAGAGGTGAGAGTTTTCCCTTCCAAGTCCAGTTTCCGATGTCTTTTTGTTCGCGTTGAATCCGCCCCGGAAAAGGTGGCGGATTGGCCTCTCAAAATGGTGTGGGCGGTACATTGTCTTCCGCCTGTCTGTTGGCGGTGACCGCCATGCTGTTTGTTTGTACCGCCGTGGCGGTCGGAGTGTTAAAGTGGCTGTCTATGTTGGCGGTTTCCGCCGTGGTCATAATTCCTTTTTTTTTTACCGACGGCCTGTTGGGGTTCTTACTGCCGCTTTAACACCGACTGTCAGGGTTGTAATGAGGGCCTATGTGTTTCATTCCCTTTTGGGTTGCTATCTTGAGTTCTACTGCCAATATATCCGTACTTTTACTGGTAATTATTTTTGCTCTTAAGAATAAATCCTGTTTAAGTCAAATTATGAGACCTCCTGCAGCACATCCTGAAAGTGAGGGGACGGCCAGCTTTTGAAAAGTCAAGTATCTCACTCTGTGCAGGGCCCTTGGGGCACAGGTCTCCTGCATCATTATAATGTGGTGCTGATCTATAAAATTTCACCACTCTGGGTCACTTGTTTTAGTTCTCAAGCCCGCCACATTCCATGAAAGGAGTTTAACTGATTCTCCAACACACATACCGGGTCCTACCCCTTTACATAATTTGATTTCGCCTGGTATCACTTCCAAGTCCCAGGTTCCTTCTACTAAGACTTCGCGATTGAGTGCGTATCCCTCCTCTTTGTTCACTAATGGCCAGGTAGATTTAATATTTGCCAACTTTATACTATTTGCAATGGGTTGTCCCCCCATAATATGCTGAGGCATCCCCAGTCAATCAACGTCTAACGTGCCTCCAATAGATTTCGGGCTAGCACGTTTTGGGAAGTGGACGGGGGGGACTTCCTTTAAATGGCACAATTCTACAGTCTGTAAAGACCTGGGAAACAGATAATGTGACCCTTATTTGTGACATTGTGCAAGGCCTAAATCTTAGCTCAAGTGATAAAAGGCCGTCCAAATTAGCCAATTTCAGACCAATAGAATCCTGCCCCGAATCGGAGCGTTCGATTCTCGTGGCGTGCATTATATCCTCTCTTATCACTGATCTGTAGCACCTGGTTTGCCTAATACAATGGATTGTTTTATTTATGAGAGAATCTTGGGTTTCGCTTCTACCTATGGGCAATTTTGGAACATTCGACAAATACAGGTCATACTGCTTCCCTGACTAATTGTTTGGAGGAAATCTCCCTGGGGCTTTATGTTTCCCATGAGCCATATGCCTTCTATGTCCTCCGAAAGCATGTTCTTTCCCGTCTGTAAGATTGAAACTGTTACTAGATGGAGTGCCTGGTACTCGAGGCCCCACAGGAAGCCTTTCCCTTTGGAGAATAGATTTGGGCATATTAGATTGCCTCTTTTCACTCCCTTTATTATCATAATCGTTAAGGGGGATAATGAGAGGTACAGCTCTCTGGGCAAAGTCTGTCAGTGGAGGAAGGGATGCTAACTTTGCAACTATCGTCGACAAGCAATCCAGTTTATCTTCCAACTTTTTACCTAAGGAGCTTATATGGTCTTTCAGGGTCTTTATTTCGCCCCTTAGTTAAGCTAGATACACCCTTATAGGGACTTCTCCCTTGCTACCACCATCATTATCAGCCCCATACAGATTTATACTATCGTTGGGCGTACTTCCAAGATCTTCAAGAGGTGCATAGCGATTAGAACACTCAACAGATGACTCCACTGGGACACAGGGCCTGTCCTGCGAGAGATAAGAAAAAGTCGCCAGGGATGATACAACAGGACCCTCTTCCAAATGGGATCCGGAGTGAGTTCCCCTAATAACTTTGAGGACCTGATGCTGTTGAACAATTAAAAAAAAAAAAAAATTTGAATACCTGTACCAGGAGCCTCAGCCCGCCCCCCCTTCTGAGGCATTAGTTTTCGAAGCAAGTAGACTTTCTATTTCCTCAATTAAATAATCAATTTCAGTCAGAGTGCAGTTCTCTGCAGAATGTCTAGGAAGCTTTTTTTGTTGCCCCACCCAGCCCTGAGGTTTTATCAGAGGCTTTCCTCTTACCCATTTCTGTACACCATTTAATGGTAGCACTAAGTTATTTATTTAGGAAAAAAACACCAACAGGGCTTAATTGAGACCCGGCAAGTAGTAAATTTACTAAAATTATTTTGTGGGTCAAAAGAACAATCACGCTCTAAAACCAGAATGTTTAAAAAAAGAAGAAGGGAAGACCATAAAGATTTAGAACCAAGGGGGTGGCCCTGCCCAGCCTCTTCCGGCCACTGATGGGACAAGGACGGGCTTGCGCTACGGGGCTCTCCCGACGTTTAGGAGCTCGTGATGCTCTGCCCTCTCCTGAGGGTTTGCTGGACCTGGTGAGTTCTGGGACAGTAAGTCCCCTTTGCTCCCCGGTAAAAGCGTATCCCAGATCACTGGATCAGAGTACGGCAACCCTCCACGGTCTCAGGTCAATGGTCTCAGGGACTCAGCTGTTCTGCTTGAGGCGTATGAAATGGAAGCTCCCAGCTCGTGACCCAAATTGCAGCTCCTCTCCGAACAAGCTGCGCTGACAGCCGGCTGATTATGCAGCCAGGGTGGACTGCGCAGCCTCCATCGAAGAGGCCCACGCTGCGTGTGGGCCGGTGCCGGCCGGTACTGTACTGTCCTGTGCTGGGTGAGTTATCCAACCCACACCTTCTGGCCTCCGCTCGATGCTGTTGTTGGGGGGCGGTCTGCAAGCCGCCTCTTGGCTCCTTAATCCATAATTGCACAAGGTGCAGTGGAGGTGCAAAGGGTGTCCGAGAGGCTGAATGGGCCAAAAACCAATGGTCGGGCAGCCTCCGCCACGTAGGCATAAGAGCGGCACAATAAAGCAGATGGGGGGCTGGCAACCAAGCCTCCCGGTCACTCTGCCGCTCAAGATGAAGCCTCAATTCACAGACTCCCTGGAAAAATGTAGCCTGTAGATAAATGTTACTGAGAGAGTTGGGGTACAACAAAATATGTGGTGCTGCCAACTAACTGTAAATCCTCAAATATCCAAAGTGCTGAGATCGCGGCACAGGAGCAGTACAGTGGGGCGGACGGGTGGCCAGGCCACCCGCAGAGCCACTCAGATCGAAGTACTGCAGCCGGCTCTGCTTTGGGCGCCGATGCTTCGGCCGATACTTCAGGCCGGAGCCACCCAGTTTCCGGCTCCCTTGCTGTTCTCGGCGGTTCGCGGTCCTCACGCTGAGAGCCGAATCTCTCCGGCAGAATCCCTGCGTCCCGGCATTATGGAAATCAGGGACTCACAAGTCCTTCATGCGGGGACCAGTGGAGCCGACCCCCATGTACTAGGACGGTTCAGGCCTTTGGGCTCTCCGTTGGTGCTCGCCGAGAGAGGGATGTTCCGTCACTGTCACCACAACACAAATCACTGCCAGACCCCGGGGCAATTCATAATGGTGGGCGCGAAGTCCCCCGGCAGCGACTCTGTCAAGCCCCAGACAGCAAGGCAGCGCAGCAAGGTGTCCTCAGCGCCACTCTTCGGGTCTTCCAGTTTCTCTGGCTCCGTGGAGTCAGTAACTTATCACACACCATGACCCATTTAGTCATGAATTACCACACCTTTAGTATAAACTAGAAAATGTATTTCCCTAGATTAACAATGCTAATATCACTTAGATTAGTCGCAAAACCATATGATATACATATAAAAACAACACTGGTTGACCAAATCTTCTAAAGAATCTCAATTTAACTAAAGCATTATTGACTAAACCCTCGAATACCACAGTACAAATCAACAATAAGAGTAACTGTCAATGGAAATAGCATACATTTGAATTCAGCAACTGAGTAATATCAATAGCAGTTTTAGTTTGAATGAAGTAAACCTCACTAACCTCAGATTATAGTAGTATGTTTGGGCTTCATGCAAAACATTTTAGTCAACACATATTTAGAAAACATCTAACTATGGCTCTGTCAAAAGCAGCAGTTGGTACCTAGAGACAAAAGACAAAATATTGCAACAAGAAACATCAGCCATTGTTATACCTCTCCTCATGGATCGGAAAGCTGCTATTATCTTTGTCAGTTGGACATCAGCTTGGTCAGCATCAGCAACAGGACATGAAAGGGGGATGGTTTAGAAAATGTGGTGCTCTAAGCTCCCCATACCAATAACAAACAAATAAAGTGTAAGCAATAAATCATCAGGAACAGTTCGGCTTAAAAATGAGAGATGAGAAGGGGTGAAGCAGTAATCTCCTTTAGTCTTGCTCTGCAGCCTCGTTAAGTTGAATTTGCCTAAAGAATTTCATACGTTGCCATTGGTCAAAGAATTACACGTTGGAAATTAGTCCAATTAAAGTAGAACTTCAAATCTAAGATATAACTTAACTGTCTTTCACATGTCGATGATTGGCTCCTCTTCTCCTGCTTCTGTCGTCAGGTTCATCAGGTAACATTTTAGTATCCATCCGTACTCCAGTCAGTCAATCCAGTGTTAGCCCCTGGGAACATCGCTATCTCACACACTAAACTATACAATGTTTCTTCTACTAGCATAAGACATTTTAGCAAGCAGCTCTCATGAGAAAGTTACAGACATCTGGTAGCATTTGATCAATACAGTGAAAAACAAAACATGAATTATCTCTGTGATATATTTTTTCACAATTTATTAGAACAGTATAGTTTAACATGAGGCAGTGTAACTAGGCCCAAACCTTGTTAACTTAAGGCCTTTGACTTATAGAGTGAATACATATTTCCGATTCATTAGTATAGCCTACTACTACATTTTCATAACACAAATACTTCAGGTAATATTAATAAGCCTATTAATAAAGTCACTCCGAGATTAATCGCGGACACTCAAGTGGGCACTTGGCAAGTCACATAATATTTTTCTACGTTAATTAATTTCAATGCAGAATCATAATCAAATAAACATGAATATTTTATTAGTAAAAGTTCAGCGCCTACAGTAGGGCAGTGGCTCCGTCCATTTACTGGAGTAAATCTCAGACCATTTCCACAGGGAGAAAGAGTCGAAACGGAGGTTGGAAATGGCCATAAACTCACAAATTTAAGAGCATTAAAAAACTTGCAGGCAACGTCTTCTGCCCAACTATCCATCTCCCGTTGAGTTGGGTGTACTGTTTCTATGCTTTTGGGTTGGAGAATTATGTAGAATTAAACCTATTTCCCCGCACCTCCACAAAGTGGGTGTTTATCCTTCCAGGAGGGAAAGGGAACAGTTTCTTTTGCCCTTTTCTGGAGTAAGTCTCTGAGCGTTTCTTTGGTGCGAAGGGACAGCGAGGATTTGTGAATGGTCGCAAACTCACAAGATTGAGGGTGTTTATAAATTCTCAAGGGCAAACCACACCTTAATCCTCTGACTTCCCACACCACGCCTGATGTTGACTACTGTATAAATATGCTCAATCCTGGCACAAAATCACACAGTAGTGAAAACCTTTACGCCACGAATGTATTCCTTTTTGGATAGCTGACTGGTTTAAATGGAACCATAGTCGTACTCGGCCATTAGCATTGGACTATGTCCATGAAAGGTGTTGTAAATTAGGTCATTAGCCTTGTTGCAGATTAAGTCCAGGATTTCCCTTGAAAAGAAGTCATAATTTAACGGGATGGACAAGGGATGTATGTCCAATGGCTACCTCAGAGTGCACAGCGGCGAAATCCGCTGTCACATTCTAGAATCAGCAGACCCTGCTAAAACATACGAAGCTATACTACCTTATCCAACTAGGGATTCAAATGACAAACACAAAGGATCAGCAGCACGGCTCATGTAGTGGCTAAGGGTTGTTACTACTATTGCAGTCTTTCACAGGGGAACTTTCAAATTGATGCAGTTAAAAGACGTGTCCTGGCATTTTAAGTGCAGGTTGAAAGTTCGAAAAATTCGGATTCAGAAAACGTTTACAATTAAATATAAGGGGATACATTTTAAGTGAGAAAATGTATACTTTGGCTGCAAGAAATGAAAAAAAAATGTCAGAAACAAACATTGATAAAACCTATTGGGGTAAATTGTCGGAGCTTTGTTGGTACTGCTATTGTCCTTGCCTGTGCCGGGTGTTTTTATAACATGCTGGCAGTGGCAAAGCCAACAGCGTCTACCGGCCGTGTTGAAAGATTATTTGTCATATGTTCAAGATGATCGCCATGTTGCGTGACGCAACACAATGACACAATCCAATGGCCTTGAATGTAGAAGAACAAGGAGAATTGGCGGGGGGGTGGTCCAGTTTACAATCTCCTAGGCAGTACAACAACAACAACAACGGGGTATCCCCTTCCAATATCCAAGTTCCAGGTCGCATATTGGAGACCCAGAATGCAGTTGGTCACTAGGAGCGTCTGCTCTTAGAAGCAAGTGCCCATAACCACCTGAAGGCGGCTTGGTTCATCATGTGGCTTGCTCCTTTTTGGGCTCGCGCTGCAATGCACAACGGGCCCCACAAAATGCCACTTTGCCAGACATCTTTTCAATTCGCCAAAGGTCTACTGGGAAAGTTAGTGTGTCCTAGTATTAGAATAGAAAGAGTGGAAATGGATCTGGGTTAAAATTGGCGATAGATACTTTGTAGTTGTGTTTTAATTTGAGTGAAATGATCTATAACAAGGCTAAAAACAATGGAGGAAACTTAGGGATATAATGCTATAAGCTTCCCCTGAATACGAAATATGTGATCACGTTTTTTTAATTTGATATAGGTTAAAGGGCGACATGTTTCATGCCTGTACTGTCAAAGGTGATCAGGTGGCCTTTCTTCATGACCTCTATGTGTAAATTCCTAATCTTCACTTAGCGAGAGTGGGGATTCTCCTGCGTATGTGTGACCCCCCACCTCTGTGCGAAGAATACCAGAAGAAAACAACGGTAGACTTACATTGTTATGTGTAGGTTCTTAGGCCCAGATTTCCAAGAATCTGGCGCATCAGTACTGATGCACCAGATTTCTTGCACCCCCCCCACGCCACCTAACAACACCATGGGTGCGCTGTATTTACAATACGGTGCACTATGGCGCACGTTAGTCCAATAGCGTTAACATTTGTGACGTTATCGTGGCGCTTTGCTGCACTATCGTCAAAAATGTTGACTCTACTGCAACAAAGTGCAAGGAGGTCTATTGATTTTAATGAGTTTGTCCTTTTAACGCCTGCTTTTAAAATGGTGCCAAAAATGGTACAATGAAATCTCACAGATTTTATTGTGCCAATTAAGCGGGCCTCCTAGCGCCGGAATACCCCCTCCTTCAAAACATTACGCCTGACGCATGCATTGCACCACTTTGTAAATAAGGCACCGCGATTTTTGCTTCGTTGAGCCACAGCAGCGTCAAAAAAATTAGGCTAATGTGGCGCAAGGTGGCGCTAGGGCCTTGTAAATCTGGCCCTTAGTGCTAGTGACCTGGTTTAAGAAAAAAAGACAAAAGACAAACATTACGAATTGAATGTATAGATATATAAATGTACCATATGGTACAAACTTAGGGCCTAATTTAAAAGCCCTTTGAGCCACTGCTGTGTCTTTTTTTTGAACAAAATGTGGCACTAGCAGTGCACTGCACTGCTCCAGATTTACAAACTGACGCATTGGGCCCAATGCATCAGTTTTCAAAGCCCTGCATCATATTATACCTGTACCAGGTATAATGTATGCAATAGGTGTTCTCAGGCAAAAAGCAATGCAGCACTGACACAGTGAAATTTACAACTTTGCACTGCGTCATTCTGGGACCTCACTGCATCAGAATTTTACTGCCTGCTCAGAGCAGGCGTAAAATTGACACAGGCCTTTTTTCCAATGGGAGCCTTCTCCCATTGCTGGAGTAGCATCATTTTTATGACGCTACTCCAGCAATGTGTGAGTTTAGGGCCAACAGATGCACCGGAATTTCTAACACATCTGTGAAAAAGTGCACCATGGAGCTCTATATTGTAAATACAGTGCATCCATTGTATCGTTAGGGGATCTTAGGGAAGTGCAAAAATCTGAGGTATCAATGCTGATGCGTCAGATTTTGGTAAATGAGGCCCTCAGTTTTTTTTGTTTTTTTTGCGTTCTATATAGCAAAAACTCAATCCAAAGGTTATGGAACACTTTACATTAGCACAGGTTACATTACACAAGGACACATTAATTTTTTTTAGCCACAGGTAGATTAAGTGATTGCCCAGAACCTCAAGGTGTTGAGCCGAAGCCAAGACTCAAACCTTTTTCCCCAGTCCCATAATCAGCAACCCTAGCCATAATGCCACATACTCTTGTTAGCTCTAGTTAAGGGAACATGCACACAACTGTGGTCAGTGAAGTGAGTTTTCAATATTAAAACATACCATAATCATACATAGGTAATGTTCCTACGAGCTATAGGAGAGAATGCGTAAAGAAAGCACACACATGCTGGTTTGTCAGACAAAGAGGGTTTCCTACCCTCCTATAGTAAGGTATGGGCCCCGTGGTGACCATGGACATCATCGTCTCAGAGCTTCTGGTTGTGAAATCATAGTTACATATGGACATATATCGATAAAAATGCATGGAGAGCCGGAGGGATGCCATGTCACTACGACGTCCAAAGGGGAGGCCCCTCTCTTGTGGGTTGTCACATGGGAAATAGCCTGAGAGTTCAGAGTTGTGTTGCATAGCAACGCCCCACATACCTCCACTAATTGAGAGGCAACTTATGCAAATTAATTTACTGACTGTTCGATGTAATCGGTCAGCAGTATTCTCAAGGCAACAGCAACTGGTTGGGCAAAAAAGGTGGTGATTTGTTTGAAGAAATGCTACATGGCTGAGGTGATTTATTGCATTTTTCCACTTTGTCTCCAATTTTGAACAGTGTAGAACATCAGTGCATTCTATAACACGTGTGCCTGCCACATTAGAAGAGAACTAGCCTGCTCTTCTGCAAGTGTTTACATATGAAATGACGCATCGGTCTGCCATTTTGGAAAACATCTAGATTGCTTTTCTGTGCATAACTTAGGCCCATATTGATACTTTTTTTGTGCCGCATTTGCGTCATTTTTTTACGCAAAAGCGGTTCAAACGTACTTAATGCAATTATATTTTGAAAGTTTGCGCCACTTTTGCACCAAAAAATGACGCAAATGCGGCACTAAAAAAGTATAAATATGGGACTTAGGGGGTCATTCTGACCCTGGCGGTAAAATCCGCCAGGGCCAACGACCGCGGGAGCACCGCCAACAGGCTGGCGGTGCTCCCATGGGCATTCTGACCGCGGCGGTACAGCCGTGGTCAGAAACGGAAAACCGGCGGTGTACCGCCGGTTTCCCGCTGCCCTGGGGAATCCTCCATGGCGGCGCAGCTTGCTGCGCCTCCATGGGGATTCCGACCCCCATACCGCCATCCTGTTCCTGGCGCTTTTGGCCGCCGGGAACAGAATGGCGGTATGGGGTGTCGTGGGGCCCCTGGGGGCCCTTGCAGTGCCCATGCCAATGGCATGGGCACTGCAGGGGCCCCCATAACAGGGCCCCACAAAGATTTTCAGTGTCTGCCATGCAGACACTGAAAATCGCGACGGGTGCAACTGCACCCGTCGCACCCCTTCCACTCCGCCGGCTCCATTCGGAGCCGGCATCCTCATGGAAGGGTGTTTCCCGCTGGGCTGGCGGGCGGCCTTCTGGCGGTCGCCCGCCAGCCCAGCGGGAAACCCAGAATACCGCTGCGCGGTCAAAAGACCGCCGCGGGTATCACAATGACCCCCTTAGTGTGTAGGTGTGTTATGACAACTAATGTGACCACCATTTTGGTACAAGACTACTTTCACTTTCTGTGATTAATATGCAACCATCTTGTATCAAGGAATTCTTTATGGAAGAACTGTACAGAACAATATATGTGGTTGTGTTGTGTCTAATACAGCCACCATACGAAAAAAAAGTGACCACATTTTGTGTACAAGATTACTCTTACATTGAGTGACAAATGTGCAGCTATCTTGTATTGTGGCAACATTTTTTACATGGTTTTGCTGTAACCAACATAGCCCCCATATTAGCAAAGAATCCACTACTTGATAAATTAGTTAATAAGACATAGAAGAAGTGATTCTCTTTCCTACCTGTCATGCAATCTATGAACCCACCACTTCCTTTTCTGCAGTTTTCTGGGTAACCTCCTATTAAGAGGAGAGCGCAGCTCTGAGCTTTTAATGTATATCTTGGTGCAATAGATGAAGTGTTGGAAATGGCCCTTTGTACAGGGTTATCCACAAACGTTTTGCTTCTGACCTCCTGTTTTTGACTGAGTGCTGCATTTCATTTTTGCTAGCTTTAGGACTCTGGGCACTTCACCACTGCAGACCAGTGCTAAAGAGTCTGTCCTCTCTGTCTAAATGTGATTTGTGATTGGTTTATCCATGATTGGCATATTTGATTCACTAGTTAGTCCCTCATATATTGCACCATGTCAGCTGTCAGTGACATCTGCTGGTGGTTGTCCTTGTGGTCAGAGTTTTCCTCTGGTTGGAGACCAAAGTCAGACCCAAGAGGTGTAATGGGCCACATCACACTGTTAGCCATGGTGGGACTGTCTGCCTACTGGGATGCATCTGTGAGCAATGTAAGGTTGCGTGCTGCACAGATGGACTCCATCGATGAGAAGGTTTCCCCTCAGTTAGTTCAGTGGGCCCTGAGAGTGCTGCCAGAGGGACCCACCTGGGTTCAGAGGGGCGCAGAACTGGCAAGAGCCACTGCAATAGTGGGCCATTGTCCAGGTGCTATCATCGCAAGCAGGGAAGTCCAGTAAGATATTGATGGCCTACCCTGGCTGTAGGCTGGGAGGGGGCTGTGTTTGAAATGGCCCTTTGTGCAGGGTTATCCCCCAAACCTTTTGCTTGTGACCTCCTGTTTTTGACTCTTTGCTGCATTTTGTTTTTTGCTGGCTTTAGGACTCTGGGCCCTTTACCACTGCTGACCAGTGCTAAAGTGCCAGTTTTCTCTGTCTAAATGGTAGTGGTGATTGGGTTATCCATGATTAGCATATTTGATGTACTAGTAAGTATCTAGTATAGTGCACCCTGTGAGCCCAGGGCCTGTAAATCACATGCTGCTCGTGGTCCTGCAGCACTGATTGTGTCACCCACTCGAGGAGCCCTGTAAACATATCTGCAGTGTCTGTGTGTGCAGTTTTAAACTGCCATTTTGACCTGGCAAGTGCACCCGCTTGCCAGGCCCAAACCTTCCCTTTTACTACATGTACATCACCCCTAAGTTAGGCCCAAAGCAGCCCCATGTGCAGGTTGCAGTGTATTTAAAAGTTAGGACATGTACTGGTGTGGTTTACATGTCGGGATAGCGAAATACTGCTAAATTTGCTTTTCACTATTGCAAGGACTATCTCTCCTATAGGATAACAGGGGGGTTGCCTTGAAATATCTTTTAAGTGTAATTTCCCATTGGCAGCAGATACAGATGTGGAGTTTGGGGTCTTTGAACTTTGAAGTTTGAAAATGGCACTTTTAGAAAGTGGGAATTTCATTGCTTAACTATTCTGTGCCTCTGCCTGTCTGTTGAATACATGTCTGGGTCAATATGACAGTTGGGCTGTTTGTAAATTCACTCTAGACAGTCACACAAAGGGAGCTAGGGTGTGCCCTGCAAATCCTAATAGGTCTTCCAGAGCTAGAGTGGTAGGAGGAACTGACACTTGCATCAGAATAGAGATGCGCCTGTCCTTACACAAAGCAGTCTCCAACCCCCTGGAGTGTGTCTAGGGCCAGGGCAGGGCTTTGTGCACTACTTTAAAGACAGAAATGAGTACAAATTCTGGAACCCTGACACCACATAGTTAGAGTCCTTCTAGACTGAGGACATTCTGGCAGGAAGAAGAGCTGAATGCTGCAGGAGGGACTGCCATTCTGCCTGTTGCATTACTGTGCTGGCCTGCTGCTTGCTGCTTCTGTCCTGAGGATGAAAGGACTGGACTTTGCTTACTACATCCTCCTTCCATTCCTTCCATAAGTTCTCCAAGGGATTGGATTGATCTTGCCTCCTGTTGAGAATTCTCATGGACATCAAAGACTTCATCTGCCATCACCTGCCCTCTTTTGTTGGGGGTCCTGACTTGCCAAGTGGTGCCAAATCCAGTCCCTTGGCCCAGAGGAGTGTGTTCTGCTGTAACCAAGAAGAAACCAGCACTTCGACTCCAGAGTGACTTTGGAACTGGTGCCGCTGTCCTACTCCATGCTGCTGCCTGCACCGGAGCCGTGGTCCCTGCTGAGTACAACAACCGGGACTGACACCGCAGGCCCAACACCACTGCAGTACCTCTGAAGTATCGCCACAGCATGAGTCCCAAGTGCTGTGTCACCAACATCTATGATACCCCAATCTGACTCCGCTCCAGCACCTGGCCCCATGGTGTGACCACGAAGACAATGCCACATTTCTTGACCTGCTGGATCCATCTACCCCATCTTGTCGTATGGAACTGATGCATTGCTCCCAATGCCACATCACCTCCCCTGCAACCATAAGGAACCAACACCTCACCTTCCCTGCCTAGCAGTAAGGAACCAACGCCCCACCTCCCTGAAAGCAGTAAGGAACCAACGTCACACTGGCTGCAGTGACACCTCACCTCCCTGACTCTGAGGAACGTCTTCGTTTCCTCATCGTTTTCCAAGGTACTGTACATGGGTTCCGTGTGACTCCGTGATCGGCCCACACTCTCTCGTAAGTGGTGTTGGACTGTTGGGAACAACCAAATGGAGCTATTGTGTTTCCGAGCCCCTGATTTATACTTTTTGGTGCAAAACTGCACTAACGCAGTTTTGCACCAAAAAGTTTAGCACTGGCTTGCACCATTTCTGAGCCCTATCCGGGCATCATATTTATAGAATGGTGCAAGCCGGTGCCAAGGGTAGGCTAGCATTTAAAAAAATGATGTTAGCTGGGTGGGGCTGGCGGTATGGAAGAAGGAGGTTTTGCACCACAAAATGACTCTAACCAGCCTAGCGTCATTTTCTGACGCAATACCATCTATACCACATGACTCCTGTCTTACAAAAGACAGGAGTCATGCCAACCACCCAAATGGCCAGCATAGGGGACCAGGGTCCCCTGGGCATGGCATTGCACCAGGTGCCATGTAGTGGGGCCCATTTCAGGGCCCCCAATGGCACTTTAAAAAACAAATACCTGTACTTACCTCTGCTTACCTAGGATGGGGTCCCCATCCTCCACTGTCCCTCTGGTGTGGGTGGGGGTGTCCCTGGGGCCTGGGGAGGGCACCTGTGGGCTTATTCCATGGTGTTCCACCTTGGAAATAGGCCCACAGGTCCCCTAACACCTGCCCTGTTCCATGCATTAAATAATCGTGGAAAGCAAGCTTTGCACCATTATTTGACCCCTCCTCCCCTGTGCGTGATTTTAGCACGGGGGATAAATATGGCGCTAAGGCCATAGAGTCATTTTTTGCATGTGAACACCTACTTTGCATCTCATTGGCGCAATGTAGGTTTCCACGTCCAAAAACTGACTTTAACTCCATATTTATACTTTGGCGCTAGACCCATCTAGTGCCAAATTTATAGAGTTAGTTTTGTACCGAATTTGCGTTAAAAAAATGACACAAATAAGGTGCAAAACAAGTATAAATATGCCCTTAAGTACTTTACTAAGATTAAGGGGGTCATTCTGACCCTGGCGGTAAAAACCGCCAGGGCGAACGACCGCGGGAGCACCGCCAACAGGCTGGCGGTGCTCCCATGGGCATTCTGACCGCGGCGGTACAGCCGCGGTCAGAAATGGAAAACCGGCGGTGTACCGCCGGTTTCCCGCTGCCCTGGGGAATCCTCCATGGCGGCGCAGCTTGCTGCGCCGCCATGGGGATTCCGAGCCCCATACCGCCATCCTGTTCCTGGCGGTTTTGGCCGCCAGGAAGAGAATGGCAGTGTGGGGTGCCATGCAGACACTGAAAATCGCGACGGGTGCAACTGCACCCGTCGCACCCCTTCCACTCCGCCGGCTCCATTCGGAGCCGGCATCCTCATGGAAGGGTGTTTCCCGCTGGGCTGGCGGGCGGCCTTCTGGCGGCCAGGGTCGGAATGAGGCCCTTAATCTTTAAAAATGTGCATCTTTACTTGTGTATTTTGGATACTTGTCGTTTTGGTCTTGTTTTATTCAGATAAATATTGGCTATTTTTCTAAACTGGTGTGGAGTACCTTTGTGGTGTTTTCACTGTGTTAGTATGTGTGTGTGTGTGCAAGTGCTTTACACATGCCTCTGAGATAAGCCTGACTGCTCATGCCAATCTACCAAGGGAGTGGGCAGGGGTTATCTTAGCTGTGTGAATCCCTTCCTCTGACTAGAGTGAGGGTCCCTACTTGGACAGTGTGCAAACCACTGCCAACTAGAGACCCATTTCTAACAGTTTTAAATTCAAAGCTGACAGGCAGTGTTGGCTTTCGGAACACTCTCTTGGTCTTGGAAGGTCAAGATAGTTTCAAACATTTACCTCTATTTGTTTCAGACGATGAGGAGGAAGAACTAGATGAATATGAGCAATCGGTCAAAAGGCTGGAGTAACATTTTTCTAAACCACCTAATCTAGTTATCAGGAGACACAAATGTTTTTCCCAGAAGAGCAGGCTAATAAAACAATTGACACATTTCTAGCTTCATAAACAGGTTTGGCGGACAAATGGGAATTTCAGAATGCCACAGAACAACTCCCCAGAGACGAGCTGGTCACATGGTGTTTCAACAAAAGAAAGACCCTTGACATGTAATGATCTCACATTAGATGAGACTTTGGAAATTGTCAATAGCATGGAGGAATCTAAAGAATCTACTAAATTAATCTTAAGAAGATAGTGTTTATTTATCAAGAGTACGAGAAATAATAATGATAGGGATTTGTCTTTTAAAAGGAGAAACTCTGTCTCTATTGATAGGCGTCTGCTTCAGGTGTGGTTCAAAGAACCATTTGGCTTCTTTAAAATGTGTCCAGCCAAGAAACAAAATGTATGAAATGTGAGATAGTTGGTCATTTTGCCAGAGTGCATCATGCCTCACAAGGGTCTGCAAGAGTGAATGTTGTGTCTGAGTGTCAACTAGACCGAGAACTTAATAACAGAATAGACAATATGGTGTTATGTGTGAATATGCATAAGAATGACATGCTGAGAGCCAAAGATCCTATTGACATTTTTTGTTTGAGTGGGGTGATGGTCCCTTTACAAATCTGGGTCCTAGGTTGCCATTATATCACAACTGACATTGAACAAAAGCAGTATCTGTCATGCCTTTAATACTGATGGAGACAATGGTTCTACGATTGATCTGGAGAGCTATTTTGAGATTACGATACAGTTCAGAGGCAGGCTAGTGTCAGTTAAATTATATGCTTCAGTTGAGGGTCCTGACATACTTGTCGGGAACCATCAAGATTGTTTAGGTGTTTTCTTGAAGCTTGGGTGTGCACAGCAAATATTGTGATTGGAAGATATTCAAGAAAATTCTTGAGTGATAAAGGTGTCAAATGTATTGGAATGTTCTGCTAAGGTTTTCATTGAGAAACTTGGTGAACTGAAAGGTTTCGAATATGTAACCAAACCAAAAGAAGATGCTGAACCAGTCAAACGCAAATTGAGGTGTATTCTGTCAAGTGTGAGGGAGGAAATATCTAAACTTTTGAAGAATATGTGCAAAGGAGCGGTTATAGAGCTAGTTGAATCCTTGTTGTGGCTGTTGCACAATGTGGTTGCCCAGAAAAAAAACAAAGAATTATGGATGTGCATAGACTTCTGTAGTCTTAATAAGGAGGTTTGGGTCAATGGATATCCTTTGCCTAAAATAGATGACATGGTCACCACATTAAATGGTGCACAAAACGTTTTAAAACTTGATATTCTGTCAGCATATCATCAGGTGGCACTAGCGGAACAACCACTGCACTTGACAGTTTTTGTTACACCTGATGGAGTGTTCCAGTTCTGCAGAATGTCATTTGGTTTGGCATCTGCGGCTGCAGTTTTCCAACACCTCACGGAGCAGATTTTACAGCAGCTGAATCGGGTCTTGGCATTTCAGGATAACGTGTTGGGGTTTGACAAAGATGAAGAAGAATACTTTGGGGCATATTTATAGTTCACTAGCACCAACCTGCACCACATTAACGTCATCATTTTTTACATTAATGTGGCCCAACGGGCCCAAATTCCTAGCGCCGTATTGTATGCAAAGGTGGCATTCCCCCGTTGGGGGGGGGCGAAAAAATGGCACAAGGAAATCTATGCTCAGAGCAGGCGTTAAAAGGGGGCTTCCATTATTTTAAATGGGCCCCTTTGTACTCTGCAGGAGTAGTGCCAATATTTTGGCACTACTCCTGCAGAGTACATCAATAGCATCATGTAAAGTTACGCTATTGCCACCTACCCTGCGACATGGTGCACCGTATTATAAATACGGCGCACAAATAGTGCCTAAGGGGCGCAAGTAAAATGGCGCTGCACTAGGTGCAGCGCCACTTCCCATAAATCTGCCCCTACAATTGGTTGACTGCTGTTCTAAAGGCTTTTAGGGCTAAGGTTGTGAAACTCAGAAAAGACAAGTGCGGTTTTGGTGCAAACAGTGTGGAATATCTGGGGCATGTGGTTACTGGAAGTGTGATTATACCTAGTCCATTACTCCTGAAGGCTACAGACATAGTACCAAGTAATTGAGACCAATTTTTGCCATTCATGGGGATGTGTGAATCCTACATAAAGGGGGTCATTCTAACCCTGGTGGTAAAAACCGCCAGGGCGAATGACCGCGGTAGCACCGCCAACAGGCTGGCGGTGCACCGCTGGGCATTCTGACCGCGGCGGTTCAGCCGCGGCCAGAAACGGAAAGTCGGCGGTGTACCGCCGACTTTCCGCTGCCCTTGAGAATCCTCCATGGCGGCGGAGCGCGCTCCGCCGCCATGGGGATTCTGACACCCCCTACCGCCATCCTGTTCCTGGCGGGTCTCCCGCCAGGAACAGGATGGCGGTAGGGGGTGCCGCGGGGCCCCTGGGGGCCCCTGCAGTGCCCATGCCAATGGCATGGGCACTGCAGGGGCCCCCGTAAGAGGGCCCCAAAAAGAATTTCAGTGTCTGCCTAGCAGACACTGAAATTCACGACGGGTGCTACTGCACCCGTCGCACTCCAGCAACTCCGCCGGCTCCATTCGGAGCCGGCTTCATCGTTGCTGGGTCTTTCCCGCTGTGCTGGCGGGCGGCCTGTTGGCGGTCGCCCGCCAGCACAGCGGGAAAGCCAGAATGGCTGCCGCGGTCTTGTGACCGCGGTGCGGTCATTTGGCGGTAACCGCATGGCGGGCGGCGACCGCCGCCCGCCGCGGTTAGAATCACCGCCAAAATGTATTGAACATTTTGCCACTATTGCTGAACCGATGTATAGGCTGCTGATTTTTTTTTTTTATTATGTTTGGACATATGAACAAGGGCATGCTTTTCCCTCTATCAAGGCATTCCTTTTCCTTTTCCTTTCTCCATTATCGAACCCTTATATCCCAGGAAAGAATTGTGAATCACAGTAAATGCTAGTAATGTAGGTCTTGGAGTTATCTTCTCACAAGAAGTGAAAGACAATGACCACACTATTCCTTTTGTGTCACACACATTAAAACCTTATTAGTGTCAATACTCGGTTATTGAGAAAAAAAACGTTTGTCTGTACTTGGACAGTTGAAAACTTCAAGCCTTGTGTACATGGAATAAAATTTCCCCCACGTACTGAACATAAACCTTTGTTATCTAATTTAAGTGGATGCAATGTCAATTCTACCGAAGCTACTGCAAGACTTATTTGTCTTAGTTAGTTAGAACATCATTTTGAAGTTCTGTATCCACCAGGTGGAACTAACAAAAAAGCAGACTGTCTTTCATGTTTTCCCTGGGCTGAAAAAGATTTCAACGCACAAGAAGAATAAAATGACGAATGTTTAATTGCTAGTGTGTTCTTAGGCTGTGACAAACATGTTTGTGAGCAACAATGGAGAAGTGAACTTGCCAGTGACGATGAGGTGAACAACCTGATAGAATATATTGTAAGGGGTTAGTCACAAGACCTTTTAATTCGAAATACACAAGCTTTATACGGTCACATATAACCATCAAAGCATAAAAATCACAACAGTCCAAAATTTATATACATAATAAATAGGTGATTATAAAAAAAATTTAAGAGCAACAATCACTGAAAGATGCATTTTTATAAAAACTGACACGTATATACCATACGGCCTCAAGGAACTTGCTAACTGCACAAATTAAAACAGGAGAAGTGTCTCTCATCAACATCCTAAGTGCAACTTTACATTGTCTTATGCCCAGGTTCCTACAGACTGGACGAATCAATTTCTGCCGGGCTGAGGCATAAGCTGGGCAAATAAACATAAAGGGGGTCATTCTGACTTTGGCGGGCGGCGTCTCCGCGGTCAAAAGACCGCAGGGGTCATTTCGACTTTCCCGCTGGGCCGGCGGGCGACTGACAAAAGGGCGCCCGCCGGCCCAGCGGGAAAGACCCTGCAACAATGAAGCCGGCTCCGAATGGAGCCGGCGGAGTTGCAGGGGTGCGACGGGTGCAGTTGCACCCGTCGCGATTTTCACTGTCTGCAAAGCAGACAGTGAAAATCTTTATGGGGCCCTGTTAGGGGGCCCCACGACACCCGTTCCCGCCATCCTGTTTCTGGCGGTGAAAACCGCCAGAAACAGGCTGGCGGGAAGGTGGTCGGAATCCCCATGGCGGCGCTGCAAGCAGCGCCGCCATAGAGGATTCTCCGGGCCTGGGGAAATCCGGCGGGAAACCACCGGATCCCCTTTTCTGACCACGGCTTTACCGCCGCAGTCAGAATGGCCCTGGAAGCACCGCCAGCCTGTTGGCGGTGCTTCCGTGTCCCTCCACCCTGGCGGTCCATGACCGCCAGGGTTGGAATGAGGGCCAAAATGTGCTACAGTTTCAAATACACAGTTACAGCTAGGGCATAGATCAAGTATTGGTGATTGTTGCCAGTCACCGGTGAAGGGTTTTAGCGGTAAACACCCAAATCTAAAACGGGCACACAAACTTTTACATAGTAAATCGGGGATTAAATCCAAGTATGGTTCAAGAGGAGACCATTTAAAATCAAGAAATTGTGTTGTCAATCGACCATGAGATGTGCATAGGACATAGTTATTCCTAACATAGGACCAGTAAACAGATTTCAAATGTTGTTTCTGAGCCCTCCCCAAATTATGGGGATTCTTCCAAAAATCCCCAAGTCCCAGAGTATAAAACCACTTCAAAACATACTTGAGCCAAGGAATAGAAGCTACATTAGGTCTATCTAGACTATCTAGAAGGGAATCCCTATAAACAGTGAGCTCATGAGTAGTCCAAATACGTACCCAAAAAAGTAAAGGTCTTAGAGCTATCACATCAGAAATGCGGGAAAACCCAACTCCAGAAAAACTGGGATCAATGGTGTACTGCGAGGACATGCAAGAAGAGCTCTTACAAATTATTTTCACCTACAGACAGTTTATTAACATTAGAAGGACCCCACACCTCGCCGCCATAGGTCGCTGCACCCTGTGCCTTTGCCAAATAAATCTTGATAGCCGGAGAAACAGCTTTCATAGTGGTGGTATTATAAAAGCGCAGAATGGCACCTGACCTATGCTGGAGGAGTGAGACACTCTTACCAATCTGATCCTCCCACTGCATGTTGTTTGTAATTATTTTTTTCATCACCAATTTCAAACGTACAGTTAGGTGCAAAGTGAATTTTCTTTGGAAAATGGTTTATTATTTTGTGATGATAAGTTGATTCCACCTTGTAAGATGAGGATGAAGCTGCTAGATATCTGTCATAAAGGACATTTGGGTGTGACTTGTAGCAAAAAATGATTATGAGAAATATACTGGTGGTCTGCTATACACAGGGATGTTGAGGTCTGTATTGAGAAGTTTATTGTTTGTGAGAATATTGACAAAGGTGTTGATTCATTAGGACCATTTCATGTTCTACATCTCATCAGATATTTGAGGCTATGATAGCGGACTATGGGCCTAATTATGAGCCTGGCAGTCCTAAGACCGCCAGACCCCCGGTGGACGTCGAACCTCCGCTGCTGTGGCGCCCCAACTGCCATATTATGAGTTGATGGCGGGTGCATGTTGCATTCAGCCAGGGCTGGCATAGAACAGGTGCAGGGGGCCCGTGGCATGGGCAGTGCAGAGGCCCCACTGCCCAGCACCCACATAATGCGCACTGTCTGCTGGCAGACAGTACACATTACGAGGGTGCTGGTGTCCCCTGAGGGCGGCAGCACTGACGCTGGCTCGATTATGAGCCGGTAACAATGCTGCCGCCACTTTCCCACTGATCTGACTGGCGGAAACATTGGTTTCCGCCCGTCAGCCCAGTGGGAAAGACATAGGCCCGTATTTATACTCCGTTTGCGCCGAATTAGCGTCGTTTTTTTCGACGCAAATTCGGCGCAAAACTAACGCCATATTTATACTTTGGCGTTAGACGCGTCTAGCGCCAAAGTATGAGTAAAGAGCGTCATTTTTTTGCGTGAACGCCTTCCTTGCGTTAATGAGATGCAAGGAAGGCGTTCCCGTCTAAAAAAATGACGGCGACGCAAATGCGTCGTATTTATACTCCCGGGCAAAAATCACGCCCGGGAGGTGGCGGGTCAAAAAACCCCGCATTTGCGCCACTATTTAACGCCTGGGTCAGGGTAGGCGTTAAGGGGCCTGTGGGCTCAAAATGAGCCCACAGGTGCCCTCCCCGGCCCCCAGGGACCCCCCCTGCCACCCCTGCCCACCCCAGGAGGACACCCAAGGATGGAGGGACCCACCCCAGGGACATTCAGGTAAGTTCAGGTAAGTATAATTTTTTACATTTTTTTTTTTTTTTGGGTGGCATAGGGGGGCCTTATTTGTGCCCCCCTACATGCCACTATGCCCAATGACCATGCCCAGGGGACATAAGTCCCCTGGGCATGGCCATTGGACAAGGTGGCATGACTCCTGTCTTTACTAAGACAGGAGTCATTTAAATGGCGTCTGGGCGTCGAAAATAATGGCGCAAATCGGGTTGAGGCGATTTTTTTGCCTCAACCTGACTTGCCCCATTTTAAGACGCCCTAACGCCATTTTCCCCCTACGCCGGCGCTGCCTGATCTACGTGGTTTTTTTCCACGCACACCAGGCAGCGCCGGTCTGCCAGCGCCGGCTAACGCCATTCCATAAATACGGCGCCCGCATGGCGCTTCAGAATGGCGTTAGACGGCGCTAAATTTTTTGACGCTAAACTGCGTTAGCGCAGTTTAGCGTCAAAAAGTATAAATATGGGCCATAATGGGGCCGGCGGGGAGGTTGCCACTACAGTAGCAGCCACCCTGTCGGGAATTTGGCGGACAGGTGTTCCCGTCCACTAAACTCGTAATCAGGGCTTTAGGGCATAATTACAAGTCTGGTGACCCTAGGACAGCCAGACCCACGGTGGCGGTCTTACCACCCAGCTGTGGTGGTCCAACCGCCACATAATGACCCTGGCAGTCCATACGACCACTACAGCAGACAGTGCGCATTACGAGGGTGCTGGGCAGGGAGACTCCTGCACTGCCCAATGCGACGGGCATGGACAGTGCATGGGCCTCCCTGTGACCCCTGCACCTGTTCTCTGCCAGCCTTTTCATGGCGGCGAAATTGCCATGAAAAGGCTGGCAGAGAATCAGGTTGCAATCAGCAGGGCTGCACTGCGTTCAGCGCCGTCATGGCTTATTGCAATCTGCACCTGCCGTCAACCGCTCTGGATCACCGATCCCGGCAGAGACAGCAGAACCCTGGTGGTCAAATCGCCAGGGTCGTAATGTGGCGGCTGGACCACCACAGCAGCAGTGGTCTGACACCCACTGCAGGTCTGGCAGTCCTAGGACCACCCGACTCATAATAAGGATCTTAATGTGTGATAAAATTCTTTATAGACATATTTTCAAGAGTGGGTATTCTTTTTGAAATTGTGCAGGATGATGGTGTGCCTTTTGTTTCACAAGAGATGAAAGGGTTTCCTGAAAATGTTGGTGTCAAGCACAAGAGATGCATCTATATAATCCTCAAAGCAAGGGTCATGCTGAAAAAGTGTGACAGTATTAGGGAGTCAATAGCTTCTGAACTCAGAGTGGAGGATTCTGTCAGGAAGATGTTGTGGGCATATCGTAGCATGCCTCATTGTTTTATTGGTACAACAACGTTTATGTCACTCAGGGACAGAGCAGGACTGATAAATTATGTCCAAGATGGCTGTGCAGAATCAAAGTGAATTTGAAAGTAATCTCAGAAAATGAATATAATAAGGTCTTTGCTGGTGCCAGGGACAAAATGGCGATGAGCCAAAAGAAGAGCAGGGAAAAGTGCAATGAAATGAAACGGGCTAAGAGCATTGTTTTGCCAAAAGGAGATTTGGTGCATATCAAATTGCCTAGTGTTTTGGCCAGGAAGGAACATTTAAGATATGCCCCCATACATAAAGTTGTAGAAGTGAGTTGTGATGGCTGGCAGTGAAGTAGAGAATGGCCATTGATGGGAGTGTGAATGGATTGTCAAAGTGAGAAGTGCTGGAGAGGTGTTTGTGGGAAAACATGTGGCAGGTGTTGATGTTCAGTCTGTGAAAGATCAAGAAGAGAGAGAGCGAGTTCTCGAACTGGTGTAACAGATGAAGATGATTGTACACGCCCTAAGTCAAATGAAGTTCATTACAGAGATGAGTACATACATTCTGTAATTGGCTCATCTAGTAAATAATAGCAGCGAAAATATTCCTGTGAAAAGTATTTCAACTGCAGAAAGACATCTAGGAAGACGACTCGTCGACACATGAAGCACATGCCAGCTAAATTTAAGGATTTTATTCTCACTTTAATGTGACAGTAGAAATAGACTGCTTGGCTTGATTCTGCTCAGATGTTTTATTTGCTCTCTATGTTAATTTAGGTATCTTTTTGTTCTGTTTATGCTAGTCTTGGATTGTTTTGTTGTTTCATTAAGATTGTGGTTGAGGAGGGAGATGTGTTATATCTGGTTACATAAGTGCATCATCGATTCGAAGCTTTCCAGGATCCATGATGTGTGTAACATCATGGGAATTCTAGAATGGTTTGATGTAATGCAACGGAGCTGGGAGGTGGAGCCAGAGAGTGGCGGTTGATGCTATTGTCTTCGTTTGTCTCATCCTATTAAAAGATTAAGGGGGTTATTACAACTTTGGAGGAGGTGTTAATCCGTCCCAAAAGTGACGGTAAAGTGACGGATATACCACCAGCCGTATTACGAGTTCCATAGGATATAATGGAGTCGTAATACGGCCGGTGGTACATCCGTCACTTTACCGTCACTTTTGGGACGGATTAACACCTCCTCCAAAGTTGTAATAACCCCCTAAGTTCTGTGATATTTCAGAGCTTCCTGCTTCATTTTGCTGCAGTAAGACATATACATAAATAAAGGGCCAGATTTACTAAAAAGTGGCGCAGCGCAATGCTGAGCCAAAATTGGCAGTGCAGCGCTGCATCACTTTAGAAACCCTGGGATGCACCGTATTTATTAGAATATGGCGCACCCCTGCATTCCCCCCTGCGCTGGCACTAAATTAAGCTGCCTCCTGCCAATGCAGGTATCCTTGCACCATCGTGCAAGGATGTCTGCATTTAGGGGTTTGATTGTTTATGTGTGGGAAGGTGTCCCTTCCTGCTCATGAACAATCACTAATGGTGATTTGCGTGTGAAGGGGCCGTAAAGCCACAAAAAGTGGCTTAACGCCACCTTGGAAATACGGTGCAGGGCATAGCGCCATCAGATCGTCACAAAAAGTGACGCTCCGGTGGCGCTAGGGCCTCTTAAATATGCCCCTAAGAGTCATTGAGTCAGCCCTCTTCTGTCTGTGTAATTCACATTCTGCTTTTCCCTCAGCATACTACATGGCCCTATCAGTTAGCCCACTGCTGCAATTGGCTATTTTGACTAATGGCATTGTGCCTGATCCCATGTGCACATAAGTCTGAAAACAAGTGTGCTTATGTGTCTGAGCTGGTGGCGGGTCCCTTGATTTTCATTTTTTTCTTTTATGAGTTCTGTTCATTTTTCAAGCTGTGTCACCATAAATGTGAACATCAGTAAGTGTTTAGGTTTTGTGTGATTATAAATACAGTCAAGCAGGCATACGAATACCTAATTTTCTAACGGGCTGTATCATTCAGCTTAAACCACGTTTAGTACTGTGTTCCCCTTAGCTACGGTGTAACCAATGTGCATCGATAATCAATACGCAAACCAATAACCTATAAGCAGACATTAGTCAACTTTTATGAAAGACCACAACTCAGTATACGTTTAGCAATTTTATTTCCCTATTGGTTACAATACTAAGTCATGAGGTTGAATCAAACTTTATTTAATTCCACTCAAGATTAATTCATTTGTGACCACCAATAACATAATCTATTCAGAACTTGAGAAAACATGCATTCTAATGCCTCAACATAAGCCAATAACGATGAATATGTTAACATGAGTGTAGGAAAGTACCATCTTGCCTGGCTTGTTACCCCCATATTTAACTGTATATATGTTGTTTTAGTCTATGTGTCACTGGGACCCTGCCAGGCAGGGGCCCAGTGCTCATAAGTATGTGCCCTGTATGTGTTCCCTGTGTGATGCCTAACTGTCTCACTGAGGCTCTGCTAACCAGAACCTCAGTGGTTATGCTCTCTCTGCTTTCCAAATTTGTCACTAACAGGCTAGTGACTACATTTACCAATTCACATTGGCATACTGGTACACCCATATAATTCCCTAGTATATGGTACTGAGGTACCCATGGTATTGGGGTTCCAGGAGATCCCTATGGGCTGCAGCATTTCTTTTGCCACCCATAGGGAGCTCTGACCATTCTTACACAGGCCTGCCAGTTCAGCCTGAGTAAAATAACGTCCATGTTATTTCACAGCCATTTACCACTGCACTTAAGTAACTTATAAGTCACCTATATGTCTAACCTTCACCTGGTGAAGGTTGGGTGCAAAGTTACTTAGTGTGTGGGCACCCTGGCACTAGCCAAAGTGCCCCCACATCGTTCAGGGCAAATTCCCCAGACTTTGTGAGTGCGGGGACACCATTACACGCGTGCACTGTACATAGGTGACTACCTATGTACAGCGTCACAATGGTAACTCCGAACATGGCCATGTAACATGTCTAAGATCATGGAATTGTCACCCCAATGCCATTCTGGCATTGGGGGGACAATTCCATGATCCCCTGGGGTCTCTAGCATAGTACCCGGGGACTGCCAAACTGCCTTTCCGGGGTCTCCACTGCAGCTGCTGCTGCTGCCAACCCCTCAGACAGGTTTCTGCCCTCTGGGGTCCAGGCAGCCCTGGCCCAGGAAGGCAGAACAAAGGACTTCCTCTGAGAGAGGGTGTAACACCCTCTCCCTTTGGAAATAGGTGTGAAGGCTGGGGAGGAGTAGCCTCCCACAGCCTCTGGAAATGCTTTGATGGGCACAGATGGTGCCCATCTCTGCATAAGCCAGTCTACACCGGTTCAGGGATCCCCCAGCCCTGCTCTGGTGCGAAACTGGACAAAGGAAAGGGGAGTGACCAGAGCTCCTCCAGTGTGTCCTAGACCTCAGCCATCATGGAAACAGAGGTGTTTGTGGCACACTGGGCTGCTCTGAGTGGCCAGTGCCAGCAGGTGACATCAGAGGCTCCTTCTGATAGGCTCTTACCTCTCTTGGTAGTCAATCCTCCTTCCTAGGTAGCCAAACCTCCTTTTCTGGCTATTTAGGGTCTCTGCTTTGGGGAATTCTTCAGATAACGAATGCAAGAGCTCATCAGAGTTCCTCTGCATCTCCCTCTTCACCTTCTACCAAAGGATCGACCGCTGACTGCTCAGGACGCCTGCAAAACTGCAACAAAGTAGCAAGACGACTACTAGCAACCTTGTATCGCTTCATCCTGCCGGCTTCCTCGACTGTTTCCAGGTGGTGCATGCTCTGGGGGTAGCCTGCCTCCTCTCTGCACCAGGAGCTCCGAAGAAATCTCCTGTGGGTTGATGGAATCTTCCCCCTGCATCCACAGGCACCAAAAGACTGCATCAGCGGTCCTCTGGGTCCCCTCTCAGTACGACGAGCGTGGTCCCTGGAACTCAGCAACTCTGTCCAAGTGACTCCCACAGTCCAGTGACTCTTCAGTCCAAGTTTGGTGGAGGTGAGTCCTTGCCTCCCCACGCTAGACTGCATTGCTGGGTACCACGTGATTTGCAGCTGCTCCAGCTCCTGTGCACTCTTCCAGGATTTCCTTTGTGCACAGCCAAGCCTGGGTCCCCGACACTCCTTCCTGCAGTGCACAACCTTCTGAGTTGTCCTCCGGCGTCGTGGGACTCCCTTTTGTGACTTCAGGTGGACACTGGTTCACTTTTCTTCCAAGTGCCTGTTGAGGTACTTCTGCGGGTGCTGTCTGCTTCTGTGAGGGCTCCCTGACTTGCTGGGCGCCCCCTCTGTCTTCTCCTCCAAGTGGCAACATCCTGGTTCTCCTGGGCCACAGCAGCACCCAAAAACCTCTACCGTAACCCTTGCTGCTAGCAAGGGTTGTTTGCGGTCTTTCTGCGTTGGAACACCTCTGCAAGCTTCACCGCGACGTGGGACATCCATCCTCCAAAGGGGAAGTTCCTAGTCCTCTTTTTTCTTGCAGAACTCCAAGCTTCTTCCAACAGGTGGCAGCTTCCTTGCACCCTCAGCTGGCATTTCCTGGGCTCCTGCCCACTCTTAACACTGTCGCGACTCTTGGACTTGATCCCCTTGTCTTACAGGTACTCAGGTTCGGAAATCCACTGTTGTTGCATTGCTGGTGTTTGTTCTTCCTGCAGAATCCCCCTATCACAACTTCTGTGCTCTCTGGGGGTAGTAGGTGCACTTTACACCTACCTTTCAGGGTCTTGGGGTGGGCTATTTTTCTAACCCTCACTGTTTTCTTACAGTCCCAGCGACCCTCTACAAGCTCACAGAGGTTTAGGGTCCATTCGTGGTTCGCATTCCACTTTTGGAGTATATGGTTTGTGTTGCCCCTATACCTATGTGCTCCTATTGCAATCTACTGTAACTTTACATTGCTTGCATTACTTTTCTTGCTATTACCTGCATAATTTTGGTTTGTGTACATATATCTTGTATAGATAACTTATCCTCATACTGAGGGTACCCACTGATATACTTTGGCATATTGTCATAAAAATAAAGTACCTTTATTTTTAGTAATTCTGTGTATTGTGTTTTCTTATGATATTGTGCATATGACACCAGTGGTATAGTAGGAGCTTTACATGTCTCCTAGTTCATCCTAAACTGCTTTGCCATAGCTACCTTCTATCAGCCTAAGCTGCTAGAAACACCTCTTCTACACTAATAAGGGATAACTGGACCTTACCTGGCATAAGGTGTAAGTACCTCTGGTACTCACTACAAGCCAGGCCAGCCTCCTACAATGAGTAGCAAAGTTCACCAAATCAGTCCATCAATCATTTGTCACCGTTACGTCAACATCTCAGACTAGGAACCCTACCTAACCCAGATTAGAATGTGGGACTTCATGCGAAAACAGTTTAGAACATGAATTTGGAAAAGCATCTAGCTTAGGAAAACACTATTTAGACAACGCAGTTGGTACCTAGAGAGAAAAAGGCACAAAAAGTCAATCAGTCACATTGTCATAGCTACCTATTCGCGGTATGGATGAGCAACAAAGTCAGTCTTTGTCTTCAGGTCAACAATCGATCAGCATCGCATCAGGCTCTCTTGAGCCTGAGCCCAATGACAGAATCTCGAATCTTTTCTCCCCCAATTTCGCATCAATTTCGGAAAAGGTCTCTCTTCCAACATCTGCCCCTAACATCTGAACTCTCTCCTTCTGTCATGTCATTATATCAAAGTCACGTAGACTATCCCCTAATTCCTAATTGGTCAATTAGTCACCAGTAATGATGCTACCCAATACTTTCAGTTCTTCAAATCTATGAATTCTAGTATTACACGATTCTCAAGGTGTCGATTGGTTCACTGTACGATGTTCTCATCCTGCTCGTCAGGTATCAAAAATGTTGCATCTTCTTCTCCAGTCAGTATCTCCATTGTTCGAGTCCTGATAAAGTACTTCTCGTCTGCTTTACACAGTCCTTGTTACATTTATGATTCCATCATTTACTGTCCGTTGGTTCACACATAGTAATTTTGCTGAGCAGATTTTATTAAACAATAAGCAGTTCAGGGTCAGTTCAGCACATTAGCGCTAGTAATTCAGTTTCTGCATGAGGCCTGGCAAAACTAGGCCACAACCTCAGCTTAGTTAATTCTACAATACAATGCAAAACATGCGTTATATATCCCAATATGACATACTACTACATTATTTTAATACATTTTCTATATTTCAAACATGTTATTCATTTTTATTAGTACATTCAGGAATCTTGGTAACCACTCTCCAAGGGCACATTTTTAAACGTGCACATTAATTCTCTACATTATTTAATTCTACAATTTATTATTATTATTCAAAATGCATAAACACTTATTAATATCTCAAATTAACATATTGGCTTCAATAGTCCCTCCTCTAATGACTAAATAAGTCATCACACTAGTTTTCCCATTAACATTTTCATAGCTCAACTTCTTCAGTATTTTGTCTCCTTCTCATATCTTCCCTATAAATTCTTTCCCTGTTTCGTTCTTCCCTCTTCTGATTAAATTGAAAAGGTCTAAAAATAATCTTTTGACACAATTTACATGAACCCCATAATCCTAATATGCAAGCAATCACGATTAGTATTTCCTGTATTATTTTTAATAATACCCCATTCTAAATGTTGCTAGGAAAATTTCCCACTGAAGCAAATCCTTTTCCAACCTTTTCCCAAACACCTGGTTCCTTCAATTCATTCAAATCCTAACTTGCGTTAGTCAGGTTAGTAAGTAAGTCTCTTATCTCTTTACTATTGTTAGGAATGTACGAGCAGCAATGCTTAGAGTTAATCATTTTATAGACTCCGCTGTCCTTCGCTAGAAGGATGTCTAAAGCAAGGCGATTCTAAAACGTCATAGCTCTATCCGCAGCTAATTCTGTATCTATCAGGAGTATTGCCCCTGTAAAATTTGTTAGCATGTTATCCACAATAGTAGACAACTTTCTGATCTTGATTGAGTTCAGGATGACTCCCAGTGAAGGAATCACCGCACCAAATATATCTCCCACAATAGCAGAAGAGGATTCCCTCCGCTGTTGCTTATGATGTAATTGAGTCAATTTCGGAAACTTCTTTAAATCATCTATCTGATAAATCTTCGGGAAAACTATCCCCAAATAACATGTCCCATACCATTCTCCCCGAAAACGGTAATAAGTATTAAGTCCACAAATATAATAGATACCAGGAATCGAAGGGTCCTGACCATTCAACATAAAAGTCCATTTACTCTGAAATAAAAACACATGCCTTCATTCACTCGTTCCCACAAATAAAGTGTCAGTGCGTGATTTTGGCCTGTATATACAAAGCTTCCCTACATGTAAGGCAGATAAAGCTAGTTTCCCTTGCGTCTTAATTGCAGTGTAAGCATAATCATTCTTGTAAATCCTTTTCTCTAAACCTTTTTCTAATTTCTTTTTTGGTGCTTTTCTCCTATCATCAGTATGCTCTATAAAGCTCTTTTCAAAAGGTGTAAGCAAGCATGCGAGATTATTTTTATGTGCATAAGCAGTTCCAAATGTTAGTGGAGGCTCAAAGAATCCTCTAACTAATACTATATCATGATCCTTAGCTACTCTACTCAGATATCTAATAATAGGAGCAAATGAAAACACCACATAATTAGAATAAAAATACAGTATATACTCTTGATTATAGAACCTTGTTAGTAGCAGACTACAGCTTATTCCGTAGGTTAACGGTAGGCTGTGGTACGTAACTCCTTCCTCTACTGATGAAGGAATTTGCGTACACACAAGACAATCCCTTGCATCCATCGTCTCAACATATTCACTCAACAAGTGGTAGAAGACGTTAGAAGAAAGCTCTCCTTGAGCATTACTATAGTCATGCAAATATTTCTCATCTAACTTAAACCTTTCTAAAGCCGTTAGTGTAGTAGTTTCTGGAACAGAAGTTCGATTGGCTCCTTTCGTATCAAGAACAGACATTCCCACAATCACTACTATAAACAAAATACCACACATAATCGCCAATCCAATGCTCATATATCTCCACGCCTAGCATTCCTAACTTGATTATTTATCTCAGCCATGATCTGTAAAGAATCAAAAAGCAGAAGAATCTCTTATAGAAGTGCAGTAAAAATAAAAAAAATGTTTTCAAGCAACGACCCGGTCACCAGCTCGCAGATTGTGTCCTGGATTGTGGATGGGTGGCAGGGTAGTGGCCTGCACCTGCTGAGAGAAAGAGCGAACCACATCAGCCAGATCCTTGCAGTAGTCCCATACCAAATCATCTGTAATGTTTACAAGTGCATTTGCTGGAACTGCTGGTAATCTCATTGCTCTGCCCATGAGGATCTCGTGGGGCGACAGCCCTGTCTTCCTGTCAGGTGTATTTCTCATCGACATCAACACCAAAGGCAATGCATCTGGCCATTTCAGATTCGTGGCTGCACACATCTTAGCAATTCTGGATTTCAAAGTACCATTCATCTGTTCCACTAGTCCTGATGCTTCAGGGCGGTAACTACAATGCAACTTCTGCTCAATGTTTAGTGCTGCACATAAGAGTTTAATCACCTCATTGTTGAAGTGAGTTCCCCTATCTGATTCTAAAGAGATCGGAAACCCGAAACGTGGTATCACCTCCCTGAGCAACAATTTTGCTATAGTGAGACTGTCATTCCTTCTTGTGGGGTATGCTTCATTCCAGTGACTAAAAATGCTCAGAATCACCAACACGTACTTTAAACCTCCACACCCAGGCATCTCAATGAAATCCAATTGCATTCTGATGAATTGACCTCCTGTTCCTCCGATGTGGCTCTAATTCACCACTCTCCCTTTTCCCACATTTAGCTGCAGACAGATTATACAGCGATGACATACTGCTTCTGCTGCCTGCCTAAATTTAGGATTGAAACAGTCAATCTTGAACAACGAACCTTTGCATCCCTCTGAATGTGTGCCTGCCAATGATAATACCTGGCCATTTGCGACAATAAACTATTTGGTAGGACCATCAGACCTTCCTCAGAAATCCATATTTCATCAGGCCTTTGAACACATTTTAGTTTAGACTGAAATCTTTTCTCCTCTTTGTCAACATTATTTTGTAGTGTTTTCAATTCTTCCAAAGTATTGATCACTTTCAATGCAAAACTTGTACATGTATTATCCTCTTCTGACATCAGTTCCCACTTGTCTTTGAACGATATACAGTTCAATGCGCAAAACCTTGCGATTTGATCCGTATATCCATTTCCTAGTGAGATGTAGTCCTGTGCCTTTAGATGTGCACTGCATTTCAAGATGGCAATTTCTTCAGGTAATTGTATTGCATACAGCAGCTGTTTTATTCTGTCGCCATTTCTTACTGGTGTACCAGTAGAGATTAGGAAACCTCTTTGTGACCACAACTGACCAAAATCATGGACAGTTCCAAATCCATATTGGCTATCTCTATAGATGGTAACTCTCAATCTTGCAGATACGTGGTATTCTCTAGTAAGAGCTACCAATTCTGCTACTTGTGCAGAATATACACCCTGAAGCTGTACACTCTGTCTAGGAATTTGAAACTAAAAAGAAACTGACTATCCTCATGAAGAGGCACAGAAAAGAAAGCTTGTGACAAATCAACCACTTTGAACCATTCTGCATCGCATGGTACCTAAAATAATAATACCGCTGGGTTGGGCACCACATGTCACCATGTCATTCACTTTTCGCAAGTCTAGCACAATTCGTACTTTCCCACAAGGTTTCTTCAGGCCTATTATCGGTGAATCACATGGACTGCTCAACACTTCTTTCAAAACCCCTTGTTTCAGAAAATCTCCAATTATCTGCGCCACTTTCATCTGAAAATCTTGTGCCATGTTTTACTGTGGAAGCTGTGGGAACACTGTCTTCAAAGTGATTTTAATCGGCTCCACTCCCTTAACCAAACCCACTTCTTTACCTGTCAGGTCCCACACATTTTCCTGCACTGTTACCTGCAAGTCTGCATGTAATTCCTTTGCAGTAAACATCAGGAAAAATTCAATCAACGTGCACTCTTCATTAGTGGTTTCATTCTCAGTTCCAGGAGCTTGTTCTTCCTCGTCATCACTATTCGTTTGAACCTCTATCCCAGCAGTTGAACAATTAATCAAACATTTGGTCTTGCACAACAAGTCCCTTCCCAGTCAGTATACTTGACTTGAATCACAGACTACAAACTTAATGCAGTCCCTGGAAGTAGCCAATCTCAACCTGAACTTGATCTGTGATTGGTTTTATCAATTGTCTGTTCGCTACCCCTACAACCTGTACTGTTCTGCCTGAAAGAGGTAAGTTTTGAACATCTGCACTTCTTACTGTAGAGAGCGTAGCTCCTGTGTCTACCAGAAATGAGACCCTATGACCCATCACCTTTCCTCTCACAAAAGGTCCTCTCTGATCTACCTCTAGGGACGCTGCAAGCATGCATGGCTCCTCGTCCGAACTCTCACACATCCATTCAATGTTTATTTCTGTCTCACTATGTAATAGGAATTGGTGCACTGTGTCACTGCTTCTATCTTGTCTCTGACCTGTGACCTGCTGAGTAAGCACCATCTGTTGCTGTTCCATCGGGGCTTGAGATATCTGCATTTGCTGTCTAGGTACCATAGGAACCTACTGCTGCATTGGTTGCAACTGTGTCATTTGTGCACGTGGCATTTGCATCTGCTGCATGGGTTGAAAATTCTGCACTTGATTCATATTATTCTGGAAATTCGGATTAAGTCCTGTTATTCGAGGGACTTTTACAGTTTGAAATGTATTGACATCACCAATTTGCTGAACGACACCATCCTGCACCATCACCGGACACTCCTGCTTCCAGTGTCCCACGTTTCCCCAAAGATGACAGCAACATCTTTTTCATCCCTTGAAATCATTTTGAACCACTGCAGTATTCAAATCTAGACCACGATTCTTATTAGCTCCGCGACCTCTGCCTCTCACCTGGGGTTGGAACATAACAGTTCCCTGCGGTTGCGGTATCTGCTGAACTAAGGCTCCCTGCACTCCTGTCTGAGCTGCCTTAGTTTGCATCACCACTGCTTTCTCCTTCAGCTTCTTCTGTTTCAACTCAATCTCGTCACTACAGTATTTCGCATACTGCAACACCTCATCAATCGGTTTTGCTTGCCAACAAATCAAATGACTCTTAATCATCTGACCTATTTCAGGTCTCAATCCTTCCACGAACCTGAACACAAAGTGTAGCATGCCTTTCGTCTCAATAGCTTCCTTGCCACTGTACTCCTTGAATGCTTTCATCAACCTCTTATAGTACGCATGTATCGACTCTTTTACCTCCTGCACTGTCCTGTCAATTCTTTGCCAATCAATATTTTTAGGTGAGATTCTTGTCTTCAGGAACTCAATCACCTTATAATAATGTTTCATCACTTCAGGTGATGGTGCACCTGTAACTCTATCTCTTTCCGTTTCACTCGTCTGACAATCTTCTGCTCTCTTGCACTCAACCCACAAATCAGCTGGCACTACTATCTCCAACAAAGTATTCAGGTCTTCCCACAGACATTTAGAAAGTTTCACAAATCTATCTGTCTGCTGGTACCATTCAACTGATTTCTCCCTCAGCTTTGGACAATCATTTGTGAATGACAAAATATCACTCCTGTGCCATGGAACATGAACAAACTGCCCTCCTGGAATTTCCCTCATTGGTAAAAATTTTACTGGACCCTTTTCTTTCTGAACACTTTCAGACCCTTCTTGTGAATCTCGTTTCCATTTATCCTTCTTTTTTGCCCATCTGCCTTCCCACTTCCCTAATGCTCCCAGATCTGAGCACTCTGCAATAGTTTTTTAAGATGCGCTTTCATCCCAGATGACCTCATGTGTTCGAAATCTTTTGCCTCAAAATCTAATCTGTAACTTTGTTTCGAATGCTTCGTTTTCTCAATTTCTATGTCATGCTTCTCTGCCAAATCTGCCAATTTCTGATGTATCTTGCCCACTTCTCTTGTGATTCTCGGACACAAGAACCTCAGCTCCTCTTCGGTATAAGATTCTAACCTATTTACTTCCATTGATCCCTCAACCAGTCCAGTCAATTCTGTAGCCAGCCATACGCAATCAATTTGCTCTTCACTCTTAGACATGTTTCGCGGAGTATTCAGACTATCTAACCACTCATTCAACTGCTGTGCCTTCAATCCCTGTAATGAAATATTACTTGCATTCGGCAATGGCACCTGTTGTACCACTGCACCTGGAGTTTGCGGTGTCAAAAGCTTCAAGCACTGATTTACACTTGGGACATTTACGTCATCTGGAAGTGCAACAAGTGGACTAAGATCCATTAATGGTCTAGATCCATCAAAGGTCTGGCCCATAGATGAAACCACATGCACATGATCTTTCACCCCCTCCTTACGAGGCTTCGTGACATTTCACCCTGTTCTCCTGCAATCGGCTTCTTCTGCGCAAACAAAGGTACTGCTAGACCAAGAGTAATCAGCAGCTCTGACACCTGCATTTTGTGGAAAGACTACTCCCATACTCTGATTCATTACTGGTGTTACATCTGACTGTGTCCCTCTAATTGGTGTGAACTTCGGCAAACCCTGTGGCTGTGCCTGAGGCATCAACATTGGAGTTGGCTCAATCTGAACTAACATCGGCCTCTGAACCCCTTGCTCCATAGGTACCACTTAGTTCGAGGTTGTCTCGAGTATCGGGATCTCTGGATAGATTCTCTGTATCAGTGGTGGGTGCATCTGTGCTTGGACTACCGACTTAGTCACTGCATTCGGAGTACTCTGCACTACCCCTTGTACCTGTCCATTATCTGCTTGCATTGGTCCCGCTGTCCCCGACACTTGAGCTGGGGCAGGTGGAGCAGAACTAGTACTTGGACCCCCCTCACGCATCGCATATGGTGGAGGTCAGTCTCTCAACACCTGAGTAATAAGATCTTCAACATCTGAATCTTTCTCTTCTACATACGTCTTTTTCTTCTTCTTACCCCCTGACGAACTCTTATCACTCTTGCTAGTTTCCTCCTTCCCTTCCAACTCATCTTCCTCTGTGATAGCAGGAAACAACTTAACACGCTGCAAGTCTCAGTTCTCCACCTTTTCGGTTCCCAGTCCCATCTTGCCTCAGCTAAAGGCTTCTCTACCTTCCTTATTCTTCTCTGGAATTTGATTTCTTGTTGCTGTCTCGCTATGAGCTCCCAAACTGCAAATGCCTCAAACTGTGCTGGTCTCGGGAGAGGCTTTGTCTCATACAATGTCATTCGCAATTGATCCAAAATTCTCAAATTAAACGTTCCATGCTCTGGAAACACCAAAGCTCCCTGTTTCTCAGTCAACTTGCACCACTGCTTTAACCAAAGACATGGCGCAACACCTCGCTCCTCCATCACAATATAAGCGGGAGAATTTTCCGGTGGGATAGGCTCCCCCACTGTTGCCTTAATGTATGTATCACCCCTCATGGCACTCCTGAATGCTTTGAAAAACGCCATCTTTCTCTGTTGTATTTATTCAATTCAATAAGGAAATTACTTTCATTCTCAGGATTTCGTTCATCCGCTTTCTCAACCAATTGTCCCTCACGGACAGCTGCCAATCTGCTTGCAACTCTTCTTTCTAACCAACCTATTCCAGCGTGGCTCACTCTGACTTCACACTCATACACTGCGGCTGACAAAGTCTTGCGGCTTGTCCTCCTAAATTCCAACTCATACAAAACTAATGAAAATTATTGTGTGCACTAACCAAAAAAAAAACAATAACCAAAACAAATCAACTGGTTTACTCCAAGAAGGTATACAATCGCTTCAGAGACCTTACGGAATTTCACTGATGGCCCTTTTTGCTCATACAGCTATTCCTCTTTCTCAGTCTCCCACATTCGTAAGCAAAATTTGACCTGCAAATTTTACTCTCAACTGATCAAAGGGGCTGTCCTGGTACACATAGGACTCGCCAAATCTCAGTCTAAATTTTCTCTTACTCACTTAACGCTCACACCGACTTGTTGACCACGCCCAATCAACCTACTAAACCAGACAAATTACAACATAAACCCAAGTGTCTCCTACACTTGTCAATATACTCCGGAGTCTTAGACCACGCAGGGTCCGTATATCACCAACAAACGCATGGACAATTTTTTAGCATAAAGCGCCACACACATATGAAGTTCGACAATTTCCCTACTCTCATACTGTGGAGTACGCACACTCCTACTAAACCTTAGCTGGAGGATGTAGACTCCCTACTTCCTCACATACATCACAATTCACCTGCAATTTGCATAAGCCTTTGCAAGCGCAACCTACCACTTTCACACTATCACAAAGATGCCGAGAACATACCCAACTCTACTTGCATGAGCCAGGACCTGGGAAAGTCATTTCTGGGCTCAAGGGACATCATCTTTGCTACAATTGCCATTTCAGAAAACAAAATCCAATCTCAATAATAATGAACAACTAACCCTAATTTAAACTATCACAATAACCATTGGTCACCACATAACTAGTTCTCCAGGGAAACTAACCATCATGCTGCTACCAAAAACTGCTAGCGCGCCTGGTCCTTAGTAGGTAAACTTACAAGGGGACGCCTATAGGTCGATTAACATTTTGATTCGCATGGAGTATCCTAACTACGGTGTAACCAATGTGCATCAATAATCAATACACAAACCAATAACCAATAAGCAAACATTAGTCAACTTTTATGAAAAACCACAATTCAGTATACGTTTAGCAATTTTATTTCACTATTGGTTACAACACTAAGGCCCTCATTAAGACTTCGGCGGTCTTACTAAAAGACCGCCGAAGCCGCGGGCGCCACTATACCGCCAGTGCAGGCGGTATATGTGGCTCCCTATTATTACTTTTCCGCTGGGTCAGCTGACGGAAACAGTGTTTCCGTCCGCTGGCCCAGCGGAAAAGTCACATCAACATTGCAGCCGGCTCATAATAGAGCCGGTGGCAATGTTGATGTGCAGCGGGTGCAGCAGCACTCGTCACACATTTCACTGCCCGAAATTCGGGCAGTGAAATGCGCAATGGGGCTGTGCCTGGGGGCCCCTGCACTGCCCATGCCAAGTGCATGGGCTGTGCAGGGGCCAAGTGCATGGGCAGTGCAGGGGCCCCCAGGGGCACCCCGAGTCCCCCTTACCACCACCCTGTCCATGGCGGTGTTTACCGCCATGGACAGGCTGGCGGTTGGGGATTATGACCGCCTGGCGGAAGCTTGGGGGTCAGTTGGAGGGGCCGGTGGTATGGCCATGGCTAACCCGCCACTGTCATAATTCACTGCCTGTACACCGCCAGCCTGTTGGCGGTGTTACCGCCAGTGTAACGCTGTGACCAGAGCCGTAATGAGGCCCTAAGTCATGAGGTTATATCAAACTTTATTTAATTCCACTCAAGAATAATTCATTAGTGGCCACCAATAACATAATCTAATCAGAACTTGAGAAAACATGCGTTCTAATGCCTCAACATAAGCAAATAATGATGAATATGTTAACATAGGTAGCAAACTTCAGCAAATCAGTCCGTCAATCATTTGCCACCGTTATGTCAACATCTCAGAATAGGAACCCTACCTAACCCAGATTAGCATTAGCATGTGGGACTTCACGCGAAAACTGTTTAGAACATAAATTTGGAAAAGCATCTAGCTTAGGAACAAACTATTTAGACAGCGCCGTTGATACCTAGAAAGAAAAAGGCCCAAAAAGTCAATCAGTCACATTGTCATAGCTACCTATCCACGGTATGGATCAGCAACAAAGTCAGTCTTCGTCTTCAGGTCATCAGTTGATCAGCATCGCATCAGGCTCTCTTGAGCATGAGCCCAGTGGCAGAATCTCGAATCTTTTCTCCCCCAATATTGCATCAATTTCGGAAAAGGTCTCTCTACCAATGTCTGCCCCTAACATCTGAATTCTCTCCTTCTGTCACGTCATTATATCAAAGTCACCCAGACTATCCCCCAATTCCTAATTGTTCATTAGTCACCAGTTATGACGCTACCAAATACTTTCAGTTCTTCAAATCTATGAATTCTAGTATTACACGATTCTCAAGGTGTCGATTGGTTCACTGTACGATGTTCTCACAATCCGGCTTGTCAGGGATCAAAAATGTTGCATCTTCTTCTCCAGTCAGTGTCTCCATTGTTCGAGTCCACGGAAAGTACATCTCGTCTGCGTTACACAGTCCTTGTTACATTTATGATTCCATCATCTTCTGTCCGTTAGTTCACACATAGGATTTTTTCTGAGCAGATTTTATTAAACAATAAGCAGTTCAGGGTTAGTTCAGTACATTAGCTTCTCTACATTGCGCTAGTAATTCAGCTTCTGCATGAGGCCTGGCAAAACTAGGCCACAACTTCAGCTTACTTAATTCTACAATATAATGCAAAACATATGTTATATATCTCAATATGACACACTACTACATTATTTTAATACATTTTCTATACTTCATACATGTTATTCATTTTTATTAGTACATTAGTGAATCTTGGTGACCACTCCCTGAGGGCACATTTTCAAACGTGCACATTAATTCTCTACATTATTTAATTCTACAATTTATTATTATTATTCAAAATGCATAAACACTTATTAATATCTCTAATTAACATATTGGCTTCAACACCATAAATGTGAACATCAGCAAGTGTTTAGGTTTTGTGTGATAATAAATACAGTCAAGCAGGCATACGAATACCTAATTTTCTAACGGGCTGTATCCTTCAGCTTAAACCACGTTTAGTACTGAGTTCCCCCTACTCGTGTATGTTTCCGTTCAGTATAGTATAAGCTGTAGAGTTTACACAGCTGGCAGAGGGGTAACCCGTGTGAATGGGCATTGTACAATCTGTCATAGCACATTATGTTGAGTGCCTGACAAGACGAAAGAGTGCAGTAACAAATATGAGTAATCACACAACCAGCCATGCTATATGCTCTGAGAGTCGATCCAGGGGTGGTAACGGAGCAACCCATGTAAATGTGTATTATACAACCAGTCGTAGTATATTCTGTGGGGGGATCTTTACCGGACTTGGGAGAAGAAGCTTGAGTATAAGCTCCGACGTGAAACAGAGGAGCAAATATTGTGGGCAATAAAGCTATACATTCGTATATTGGCTCAACTAAAATTAATGAGATCACAAAAGATAGGAATTTTGATGTCTTGTCCTTGGTTTGGCATATACCGACCCATGCATGCAAGTATTAACCATATCACATTTGGCAACTTTTGAATTTGTATTTTATATTTTCTTGAACACACTGTCACTAAAAGGCAGTGAGCTCAAAGAAGACATAATTAAGGGAAAAGCCTAGTTTTAAGACTTTTCCTGAATGACAACTGATTTACAGTGTTTTGCAGATCTGTTATTAAAGTGTTCCAGGACATAGCAGCTTTGGACGAGAAACCCAATACACCCGAATGCGCTGTGAAAAAGACGATGCATACGAGAACTGAGGAGGAAGAATGCAGTGGTGTGGCCGGCATGTATCACAGAAATAATTGGAAATATAGATGGGTGATTTGCCGTATAGGGCGGTGGATAATACAAAGTTATTTTAAAGCTATAGGGCAACGGATGAAAAGTCAAAGTAAAGCTTTAAAAATTATTTTAGGTGAGCTGAGACACCAGTAACAAGAGGAACAGCCTGATTCTACCAGTGGCGGCGGCACCTTTAGGAGGGAGGGGGGCGGGCGGGATCACACACACACTCATTCTTTCACACACCCACACGCACACATGCACGCACATCCATTAACAACACTCATAAAATTCAAACATGCACGCACGCACCAAACATTCATTTTAAAAGATCACACACACACACTCATTCTTTCACACACACACGCATGCATGCACATCCATTAACAACACTCATAACATTCAAACATGCACGCACCAAACATTCATTTTAAAAGATCACACACACACACACACACTCTTACCTTCAGCCTCGGAGGTCCCAGGAGGGAAGGCAGCACTCCCAGCCTTGTCACAGAGTGGGATGGGGTCAGTGAGACTGCTGACCCCACCCCACTCTTTGACGAAGTGTCACTGATTGACACTCGTCCTGTGCGCTTCAGGGCTTAAACCTGAAGCACCCAGGTTGAAGTCAATGGGTGACGCTTTCCTTGTCACCCAGGGGAGGGCCTTGAGGCATCTTTGCTGAGCCGAGGAGGTCACACCTATAGGAGCTCTGACCTCCTCAGCACAGCAAAGTTCAGCTCAGGCAGCCAGGAGTCTGCGCAAATCGTGCATGTCTGCTCCTCGCTGCCTGACCTGAACATGAAGAGTGTCTGTCAGGCTGCCCTTTGTTCAGCCTGACAGACATTCTTCATGAGGGGCAAAAGGTGGGAGGGGTGTGGCCCCTCCGCCCTAAAGGACAGGCCGCACCTGGATTCTACATAATCTGAAGTCTGGTGAGAAGATAATCTTTAATGCAAAGATGAGGCTATTGCAATAACCCATCCTTGAACCAATTAATGATGACAAACAAGTTTGTCAGCTTTCAGAAGCTAGTAGTGGAAGAATTGGTGGAGTCGGCACAATGGAAAACACAAGCGGAGATGACCGAGGAAACTGATGGCCATATTTAGACTCTGAATGTGCTGAATTTGTGTTCATTTTTTTTTACGCAAATGCAGCCCAAACTTATCTCCATATTTATATTTAGATGCTAGGCCCGTCTAGCAACAAAATATTGGCGTTAAAGTCATTTTTGGGATGGGTGAAACCACTTTGCGTCAATGAGATGCAAGGTAGGGATTCCCGTCCCAAAAATGACTCAAAGCCCCTAACTCCTTATTTATCCTCCTGTGCAAAAATGGTGCACGGGGGGAGGCGGGCTTCAATAATGGCACCAAGCCTGTTAGTGCCATTATTTAGCGCCTGGGTTAGAGTAGGCATTAGGGGACCTGTAGACCCATTTCCATGGTCAAGCACCATGGAAAGGGCCCCCAGGTGCCGACCCCATGCCCCAGGAACACCCCCACCCACACCAGAGGATGGGGGGACCCCATCCCAGGTAAGTAGGGTAAGTAGAGGTAAGCATTTAAAAACTTTTTTTAAAGTGCCATTGGGGGCCCTGAAATGGGCCCCCTTATAGGGCGCTGGGTGCAATGGCTATGCCCGGGGACACTTGTCCCCTGTGCTGGCCATTGGGGTGGTGGGCATGACTCCTGTGGTATGGAAGGTTTTGTGTCGAGAAATTATGCTAGACTGGTTAAAGGCATTTTTTCTGCCTCTAAGCAGTCTAGCGTCATTTTTTGAGGCAAAACCCCCTTCCCCCGTACCGCCACCCCCACCCGGCGAACGTTTTTTTTTTTCGGGCGCTATCCCAACCAGTGCGTCTGCTTGCGGGATTCCATAAATTTGGCGCCTGGCTGGCGCTCTGGAATGGTGCAAACTGGCACAGTACTTTTTTACGCAAAACTGCGCAAATGCAGTTTTGCACCAAAAAGTATAAATATGGGCCCTAGGATCCATCTGCAAGGAGTCATCTACTGCAATTCCCCGACTCTTTGCATGTTTGGCAGGTTGCTGGCCAGAGCAAAAAATGGCTAGGCCTCAGGCTGCCACGAAATTTTAGAATGTCTGTCTTGTTGGCATTAAGTTAAGTCAATGTCGGCCCATCCAGGTGTAAACTGGTAGAAGGCTGCTTTTAAGAGCAGAAACATGTTCAGATCAGTTTGATAGTCGAAAATTAATTGAGTGTCATAGCATAAGGATTTACTTTAATTCCAAAGGAACAGATGATGGTGTGAAGTGTATTTGAATGTCAAAATGTACTTTATGCCAAGGTGGTGTTCATGCAAATGTGGACAGAACCAGAATGCAATTCATTTTCGGTTGGTCTGGTAAATCCACCTGTCACACAGATTGACAGACGGTGGAGGGCATTATGCTAACATTCTTGATATATGTTATGAGGGTTAACTCAGGAGTCTAGAATTGGCAGATTAGCATTCCAAGACCATTTAGGAAGTGGTAGTGCAACCTGAAGAAGCGTGGCCTGCTGGCCCAAATAGAGGACCTGGTAATCCTAGCAATGTAGTAGTTTAAACTTCAAACTAGTGGCACTGTTTACACTCAGCATGGTAATCTAGGAACACATTTTAATTCAGGCAGGTCAAATGTATTAAATAGTATAAGAATAGTTGCATGGCTAACAGTCGCAGCCCACTTTGCTCAAAAGGAGGGGGGCAGGTGTGGCACGCGGGGGGCACCTAAAATTTAATTAAATTAAATTTTAAAAAAACCACTTACCTTTTTGGCGTGGTCCCGCGCCACGCTTCTCTTCCCTGCTGGCTGCACGCAGGCACAGCCTGCCCTTCAGCCAATCCTGACACTGCTCAAAGCAGCATCAGGATTGGCTGGGAGTGCTATGGCTGGGTGCTCCCAGGCAGACTGGGAGCCTGTGCAGGGTCTCTCCAGCCGAGAGAGCCTACCGCGCATATGTGTTTGGCCGTCCCGAGCTGGCCGGCCAAACATACATGCACAGTGAGGGGAAGTGTTGAGCACTCCACCTCACAGCTCCTCACCACAGATGCCCCTCCCCTTTCACAATGAGGGGATAAATGTTGTTTATCAGCCCCTCGTTGTCAAAGTTTTGCAGCTTCAGCTGCTGCCGGGGGGGTGCCCCTGATTGCTAACAATGTAACCTGCATGCAGCCCTCCCGAAGTTTCCATTCAGGAGGGCTGCATGCAGGTTACATTGTGTAATAACAGTATTGTAGTAAATACCTAGATGGCATTGGTGCCATCGACACAGCAGAGAGAGCTCACAACCCCCATCTTAAATGAGCTTTTGCAGCTTAAATAGTGTAGCCAGCACTGAATCTTAAAACACAGATAGTCCCAAAATATTTTTCAAAGTCATGAATGCCCTAAACAGATCAATGGTATGTTAGCAGAATGTGAGATTTTTTGGGGGGATCAAGTGGGGATCAGAAGTTACTTGGCTCTAATTCTTAGCATTGGAGTTGTTTATCTCTGGTTTTCTGGGGTCTCCTTACTGTTCGTCCCAAGCTGGAGACCTAGTGCCTTCTTAGGCACTTGACTCTTTCGATAGGTAAGAAGAAGAGTCAAGACATGCTCAGGGAGGTGATGAAGGTTAAACAGTAATGTGCCAGGGTAACCATTTTGCACTTGGGGGCCCATGTTCCAAGAAGTTCCTCCAGTGTCCCAGTGCCAGCATTTTCCCATGGGTACCACTTATGCCAAGAACAGCCTCCAGTATGCCAGCACCTGCATTTTGCCTTGGATGCCCCTTATGACAAAAATTACTTCCAGTATGTCAGAGGCAGCATTTGGACATGGGTTCCCTTTATGCTAAGAATTACTTCTAGTATGCCAGAGAGAGTGACAGACTCACACACGTATGACACTCACATATGCTGTCACTCACTCTTGGTCACTCATTCACACTTATTTTCCTTCATAGTAATGCTCAGTAACTCTCAATCCCTCACTCTCACTCCTGCTGTCTCTCATCTCATTCTGACTCACACTCATTCTCATTCACTCTTTCATTCTGAATCACACTCATTATTTCTCTCACTCACTCTCATATTCTCACTCAGTACAATATATTCTCACTCAGCAATTATCATTCACAGTTATACACTCTCTCACTTATTCTCACTCACTCCTTGTCACTTACATACATGTGCACACACTGAAAAACACACATACTCACATGGATTGCTCCTTTACCACCCCTGGATAGACTCTCAGAGCCTACAGCATGACTGGTTGCATAATGTTCACTCATTTACCTCATTTACATTTACTCACCTATGCTCATTCTTGCTCACAATCCCTAATCCTCATTAATTCTCACTCTTTCAGCCACTCTCACTCATCCTCATTTGAACCCACTCATCTTCATTAACTCTTGCACTCACTCCACTTATTATTCTCACCCACTCAGACTAACTAATTTTCACTCACAGTTACATTGTCACTTATTCCCACTTACTGCTCCTGAATATCACCATCACTTACACGCGAATACACATATTCATATCCATACACACAGAAACACACAGATGGTGTTTGTCTGGTTCAGTCAGGGTGCTGTGAGGATCAATCTGGTCCTCACAGCGTGGGTTATGCATGCCCGCACACACAAACACACACACATGTGCATGTACACAACAGGTTTCGTACTTAACTTCAGCTTCAGGTCTCTATTCACTACTGGTATATTAATAAAGGGAGAGAAACAAGGAGAGCCGAGACCAAACACCTATAAGGGTGTGCCCCAATTCTTCGTGATCACTGCAACATTTTCACTTCTGTCACTATTATTGGAGGTGCGCCAACTTGCTAAAGCTGATTAAGAAGGAAAAGTAATTCTTCCCATCTCCTCATGTCAAGGTGTACATTTTTAAATTAGTGAAGTTTAAGGTGGTCAGTCAGAATCCAGCCAATGGCTTGGTGATATTCTTCTAGTCCTGATCTGGCCAGGGCCTTTTGGTTTTCCAGCTCTAGGATCATGTGAGCATCATCATCATGACTGTAGCATGTTTAGTTGAAGGATTTTTTGTGATCTGGTAGCGACCTAAGGTGAGCAATGTGCTGAAAGGCACTGATGTTAGTGTAGAAACAAAATGATGCTCTATCTGAAGTGGAGGTTGGAAGAGATGAAGTCCATGGTGGTTCAGTTAATGTCAATTTCTTGCAGCCCCTGTACGAATAAATATTGGTCAACAGTGTGAAACTGATTGATAGGCTCATTGGATGGAGTGCTGCCATTTCTGTCCATTAATGTCTTCAGTTCATCTTGGATGTTGAGTAGAGCCAATTCAGTGTCTTTCCCAGGGATCAATTTGGGTTACCGGACTACAAGCAGGTTTTTTATTTTCAAGGGAATTGTAAAATTGAGTGAAGGTAGCTCTTTCTGTTGTGTTTCTAGAGGTGGTATTGAGAGTACTTCTGAATGTCTTCCAATGGGATTAGAGTGCAGTGCAGCCATTTGTGATTTAATCTTTCTTTAATCATTGATCCAAGGCATTTCATGCTTTCATGTAGGGTGCATGGATAATGTAATGAGCTTGTCAAAAGATTGTGAGAGGAAGCTGTACAGCTGGGTGACATCCCCCATTTCCTGTGGCGTTGAGAGTGCTGAGAAGTGAAAGTAAAGTTCTGAGAGATCTAATTAGTTCCATGCCTTTACATGGCTGACATCATTACTGTGGTAGCATTTGGTCTAGGTATGAGCTTTGGGTTTGAAGAGTCCATGTGATATTCACTCCAGAAGGTAGATTTGTTATCTCTAATCAAGATTAGTCTGTGTAGGGTAAATATTGCACTATCTGGAAAAAGCTGAGAGTCAGTCAGTCAAAATTCTTTATTTGGCAAATTACCATAAAAACACAGAATTCCTTACACATAGTATTATTTACAATGCAATATAGTCCATAAAATAAAACATCAATAATAAAATGCCTCGTCTATGTTAGTTACAGACTTGCTTCAAATTCATAAATTCCATATTCACATAAAAAACCGAGAACCACAAGAAGATTCTCATTATGATCAAGTCCTATACGCTAACATCCTGAATTAAAGTGCAGCTACCTCCACTAATTCATAACCTTTTCTGATAGCAATAGATACCCTTTAAACATTTAAAATAACATAAATCAAACGAATTCAATTGTTGTACATAATATTATTTACAATATTAAGACATGAAAACATCAATAGTAAAATACATCATCTATATTGATTACAGACTTATTTCAAATTCATAAGTTCCTTAATCACATAAAATGCCTAAACCTCAAGAAAATTCTCATAATGGTCAATCATGTACACTATCTCACTATATTAGAGTACAACTGCCTCCACTAATTCATATCGTTTTCTGATAGCAATAGCTAGTCTTAAGAAATTTAAAATGGCATAACAAATATCAATCGAATTCAGCTGTTGTATAAACGTCAAAGCGTCATTTTAGAATGTAAATTGTAATTTCCGTCAAAATTGTAGTAAAAATATACGTCTAGGAGCAGAGAGAACCTCAGAGCAGAAAGGGTTTTTGTAATGAGTCTAGATCGCAGGAGGGCATAATTGTTAAACAAATGTTCAAGTCATCCTGGATGCACAGGTTGGCATAGCTTAGAGAGATGTCCCACGTGGCATACAAGAAATCCTTTGTTAAAGCACTATTATTCTGTGGTAGTCTGTAAATACATAGACAAATGTATGAGAAAGTAGTGTTGCAGGAGCAGCAGTGATCTGTAGTCTGTGGTCAATGTTTGTGGTTTGTAATGATTATTTGAAGACCATCACTAGATCTACTCTGTCCTTCTCTTAGTGGTTACATCTGGAGAATTGTTATTCCGGGGGTTATGCTGTGAGCTACTGATGTTATAAAAGTAGGTCTAGTTTCGAATCTGATATCAGGTCGAACTCGTTTGGTGGTTGTTATTTATTATAGTCATTGTTGACACCATTCTGTCCTCACCGGGCCTAATACTGCTATATTATGGATGTTGTTGATGTATTTGGGCTAGCTATGCATAGTGGTGGCCTTGCACAATGAAGTTCATCCTTGATCTATTCTTGATATAACACCAGTTACCCTTAGCATAATAGTAGGTAAAGGTACTATTGTATGCTATCACGGCATTTAATTATGAAGATAAATGGGCATGAAAGCCAAAATCTATAAATGACAATATTATATGTGAGTACTTGGTGCAAATGGCAAGCTGCTGTTTTGATACCAAAGATTAATTTACTAAATGCTTGAAAACTTGTATTATGGGGCAGAAATGCAGGTTCTCTTAAGAAAAGTGCACGCTTTTCTGTAGGGAAATTTGGCTTACTTATGCAAAACAAAGATGTGTATGTAACGATGAAATACACTGGTATTCGAGAGTTAAGTCACAATGTATTGGGGAGGGTTAATTTTGATTTTTGGTGCATGGTACCTGTGGTTACCTACCGCTAAGGCTGGTATTTTTTTATTTGTGTGTGTGGAGGCATTTCATAATCTATAGCAATAATACATTCTATTATATTATCGCCTCTTCTAGCCTGGCCCTAAAATCTCTGGGAAGGTATTCAGTGCCTGCCACACCCTGAGGCATTAAGAGATTATAAACAACTCATGTGACAACCAGACTTTATAATGGACCATCAAGCAAATTGAGTGGGGAGGGGGACTAAAATGAAAAAATCCTCTATTTTGCTACCATGTCTTCAAAATTTTCATGGGTGACACAAATTCCAACATCACAGTGGAAAGTGTGGCTTGCCTGGCAAAGCAAAAATATATTGAACTATTTCATTCAGATCTTCTGGATTTGTAGCAAATATATTGTAAAAGTGATTGTTAGATGTGACAGCCTTAGGGTGGTCACCCCTAACTTTTTGCCTGCCTCCCTCCACTTTTTGGATGCTGTTTTTGCTGGTTTTAGGACTCTGCACACTTTACCACTGCTAACCAGTGCTAAAGTACATGTGCTGTCTCCGTAAAAGACATGATGACATTGGATCGTACACAATTGGCTTATTTGATTTACTTGTAAGTCCCTAGTAAAGTGAAGTATATGTGCCCAGTGCCTGTAGATTAAATGCTTCTAGTGGGCCCGCAGCACTGATTGTGCCACCCACTTAAGTAGCCCCTTAACCATGTCTCAGGCCTGCCATTGCAAGGCCTGTGTGTGCAGTTTCACTGCCAATTCAACTTGACAATTAAAACTACTTGCCACAGGGTGCTGTGTAGACAAAAGGCAGGACATGTACCTGTGTAGTTTACATCTCCTGGTATTGTAAAACTCCTAAATTCATTTTGCACTGCTGTGAGGCCTGCTCCTTACATAGGCTAACATTAGGGCTACCCTCATATACTGTTTGAGTGGTAGCTTCTGATCTGAAAGGAGTAGGAAGGTCATATTTAGTATGGTCAGAATGGTAATACAAAATCCTGCTGACTGGTGAAGTTGGATTTAATATTACTTTTTTTTTAAATGCCACTTTCAGAAAGTGAGCATTTCCCTGCACTTAAATCCTTCTGTGCCTTACAATCCACATCTGGCTTCAGTTGACAGCTCCCTTGTGCATTCACTCAGACAAACCCCAAACACAGGATGCTTAGCCGCACTTGCATACATCTGCATATTGAATGGGTCTTCCTGGGCTGGGAGGGTGGAGGGCCTAGCCTGCCCTCACACAAAGGACTGCCACACCCCCTACAGGGACCCTGGCAGACAGGATTGAACTGAAAGGGGACCTTGTGCACTTCTAAGCCACTCTTTGAAGTCTCCCCCACTTCAAAGGCACATTTGGGTATTTAAACAGGGCCTCTGCCCCTACCAACTCAGACACTTCTGAGGTAGACACTCTACTTCATCAAGACATTTCCTGGAGAAGAACCTGAACAAGAACCTGCAACCTGCCAAGAAGAACTGCCTGACTGCCCAAAGGACTCACCTGACTGCTTTCTGAGAAGGACTGCTACCTTGCTGTTGCCCTGCTGCCTTGCTGCTCTCTGGCTGTGCTGCAGAAGTGCTCTCCAAGGGCTTGGATAGAGCTTGCCTCCTGTTCCCTGAAGTCTCAGGACCAAAAAGACTTCATTCCTGCAAAAAGAACTCCCTGTGTGGTGGAAATCAACTCACAGCCAGCAGAAAACGATGCACAGCCTGCATCACGTCGAAAAATTCACCGCACGCCAAACCAGAACGACACAGCCCGACTTCGCAAGGAGGAGATCAACGCAGCACCAGCGTAGCAACCCGAAATTCGACGCACGGCCCACTGGATCGACGGAAAGCCGAGCTGGAACGACGCAGCCCGACTTCCTGAGAGGAATCAACGCAGCGCCTGCTGTGCTGTGGAAATTTCCACGCAACACCCACCGGTTCGACGCAGCCCCAGTGACTTCGTCCTGCAAGTGCTGGATTTCAATGCATCGTCCCCGGGGCGTCCGAAAACCCCGCAACCCAAAGAGGATCCAAGACCGGGTGCCGGAAATCGACGCAAAGCCTTCACTGCATGGAAAATAAATGGCGCATCGCCATGTGTGTTCCGAGAAATCGACGCACACCTCCCTGTTTTCCAAGCATCCCCTCCTCTGCGGTTCCTCGTGGAGATTTTGAACGCAAACCAGGTACTTTGTGCATGCAAGAGACATTTGTTGCTTTTAAGAGACTAAGGGCCTGATTCTAACTTTGGAGGACGGTGTTAAACCGTCCCAAAAGTGGCGGATATACCACCTGCCGTATTACGAGTTCCATAGGATATAATGGACTCGTAATACGGTAGGTGGTATATCCGCCACTTTTGGGACGGTTTAACACCGTCCTCCAAAGTTAGAATCAGGCCCTAAAGAAACTTTATATCATTTCTACAGTGATATTTTCAACATATACTTATTGCATCTTAATCGTTTTGACCTGCATTTATCCAGATAACTATTATATATTTTTCTAAACACTGTGTGGTGTATATTTTTGTGGTGTTTTACTGTGTTATTGCATGATTTATTGCACAATTACTTTACACATTGCCTTCTAAGTTAAGCCTGACTGCTCAGTGCCAAGCTACCCAAGGGTGGGCACATCATAATTTGGATTGTGTGTGACTTACCCTTACTAGAGTGAGGGTCCTTGCTTGGACAGGGGGTAACCTGACTGCCAACCAAAGACCCCATTTCTAAGAGTGATGCTGTATAAGGCACCATTTGGCCCCATTTTTTAAAAGTTTGCAATGGTGTAGGAAACCACATTGAACTCCCCGAGATGAATCAGCTCCCTCTCTTGATCCTATTTACAACTTGTATTTGCGCCACACTACTTTCAAAGTTCACTAGCTGCCACTTCTCACAACAGCATTAAAATGGCACACCCATCCAGCTTTTCAAAGGGGGGTTAATCACGTTAACATCTTTTTTTGTATCAGGAATTGATGTGTTTACAGAAAGGATAAAGGTTTGACTTCAGAATTATGTTTAAATATGTGCTGATCATCAATTCATGTAGTGACTGTCAGATGTCCTGGAGTGGAAAAAGTCAGCATAAAGTGTGTATTCAGTTTGTTGAGAGTGGAAAGAATAGAGTTGTAGGCTGTGGGCCAGAGGACTAGGTAAGAAAGACTGGTAGGACTCTTGTAATTTAAGGTGACTAAGAAGGTTTGCAGGAGAATGGGTGGTTTCAGGTCAGAAAGATTGGTAAGTAATTAACAAAAATATGGTGACAGGCCACTATTTGATCAAAAGCTAGTCTCAGAGGTCTAGCTTAGTTGCCCGTTGATGGTCTTTTAGGTTGTAAAAGTGGGTTCATTACATGAGGCTATCCAAAAGCAATATCAACACATATTGGGCCTCATTAAGAGTTTGGCGGACGGTTTTGACCATCTGCCGAACTTCAGACGGAGAGGTTGCCTCCATACTGGCTACCTCCCCGCCGGATCTATTAAGAGTTTCCTGCTAGGGTTCCCGCTAGATCACATGGGCCCCCCCTGGAGGTGCAGGGGGGGGCCTTCATGGGCAGTGCAGTGCCCCCCTGGCCTGCATTGCGACAGTGCTGCTACCATGAAATGGCTGGCAGAGAACAAGGTCATAATCCCAGGCAGCGATGCTTGCAGTGCTGCCCTCGCAGATTAGGACTGCCGCACACACCAGACCTGCGGGATCCCTGATTCTGGCAGAGCTGGCGGTCCCACCGTGGCCCGACCAGCATGGTCGTAATATGGTGCTCAGACCGCCATATTGGAGGTGGTCCGACCGCCATCTGCGTGTCTGGCGGTCAAGTGACCACCAGACTTGTAATGAGGCCCATAGTATTGAGGACAAAGATGTAGCAAATGTGCCCCATGAAGAAAGATGCCTTATGCATCATTACATGTTTGCAAATTCTCCATCATATGACCTGAAGCTGGGGTGGTCCTAATGGATGAATGAATGAATGTAAGTGTTATAAAGCGCTCTGCAGCTCAAACAGGGTATACTTCTGCTAAACGGTGAAAAGAGCATCAGGACAGGAACCTCAGGCTACTGAGTTGTTCTGGAAGAAAGTGTAGGTTTTAAGTTGTTTCCAGAATATAGTTAAATTGAGTTGTCATTAGATGAACACTAGTAAATCATTTTATACATTGAGAGGTAAGGAGTAGAACAATTGATCACCAACCATTACACATTCAACTTTGATAATTAATAGAAGATCCTGGAAAGATGATCTGAGATCCCAACTCATGGCCACAATTTTGAGTTCATAGCAATCTTGGAGGTTGGTATTGTTTTTGGAGATCTGGTGTTTGTTCCAGTTTTTTCTTCCAGTTTTTTTAATGTTGCCAGCAGTTTTGATGTGTTGGCAACTGTGAAGACAAAGTCTGGGTGATGTTGGTATACCATCACCAATTGTTTTGTTCCAATATTCTCAAATAGCATGTTTGGGTTCCAAATTATTGAATTGTATTCAAACATTCCATTTTAAGTGTCTATTTTGATGACTAGTATATCCAAGTTCTTTATGACACTCTTCAGGAAAGTGCCTCTATATGTTGGTGTTATCAGCATCTTCAGAAGAAATACCACCTTTTGATCAAGGTTTTCTTTTATGTCCTAGTTTGCTAAATTTTTGCAAACATCACTCATATTTCCAGAATGAGGGGTGATAATACCAGCTGCATGGAATAGGCATTTGTTCTTGAGACAAAGATGCTAATTCTCAAACAGATCTACTCCCAATTCTTGAAACTTGCTACTTTTTCTCCAACCTAAAATTGCCAAAGCCTTAAGAGCTGCATTCTTCAGGACACTGCAACTCATCTGTGCGTGCACATCTATGCTGCACATGCATGCAGCAAATAAACAAAGCAAATGGAGGACTTTCAGACAACATTAAAACAAGCATTGTAAAAGTCAGTAGGTCTGGCTAATATTTTGAGTCTTAAGCCAGACATATTAACGTTGGCGTATTTTGGTAAGAGAGGCCTGATAGAAGGATGAGAAGAACCTTCCATTTATTCTGAGCCACTGCAGCTCCTTTTCATCCTGTCACTGAGTGTGCGAAGGAGCAGTAGTAGCCTGTCAGCAGGACAAAAGAGGAGCTGAGCACACACATAATGGAGAGTGACCTGGTGGTAGGATGACAAGTTACACATCAGCAAAAGATAGTCAATTTTGTCCTCCCACCAGGTGTACTGAAGAGTGGCATTAACCGGGCTGTAGGAGCAACAAGCATTGGCAAAAGCAATAGGTTGCACCCTTTAGAGCTACAGGCTTTGGCAATGTTTTGTAGCCATGCTGTACAGCGCAGATGCTTTGCAGTGTGTTAAAGCAAATGTCAAAAAGCGCTACGACACAGCCAGGGCTAATGCCCTTTTTAAAAAAAAAAAAAAAAAGGACATTAGCACTGGATGCATTATAGTCCTTTTTTATTACTGTATTTAGCCAAGCTGCACAGCATGGCTACAAATCATTGCCAAAAGTCTGCAATGCCCTTGCTGAACAGCATGAACAAAAGGCAATGACAAAGCCAATGGTCTTAAAGGCAAGACCTATTGGCTTTGCCAATTGTTGTTAGGTCTTGGCACAACACCCCTGTAATTCTGAGCAAATGAGCTAATCTGTACATGCATGAAAAAAAGGAAAAAATTTAATTTGGAAATAAAATCCTATGACATAAAGAAAGTAGTTGCACCCATGTCCATGTCTTAGTGAAATACTTTTGGAAACAGATAACATTTGTTTCACAATAAAAGCAGATAGCAACTTTTGTCACAATAAACATTCATAGGAAAGGAGAAAAGGGCTCCTTTTAAGTGTGTGTGGCATATAAAATATAGCGTCAAATGTCAATAGATTAAACAAGACCCTGCGCTGTCACAAGTAAGACCTGAAAAAAGAGACCAGATGTCAAACTCTGCAGGAGATCAGACAGCCTGAACACATGATGCACACCAAAAACACTGCCAAATTGCAGATTTTGTTGATCATTTCATGAGATTTCCACGACTTTGAGGTCAGGCTGTGCCAGTGTCAAAAAAGAAATACTGAAGGGTTGGCTTAAACTTGATCACTGCCAAAAACATCTGAAAAATGCATGCTAAAGTTAAAAAAAGTAAAACAAAGGATTGCTTTGTGAATAAAATGCATTCATCATTTAAAGAACATGTGACCATTTTTCAGATGTATCCCAACAGAGATAATACAATTTACTCAAACAGACAAGACAGCATTTCATGTGGGCTGATATAATTGACTTTGGGCCTAATTACGAGTTCAGGGGATGGGATGACCTAACCGCTGAACTTCGGACGGGGAGGTTGCTGCCTTACTGGCTACCTCCACTCCGGGCCCATTATTACTTTCCCGCTGGGCTGACGGGTGGGAACCAAGGTTTCTGCCCGTCAGCCCAGCAGGAAAGTGGCAGCAGAATTGTTGCAGGCTTGTAATTGAACTGGGGACAATGCTGCCACCCGCAGGGAGCACCATCACCCTTGAAATGCTCACTGTCTGCACAGCGCACAGTGAGCATCGCAAGGGTACTGAGCAGGGGGGTTGCTGCACTGCCTATGCCAAGTGCATAGGCAGTGCAGCGGGCCCCTGTGGACCCCTGCGCCTATTCTCTGCCAGCCTCTTCATGGCTGTGAAACCGCCATGAAAAGGCTGGCGGAGAACCAGGTGTAATCAGCAGGGCGGCGCTAAGTGCAGCACTGCCCTGGCTTATTCCAACCTGGACCGTCACCAGCCGGAGACTGTGGTGGTTGGCGGTATATTCGCCAAACTCTTAATTTGGCGGTTGGACCGCCAGACTTGACTGCCAGACTCGTACTCTAGCCCTTTGTCTCAAGCCACCACCTGAAGTTTCTGAGCCAAATAATCCAGTGGTTGAAGAAAGCTAACCCAAAGCACACCACATGTATATATCATATTTTCTTGAAAAGCAAAGGTCTTGTCTTAATCAGAGGTAACAATGGAGCAAAAATTGACACATTTGTGACAAGCTTTGCAAAATATTTTTGATTTTCAGACAGAATTAGCAAAAATACAGGATTGAAGGACAACAGTTGTCAAAATGGTGGAATTAAGGATTTAATTTGCAAAATCCAACTTTACTTGTGTTCAGAGTGAATTCAAAAAGTTGTGTGACCCTAATATTGTAGCAAAAAATATAGTTTGACACATACATCATGTCAAACATGTTGTGAAGTTAAGAATATTAGGGGGCAAAATATTGGAGCTGAGAATATCATTTATTAACCTATTCAACATTGCTGTTTTAATATAGCAACATATAATATTTTTTTTTTTTTTTTTTTTTATCACTTTGAATGTTGTACGCTATTATTATTTTAATGTTAAGTGTATTTTATTAATATTTAGTATAGTGTGTGATTTAGCTTGGTAATATATTTCAAGATTTTTTTGTTTCATTTGCAATATTTATTTAATGATAGGTTGTTGGGTTTGTTGGGGCATGGGGTGGGATGTTTTTTTAATATATATTTTTGAATTGTTTATGAAAAGTTTATTTATTTCATCACTTTTAACATGTTAATTTGTAATTGTATTTTTAAATTATGTAATGCATTTTGTTAAAGAACAGTTTTAAGTAATAATTAGTTCTCTTATTAATTTTGTAAATGATTTATTTGTTTGAATAATCTGTATATTAAATGCACTGTTAGGTGTTTTTCTATATAATTCATTTAAATGTACTACTATGTTTTCTATTAACCTGTTTTTTTAAATATTTCTAGTATTATTTTAACTTGTTTTTGTGGTTTTGGGATTTTTAAAGGAGTAGGGTGGAAAGTGGGATACTTTTTTAATATTTATTTATTTATAATCTTAATTGTTGATGTACGTTTTATGTTTAAATATTTATATACATTATGTAATGTCAAAAATATTACATTGATTTTATATATTTGTTGACATATATTTATTTTGTGTTATTTATCTATATGTAATTATTTATTTTAATTCAGGATGTGTTGGGATTAGCAAATCAAAATTTTTAGAGTCTTCCAATGTCCCTCCTGTTGATTATGCTTGAGTAGGAATAGTAATTGTAACCACTCCAAAGGCTCAACTGTTGCTTAGATTGGTGTGGGAATAGCAAATATGACTCTTCCAGAAGTCCCACTCCACCCCTACTGTTGGCCAGTTTGAAATGATATTGTAAAGCTGATACCTCCAAAGTCCAACACTCACTACTGTTGTTTACACTGAAGTGGGAATGGTAAATAAGGTCAATATAAAGTCCAACATTTGTCCTACTGTTGATGTGTGAGAAATAAATCTGATTTATTCCTCCAAAGTTCAACACTTTACCTACTGGTTTAGAGTGAGACTAGAGAATATGATCCTCTCCAAGGCTAAATTTATTTTCATATGATTTAAAAATATATATTTTTTTCAATGTAATTTTACAAGTTATTTTAGTTCAAAGTGATTATTAAACATTTCTATTTTGGAGTAAGATTATTTGTATTTTTTTATTTTATTAAATGCACAGTATATTGTTCTATTTTTTAACATTTAGGGCCTCATTACAAATTTGGCGGTCCTTTCACAAGACCGCCAAAGCGGCTGCAGGCAAAACACCACCAGTAATGGCGGTCTTTTGCCCACTCTATTAGGAGTTTTCTGCTGGGCCAGTGGGCGAAAACAGCGTTTTAAGCCGGCGGCCATGTTGTGGTGCGTTGGGTGCGACAGTACCCGTTGTGCATTTCACGGCTCGTAATTTGGGCAGTGAAATGTGTGACGGTGCTGTCCATGGGGGCCCATGCACTGCCCATGCGAGAGCATAGGCAGTGCTAGGGCCCCCATGGGGCCCCCGATGCCCCTTTTCTGCCAGTCTTTGCATGGCTGTGAGACTGCCATGCAAAGGCTGTCAGAAAGGGTACTCTTAATCCCCAGGGCAGAGCTGCTTGCAGCGCCGCCCTGGTGGATTGCGACTGCCAAGACCGCCGAGCTGTCGACAGACGACAACCTGGCGGTGCCGGTGGTCAGACCGTGGCACATCTGCCATGGTCATAATAGGGTGCTCAGAATGCCCTGTCTGTAGCGGTCGGACCCCCATTGCGAGTGTGGCGGTCTTGAGACCGCCACATTCGTGATGAGGGCCTTAGTGTTTTTAATTATTCTCAATTATTATTAGTATGTTTTATTTTATTATTCATGTTTATTTAGTGAGTGTATTTATTTAAATATATTTATAGTTTTTTGCATTTGTTTTAAAATATATGTTTGTATTTTATGCTTGTAAGTTATTCATTTATCTATTTTTAAATTAGATGCATTTTAATGTAACCATTTAAGATTCTATGTTTTTTAAGGTAATTTCATAATTAATATTAAAAATGTAACTTACCTTCTATTTTATCACAACATTTTAGTAATCTTTATTTTGTAGTCAATATTTTTGTACTTGATATATTTGGCGATATTTTGTATGCAATATTTCTGTTGGTGATATTCTGTCACTCAATCATAGAAAAATAAAGAAAAGCAGATTGAACACTTTTAAGACACTTTGGGGTAATTAGGAGTTTGGCAGACAGAAATATCTGTCTGCCAAACTCCCAATGAGGAGACTGCTGTGGTGCTGGCAGTCTCCCCACCAGCCCCCTTACAACTGTCCCACTGGGCTGATCGGAGGAATCCAAGGTTTCCACTAGTCAGCCAGGTGGGAAGGTGCAGCAGCATTGTTACCGGCTCATAATTGAGCGGTCGGCAATGCTGCCACCTGCAGGATGCACCAGCACCCTTCGAATGCGCACTTTGCTTCCAGGCTGTTGGGCAGGGGGCCACTGAACTGCCCAAGCCACAGATTCGTAATCAGCCCTTTTGTCAAATTATAACCGAAGGCTTCCATAGTTTTATTAAACTTGATTGCTAACACAGACTGCTAATATGGAGGAGCTAGAATGAAAAGGTTATTTCTGAAAAGTCAGTCTATCTACTGCATAAGAGCCTCAGAGTGTGCCTCAAGTGTTGCATGGACAGAAAGGCAGGTTGACTATTGTTGATTGTTTTGCAACATATTCAAAGGGTTTAAAAAAGATCTCATTTCCGGGCAACAAACCAATCAAGTTCTTGAAGGTGAGCTGATTTTTTCTTAAGCTCAAAAATAAGTCCAGCAGCTGGATTCAAGATGACTTGCCATCGACACTGCAAATATTTAGGCAATGCCGATAAGTGTCACTGTCATAGCGAAGAAGAGACATAATTATAGATTGTGAAGCATATCTTTAGTGATGAAGAGGAAGGAAGGTGCATTTTTTAGAACTACTTTGAGCAATCCATACTAGTACGTTCAAATTGATGCCACTTGTGTGTCTGTCCTGTGGTGTGACTAGGTGCCTGATGCTGGTCACTGTGCCCCACTCTCTGCTGAAGAAACAACAGGGTCCATCCGACCCTGCTCAGTCAACAGCCACAACATACTTCAACTGTTGAAGTGATTGTCAGGGGCTTATCTACTATTGGTGCAGCGGGAGCAATGCACCGGTGCCGAGAGGCCTGAGGGGCCCTTTGAGTCCTGATAAATGCTATATTTTACTACCCCCAACTAATTGTTGATAGTGAAATGGGACATTTTCCTTGCTTGCACCAGGGCACATGGCATCTTTGCTATGGCACTGGTGATTGTGGTTGAAACTTAGATTTCAGCTTGGTTAAGAGCTATTGTACAGTAAGAGGCATATTTGCTCAACTTTCGTGCAATGCAGGGCAGAAAGTAAACTTGCTGCGCTGCAGTGTGTGAAAGGGCAGAAATGCTCCATATTCACACCCAAATGGAACATTTCTTCTCTCTCCTTGTGCTGGCGCACTTCAGGCAGCCTAGTGCAAATGCAGACACCCTTGCACCACAGTGCAAGGGTGCATGTGTTGCAAGTAGAATTGTTTTTATGCTGGAACGTATACCTTTCTATCACAATAACTATCTCTTGAGACATTTTCCTTTTTCTATGTGTGCTGCAGTTTGCAGAACACATAGAAAGAGGAAATAACAAGGAGAAAAAAGGGTTTTCCTCATCATTACACCATCCTCTGAGAGGGGTAGCTATTTTATGCGATCCCAAGTTTACAAACCTTTGTAAATCTGAAATGGCGTGAAATCCATGGGTGAATGCATAGGAACGCCCATGTTCCACCCATGGAAAGCCTCCCAGAATTAAATGTATTGGAATGCAGCACAAGCCACATTTTGTTACATATTAAAAAGCTCGGAAAGGTTGTGCAAATAGCCTCTTGCATGGCTTTGTAAATAACTTCTAGCATATTGCCTCAGAGATGTGCCACAAAAGTGGTGCAATCATGACGCAAAATGTTATTAGATATAGCCCTAAGGGTCTTATTTACCACCCATTTGTGCCACCGCTTTGTCACTTTTTATATGAGGAAAATGGGACGCATCGGCTGCGCAAGGGGCTTCTAAATCAGCCCCTAAGTATTAATCAGTTCAAGTGTGCCTCATACATAGTTACTCAAATTGTCATTGTTTCTTTCTCTTGATATAAAGACAAAAGCCCAGATTTGAAGTTTGTGGTCAGACCACCGGGCTGCCAATACAGCACTACCACTGGGCTGGTGGTATTGTCTGCAGCGATGTCATTGAGGAGGCATGCTTTCACTCAGAAAGTGAACCTGAAGCATATACTGTTGCAGTGCCAGATGCACCTCTGGTGCACTGATGCCATGCACAATGTTGTACATGGCAACAGTGTGCACCAATAGTGCAGGCATAGAGGGGGACAACATGTGCCCCCAGCCACACTACCCAATGGGCAAAATCACCCTGGTGCCTTGTTTGGGGCCCCTTCCCTGCCTTTCTGCGGGGTCCCTGCCATGAGAGGCTCAACGGAAAGGCAGGTTGGGATCAGCACGGTAGTGCCAGCATCGGCACCGCCGGGATTGACCACAACTTTCCCTATCGCCATGGGATCCAAGATCCGGGCAGTTGTGGCTGTCCGACCGCCATCCTCGTAATCTGGCAGTCAGACTGCCGTACTCGTAATCAGGGCCTGAATCTGATCTGGCTGAAATCAGTTCATACAATGCTCTGTGTTTTTCACACTCTTATCTTCCCGGTTTTTAAAATTTTGGTTTTCAGGCACCACTGGAATGGCTCGGTATATGTACCGACAACTATGTCAATCCAGTGTATTTCTGTAAAATGATTTACTTGTAGAAGATGAGTCGCCTGGATACTTGGATTACCAACAGGCAAGCAATTTATTTGAAAAACAGAAGTTAAGAACAACCAATATCTTTTGGACTTTGCCCTTTGAAACCCCTAAAAGAGAACACAAATATCTCAAAAGTAGCTTGGAGCTCCAGATACTAATGTACCCAGACAATGAGTTTGCATTCTAAAAATGAACACAAGTGGATTTCCGTACTTTCTGATTCAAAATCAAAAGTGTGGACATTTCAGAATGTCAGAAGCTAAAAAAAACGAAAAAAAATATTTCTGAAAAGATGGTAGCTGCAGATGTATATCTGTTTTGGAGCTGGGCCTTTTAGGAAAGTAGTATTTTGGGTGGCGCTAGAACAGCAAAAGATATCACACGGTTCTGGGACATCTTGCATGGAAAGCGTCACCTCCTATGTACAATGCCAGCAAGCAGCTGACCTTGTATAAATCCACAGTGAAAGTGGGAAACTAGCCCTGTGTATGTAAAGCTGTCTGGTAGCAACGTTTACAGCCTTGAAGCAGCTTGTCAGTTCGAGAAATCCATATTCCAGTGACTGGCGCCCGACGTCGATGATACAACAGATGGGGCTGCCACTACTAGATACTGATTTGGTGAAAACAAAGAAACTATTTTGTAACCATTTAACTGCCTATTTAACTCACCTTTATTTCATTTTTTTTTCTCTGTGATCAACAACACTGTAGTTAGCTATGGTAGTTCTGAGGAAATGGGAACAAGTAACCCCTATAAACAGAAGATTTAGGGCCAGAATTATCAATCGTTTTTGCATTCGCAAACGGTGCGAATGTCCGTTTGCGCATGCAAAAATGCGTTTTACGATTTATGAAAGGCATTCGCAGTGTGAAAATAAGAAATTGCAAAAATAGCGATTTTTTGCCAATGAGACACAAATTAGCGTGTCGCAAACAGCGTATCGCAAATAGCGATATGATTTACCGAATCGCTTTTTGCGAAACACTAATTGCGATTCAGAATAGCGAATCATAGATAGCGATCTCCTAAATTGTGCTGCTATTTGCGAGATGCAGATTTAGACACGAAAAAACAGATTCGCAATGCGATGTAGCAAAAAATCCCAAATTGCGATTATTCGAAGAATGGCCAATTGCACATGCAATTTACCACGAACTGAAACCAGGTGGAACCTATATAAAGAGGCCCAGAATGCCTCAGCCCCTCTTCCACTATGGCTGCACTCTACATCATGGGGAGGAGAATGAGGATCTTGGCAGGTTTGAGGGGAGAGAGGAGGAGACAGGAGCGCATTTTCAGAGTGCGCATAACCCTTTTTGAGAAGACTGAGGAGGGAATTTATGATAAGTACAGGTTAAGCCCAGCCATGATACTTGACCTGATAGCTGAGCTACAACCCATGCTGCAGCGCACAACACACAGGACCAATAGCATACCCACAAATGTGCAGGTATTATGCTCCCTGCACCTACTAGCCTCAGGGAGCTATCAAGGGGTCATAGCAGCAGCTGGAGGGGTATCACAGAGTGCCCTCTGTAGATTTTTCAACGCATTTCTCAATGCCATGATGAGCAGAACACAACTGTACATAAAATTCCCCAACACCCCACAGGCATTACAACAAACTAAAGTTAATTTTTACCAGATACCACAGTTCCCACATGTGGTAGATGCCATTGATGGGACACATGTACCAATCTGTCCACCATCGGCCACCGAGTATGTGTATTGCAACCGTAAAAACCATCATTCTATGAGCATACAGGTGATATGCAATGCCTCCTACATCATTACCGATCTCGTGGCCAGATACCCAGGGAGCACACATGACTCCTACATCTTTCACCACAGCGGGATACACACAAGACTGCTAGATGGGGATTTTGGGGAAGGATATCTACTAGGTAATTTGATAGTTAACAATAATGCATTGATGTAAGCATGACGTCAGAAAGCAAATTTACTCATTTTACTCTCTGTGCATTCAGAAGACAGTGCCTACGCAGTGCTCACCTATATGCCACCACCCTACCTGATCCCTGCCAATCCAGCAGAGAAGAGGTACAATGCTGCACATAGGGCTACCCGCAATGTGGTGGAGCGCACTTTTGGGCTGCTGAAGAACCGTTTGAGGTGCATCCATAGGAGTGGAGGTGCACTACAGTACAGCCCTGAGACAACATGCAAAATTGTGGCCACATGTGCTACCCTGCACAACATAGCAACCACCAGGGGCATACCAGTGGAACTCATGGAGCCAGACTCAGATGAGGATGATGATCCCTTACCACCCCTTCTACCAGCAGACAGGACCAGTGCAAAAGAAGGCAGGCAAAGACGTGCTGACATCATGCGCAACCATTTTTGATGTAAGTAATTACAAATTCACTTCAATAATATGTATTTCAGTAGTTAGCATCTTTATTACCTTGACTTCAGGTAAACAATGTGTCATTAGGGCATAGCTATTCACAATGGACAGACATGATCTATTAACAGTGTCACACTATTAGCATCATAGCATGACTTTATTTCTACATGTTGAGGTTGTCCCCTGTAGACCTCAACATCACTTCTTCCGTCCACGCACTCAACATGAGTGCTCTGTGCCCTCACTGGCACCTCTAGTAGCAGGTCCACCTGCAGTACTGTGTCTGGCACTGCAACGCCTCGGATCAATCACGGGGACTGTCAGACTGCTGAGGCTAGACGACCTCCTCACTGTCACCAACACCCAATTCGCTGGTTGTGGCACTGCGTGCTGTTTGCTTGGCATGCACTACGTTGGTAATTTGCACCAGTCCCTGTGCAGTGTCCCGACTGCAATGTGTCATCTCCACCTGTGTGGCAACGGCACGCCATGATATCTGGGCTGTTGAACTTGCAAGCTGATTGACTGATCTACAGAAGCTATCAAACTTTCCCAAATATTGGTGATGGCGCCTGCGCTGGCTGACGCGCTCCTGCCGTATCTCAGTGCACAGTTCCCCAATGGCCTGTGTCAACTCCTTGGTGTTTTCAGCAACTCTTTGCTGTCCCTCAATCAGGGTCTCCAAGTGCTTGTTTTGTAACCCCATATTGCTATTGTGAGACACAAACTGTCTGTGCAGTGACTTCAAATGTTTGCATTGCAGGCGCTGCACCTTCTGCATGGAAGCTTCCAGGCCGCCAAAAATTGAAGGGCCCACTCCTTCTTCTGTGCCCTGTCTGCCTGCATTGTGGCGCCTCCTGACGGGAGTTGACTGACGCTGGTGCAGGGACTGCTGTCTTCCTGTGGAACTCGCCTCTGGTGGTGGTGTGGGTTCATGTTCTGGCATCTCATCTGAGTCCAGGTTGTACTCTGGCAGTGGTAACACCCTTGCCCTGTGTCTAGTCGGAACAATACTGTAGGACTCACTGGTATTTGAGTCTGACGGTCGCTGTGTTTCTGCTTCCCCCACTTTTTCAGATCCTACAGCACCAGGGACCGAGTCATCTGCAAGGACAATGTGCAGCATGTCAGTTCTAATATTTGTCACAGATTTCCACAGTGTTGCTTTAAATGTACAATTAAATTGTGTCACCCTGAGTCGTTTGTGTTTTTTTTCTATGTGGCTGACCACTATCTTGCTATTTATGTTGTGAATTCACCTTATGGTTGTGTACTACCACTCCCATAAGGCACTGTTGTGTTGTATGTAAGATGTGACATGGACTACTTTTCATTGTGCATCAAGCTATGTTCTGTTTCCTAAGGGGCATGTGTACATGCACATGTGGGGATACACATAATCACTGGTCTTACCTTTGCTGGTGCTGGGAGTCCCTGAGGTGTCAATGTCAGTTACACCACTGATAGCTTCTGGCAGCAATGTGGACTCCACCAGGTCTTCCATAGGGGTGGACAGTGTGAGAGTGGGTGCTCCTTGCCTCCCTAAGCCTGCTGGCCACCCTCTCCTTAGCACAGGACCGCAAGTCGTACCATCGCTTGCGTATCTCCTCCACAGAGCACTGCGCAACACTCACTGCACATATTTTTGTCTGGATGCCAGACCAGAGTTTCCGCTTCTCACTCTCAGGCACTTGGAGTGAGGTCTTGCCAAAGAGTCTGTCATGGTTCCCAACAACCTCCTCAATGAGCACCTCCAATTCTTTCTCACTGAATTTCAGCTTCCTCTTCCTGTCTCCCTTCTCTTTCCCATTGCCAGCATTGGCCATGTTGCAGTTTGATCCTGGCTTCCTCACAATGCTGACTCCCTGGTGCTGGGCTGTGTCTCTCTCACTGCTCATATGGGTGTGGCATCTGGAAACAGCATGGGCTGACTCACTTCCTGCTTGTGATGTCATCAGGCTGTTCCGGTTTTCCGTTTTCGCTATTTGCGATTTTCAGTTACCGAATCGCATTTTTTTTTGCGATTCGGTATTTGCATCTCGCAAATAGCGTTTGTGAATTTCGAGAAATCGTTGTTAGCGTTTTTCAAATTTGATACATCGTGTTTTGCATTTCTAAAATTGCGATTTCTTAAAATTCGCTATTTGGAAATCGCTACCCAGAATCTTGATACATCTGGCCCTTAGATCCACGAAAACTCATCTCATTTATAAGATGTCTAGTCTGCTGGGCGTTCTCCGGGGAGCATAATTACCAAACACAATGTTGTGGCTTATTCTTGAGAAATTAGAACAAACCAGAAGATTGAGAAATTACTAGACCAGAATTAGTTTGCATTTTTGCCCCAAAAATGCATTTACTGTAGGTAGGCTAAAGTTTATAAATATTAAATATTTTTATAACACAAGATGAATAGCAATCTTTCATTAAAAAAAGTCATATTAGACGACTAGCCATGTTATTGAGAAAGTAAGCCATAAACACTAGGGCCCAGATTTATACTTTGTGATGTAAACCTGCGCTACCACTTTTGCATCAAAAAGTATAGCGCCGGCTTGCACCATTCTACAGCGCCAGCGGGTGCCATATTTAAGGAATGGCACAAGCCGGCGCAAAGCTTGGGCTAGCGTCACAAAAAAGGACCCTAGCCGGGTGGGGGTGGCGGTATGGGAAAAGGAAGTTGTGCGACAGAAAATGGCAGTAACCATCCTACCGTCATTTCCTGACGTACAACCACCCAAAGATGACTCCTGTCTTAGCAAAGACAGCAGTCATGCCCACCACCCCAATTGCCAGCACAGGGGACCAGTGTCCCCTGGGCATAGCCATTACACTCAGTGCCAGGCAGGGGGGCCCATGTAAGGGCCCTCAAAGGCACTGTAATAAAATGTTAATAAATACTTACCTTACTCACCTGGGATGGGGTCACCGATCATATGGTGTTCCTCTGGTGTGGGTGGGGGGGTTCCTGGTGTTTGGGATGGGCATCTGTGGGCCCATTCCATGGTGTTTGGCCATGGATATGGGTCCACGGGTACCTTAATGCCTGGTCTGACACAGGTGTTAAATAATGACATAAAGCACTCATAGCTCATTATTTGGGTCTGCCTCCCACCTGTGCGCCATTTTTGCTTGGGGGGATTAATATGGTGCTAGGGGCTTAGTGTAATTGTTTGGATGGGAACACCTACCTTGCATCTCATTGATGCAAGGTGGGTTCACGCATCCAAAAAATGACGATAACTCCAATATTTTGACACTAGACGGCTCGAGCGTCAAAATCTAAATATGGAGTTAAGTTTGTGACATTTTAGCGTAAAAAAATATTACGCTAAAACAGCACAAGGTATAAATATGCCCCTAACAGTGTATTATGAAGATGTTTTTCACAAAGAGGTTTTAAGTGAGATCAAATAGACACGAACTCGAGTTGTTTATGTCCTCACTCAGAACCCCAAGGCAAAACACATTCCAATTTTTACCCATCTATACTTTTATGATATGTATGGACCCCCCAAATCATCTGCCTCAGATTTCAACTGCTATGTAGGGGCAGAGGAGTAATGGGGGAGCCCAACATAACATGCCCTCTCCTCCCTGTCCCAAATGTAAAAAATCCCTTACCTACCATTCTTAAGCATCCTCCCCACACTTCATTCCCTGCCTTCTTTTTCACTATTGCTTTTACTCAAAGCAGTCAAGAAGCACTGTGCTGAGAATCTCTTAGAGGACACTGTCAGCATGGCCTGCAAGGCCTTTCTGAAGCTTAGATAGTGGGTAACAAGTTGTGTTATCAACTGTTGCTTCATCGTAGCAGTGAGTTACCAATTCTAGAGTCTGGTGAGGCTTCCTATGGAAGCCATGCATAACAATATGAATAATCAGAACTGCATCAAACCCTCTAATACAATTTCCAAAGCATACGTTAGCAGTTCACTAATTGTCTGGCAGCCTATTACTACATTTCATAACACTATTGATTGCTCTATTTGTTTGATTTTTAAAATATTATCTTGTAGCAATCTAGATAGTTCTATAGCTAGTCTTCCTAAATGTTGACCCAAGGCATCCCATTCATCATGCAAGGCCGAAAAATAAAACATAATGGCCTTAGTGTCCTTCTGTACATGGAAGCCTGCATCCCTTTATTTGTCTGTCTAGAATTTCCTTATTGCACGTAACTTATGATATTCCTAGTGAGATGCAGTAATGAAATTGAAATGATGTAGTTGCTCAGCTGTAAGAAGTTATTACAACTGAGTTCTGGCATTATAATGCCCACTGCTAGGGCCTGCATCCAGTGTGAAAGGCAGGTTGTGGAGCATATCACAGCTGCTGTTTAAAGAAGGGAAACAGGAACTGGCTTTTTTTCTTTTTCTGATATGGTTTTTCGAAAACGAAAAAGTCACCAGCCTAAAGGAGGTATCTGAGGCAACATGCTTATTTATTCAATGCCATAGGCCAATACATAGAATATAGCATCTCTGTATATTTGTGCACGTTCAGAGCAAAGTATTTTTAAATCTGACTTCTAATATCTTCTTCCAGGCTTAGACATTACTTTTTGGTGTGTCTAATTTTGCAGTACAGCTTTTGCTTTTATTCTTCATGTCTGTATTGGACTTGAAAGAGAAAGAAACCAATGATTTAAATGTATTGTGGAAGAGTGGTAGAGTGGCCATGCGTTATAACGAATAACATATCCTCTGCCATACCTTGAAGTTCATTGACCTTTTAAAGGAACTTTGCCTTTGCCCTCATTCCTTTATATGGTAATGGAACTCCCTAGTCACTTGCAATATCTTTGTAATGTACCACAGGCAGTACCTTATCCCACCTATCAACATGATAAGTTCCCAATAACCAGCAGAGCAGAAATGTCTTCTAAATATCTGCAGGTTCCCTCACACTGCAAAATGGTATAAACCATCAGTGAAAGGGGACAAACTACAGTTTGATGCTGCTTTTCACCCTACTGGCCAAATATTATTGTATAGAGTTGTGATAAGTATCATATAAAAATTACTGTTCTTATAACACTCAATACGATGAAGATCAGTGATAAAAGATGTTTCCTTCACAGCATCTTTAAGATACGTTTTACAAGATAGTTATATAAGGCCATGAATCTGTACCAGGAGACAATTAACTCATTTTAGTAAAAAACTCTAACTTTAAGCGTAAAAGTTACCACAAACCAGAAGAGTTTCTAGGTAAATCTGGTATTTCTCAGTTGCCTGGATCGACTTCTGATCTACCGATTAGTAAACATAATAAAGCATATATCCACTGAAGCTGAGATTGAATGCAATTCTGATTCCAAATAAATTCAACTTTGAGGGAAAGAAGACCATATTAAAGAGCTTTCTTACAGATGGGACATACATATTTGTTTAACTTAATATTGATTTGACCGGAAAAAGCAGTAGAACCATAAAGAATAAATCTATACATTAGTGTATAACCCATCCCTAAAGATCCCTGAAGAGCAACTCTTCTCCGCACTAGCCGCCAACCAACCCACCCTCACCACCGACCCCAACGACGCAGCCCTCAAACTCACAAACTGGATCTCCAACTGCGCAGACAACCTTGCTCCCCTCAAACGCACGCATCGACAGACCAACACCAAAAAACCTCTCTGGTTCTCTGACACCCTTAAAGAATCAAAGAAAACTTGTCGCGCCCTTGAGAAAGCCTGGCGCAAGGACCACACCGCTGACAACATGAACGCCCTCAAGAACGCTACCCGCGAACACCACCACCTGATCCGCGCTGCCAAAAGGAACTTCTTCACTGACAGACTGGACAAAAACAGCCACAACAGCAGAGAACTCTTCAGCATCGTCAAGGAGTTCTCCAACCCCAGCGCCAACGCCAACGCCGTCACGCCCTCACAGGATCTGTGCGAATCCCTCGCCACTTTCTTCCATCGCAAGATCAGCGACCTCCACGACAGCTTCGGACACCAGACCCAACCAATCACCACCGAACCCGCACCCCCGTCCATCACCCTCAACAACTGGACCCACATCAACACGGAAGAAACCAAATCCATCATGAACTCTATCCACTCCGGCGCCCCTTCGGACCCTTGCCCGCACTTCATCTTTAACAAAGCCGACGACATCATCACCCCGCACCTCCAGACCGTCATCAACTCTTCTTTTTCTTCTGCTACCTTCCCCGAATCCTGGAAACACGCCGAAGTCAACGCCCTACTAAAGAAACCTACGGCTGACCCGAGCGACCTGAAAAACTTCCGCCCCATCTCTCTTCTGCCTTTCCCAGCCAAAGTAATAGAGAAGACCGTCAACAAACAGCTGACCACCTTCCTGGAAGACAACAACCTGCTCGACCCCTCACAAACCGGATTCCGAACCAACCACAGCACTGAAACCGCCCTCATCTCAGTCACAGACGACATCAGAACCCTGATGGACAACGGTGAAACAGTCGCCCTCATTCTCCTCGACCTCTCGGCTGCCTTTGACACCGTCTGTCACCGCACCCTAATCACCCGCCTCCGCTCCACCGGGATCCAAGGCCAGGCCCTGGACTGGATCGCCTCCTTCCTCGCAAACCGTTCACAAAGAGTTTACCTCCCTCCGTTTCGCTCAGAACCCACCGAGATCATCTGCGGCGTACCTCAAGGCTCATCACTCAGCCCGACACTCTTCAATGTCTACATGAGCCCCCTCGCCAACATCGTACGCAAGCACGACATCATCATCACCTCCTACGCCGACGACACCCAACTTATACTCTCCCTCACCAAGGACCCCGCCAGCGCCAAGACCAACCTACAAGAGGGTATGAAGGACGTCGCAGATTGGATGAGGCTCAGCCGCCTAAAGCTGAACTCTGAAAAAACGGAAGTCCTCATCCTCGGCAAGACCCCGTCCGCCTGGGACGACTCCTGGTGGCCCACGGCCCTCGGCACCGCACCGACCCCCACAGACCACGCCCGCAACCTCGGCTTCACCTTGGACCCTCTTCTCACCATAACTAAGCAAGTCAACGCCGTGTCCTCTGCCTGCTTCCTCACCCTCCGCATGCTCCGTAAGATCTTCCGCTGGATCCCCGCCGACACCAGAAAAACCATGACCCACGCCCTTGTCACGAGCCGCCTGGACTACGGCAACACCCTCTACGCCGGGACCACAGCCAAACTCCAAAATCGCCTGCAACGCATTCAAAACACCTCGGCCCGCCTCATCCTAGACGTACCCCGCAGCAGCCACATCTCCGCACACCTGAGACACCTGCATTGGCTCCCAGTCAGCAAAAGGATCACCTTCCGACTTCTCACCCACGCACACAAAGCCCTCCACGACAAGGGACCAGAATACCTCAACAGACGCCTCAGCTTCTACGTCCTCACCCGCCACCTGCGCTCCTCTGGCCTCGCACTTGCTGCTGGCCCTCGCATCCGCCGCTCCACGGCGGGTGGGAGTTCATTCTCCTTCCTGGCGGCCAAGACCTGGAATTCCCTCCCCACCAGCCTCAGGACCACCCAGGACCACTCCGCTAACCGGAGACTCCTAAAGACCTGGCTGTTCGAGCAGCGTTAACCCCCCCTTTTTTTTTCCCCTAGCGCCTTGAGACCCGCACGGGTGAGTAGCGTGCTTTATAAATGTTAATGATTTGATTTGATTTGATTTAAGGAAATGTCTCTTTTTGCATGTGCCCGAGGGAAAACTGGCACCTGGACGCAGCTGGCAGCATTGTGAGCCGATTGAGGTGTGGAGGAAACTGTACTCAGCCACCAGCGGTGAGCAGGAAGGCCTGACAGTCCGAGGAATGCTGAGAGGATGGCACGTGGGAGCACGCGGCACAGCGACCGGATCGGTCTGCCGCTTGAAGGAAGTGGAGGGGTCGGCAGCCTAATTGGTGAGGAAGACACAGTACGAGAACCATGGCATACATAACTCTCTAATATGCCAACATTAACGCCTTATCTGAAAAAGCAATGGAACACCGCCTGGCATGAAAATGCAATTACACTGGTCAGCGAAGGCAGCTCAACTGTGCTCAGCTAAACAGTGAACCATCACACCGTTACAGGAGGCAAGGAGGGCTGATGGGGAAGCCGATATACAGATCCGGGAAACGGAGAGACGTTTCACTTGGCAAGCTTATTTCCACTCATGATTGTGCCATAATCGCGCCAGAAGTGCCTCTTGTGGGTGATGAGGCCTGTGACTCTGCAGTGAATACAGACTGGATGATGGTATAAGGGCAACAGTGTGAAAAGCTGAGTATCTGAGATTACCCAAATCACATTGGTGATATGAATGCCACCCAAGCCCAAGGAGAGACTGGGTGTTGCCTCCAAGGCATGCCACCTGATAGCTGAAGGCCTTCCCAGAATGGCACAAAGCTCAACTCAAAACGATGACCCCCCAGCTGGTGAGGCCACGTCCCTACCGACATTGGACATTAAGAAATTTATATTAGATGGTAACAAAGCTATCACAGAAAATCTTGATGGGGTGGCTATCTCAGTAGTGCTCCTGCGCCAAGACATGGAAAAAATGGAGCGTATCAAGGATCTTGGAAGAAGGGTGGATACTGGAGAGGAAATGCAGGGAGCAGACTCCAGCCAATTTGGTCCCAGGGAAGGCATATACAACAGCAGGAGGCCACACTAGCCCACTTGGAGGGAAGGCCAAGGCGTTATAAAGTTGCAGACTGGGTTTTACCGGACGGGGCAGTGTCTGTACTGGTGGAACAATTTCTGGAAACCTGGTTGTATACGGTTCTGCCCGGAGTGGGAGAGGAGGAGAACTCCAGGTGGACAGAGCACACAGGACCCCGGGTGGGAAACCAAAACCTGAAGCCCCACCACATATGCTTATAGCAAGATTACTGCGATATCAAGATAAGTTGAACATTAGGCAGCAACCCGGCAACAAGGCAATGTGTAATTCACTAGGAATCAAATCTCCTTTTATCCTGACTATGGCATAGTGACCTAAAAGAAGCACATAACATTTGCAGAGGTGAAAAAAAATTGAAAGAGCGAGGACTGACATATGTATTACTTCCACTGGCGGGCCTTAGGATGGATCTGCAAGGCAAGAGACATTTCTTCAACCATGCTGAAAGGGCTATGCAATTTTTGCTGGCAACTAAACGACGCAACAGAGCAGGAGTGTACTACACATATGCAGGCTGTTGCTTTTTTTCTGAATGTAGGCCGACGTAATTTTGCGGAGTACATGACACTGGAATGAGAACAGTATGCACATCGGAAGCGGTGAGGGGACTTTATAACCAATCTTGATGTTTCTAAGCTTTATGTATATACTGGTGGTGCGGCCTTTGAGATGCCTCATGTTCGGGGCACGCAGGGGTTTCACGCCAGTCAGGTAAAGTTACGTAGTTATCTGCGAGGGGTGGGAACGATACTCTGAGGTGGTCATTGTGACAATGGTGGTGACTGTTAAAGTGGTGGTAACACTGCCAACAGGCTGGTGGTAATTACCACCAAATTATGACCATGGCAGTGATAACTCCCACAGACAGCCAATGTACCACACCAACTTGCAGGGTGTAAACACCACTGACCACAGTGGCAGCCATTAACAGCCAGGTGGAAGACAAGGTACCACCCACCATGTTATGAAATAGCAAACCGCCACGAGTTTCGGGGCGACACCAACGCCATCAAACGCCTGGCGGAAACAGAACACAGAAGACGAAAGACTCACTATCAGAGACACAGAGAAGATCACTGCCGCAATGGAACCTGAATTTCCCTATGCTCATCTGCGCCATTCTCCACCTGGAACATCAACGAAGACGACGACGGTGAGTACAGCTGCCTAGCACACAAGGGAGGGAGGGAGGGAAATGAGAGTGACACACACACATGCACAACACACACCATACACACACACACACACACCATACACACAAACAGCTGCAGAGGAAAACAAGTCTCACAGGATACACGTCATAAAAATGCAAGGATAACATTTAGCCAGAACTGATAGTGTAATTTAATGCCAACAGCCACCATATTGTCCATGTGGCAAGAGATATTTGAGCCAATGTTCAGAAAGGGCCAATGGCCAGTCCAAAGTACAAAAGGCCCACATGGCCACAGGGCACAGTCCAAGCCCCAACTTGTTCCCTGACGAAATCCGCACTACACTGTGCAGGCACCTCAGGGGGAAGGGAGGTTGGGGGCACCCCAGCTGAAGTAGAGAATTTGCCCACTGGTTCTGGAGGGGGCTCCATGCCCATTTCTCTGTGCTGGGGAGTGCAAGGTCACAGTCTCTGAGGTGGGGAACTTGCCCACTGGTTCTGAAGGGGGCTCCATGCCCATTTCTCTGTGCTAGGGAGCACAAGGTCACAGTCTCTGAGGTGGGGAACTTGCCCACAGGTTCTGGAGGGGGCTCTATGCCCATTCCTCTGTGCTGGAGAGTGCAAGGTCACAGTCTCCGAGGTGGGGAATTTGCCCACTGGTTCTGGAAGGGGCTCCAAGCCTATTTCCCTTTGCTGGGGAGTGCAAAGTCACAGTTTCTGAGGTGGGAAACTTGACCACTGGTTCTGGAGGCGGCTCCATGCCCTTTTCTCTGTGTTGGGGAGTGCAGGGTCACAGTCTCTGAGGTGGGGAACATGACCACTGTTTCTGGAGGGGGCTGCCCATTTCTCTGTGCTGGGGTGCGCAAGGCCTCAGTCTCTGAGGTGGGGAACTTGCCCACAGGTTCTAGAGAAGGCTCTATCCCCATCCCTCTGTGCTGGGGAGTGCAAGGTCTCAGTCTCTGAGTGGGGAACTTGCTCACATGTTCTGGAGGGGGCTTCATGCCCATTTCCCTTTGCTTGGGAGTGCACAGTCACAGTCTCTGAGGTGGGGAACTTGCTCACTGGTTCTGGAGGGGGCTCCATGCCCATTTCCCTTTGCTGGAGAGTGCAAGGTCACAATCCCTGAGGTGGGAAACGTGCCCACTGGTTCTGGAGGGGGGTCCATGCCCATTTATCTGTGCTGGGGAGTGCAAGGGCACAGTCTCTGAGGTGGGGAACTTGCCCACTCGTTCTGGAGAGGGCTCCTTGTACAACAGTCCCTGGACAGTGGCCTACGTGCCCTCTGCTGGATCTGAGGGCTGCTGTGTCCCATCTGGAGATGAGGGCTGCTGTGTCCCAGCTGGAGATGAAGGTTGCGGTGTCCCAGCTGGAGGTGAGGGCTGCTGTGTCCCAGCTGGAGGTGAGGGTGTCCTTGCCCAATGCTGTTGGAGGGAAAACCCTGCCAGCCTCTGCTGGAGGTGAGGGCTCTTTGCCCACTGCTGTTGGAGGGGGCCTCTTGCCTTTCTTAGTTGGTGAAGTGGGATACTTCCCTTTCTTGGGTGGTTGAGTGGGATCCTTCCCTCTCTTGGGTGGTGGAGTGGGATCCTTCCCTCTCTTGGGTGGGAGAGTGGGATCCTTCCCTTTCTTGCCTCCACGACTAGGAGGTGCCTCCGCTGTCCCCTGTTTGGCTGAGGTGCTGGGCCGGCTCATTGTGCCCCTGCTCTTCCGAGCAGGAAGGGGGGGGTCGACTGGGAGGGAAGAGGTCAAGTTGGGCAAGGAAAAGCTTCATAGGGATGGTGGGGCGGGATGAAGGAGGAAGGATGGGAGTGGATGTTGAGGAAGTGGGTGCAGGTTCATGAGCAGTGTGCTGATGTGAGGTGGATGGCTTTTGGGGGTCTGAGTGCGAGCGTTTGTGTCTCTTAGGAGGCGGGGGCAGACAGGTTGGGAGAGGACACTGGGGACGTGTGGATGGATGTTGGGGAGGTGTATGCAAGTAAGGTGTGTGTGCTGCTTGGTGTGGTGATGGTGGTAGCTGTTGATGCAGTGCATGCAGGTATGAGTGTGGATGTGACAGTGAGGGATGAGTAGGAGGGAAGACAGTGGAGGCAGTGGATGTTGTTGTGTGTGCAACTATATGTTGTTTGTATGAGTGCTAGTGGTCTGAAGTGTGCTGCCTGTGTTTGTCTGTGCCACTCTTGTGTGATGTTTTGTGTGCATGCTTGTCTGTATGTGTACATGGGATGGGTTGGGGTTGAGGAGATTGGAACTGGGAAGTGGAAGTTGAAGGGGAAACGGTAGGAACAGGGACAATGGCTGCCATCAGAGAGGAGGCCAGAGCCTGGAACGATCTCTGTTGGGCCGCCAATCCACTGTGAATGCCCTCCAGGAATGTATTGCATTGCTACATCTGGGGTGCCAGCCCCTGGATGGCATTCACTATGGTTGACTGCGCTACAGAGATGGATCTCAGGAGGTCAATAGCCTCCTCGCAGAGGGCAGCAGGGCTTACTGGGGCAGAACCTGAGGTGCCTGGGACGAAGGAGATGACCAGCCTCCTGGGTGAGCGGGCATGAGCAACTCGGTGAGGGGCTACTGGGAGGGCGGTGCTGGTACAGGGGGTGGTGGCTGTACCTGTAGCTGGTGTGGTCCCAGAGGTGCCCGTCACCACCAGGGAGCTTCCATCAGAGGAGGAATCAGAGTCAGTGTTGTCACATCCTGTTTCCGCCGTGGTGCTCCCCTTGCCCTCCGTCCCACTGGTCCCCTCGGCGACAGTGGACTCTGCCTCCTGGGTCCTGTGGGATGCAGCTCCCTCTGTCGACGGTGCCCCTGCTCCTCCACCAGGTGATGCTAATGCACACATGAACAGGATGACAGAAAAAAAAAGGGGGGGAGAAAGGAGCACTAGGTCAATTACAGCACCAACACCACAGATGGCGTACACATTACGGTCACACACAGGGATCAGGATTGAGCACCATGCATCCCACTGGCATTCCATTGGCTAGGTACCACAACAAGATGTGATCCAAATCCCACCAACTGCGCCCCTCCTGGGAGTCACTAAACTCTGTCTGACATGGAATGCAACCTAGCTAGGTTACCAGATTTTGCAGTGCAACCATTACCCTTGAGCTGTATCACGCTCTAATGTCTGACCTGGCATTAAGGGGCACCCACTAACTGACACCCAACATCAGGATCCCATGCCACCAACCATTAATAGTTGTCATCCCCTTGTGTCTGCTGTGATGCCCTCAAGTGCCCATCCAGCTCTGGGTAGGCCACCGCCAGTATGCAGGCCATCAGGGAGGTCAGGTTCTAATGGGCACCCCCCCCACACATTGGGAGGCCATCCTCAGCTGGGCCTCCGTGGTCTTCCGGGCCCAGTGTCTCAGGTCCTCCCACCTTTTCCTACAGTGGGTGCTCCGCCTGCTGTAGACCCCCAGGGTCTGCACGTCCTTGGTGATGGCACACCTCAATCCCTTCTTCTGCTAGGCGCTGACCTGCAGAGGAAACACAGACAGGAGGACACCATTACACACACAATCCAGCTTGTCACACATATGGCCCACAAATACAATTTCCAACTCTATTGGCACACACATCACCCAGCGCCCACTTGTACACTACCACCAGACATACCACCTTCCCAAATGACACGATGCTTGCACACACTCTCCATGCAACCTTGTCACATGCATTGTGCCCAAGGTGTACTCACCTGTTGGTCTGGAGGCCCATACAGCTGTCCATACTGGGGTTAGACCCCACCCACCAAGCGCTCCAACTCCTTCGAAGTGAAGGCAGGGGCTCTTTCCCCAGTCACACGGGCCATGGCAGGATCCAGGAACAGGCCACAGCAGCACACGCAGTGTAGGTGTTGTCCTATGGAAAGTCAGGAATCAAGTGAGGATTTAGATAGAAAATGATGGTCACGTCTGCGACGGTGTACACCGTCACCGCCACTGATGATTCCCATTGGTCACTGTACTACATAGAGCCCCATATTAGCCAATGAGGATTTGCATGACGGTGCAAGACCACCTTCCTGCCTTGACGCCCAACGTCAGTGGAATTACCTCACTTCCACCTGTCCTTAGATACAGGACAGGCGGTCGCCATATCATGGCGGTGGATTACATTCAGATAATCCATTACTGCGTCATTGCTATAATTTGCACATACGTTGACATTCCCATTGTCCCATTACATCAATGCTCAATGTACACTGAGGAGATGGTTCCATTGTTCAAATTGTGGCACCCTACTCACTCTTGTGCACCTTAGATACCGACCACTGTGGATGAACAGGAGGAGGAGACAAGACCCCGTGTACAGAACCCTTGTTGACTTGGCTACACTGGAGTACAGGCACATAATACTGACCTATAAACTGGACAGGGCCACAATCACAGACCTGTGTGCTCAATTGGAGCCTGATCTGATATCAGCTATTCACATCCCACTAGGATTCCCCCCTTGTGCAGGTTCTATCAGTGTTCCATTTCTTGGCAACTGGTTCTTTCCAAGTGACAGTGGGCTTGGCAGCAGAAATGTCACAGCCATTGTTCTCAATCGTGCTGGCAAGGGTTTTGTCTGCCTTGGTCAAACACGTGCAGCTACATTGCTTTCCCCCCAGGTTGAGGATTTGGCCAATGTGAAGGCAGGATTCTATGCAATGGGACATATACCAATATTATTGGGGCGTCTGACGGTACACATGTTGTGTTTTTCCCCCTCTGCCAGAATGAACAGGTGTTCAGGAATCGTAAAAGTTTCCACTCACTCAGTGTGCAAATGGTGTTCATGGCGGACGAGTACATCTCCCACATGACTGCCAAGTATCCTGGGTCAGTGCATGATGCCTTTGTCCTGAGGTATAGCAGCACCCCAAATGTGATGGCACTACTACGGAGGGACAGGGTGTAGCAAATTGGTGAGCCTGACTCCCCACCCAATGTATGTCAGTGTATGCCTTCTGGTGTCAACCCCATACTATTGTGTAAGGCTAATGTTTGTCCCTCAATACTTGCAGGTGACTCTGGCTATCCAAACCTATTGTGGCTCCTGAGCCCTGTGAGGAATGCCAGGACAGGGGCTGAGAATCGTTATAATGATGCACATGGGTGAACCAGGAGAATTATTGAGAGGACCTTCAGCCTCATGAAGGGCAGGTTCAGATGCCTCCATCTAACAGGTGGATCCCTGTGCTACTCACCAAGAAGGTCTGACAGATAGTAGTGGCATGCTGCATCTTGCACAACCTGGCCCTCAGACGACGTGCCTTTTCTGCAGGAGGAGGAGACTGGAGATGGCCCTGTGGCAGCAGTGGACCCTCAGGACAGTGAGGATGAGGAGGCAGAGGATGAGGATGTGGACAACAGAATATCAGTTATATGTCAGTACTTCCAATGACACACAGGTGAGACAGTGGAACTGACCATTACTCTGACTATTGATTTATCTGTGTAGCTGTAGCATGAAGGCATTCACTTTCTTTTCATCTCAACTTACTGTCACCTATGGCTTGTCATTTTACAAATGTTGGTGATATAACAGTGTCCTGAAGTGTTTACTAGAGACAGCTACAGGTCATTAATTACATAAAACACTATCACTCAAGTTGTGTTCAAGGGTGTTTATTGTAGTGCAAATAATTGACAGAAAAGTGCAATGGAATGGGATGATGGTTGAGGAAAGTCCAGGGTATTGTTCCAGTCTGTTTGTAGCACAGGTCCAGTGTCCAAGGGGCCATGGAAGGGGAGCAAAGGCAGTTCAAAGTGGACAAGGGGACAGGGCGGGACACAAGGGGGACATTCAGGAGGGTCTCATTTCCTGGCAGTGGTGTTGGTCTTGACAAGTGTCTCTGGTTTCTGTCTGGATCGCAGGGAATGGTTGCGGGGTGGTTCACCTTCTGCAGGGGGAGGGGACCTGGTGGCCTGTGGGTCCTGTGGCAGCACCTCCTGCCCACTAGCTGCAGCGGAAGTGGTGGGCTGGTCAGTAGACTGGCTAGTGGTAGGGGCCCATTGGTGTGCTTTCCATTCCCTCATGATGTTGGCCATATCTGCCAGCACCCCTGCTATGGAGAACATGGTGGTGTTGAGGGCCTGCAAATCCTCCCTGATCTCCTGGTGGTGTTCCTCCCAGAGCCGCTTGTTCTCCTGCATGTTGGTAAGGCTCTGGCCCATCTTGTCCTGGTGCTGTTGGTAAGCCCCTAGGACATTAGTGCGTGCCTCCTGGAGAGTCGGTTTCCTGGGGCTGTCCTCCCCCTGACGCACAGCAATCCCCCCAGTGACCCTGTTCCCCTGTGCCTCTGTCCCCTGAATGGTGTGCCCACTGCCACGGACCCCAGGTCCCTGATTGTCTTGGGTGTGAGGTGTGGACTGGGGTCCCTGTATGGGTGGGCACACTGCTGATTATTTGTCCTCGGGACAGAGGTGTGGAGACGTTGGATGAGTGCTGTGGTGTTGGATCCTGATGGGGGAGGCTCTGTGGTGGACTGTGAGTGGGCTGGGGTGGCAGACTGACCAGTGGTCCCTGATGGGCCAGGTAGTTCATCCAGATCCTGAAGTCCAGAGTTACTGTCATCACTGGGGGCATCTTCTGTTGGGGGACTGGATAGTCGTGGCACCTCCTCGCTGCTGAGATTGGCTGGGGCACCTGTGGGGATGAAAGTGATGTATTATGCTTCATGTCTGTGACATATTGTACATCCCCAGCTTCCCCTCTATTGTTGCTGCTGCCCTGCCACCTTTGTTTGTGTATGGTGATGTATTGTGGGATTGTCAGTTCTCTATGCTGTGCATGCTTTGCTGATGGGTGTACATGCAGGGCTGGGAGGGCTGTCCATGCATTGGTATAGCATGCAGAGCTTGGCATTGGGGTTAGTCAGATGTGTAGATGCAGTGTGTGTGATGAAGTGGAGTGATGGGAGTGAGGGGATGTGATGGCATGCAGGTATGGGGGTGATGAGTAGTAAATATTGACTCACCAGTATCCAGTCCTCCTGCTACTCCAGTAAGTCCCTCAGGATTCAGGATTGCAAGACTTGCTCCTCCCATGCTGTGAGCTGTAGGGGAGGAGGTGGGGGTCCAGTCCTCTGGATGGCGAGCTGGTGCCTTGTTGCCATGGAGCGTACCTTTCCCACTAGGTCGTGCCACCTCATCCTGATGTCGTCCCTTGTTCTTGGATGCTGTCCCTCGGCATTCACTCTGTCCATGATTCTCCGCCACACCTCCATCTTCCTGGCAATGGATATCTGCTGTACCTGTGCTCCAAACAGCTGTGGCTCTACCCTGACTAGTTCCTCCACCATGACACATGCAGTTACATTCCAGTATAAACAGACTAAGAGACAGGAGCAACACATATATTTTAGAATGGTAGTAACATCTCTATCATGGAATGTCAAGGGGATACAGAACCCTTTTAAAAGGATATGGTCCTACATTACTAAGCAACAGGCATGCATAGTGATGCTCCAGGAGACCCACTTGTACCCACTGGAACATGAAAAAATCAAAACTAAACAGGGAGGCAGTCTGTGGCATGCCAGTTTTACATCCTTGGCATGAGGGGTATTACTATGGGTAGACTCAACTGTACCACTTAAGATGGTGAATGAGGTTAAGGCCCCTGACAGCAGATACATTGGAGTAGTAGGAGACATCTGTGGTAAACCAACATTACTGCTAAATACATATGTACCAAACATTGACACCTCAGATTTTTTTGAGGGAATGATGAGTATGAGAGCACCTTATGCACACTACGATATTATATGGATGTGTGACTGTTATTGTGCTCTGGATAGGACACTGGACATCTGTAGAAACACCACGAGACATTTAGGCAGATCATCCAGAGCATTACTGGAAAGAATGGATACCCTCAATCTAGTAAAACAAGGGGTTACTCCTTTTTCTCCCCACCACACAAGACTTTCTCCAGAATAGATTTCTTGCTCATTCATCCAGAACAGGTTGCACATTTTAGATTGGCATGATATTGAGACAGTACAGTGTCAGATCATGCGCCACTTACATTAGGGTTACAGTGTCAGGCATATGTAGCACTAATACCACAATGATGTTTCCAACCCCGTGACTTATGCGACCAGGCATACCGAGAGAAAATCAAAGAAGCAGTCAGGGACTTCTTTTTTGTAAATGTTGGAATAGTGGCTTTAGCTTGGGAAACATTTGAAGTTACGAGAAAAGGGAAATGGATGGCCACAACCCATGGTTAGGGAGAGCTCTGGGGCACATGGTTATGAAACTAGAACAACAAGTAGGAGAGCTAGACAGACAAGCCCCATATGATGAAACGACATGGGAGATGCAACACAAATGAATGGCAGAACTGGATGAAGCATGGGAAACACTGGGGAAGCCCAACTACAGAACTTATACAGAAACCCAACACAAGCAAAGGGATTCATCTTGACATCTACTGGCATGGCTGGTAAATAGAGAAAGAGGTGGAGGGGCAGTTGTTGCCCGTAAAGCTGCTACGGGGGAGATACTGATGAGACAAACCAATATACTAGAGAGATTTGCAGAATTCTACAAGGTATTGTGGTGGGAACATCAGGGCAATGATAATGTAGGTATAGACAACATTTTAAGTGAAGCATGCCTACCGATGGTAGATGAAGACATGAAAACTATTCTGAATGCCCCAGTAGAGGAGGCAGACATTAGGTGGGCTATAAAGCAAATGAATACGGGTAAAACACCTGGCACTGACTGGCTGACAGTTGAATTTCATCAGACGTGTGGACCTACTGTTGGCATCATTACTAGCTATGTACAGGGAAGCATTTGAAAAAGGGGTAATGCCCACTTCACTTAGGGAAGCAAACATAATGATCTTGCATAAAACTGGAAGGCATCCCACGACTGCTAATCATATCACTCTCTGTCAATGATTAATGTGGACACCAAAATACTGGGAAAAGTATTGGAGCATCGACTGGCAGAGGCAGAAGGGGTGGTGCACACTGATCAAGCTGGTTTTGTGGGTAGCCACACTACATCTACTAACATACAAAAAGCATTCCTTACTATTGAACAGGCACTGCAGGCGGAGGAACCATATGCAATTGCCAGTTTGGATCCTCATAAGGCATTTCACTCTGTTAATTGGGTGTATATGCACTACAGCAACATGGCCTGGGGAGACCTACTTAAGATGGGTGAAATTGCTTTATACTGAGAGCAGGGCTAGAGTGAAAATAGGCAACAAAATAGAGGATAGCTAGTCGGTACCTCTCGCCACTAATATTTGCACTGATCACAGACACCCATGGTGCAGATTATATGCAGTAGATGCACAAATTATGGCATGATTGTGGGAGTCCAATGGGAAATTATCTCATTATATGCTAACAATATATTATTGACATTTTGACACCCATTGATCACGTGGCCGGCTACATATGATACAGTGACTCAAGTGGGGGTGCACTGTGGGTTCCGACTGGACAGCGTCAGTTCGGTGCTGTATCCCAGACAGACTACAGTGGTTTGAGATGCATGTTTCCCTAATGTAAAACTCCAAACAACCCAGGGGAAATACCTGGGAGAGTATTTAATATCCGGCGCAACAGAAACATATGATGCGAATGTGGGCAGTTTGTTGACTCTGGAGCGTAGAGTTCATGAATGGTTGAAGTCTCCAATGTCGTTGATAGGACGCATTAGTATAAGTAAAACAATTACATTACCCGTATTGTTATATGTGTTACAGCATATGCCCGTGCACATACCTGAAGCCTGTTTCCATAAATTTGATGAATTACTCTGCTTGTTATATTGGGGTAATGGAAGGGCATGGATGAACCTAGGTCAGTGGTTCCCAACTTGTGGTCCGGGGACCCCTGGGGGTCGGCGAAGCCTTCTCAGGGGGTCCGCGAGAGCCTAGAAAATTAAAAAATATTAAAAAATATTGACAAATTAGGTCCCCAGCTTCCAGTAATGACTCAGGCGGGGGTCCCCGGATTCCCATGATGATTCAGTGGGGGTCCCTGGGTTCCATTAATGTTAAAGTGGGGGTCCACAGAAACCAAAAGGTTGGGAACCACTGACCTAGGTGTTTTTGAGATTGCCATGGGATGGGGGCCGATGGGCATCACATTATAAAAATTACTACTGTGCAGCACACCTCCAATACGTAGTGCCATGGTTTCAAGAAGAGAATGGGAACCCTGTGGTGGGATGCCGACAGCCTGGCATGGCCGAGGGCACTACTGGCGATACCCCTGGTTCCTTGCAACACTCAGAAGACATTACCCTTGATGGTTCAGACACTGCTAGATATTTGGGGACAGGTAACAAAAAGTGACGGGACAAATTTATTTACATGCAACAGTTGATACCCTGGAGCTCTAGGATTAGTCCGGACACACAACTCTTTTTTAAGCACAGAAGCGAGAGAGAAACCCCACATGATATGGGAGATTTATATGCAGATGGCCAGATGATGAGATATGAGGCCTTCTGAGAAGTATGGGGGAATGCAGGTGGATACTTTCTCACATATGGAGGTCTTGCAGCAGTGGTCTGCAAGGTGTGGGCAGGGTTCCCGTGACAACCCAAAACACGTCTTGAACCAAGCTCTCCCAAACATGGGTGAAGAAAGTAAGCTTGCATCCAGAATGTACTCACTATTGACACCACACATGGCTACACACTTCAGTATACTAAAAACACAATGGAAAGAAGACTTAGGTGTGGAATTAGGGGACAAGGATTGGACATCAATACTAGGAAACTACAATAAAGCCACACAAAATGCGCAACTGAAACTTGCATTATAAATGCGTACACAGGAACTACACAACACTGAAGTGGTTGCTTAAAATTGATCCCTCCAAACCAGGGCAATGTTCCAAATGCAAAATGTCAGAACGGACCTTTCTTCATATGTGGTGGACGTGCCCAAGCATGAACATCTTCTGGAGTGAAGTGCTCCAACCCCTAGAATTATTAACAGACACACATTTCCAACCAAGGGATCAGTTATGTTTATTGGGCTCATTTCCCATACCAAGCACACTAAATACACAGAGATGGTACCAGAACTCGGATCCACAGATGAGACACATTGCATAGCCCTGAGATGGATGACTAAATGCTTACCCACACAAAAATAATGGTTATGGGTATTTGTAAGGTGGGTAATGGCCAAATGTGGGGTATGACATAGACTGATTTACAATGGAGTGAAACAGGGATGGGAGATGAAATGGGACCTGGTGGAGGTCACATTGCAACAGGAATTGGGAGACCCTGAGTTAGTTGCAGATGACACTGATATATGATTATTTATAGATGTGACAAGATTGTATACACAATTAAACTGACCATGTGATAATACTTATTTCCTTAGTATAATTTTCTGGCAATGTGTAGGCTGATGACTAATTTTATATGTTGTGACCTAGATCTCTCTCCATAGCTGGAGAGGGATGGGGGAGGTTCGGATGGGACAGTGATTGGATCTGTAAGGTTTTTGTTTTTCTATTTTATCATGACATCAGAACTAATAAAGAAGTCTGAAAAAAGAAAAATGGAGACATTTGTATTTCAATATGTCTCGACAGCAACACTTCCAAAGTGTAATTTGCTGTGGGTAATGTTGGTAGAACTATTGGCTACCATACGGTTACCAGGTGACATCCCCCACCCAGCTAACCTTTGAGTGGGACTACCAAACTGGGTCATGTGAGGTATCAAATTAATTGTGATATTAAGGCCCTCATTACAACCCTGCCGGTCAGTGATAAAGCAGCGGTTATACCGCCAACAGGCCGGCGGTAATAAATATGAAATAATGACCACTGCAGAAACCGCTCAGACAGACAGCCACTTTAATACACCGACCTCCAGGGCAAAATCAACAGGCACCAAGGAGGTAACCGCCAACAGCCAGGCAGAAGACAATGTACCACCCACAGTAATAAGATACACCTATCCGTCACCTTTTCCGGGGCGGTACCAACAACATCAAAAGCCTGGGGGAAACACTGCACAGAAGGGAAATGACTCACCTCTGGACACTCAAGGAAGAACCACGCCACCATGGAGCCCGAGTTGCATGTCTTCCCCATGCTCTTCTACCTTCTGCTCCACTACGAACACCAACACTGGCGAAGTCGACCAACCCGCCTAGCACACAGGGGAGGTGGGGAGGAAAAAGAAAGTGACACACACACGCAACACCCCCACCCCCAACACCACACACACAACCAGATGCGGTAACATAATATATACACCCTGTACCACTCAGGAATAATGCAAGGACAACTACTATAGTGTTAAAAGGCTGTAATGAGATAAATATAGGTGAAATTCATAAATCCAAATCAAAAAGTATAAACATATTTACAATGTAAGGGACACTGCCCGGTCCTCAATGTCCGTGGGCCACAGGGCCACATCACAAAGTCGAAGGCCCAACCTCACTCCTGCAACAACATGGAGAGAACACTGCAGGGGCATCAGGTCGAAAATAGACAGGCACCGCAGTGGGACGGGGAATGGGGGGGTACCTCAGCCGGAAGGTGTTTCAATGCCACTGGTCCTGGAGGGGGCAACATGCCAATCACTCTGTCCTGGGGAGTGCAAGGCTACAGTCTCTCAAATGGGTGACTTGCCCACATGCTCTGGAGGGGGCACCATGCCCTGTGCTTGGTCCTGGGGAGTGCAAGGCCACAGTCTCTCAAGTGGGTGACTTGCCCACATACTCTGGAGGGGGCAACATGCCCTGTGCTTGGTCCTGGGGAGTGCAAGGCCACAGACTCTCAAGTGGGTGACTACTTCCACTGGATCTCGAGGGAGCATTGTGCGCAGTGTCCTTTTTCCTGGGAAGGATGGGATGAGTGGATAGCTTCTCCACTGGTTCTGAAGGGGGCATTGTGCCCAGTGTGCTTCTTCCTATGAAGGATGGGGTGAGTGGATGTGTTCTCCACTGCTTCTGGAGAGGGCATCGTGCCCTGTGATGCAGGTCTTGGGTAGTGCTGCAAGGTCACAATCTCTCAGCTGGGTGTCAGACACACAAGATTTGCTGGGGCCCGGCCACACAACAGCCCATAGACGCAGGATTACATACTGTCCGCCGGCGGTGACCGCTGCTCAGTGTTGGCAGTGGCGGTGCAGGTGTCGGTGCTAGCAGTGGTGGGGGGAGGTTCCAGCCCTTCCCTTGCAGCCTCGGACGGCTGCCCCCTGGGGCTGCTGCTGTTGGCAGTGGTGCTGGTGGCAGTGCTAGCAGTGGTGGGGGGAGGTTCCAGCTTTTCCCCTGCAGCCTTGGACGGCTGCCCACTGGGGCTGCTGCTACTGGCAGTCGTGCTTGTGGCGGTGCTAGCAGTGGAGGGGGGAGGCTCCAGCCCATTCCCGGCAGCGTCGGACGTCTGAACCACCATGGTTAGTGGTGGGGGCTCCAACTGAGTCCCAGCACTAGGCCTCTTGTCCTTTTTGCCTGCTGGTGCAGGCACCTTGCCCCTCCTGTCAGCAGCTGGGGATGGCTCCTTGCTCCTTTTGGCAGCAGCTGGGGACTGCTTCTTGCCCTTCCTTTTACCAGTTGGGGGTGCCTCCTTGCCCTTCTTTGCAGCAGCTGGGGGTGCCTCCTTGCCGTTCCTTGCAGCACTGGGTGCAGGCACCCTATCAGTGTGGATGCCTGCTGCCCGGGATCCTCTCCCACCTGGTGTAGCTGTGGACACTACTGTGCCCCTGGACTGGGTGGCTGAGGTGCTGGGCTGGGTTCTGACCACCCTGGCCTGACGTGAGGGACGGGGGGAGGGCTAGGAAAGAGGTCATAGGTGGAGAGGAAAAGCTTCTTAGGGACATTGGTGCGGGAAGAGGGAAATGGTTTGGGAGTAGAGGTAGAGGGAGTGGTTGTAGGAGGTGTCTGTCTGCTGTGTTTGGGTGCAGGTGCATGGGCTGGATGCATTTGTGAGAAGGATGGCTGTTGGGTGTCTGAGAGCTTGGGTCTGTGTACTTTGGGAGGAGGGGGCACAGGCACAGTGGGAGAGGACACAGGGGACGTGTGCATGGAAATGGGGGTGGTGACTGCCAGTAAAGGGAGTGTGCTGGTGATGGGTGTAGTGGATGAGGACGTAGTGCAGGCAGCTGTGAGTGTAGATGCAACTGGGAGGGAGGTGGACGATGAGGAGGAGGGGGCCACAGTCGTGGCAGTGGATGTTGGTGTGTCTGCATCTGGATAGTGTTTGTGTGAGTGCCTGTGTGATGAAGTGTGGTGCTTGTGTTTGCCATGTCCACTCTTGTCTGTTGTCCTGGGTGCCTGCTCGTCTGACTGTGTGCTTGGGATAGATTGGGGTTAATGGGAATGGGATTGGGTAGAGGAAGTTGGAGGGGGGAGGCTAGAAACAGGGACAATGGCTGCCATCAGAGGGGAGGCCAGAGCCTGGATTGATCTCTGTTGGCCGCCACGTCATTGTGAATGCCCTCCAGGAATGCATTTGTCTGTTGCATTTGGGCTGCCAGTCCCGGGAATGCATTCACTATGGTTGACTGCCAACAGAGATGGATCTCAGGAGGTCAATAGCCTCCTCACTGCAGCAGAGCTCACTGGGGCAGGGCCTGGGGTGACTGGGGCGAAGGAGATGCCCACCCTCCTGGGTGAGCGGGCACGGGAAACACGCTGAGGGGCTGCTGGGAGGGCGGTGCTGGTACGGGAGGCGGTGGCTGTACCTGTAGCTGGGGTGGAAACAGAGGTGTCCGCCACCACCAGGGAGCTTCCATCAGAGGAGGAATTCATGTCCGAACTGTCCCCTCCTGTCTCCGTCAGGTGCTCCCCTCACCCTCCGTCCCACTGGTGCCCTCACCATCGGTGGATTTGGCCTTCTGGGCCCGATGGGATGCAACTCCCTCCGTCGCCGGTGCCTCAGCTCCTCCACCAGCTGAAGCTATTGCACATAAGGACAGGGTGACAAAACAAAAAGTGTTGGGGGGAGAGACAATGGCTACACTTGGTCAATGGCAGCAACAACACCACCGTTGGCATACATGACACACACACACACACAGGGAACAGCCCTACGCACTAGGCAATGCACTAACAGTCACAATGCTAGTCACCAGCCCATGGATAGGGACACCTAACGCCAATTGCAGCATACCTGAGACCCACAGACCCCTGCACAGTAGTGGATGCCTACTAGCTTGGTGGAGGTATTTTACATCAGAGCACTGGCCAACATGGGGCATACTCTGCGATGCTAGGCCTGGCCTAGGGGCACCCACAGGCCCACATCTCCCACCGGGATACCATCCCACCAGGTGCAAGTTGTATATTGGGGCACTGTACTCACCCCCTTGTGGCTGCTGTGATGCCCCCAAGCACCCATCCAGCTCCGGATTGGCCACTGCAAGTATGTGGGCCATCAGGGGGGTCAGGGTTCCATGAGCACCCCTTCCTCATTGGGAGGCCATCCCAGCTTCCATGCCCAGCATCTCAGGTCCTCCCACCGTTTGCAACAGTGGGTGCTCCGCCTGCCGTAGACCCCTAGGGTCTGCACATCCTTAGTGATGGCACTCCATATACCCTTTTTCTGATGGGTGCTGACCTGCAGGGAAATGGACCCAGGGAAAGTTATTAGTCCGACCGTTCTGCCTGTTACACTCATGGCCCACCATGCCCCTTCCCATTTCCATTAGCACAGACATGGCCCACCATACATGCAGCACGCTGCCCAGGGCCCATCCACCAAATCCCCCTACATGAGGCCTTCACACACAGCACTCCATGCATTCACGCCCCATGCATCATACTCATGGTGTACTCACCTGTTGGTCTGGAGGCCCATACAGCATTCAGTACTAGGATAGGATCCCATCCACCAGTCGCTCCAACTCCGCTGAGGTAAAGGCAAGGGCCCTCACCCCAGTGACACGAGCCATGGCCAGTTCCAGACACAGGTCACAGCAGCACTTGCAGTGAAGGTCCTCTCCTGTTGAAGGTCAGGTAGCAAGTGAGTGAACAGATAGAAAATGGAGGTGACGTCTGCGGCAGTGCATGTCGTCACCGCCGGTGTATATCTCCATTGGCCACTGTACCCCACAGGGCCCAATATTAACCAATGAGGAGTTGCACAGCGGTTTTCGACCGCCTCCTGCAACGGCGCACAACGTCAGCAGAATTACCTAATTTCCACCTGTCCCTCCAAACAGGACAGGCGGACGCCATTTCATGGAGGGGGGGGGGTTGCAGCCATGGCTCCTAACTGCGTCACAGTACACATATGCACCATTTGGACCTCTCCAACAAAATACTGTTACAATCACAACATGTATTTAAGTGTAGTGGCTGGAAATAAGAGATACTGACCAGCTGCTCACCATTTTGCCCCATAGATTTCAACCGCTGTGGATGAATAGGAAATGGAGACATACCCCCGTGTACAGACCCCTGGTAGACTTGGAAACAATGGAGGACAGGCACATTATCCTCACTTATAGACTGGACAAGGCCACAATCACAGACCTGTGTGCACAATTGGAGCCTGACCTAATATCCGCTATCCGTCACCCCACCAGCAAGTGCTATCAGTGCTCCATTTCCTGGCAACTGGCTCCTTCCAAGTGACAGTGGGCTTGGCAGCAGGCATGTCCCCAGTGTTCTCAATAGTGCTGACCACAGTGTTGTCTGCCCTGATTAAACACATGCACAGCCACATCATTTTCCCCCAGGTGGAGGATTTGGCCACAGTGAAAGCTGATTTCTGTGCAATGGGACATATCCCCAACATTATTGGGGCAATTGACGGTACACATATAGCATTTGTCCCCCTCGGCGAAATGAACAGGTGTTCAGAAATCGAAAGAGCTTTCTCTCGATGAATGTGCAGATGGTGTGCCTGACAGACCAGTATATCTCCCAAGTCAATGCAAAATATCCTGGGGGGTCTGTGCATGATGCCTTTATCCTGAGGAATAGCAGCATCGCATATGTAATGGCTCAACTCCAGAGGCACAGGGTGTGGCTAATAGGTGAGCCCTGGTTCCCACCCAGTGGATGTTGGTGTATGGGTATGGTGTGGGCCCTAAGGGTGTGTGGCTAACAGTTGTCCCTCGATATTTGCAGGTGACTCTGGTTACCCCAACCTCTCATGGCTACTGACCCCTGTGAGGAATCCCAGGACAAGGGCAGAGGAACATTACAATGTGGCACATGGGCAAACAAGAAGAATTATAGAGAGGACCTTTGACCTCTTGAAGGCCAGGTTTCATTGCCTCCAACTAACAGGTGGATCCCTGTACTACTCACCCAAGAAGGTCTGCCAGATCATCGTGGCATGCTGTATGTTGCACAACCTTGCCTTACGTCACCAGTGGCCTTTTCTGCAGGAGGATGAGACTGGAGATGGCCATGTGGAAGCAGTGAAACCTGTGGACAGTGAAGATGAGGAGGCAGAGGATGAGGATGAGGACAACAAAAGTGCAATAATTTGTCAATACTTCCAATGACACACAGGAAAGACAGTGTAACTTCACATTTAATTGACAGTTTGTATTTGACATTGCCACTGGCAGGCTGATTTTACCACTTCTATGGCCACTCATTGTAGCCTTTGGCATCTCTATTTGCAGATATTTGTGCCCCACTATCGCTCTTGGTATGTTGACTGCAGCCAACTACAGGTCATTCCTATGTATATATTTCTGTACAGTTGATTTTCAATGTTTAAACCTTGTTTCACGTATACATACTTAAATCATTTGACATACTCCATAATTGTATTTTTTCAAAGGGTGTTTATTTAAGTGCTAAGAGGTAGAGGGGGATGTTCAATGGGCTGGGGTGATGATGGAGGAAAGTCCAGGTTGGAGTTCAGTCTATTTGTATTACAGGTGCATTGTCCAAGGGGGCATAGGAAGGGGAGCAGTGGCAGTTCAAGGTGGACAGGGTGACAGAGTGGGATACAAGGTGACAATCAGGAGAGTCTTATTTCCTGGCGGGGTCCTGGCAATAGTCTCTGGCTTCTGCCTGGGTCGCAGGGAACGTTTGCAGGGTGGTTCACCTTCTGCATGGGGAGGGGTGCTGGTGGCCTGTTGTTCCTGTGGCGGGACCTCCTGTCCACTAGCGGCAGTGGAGGTGGAGGGCTGTTCATCGGTTTGGCTAGTGGCAGAGGCCCAGTGGGGTGCCACTGTCTTCCTCATAGTGTTGGTCATGTCTGCCAGCACCCCTGCAATGGAGACCAGGGTGGTGTTGATGTCCTTCAAGTCCTCCCTGATCCCCAGGTACTGACCCTCCTACAGCCGCATGGTCTCCTGCAACTTGTCCAGTATCTGGCCCATCGTCTCCTGGGAATGGTGGTATGCTCCCAGGGTCACGGTGAGTGCCTCCTGGAGAGTCGGTTACCTGAGCCTGTCCTCCCCCTGTAGCACAGCAGTCCTCCCATCTTCCCTGTTGTCCTGTGCCTCTGTCCCCTGGACCGTGTGCCCACTGCCACTGACCCCAGGTCCCTGATTGTCCTGTGTTTGTGCCCTGGTGTCCCTGTAGTGGTGGACACACTGCTGATTGACGTGTCCTGGGGACAGAGGTATGGACCCGCTGGGTGGGTGCTGTGTTTCCAGAGGGGGGAGGCTCTGTGGTGGTGTGAGAGCGTGCCTGGGTAAACGAAGGTCCGGAGGTCCCTGATGGGCCAGGTTGGTCATCGAGATCCAGGTGAGCAGAGCTGCTGTCATCACTGTGGGCCTCTTCTGGGGGGGGACTGGATGTTGCTGGTACCTCTTCTCCGGTGACATTGGCTGGTGGACCTGTGGGGATATAAATGCAGTGTTAAGGTTTCTGCGTGTGACATTTTGTGCATGGGTGTGTTACCCTCTATGGTTGTTGTTGCCCTGGCAGATTTGCCTTTGAGTGAGAAGCTATTTGGTGGGCTAGGTGATTCTCTCCAGTGTGCATGCAGTGGTGGTAGGTGTCCATGCGCGTCTGCGAGTGGTGTCCATGCATTGGTGTTACATGCAGGGCTTGGAATTTGGATGAGTGGGTTGTGATGGTGGGGATATGTGGGAGGTGGTGAAGTGATGGGAGTGAGGGTGAGGGTGGGGTTTGTGATGGCATGCAGGTAGAAGGTGATAGTAATAGAGATTTGACTTACCAGAGTCCACTCCTCCTCCTACTCCTGCCAGGCCCTCAGGATGCATGATTGCCACGATTTGTTCCTCCCATGTTAGTTGTGGGGGAGGAGGTGGGGGTCCACTCCCAGTCCTTTGTATCAGCTAGTTGGTATCTTGCTGCTGTGGAACGTACCTTCCCCCGTAGGTCGTTCCACCTCTTCCTTATGCCGTCCCTTGTTCTGGGGTGCTGTCCCATGGCGTTGACCCTGTCCACGATTCTCTGCCATAGCTCCATCTTCCTAGCAATGGATGTCTGCTGCACCTGTGCTTCAAATAGCTGTGGCTCTACCCTGATGATTTCCTCCACCATGTCCCTCAGATCCTCCTCAGAGAATCTGGGGTGTCATTGTGGTGCCATGAGTGAGGTTGTGTGGGGTGATGTGTTAGGGTGTGTGATGTAAGGTGCGTGGATGGTGTATAGGTGATGATGTTATGTGGCTCTGGTTGTGTGTGTGCTCTTGCAGTCTCTCTCTGGTGGCAATTCTTTCTAGTTATAAAGGTTTGTGGGTAGTGTGGGTGTGTGTTTTATAGTGGCGTGGGTGTGTGGGTGTGGTGTGTGTATGAGTGTCAGGTGTGTGTAGTTTGAATTGTCCAATGTGGTGCTGTTTTGTTAGTGTGTATGTGTATTTTGAGCGCAGCGGTATGTACCGCCACTGGTTTACCGCCATTGGATGTCTGCCACGGTGATTCGTGGGTCATAATGCTGTGGGTGTAGTTCTGTTGGCATAACTGTGTGGGTTTGGTCACCGCCAGTTTATCACTGACCTTTGGGCTGGCGGACTTGTGTGTGTGGCAGTATAGTGACGGATTGGTATGTGTGTTTGTCATAATATGCTTGGCGGCTATCCGCCGCGGCGGCGTTATGTTGGCGCCAGTCGGCATGGCGGTAAGCGAGATTTACCTCCATTGTCATATTGAAGGCCTAAATGTGGTCTGATGCTCAGGTAGAAATTAATGTCACCGTTACTAGTTGGCTGCTTTTAGAAAAGTGACCACTCTGTGCTTTGTTTGCACAGCAGCTTCATGAAGGCACACACTCACATAGGGAGATCTGTGTATGTCTCCCAGGCCAGAAACAAAGGTAGTGCCACAGCATTGATGTGTCATCTCCTCTTCCAGGATGCAGCTCCAGGGGAGCTGCCTTTGATGGGCTGCCTGGCCCATCACTCCTGCGTAGGATGCCTTTTGTCCCAGTAGACAGTGTGGAGACAGGGCAAGGTAAGGGGAGAGCTCACCCCAAACTGGTTTTACAGAGGGCATGTTGTCCCCAGGTAGCCATACCTCTATGGTAGGCTACCTTGCTCCTCACGACCAAGAAAAAGGTCATGCCATCTTGAAGAGGGCAAGAACGTGGCATTCTCAGATAGCTAGATGACACACATCACAGGAACTGCATCACTAGGTAGGAGGGGACCCAGTAGCCCATTGGCTAGTGATCGCATGGTCCCCTCAGGGCACTTTTCTCGGCGAAATATGCCACCCCTGGCATGTTGACCCTCAGTACTCACTGGATCTAGAAAGAGAACAAGAAGAACACTCTGCACCCGGTAGAAGCACACAATGAGAGACTACACTAGCTGGTGCAGTCGCTCTGGTTTTGCAGCTTGGACCCTGCTCTGTATACCTAGCTCAGAGAGATGCTGATTCCTGGCCCTGACCAAAGCAGAGACTTCATGGTCAGTTGGCTGCCCCCAGAAAACAGCACTGGAGATATTAAAGCTGCAGGAGCCCATAGCACCACTGGTAGCCACTGTAGAATACTTGCCGCTACCAGACACCAGGCATCTCCAAGGACGATTTGAAGATAGCCAAAAGATGCACCCTAGTCTGCTGGACTCATGAGTGTTGGTTGTGACCAGATTCATCACTCGAGAGGGACACTAGTCTTCACTAAAGATTTCCACCATGACCACTGCACTGCCAAAGCATAAGGTCTGCATCAGTAGCCATTGGAACCCTGCAAGGAGGACTTTGTGGGACCCTGAACTCTGTGGCAAGAGGCGCCCTCACTCACATGTGGACCGGGGACTCGACCGGACTTCACCCCATGGACCGCACAGCATCTGGAGCATCCTTGAGCATCAGGACCACACCATTATCGTCTATAGCTATCATTCTATAAAGTCGGGATATTGCTCTAAAAATGCTCTGGTATTCAGGTAGCTCTCCAAAGTATCTTCTCTGACCCACTGGAACTCTGTCCTGTAGGACTTGGTCACAGAACTTGGGCTGGAATAGCCGAAATAACCTTTCCTAACTTTTGAAATGTTTTCAAAGTTTTTAATGACCAGTGCTTGTTTGCGGTTGATGCTAAAATTATTTATTCTTTTAAAAATCTGTAACTCTGGAACCCTCCAGCGGATTTTGATGGTCAAGGTCTCTAAAGATTGATAAAATGTAATCTATTATTCTAACCTGGTGTCTTGGTCCTTTCATGCTGTGTGACGTTTTTGTTCTATTGTTTAGTGTTGTTAAATGCTTTACACAGTGTTCCTTTGCTAAACCTTACTGCTTGCAGCTACTGCTACCCGGGGTTGAGTCTAAAGTTAAGTAAACATACCTGACTGGATCCAAGAAGGCATTTGAGTGTACTGCATGGTAGGGCTACCAGCCATACCATATAGTACCATAAAAATAGTAATAAAGCTTTTGATATTGTAACAACCTCAGAGCTCCCACGTGTAAAGGTCGAGGCTAATCCCTCCTTCTCCTGCTCAGAGTTTCACGTACTCCTCTGCTACGTCACATGTGGTAATGAGGACATGGGCTTAGTTGAAAAGGCTGTTAAAACAGGTGAGACACGATTTTGCAATTCGGTTGTCGGAAAAATCCAAACTGGATTACATACAGCACTGAGCCTCAGCTCACAAGCAAAGATGGGCAAGTCTCCAACAGGTGCAAGCAGTAGAAGAGCTCTAACGAGTGTTTGGGTGTACCAGGGGTCCCATTCAGGAACCAAACATAGATGGAACAACACTACAGCACCACAAAAGAATTAGCCTGGTGTAAGGAAGATAACTGACACACAATAGGAAAATGCAGAGTCTACGTAAATTACAAACAAAAAGGGACTGAGGGTGCCAAATGGAGAGCAAACAACAAAGAAGGTGGATCGCACTAGCCCGTGTGAACTATAGTGAGTAGCAACAGAGTTACAACAACCGAGGTTGTCAGACAACTTGCCCTTGCACCTGTATGGTATTAAATACTCTGTCACTCAGAACCTGGAAAGGTACTGCAAGGGAACTTCTATATAGGGGGCTGGGGCTGCACCACTAAGCAGAAAATATAGTTCTGATGGTGCAGTTCTGTACTTTTAAATGCACCGTTATGTATCCTGTCTTTGTGGTTTGATATACAAAACGTATCTGTTGATCTGCCAAATGTTTGAGTATTGCTTGTGTTTGTCTTCAGCTCCACTGATTGTACTGTAGCCACTTTCATCTCAACTAACATTCCTTTATTGGCCAATTGAATAGAGCCAAACATCAAAAACCCTCCACTTCGGATCCCGCAAATCCTTTAGTATCGAAAGTTTCATATAAAGTGACATTATTTATAAGGTTGCAGTTAAGTGCCAAATCGCATGCGTTGCAAGTATTCAAAAAGTATTTATAAACGTAAGGAAATCACCCGTTCCCACTTCAAGGCTGTCTAGTGAGGCTCGTTACAAGAGTGAGAATTTGTTTCATTTACCTGTTCATAGAAAGACGCAGAATGTTGAGTGTTCTTACATAACGGGGAATTCATTATCCAATCACCATTATAATTGTCAGTTGTTATCCTTCTTCGGGTTAAACTAAGGTACATGTTTTTACAATCATTCCCTATCACAATGTTAATAGGAAAACAATAGAAATTTCATGGAAAAACGTCACCATTATTCCTTGTATCTATATTTGATGTTCTGAACTAGTAGTTTAGATATATGATTGTACTCTTGGTCACAAAAGGATAGGATATCTTGAGCATGCTAGCTTTTGACCACCAACACCCACAGCTTCTAATTCACTCCTTAAGAATTGCAGCTTAATTACCGGATTACTCTTTTCCACAAATTGGGGGTTTATTCACTACTGGTTGCTTATCAACCAGGAAGCAAATCAACAGAATCTTTTGAGAATGAACAGAAGTAAGGTCTACATATATAAAGTTACCTAATTTCAGAATATCATATTGTCCTTTAGACTGATAAAGTGGCACAGGTTTAATTTAATGTTCTTCAAAATATTTGTGAAAGTTTGATTTTTTTTATGACCTTCAAATTAAACAATCTGGCTTTGAAGCTCAAGATGGACCAAGGAGCTGGTGGAGTACTCCTAACCTTCGTGGTCTATGTTCACTTAGGTGCTGGCACATCCCCAATTTAGCAGAATGAATAAATAAATAGAAATGTATTGTTGATTAATTAAAACTATAGGAATACCATTTAAGATATCTATTCATTCTCACATACAGCCATAGCATACCACCAACTTAACATGTACTTAGCCAATTAATTAAATAGAGACAAATTAATTTCAAAGTTTGACATTTAAATGCAATACACCATGTTGAAGGTCAAGCTAGTATCTATAAGGTTTTATGCATAAATAACAACGATTTAATTCAATTCCAATTTCCATATTGCACTAAAGCCAAAGGTTGAGGATGATATATCACTCTGCACATATTTAAAAAGGTATAGCTAGTTTGATATTAGCAAATTAATAATGTACTCTGTTCTTATCATAACAATTTACATTATGAATTAAGTTAATTTTATTCTTCAGTTTTTTATACATCACATCTATATATTTAATATTTCTTCCTATTATTTGCTGCTTGTTTTCACTCGTACATAGCTGTATCGTTTCTGTTGTACTGGTTACCCTGTGTTGGTGGAAGGGTGGTTTCAAGAGTTTGATGCACTGTACCTTGAGATCTGGATAGATGTAGATCAGATATAATTGTGCTTCCAATCAGTCGGCACGAAGGCTGCGGCTTCTGCAGCCAGGTAGCATCACTTCTCTCTGACCAGCCCATATATCTGATATAGGAATTATAAGAAATCTAAATCTTAGAAATGTCATACATGACTCAGTTTTCAAAATATCCATCTGGTATGACATGCAGGTTTCCATCAAGACTTTCGCTGATTTTAATTGTATAAATTCTCTCAAAATTTTTGATTAACCCCTTTGCAGCCAAGGACGTAACGGTTACGTCCTTGGCTGCGGCGCTGAGGCGCCAAGGGCCTAACCATTATGTCCTGGTACTGGCTCATGGGGGAAGCTGCAGGGATGGAAGGGGAATTGTTTCCCCCATGGAGTCTGATGATGTCAGCGTGCGATCGTGCGCTGACCTCATCAGAAGCCTACCCCGCTTCACTGGAAGCTCAGCTTCCAGCACAGATCAGAGGAGAAATGCTTTCGCATTTCTACTCCGATCACATGGAGGGGCCGAGAAAGGCATCAAAGGAAAGGAAAGGCCTTTCCTTTGATGTCTTTCTCAGCATTTCTGCTGCCCAATCGCAATGTGATCAGGCAGCAGAAATGCCCTCTTGGGTAAGGGCCGCTCCCCATGGGGCCAAATAATTTTTAGGCCATTTCTGCTCCCCCGGGGGGCAGATCGGCCTAATATAATTAGGGCGATCTGCCATGGCTAAATTTTTTTCTTCTTTATTTTTATTTTTTATATGTGGGGAGCGACCCCTTAGGGAAGGGTTGCTCCCCGGGGAGGGGAGGGAAATTACTTTTAGGCCAATCTGCCCCCAAAGGGGGCAGAAACCACTAGGCACCGTTTTTTTTTTTTTTTCCCCACCAATTTTACGCAAGGGGAGCGATCCCTTAGGCAAGGGTCTGTCCCCTGGGGGGGGGGGAATTTATTTTAGGTCATTTCTGCTCCCCTTGGGGGCAGATCGGCCTATTTCTATTAGGCCGATCTGCCCCCCGGGGGGCAGAAACCACTTAGGCACCAGGGATTGGTGTGTGTATATGTGTGTGTTTTGTTTGGGGGGGAAACCCCTTGGGCAGGGGTCGCTCCCCATGGGGGACTATTACTGTTGGCCATATCTGCCACCCTTGGGGGCAGATCGGCCTATTTTTGGAAGGCCCATCAGCCCCCAAGGGGGGGCGGAAAGCCCACCAGAGACCGGGGAAGATTTTTTTTCAAAATAAGAGGGTGGGGGTATGGCCATACCCCCACCCCAAATAAATGGGGCCAAAGTTGTTCTGCCCACCAGTGGGCAGATGGGGCAATTACCCCCAATCCACACCCCGGGGGGGGGCAGAAAGTCTACTAGATGCCAGGGAATTAAAAAAAAAAAACAATAGTGGGGTGGTGGCTACAAACCAGTGTGGGCCTGGTTATGCCCCCACCCCAACTGAAGGGAGTAACAGCTTTCAGTTCTCCCCCCGCACACTGAAACATCTTATGCCACGGCAAGCAAGAGGACATTTGATTATTTTGGGGTTTGGTTTTACATTTGGGACATGAGAGCTTGGGTAACCCTCAAAATCATGCCACTTGGAATGGTGAGGGCTGCACTTTTTGGACTTTGCAATGTTGCCATGTAGAAAAATCCACAAGACCTAGACACATTAGAAAACTAAACATCTGGGTGAGTTCTGGGTGGTGTGCTTCACATGCACCCGCACCATTTTCTTACCCACAATGCCCTGCAAACCTCCAACTTTGCTGGAAATCACACATTTTTTCCACATTTTTGTGATGGAACCTTCCGGAATCTGCAGGAATCTGCACAATTCCTACCATCCAGCATTTTCTCATCTATACCAATAAAACTTTTGCCCCACTTGTCAGCCTAAATTTTTTTTTTCTTCAAACTGCCCTTTTGGACCCGCTTTGGTTCCCACTCAATTTCGACATGTTTTTGGCTCGTCCCTGTTACAGGCACTTGGCCCACCTACACAGGTGAGGTATCATTTTTACTAGGAGAATGAGGTGAACGTTGGGTGATAGGAAATTTGTCCCAGTGCGGTAATCCCACACAGAAATGTGGGAAAAAATTATTTTTTAGCTAAAGTTGAGGTTAGCTGAGGATTCTGGGTAAGAAAGCATTGGGGAATCCACGCAAGTCACACCTTGCTGGACTCCCTCAGGTGTCTAGTTATCAGAAATGTCTGGGTTTGGTAGGTTTCCCTAGATGGCTGCTGAACCCAGGACCAAAAACGCAGGTGCCCCCGCAAAAACAGGTAGTTTTGTATTTAATAATTTTGATGTGTCCAGATAGTGTTTTGGGGCATTTCTGTTGCAAGCACTAGGCCTACCCACATAAGTGAGGTACCATTTTTATCAGGAGACTTGGGGGAATGCTGGGTGGAAGGAAATTTGTGGCTCCTCTCAGATTCCAGAACTTTCTGTCACCGAAATGTGAGCAAAAAGTGTTTTTTTGGCCAAATTTTGAGGTTTGCAAAGGATTCTGGGTAACAGAAACTGGTGAGCGCCCCAAAGTCACCCCATCTTGGATTGCCCTAGGTGTCTAGTTTTCAAAAATGTGCAGGTTTGGTAGGTTTCCCTAGGTGCCGGCTGAGCAAGAGGCCAAAATCCACAGCTAGGTACTTTGCAAAAAACAGCTCTGTTTTCTTTGGGAAAATGTGATGTGTCCATGTTGTGTTTTGGGGCATTTCTTGGTGCGGGCACTAGGCCTACCCACACAAGTGGGGTACCATTTTTATCGGGAGACTTGGGGAAACGCTAGGGGGGGAGGAAATTTGTGGCTCCTCTCAGATTCAAGAACTTTCTGTCACCGAAACGTGAGGAAAAAGTGTTTTTTTGGCCAACTTTTGAGGTTTGCAAAGGATTCTGGGTAACAGAACCTGGTGAGAGCCCCACAAGCCACCCCATCTTGGTTTCCCCTAGGTGTCTAGTTTTGAAAAACTGCACAGGTTTGGTAGGTTTTCCTAGGTGCCGGCTAAGCTAGAGGCCAAAATCCACAGCTATGCACTTTACAAAAAACACATCTGTTTTCTTTAGGAAAATGTGATGTGTCCACATTGTGTTTTTCAGGCATTTCCTGTCAAGGACGCTAGGCCTACCCACACAAGTGAGGTGCCATTTTTATCAGGAGACTTGGGGGAAAGCTGGGTGGAAGGAAATTTGTGGCTCTTCTCAGATTCCAGAACTTTCTGTCACCGAAATGTGAGGAAAAAGTGTTTTTTTGGCCATATTTTGAGGTTTGCATAGGATTCTGGGTAACAGAAACTGGTGAGAGCCCCACAAGTCACCCCATCTTGGATTCCCCTAGGTGTCTAGTTTTCAAAAAGGTGCAGGTTTGGTAGGTTTCCCTAGGTGCCGGCTGAGCTAGAGGCCAAAATCCACAACTAGGTACTTTGCAAAAAACAGCTCAGTTTTCTTTGGGAAAATGTGATGTGTCCACGTTGTGTTTTGGGGCATTTCCTGGTGCGGGCACTAGGCCTACCCACTAGGCCTACCCACACAAGTGAGGTACCATTTTTATCTGGAGACTTGGGGACACGCTGAGGGGAAGGAAATTTGTGGCTCCTCTCAGATTCCAGAACTTTCTGTCACTGAAATGTGAGGAAAAAGTGTGTTGTTTGGCCAATTTTGAGGTTTGCAAAGGATTCTGGGTTACAGAACCTGGTGAGAGCCCCACAAGCCACCCCATCTTGGTTTCCCCTAGGTGTCTAGTTTTAAAAAATGCGCAGGTTTGGTAGGTTTTCCTAGGTGCCGGCTGAGCTAGAGGCCAAAATCCACAGCTAGGCACTTTGCAAAAAATACCTCTGTTTTCTTTAGGAAAATGTGATGTGTCCACGTTGTGTTTTCGGGCATTTCCTGTCAAGGACGCTACGCTTACCCACACAAGTGAGGTGCCATTTTTATCGGGATACTTGGGGGAACGCTGGGTGGATGGAAATTTGTGGCTCCTCTCAGATTCCAGAACTTTCTGTCAGCGAAATGTGAGGAAAAAGTGTTTTTTTGGCCATATTTTGAGGTTTGCAAAGGATTCTGGGTAACAAAAACTGGTGAGAGCCCCACAAGTCACCCCATCTTGGATTCCCCTAGGTCTCTAGTGTTACAAAATGTGCAGGTTTGGTAGGGTTCCCTAGGTGCCGGCTGAGCTAGAGGCCAAAATCCACAGCTAGGTACTTTGCGAAAAACAGCTTTGTTTTCTTTGGGAAAATGTGGTGTCCACGTTGTGTTTTGGGGCATTTCCTGGCGCGGGCACTAGGCCTACCCACACAAGTGAGGTACCATTTTTATCTGGAGACTTGGGGACACGCTGGGGGGAAGGAAATTTGTGGCTCCTCTCAGATTCCAGAACTTTCTGTCACCGAAATGTGAGGGAGGAAAAGTGTGTTGTTTGGGCAATTTTGAGGTTTGCAAAGGATTCTGGGTAACAGAACCTGGTCAGACCTCCACAAGTCACCCCACCTTCGATTCCCCTAGGTGTCTAATTTAAAAAAATGTGCAGGTTTAGTAGGTTTCCCTAGGTGCAGGATGAGCTAGAGGCCAAAATCTACAGCTAGGCACTTTGCAAAAAACAAGTCAGATTTCAATGTAAAAATGTGATGTGTCAATGTTGCATTTCCTGGCGCGAGCATTAGGCCTACCCACGCAAGTGGCATACCATTTTCATCAGGAGACTTGGGGGAACACAGAATAGCAAAACAAGTGTTATTGCCCGTTGTTTTTCTCTACATTTTTTCCTTCCAAATATAAGACAGTGTAAAAAAGACATCTATTTGAGAAATGCCCTGTAATTCACATGCTAGTATGGGCATACCAGAATTCAGAGATGTGCAAATAACCACTGCTTCTCAACACCTTATCTAGTGCCTATTGTGGAAATACAAAGGTTTTCTTGATACCTATTTTTCACTCTTTATATTTCAGCAAATTAATTGCTGTATACCCAGTATAGAATGAAAACCCATGGCAAGGTGCAGTCATTTATTGTCTCTGGGTACCTAGGGTTCTTGATGAACCTACAAGCCCTATATATCCCCTCAACCAGAAGAGTCCAGCAGACGTAACTGTATTTTGCTTTCAAAAATCTGACATCGCAGGAAAAAGTTACAGAGTAAAACGTGGAGAAAAATTGCTGTTTTTTTCACCTCAATTTCAATATTTTTTTATTTCAGCTGTTATTTTCTGTAGGATCTACACAAATTACCCCTTGCTGAATTCAGACTTTTGTCTACTTTTCAGGAATGTTTAGCTTTCTGGGATCCAGCATTGGTTTCACACCCATTTCTGTTGCTAACTGGAAGGTGGCTGAAAGCACAAAAAATAGTAAAAAAGGGGTATGTCCTGGTAAAATGCCACAATTGTGTTGAAAAATGGGGTTTTCTGATTGAAGTCTGTCTGTTCCTGAAAGCTGGGAACATGGTGATTTTAGCACCACAAATCCTTTGTTGATGCCATGTTGAGGGAAAAAACCAAAAGACTTCTTCTAGCACTTTTTTCCCATTTTCTTTACAAAAAAAACTAGATTTTCGCTGTATTTTGGCTAATGTCTTGGTCTCCTTCAGGGGAACCCACCAAGTCTGGGTACCTCTAGAATCCCCGGGATGTTGGAAAAAAGTTATGAGGGCCTAAGCGTGAACTGCCCCAAACAGCTAAAAAAAGGCTTGCCACCTTAGGGGGAAAAAGCCTGGCAGCGAAGGGGTTAAAGATAGAGCTCTTATTTTCTCCTTCTCTATGTCTTTTTAGTGAGTATATGAGGGAGAGCCTTCCAAGGCTGCTCTGATTCCTAGACAGAATTATTTGCTTGTAACTGGTCTGCTTTAAAGCTGTACTATTCTTTGAGTATAACTCGGCCAACAGTAAATTCTTGAAAGTCTCCTCCTATACATTCCTAATCCGGTAACAGTAACAAATGCTGCATTCAGTATGAAGACCGTACTTGGGAGTCTGAACTATAATCTTAGGCCCAGATTTAAGAAAAGTGGCACTGCACTGGGTTCAGCGCCACTTCTCTAGCGCCCCTTAGCGTCCCCCAACATAACCATGTGTGCGCCGTATCTAAAATACTGTGCACATGGCAGTAGTTAGGGAACTAGCATCAAAAATGTTGACCCTAGTTCAGAACTTTGCAGGATTAGCATAAAAAATATTGACGCTAATCCTGCAAAGCCCATTGATGCCCATTGTAAACAATAATGTGACTTCTTTTAACACGTGCTCAGAGCAGGTTTTAAAAGTGCAGAAAGAAATGACGCATAGAAATCTCCAAGATATTGTAGCACCATTTTTTCTGGCCCCCCTAATGGGGGAATGCGCCCCTTGCATTCATTATCCCTGGCACAGGCATAATGTGGTGCAAAGGGTTGCAAAATAGCACAATGCATGCATTGCGCCACTTTGTAAATTTGGCGCAGTGATTTCAGCCTTGTTGGGCCACATTAACATAAACAAATTACCCTAATGAGGCAAAGGAGGCACTAGGGGCTCTTAAATCTGCCCCTTAGTTTCATAGGATAGCACATTTTTGGTGGGCCAAAAATATAATTTGGATTATTACAAACCAGGTTATCAAGTCCACCCTCCATATCACCCCTAAACATCAAGCGTCAGTATGAACTGGATTGTGCTTCTTCTTCTAATTCCGTGAGAATACTGTGTGCAGGGCGGCCACTGAAATTCCTGTATTATTTTCTGAACTTGTGTTGTAAATGGGAGATTTTAAGTTTTGCTAATTAGAGTTGAGCTTTTCAGCCAGTTATTTTTTCTTGACATATGCCTGGATAATTATATGTATTAACTGATTCACCCTTCCTAAGCTCCAGGTAAAATTGCATTGCTTTCTCTATAAACCGTTTTTCAAGTCTTGACGTTTTTGTTGTTCCTTAATCTTATCAGAATGGGTGCTAGCTCTCACAACTCATTTTAGGCCAGAAGGAATTCTGTCTAAGAGAACAGCAAAAAGAACAGATGCTGGATGGAATGCAGAACAAATCAAACATTCACCCCCAGTCACAGATCTTGGTTTAATAGCTTTTTTTGCTCACCACAGTGTCATCTGCATATAGAAGCAAAGACATGTACCACCCCCTACTTTCGGCAGAAGATGTGTTACACCATCTAATGATAGATTAATGTCTGCATTAGATACCTTAAACAGCAGAGAAGAAAGGACTTATCTCTACTTTAATCCCCAATTTTGACCATCCTTTTAGTTACTTTTGTGCAGTCCCCCATCTTTACACGTATCCATGTATTCCAGTCCAAAAGTTGCATTACCTTAAAGAGCGCAAGAACAAGCCACCATTTTCAGCTTATTACTCAAAATTGTTGTAGTGAACTTAGAAAAAACATACCACTAGTCTAGGATGCAGGCATACAGCCTGCCACCAGACCTCTCACCACGGTTTGTACAAATATATTTAGTGCCATTATGCTGTCTAAATTTCTGCCCCTTTCCTAAATGAAGCCGTACAAGTGAGTTGTTCTCAAGCTATCCTTCCAGTTATTATTAATATTATTAAAGCTTATACAAAATATAAAATGCAAAACACATTCCATAAAAATACAATTAATCATTCCATGAAACGTTAAAAAAACATTTAAAAATACTTATTTCATCTGTAATTCTAAAATCTTAAAGTGCTTATTTTAATCGATATCTTTTCTGCCAGGCACACAATAAATATCTTGAAACCGCTAATCAGTTCTTAAAATCCTAGTGGCTTCCAGATAGCGTCTTACACCAAACAGGTAACAAATCTGAATTAACCAAATCTTCCTTAGATGGTAGTAAGCAGGACAGAAAAAACAAAAAGGCTCTTCAGAGTCAGGGCATAGTTTATTTGAAGGACAAGTATTTGATATAGCAGACCCCCACCATCTACTGCAAAATGTATTGACTGGTAAAATCCCACACCTAAATTTCAGAAATAAAGATCTTTTTTATGGTGGTGCTATGTAGTCCATAAATATTTCAAATTCTATATCCTGTTTAAAATTAAGAAATCTTTCTGTCTGTGTGCCTGCTGACTCCACTACCCATCCCTCATGTATCTGTAACCAATATTTTGTTCTCAGTTGGCCCAACATGTCCTTGGTTAACAGCTCTAGGTTACCCCAGGCTATGTGCTTGTCCAACTTGTACATCCAGGACTTTATATAATTAAACTAGGTTATGGATCCATGCATATCTAGCATTTTTAGATTAGTGAATGCTTGTTCATAAAATGCCATAGATTTGCTACTCCAGAGTCTCACCCAATAGGTCAATGGCTTATGTTTAACCACATCCGCTATATTCCATAGGCCCAAGCATAGGTGTATAGGTGTTAGAGAGGTACTTTGAGGGACTTTTTAAGGATTGATCCAATAAACCTATTCTCAGTTTTGACCAAGCGCTTAATTTCATCCGTGCCCTCTATTGCTGCATGATAAAGTGTTTTGCCAGGCCCTCTTGCATAATAAATCTCTATTGCAGGTGCTGTTGGTTGGAAATTAGATGCATTCATCACAATTGCTGACCCTGAATGATGCAATGACATTTGACTTTTCATTATTTGAGGATCCCATGACAGTGTATTCGCAATCCGGACTCCAAGATAGTCAAACTCCCTGACTTCCTCTAGTTAAGAATACCCCAACTTCAACTACCCAATAAAAGACCTATGCGGATGGAAAGCCATACATTTAATTTTGGAAGCATTGATTTCCAGCCCTACTGTTCACAGGTGATAGAGAATCTATTAAGTTCTGCACCCCCCTGAGAGCTTTTTAAACCAATAACGTATCGTATGCAAACAGTAGAATTGTCTGGTCAGACAATTTTTTTTGGGGGGGGGTCACGCTTGCAATCATATAGCATATCAATTAACTCATTCATATAAAGTGTGAACAGAGTTGGGCAAGTATACATCCCTGATGGACCCTCTCTCAACTCTAATACAATCCATCAGTTCCTCCTCCCTTCTCCATCCCACCTGTGCAAAATTATCACTATACAAGCATATTACTACGTCAAGCAGATTTGCTGGCACACTCATATCTCTGAGCACAGCCCAAAGTTTCACCCGAATTATCAGATCAAAGGCAGATTTTAGGTCCACAAGCACTACATACAGGTGGTATTTGTTTAAATTAATGGTCTTTCAAAGAATCTTAATAAAGTGAAACAACTGATCTATAGTGCTCATTTAGGACCAGAAGCCTGCCTGAAGGTGTGACAAAACATTGTTTTCCTTCACCCATGTTTGAATTTTGACCAATAATTGTCTACTGAAAATGTTTGGGCACTATCTATCAGGCTTATCAGTCTGTAATTATCTGGTTATCTTTACCCCCTTTTTATAAATTCGGATGATTTCTGCTCCTCTTCAAGATTCTGGTCTCTCCGCTCCCCTGGCTATAGCATCCAATAAAGCCTTTAATATAGAGTCCCATACAATCAGTTCTGAGATCCCCGGGAATCTGGTCCAGTCCTGGGGCTTTCCCAGGTTTCATGCTATCCATGGCTCTTAAAGTATCTTCCATTGTAAAAGAGACTGTAGGAGTATCCTCTAAGTCACACTATACGTTCACCTGTTCTTCATTTGTGTCTAGACACTTTCTCTTATTCTGAACAGTATACATTTTAATAAAATAATGTGCCCAGTTGTGGGGGATGAATATAAAAATCTTCATTTCTAGTGACATTAATAGTTCTATACAAATAATTTATTGCTTGAATAAATAAAATCATTAACAATACAAAGAGCAGAAGCCAAACCAATACAGAGAAAGATAAACTATTACAATTAAAACATCTGAACTATTGTCATGAAACCACATAAAAAAACATACTTTAAAAACATTTTAAAATCCATGGTAGGAAGTATTTTTATGCAACCAGTGCCAACCACAAGTTTACTCATGAAACATAAAGTGCCTTTTTTTTACATGGTCACCTCCACTTTGTGCCTGGTAACTGGTGTAATTTTGACTGCATGTGCACTGAGTTCCTGCTAACCAGGTCCCAAGTGCCAGATCTCTCTCCCGAAAACGATGCAATTGTTCCCCAATCAGCCATACCTTTGGCAACCCTGTAAGCCCCCAGTAAAAAGGTACCCCTGGAACCTGAGGCATGGGTACAAAAGAGGGTCACAGAGTGCTGCAGCATGTATTTGGCCACCGTCGGGGACCCCTCACCTAGCACATACAGACTGCTACTGCAAGCTGCATGTCTTGGTGCAGCTAAAAGTGAAAACATGACATGGCACACAGCCTGTGTGCCATGTCCCCTAACACTGCATGCAATATATGTAAGTCACCCCTTCAGCAGCCCTTACAGCCCTAAGGTAGGGTGCATTATATTACATGTGAGGGCATATGAGCAAGAGCACATATGCCCCTGATATGTCTCAATTCTTAGATATAGTGAGTAAACAAGGAAGCCATTTTAAGTGCATGTGCTGAACACTAGTCAATATGAGTTCCCCAGCTACATGATGGCTTCACTTGAAAATAGGGATGTTTGGTATCAAACATCTCATATTAATAAACCCTCACTGATTCCAGTGATGGATTTATTAATACATGCACCCTAAGGGCACCTTAGAGATGCCCCCTTAAAAACCCTACCATTTACCCATGTGCTGGCTGAATAGTTCTAACTGGCCTACCACCCCCAGGGGTGAGAGTATTGGCTCTTGGGCAGACAGAAACAAAGCCTGCCCTGGCAGGGGTGTTAGCACACCCCTCTCAACACGATGGCCTACAAATATGCATTACAGAGCAGGGGGGCTTCAAAGAAGCCCACTGCCCTTGATAAGTAGATCTGGCTTCTCTCACAGGATATGATGCCAACCCCCCTGCCCAGGGCCCATATGGCACCTGAACAGCTCTCATTTCAGTCCCACCCCTGAGGGGAGCTGACTGATGTGGACATACCTTTTAAATGTCTGCCATCTTGGTTCTGGCAGAACTAGGAATTCTGGGACAGAGTTAGGTCCACTTACCACAGGAAGTGGTCATATAGGGTGTGTAGTGACCCAAAGGGTAAGTAGCCCATTGGCTACTATCCTACAGCCCCCGAAACACCCCTCAATTCCGTACTTAGAGGAGGCCCTGGCACCAGGAAATTCCCTGCTGACCTGAAGAAGAAGGACACTCCAGAGTCGCAAAACTCAAGAACTGAAGATCAGTGACTGACTCTGCACCAACCCTGCCAGCCTGCCTGCTGACTTCAACAACTGCGAGAAAGATGCCTCATCCTTAAGCTGCTCAAACTTCCAAAAGCTAGATTAGACTGCCAGCTTTCAGGCCAGCCCCAGGAACTCCTGTGAAGCTGTGGACCTGCTTTCCTGCATCTTTGCAGGCACCCAAAAATCTTGAAGAGGACTTCAGAGTGCCAGAACCTGATGCTGGACAGCACCACTGCACCTGTGTCCCCTAGCCCAAGTTGAAGTGGGCCAATGGTGCCAGCATGGTCCCCAGCCTCTCCTGAGACAAACTCCAAAGTCAGTTTTCCCACTGCAATCTTCACACCAGTGTCAGAAACCTCCTTGTAGAGGCCCCCCTCAATCATAACCTCCTCTGGTGACCTGATGACACATTGCACCTCTGCACCCGGATGCCTGAGATCGAAGAGAAGAGGACCGCTGGTGTCCCTGCATCCCCCAGGCTTGTGAGACTTGAGCCCAATTGTTGGTTCAGCCGGACTGGTCCTCCAGTCCACACCTGCAGCCTGTATCTGTGGGCCCCCTCCTCCGTGACCGTCACCTGTGACAGAAACCCGATGGTCCAAGAACTCTATGCACCCAGATACCCTAGACAGAGGAGAGGAGCGCTGCTGATGCCCCTACGTCCCCAAACATTGCAAGAATTTAGCCTACTTAATGGTTCACCCTGACTGGATCCCCAGTCCTAACCTGCAGCCTCTTTTCAAAAGGACCAATCCTCTTTGGCTAACATTGGGAACCTGATGCCTTATTACACCTCTGCATCCAGTGCTGCCCGCTATGACCTGTTGGTGTGGCTTTGACCCTTGCCTATAACTTATACCTGTTTGCCTAATTTGTTTTTCTCCTATAGAATGACATTGCAGTTTCCAAGAACTGCACTGTTGACGTTTCTAAACTGTAAAGATTTTTCTTGCAAAATGTGCATACCTGATCTTAATGTTTCTGGTACCAAAACTTAGATAAAGATGCTTGTTATTTTTGTAAATTAGTGTGTTCTCCTTATTCAATAAATGAGAGACACAACTTAATATGTGTAGATTTGCAGACATTTAACACTCCTCTCTGATAAGCCTAAGGCTGCTCAACCACCCTACCCCCTAAAAGAGCATGTTGGGATTGCTAGAGCAAGCCCTGTCCACTAGTAAGGTAACCCCTGGGCTCTTTGCATGCTATCCTTGATTTTGGTGTACCAAATGCTCCCTACAAAGGGCAGTCGTAAAGGCTTCCTAAAAATATAATCAGAAAATATTGACATTTAAACAATAGTTTAAATGCGCATGAATATGCCAAAAAGATTTGCTTGTTTTCTTATTGCCAACTGTAACCATATCCCGACAATTTCCTACCTCCTATCTCTTCCTAACAGTTAATAGCTGTGGGAAGGAAACAATATATATGCACGCAGTTAACTCTCTATCTTAATTTTTGTTTGGCCAGCCTGCATTATTTGTCAAACCAGATTTGTTTCTTTCTGTCTGTGTAGTGGAGCCGTCACTGTTTTATAAAAATACACTGTGATGGAATCAAGTAAATGTTTAAAATATGCATAATGGAGGCCTCTTCTTGAACAAAATCCTCAAGTAAAAAAATAGGACATTGGAAACCAACAAATAAATGCGTGCAAGTGTATCCGCATTGGTCATTATAGTGTGTCATTTAATCCTACTTTTATTGTTAGAATGAAAGATTGGTGTTTCAGCTGATGAACTCAGAAGCGGAAGTGACATCGTATGCCCTATGACCTCAGTTATGTCACCGGAAATTACCTCATATAACTTTTGACTTTAAGGGGCATATTTATACTCCGTCTGCGCCGAATGTGCGTCAAAAATGTTGACACACATTCAGCGCAAACGTTGCCCCGTATTTAAACTTTGACGCCCGCGCACAACAAAATTCTGCAGTGTGCATCATTTTTTGGATGCGGCGACCCGCCTTGCGTTAATGATATGCAAGGTAGGCGTTCCCGTCCAAAAAATGACTTAAACGGGCGTGCGTCGTGTTTATGTTTTCGGGCAAAAATGACGCACGGCTGGGAGGCTGAGCCGGAAAATGACGCACAGCGCGATTTGCGTCAAAAATTCACGCCTGGGTCAGGGCAGGCGTTAAAATGGGGCAAACACACCTGTATTTAATCAGAACACACAGAACAAACAGCAGAGCAGCAACAGGGAGACATGGAGGTGATTCTCATCCAGCGGGCACGCAGACGCAGAGACCAGCAGCAACAACAGCAGCTACATCAACACCAGCAAGGACCCCAAAGGCAGCACAGAAGGCAGGAGAGGATATTCCGCCCCAGAACCACCCTTCAGGGCCTCAGGGAACACCACATCATCCAGAGGTACCAGTTGAACTGGCAGGCCATTCAGCAGCTGCTGCGCAACATTGAACCGCAGTTGGCCCCCACTTTGCTGACACCCCGCACCATCCCAACAGAAACCAAGCTGCTTGCTGTACTTCATATGCTGGCAAGTGGCTCTTTTCAAACAACTGGTGCCCTGGTTGCCGGAATATCACAACCATCATTCTCCGCCTTTTTGCCCAAAGTACTGGATGCCATAATTCGACTGACACCCCGCCACATCTGCTTCCCTAACACACTGCAGAGCAGCAGGAAACAAAACAGGGGTTCTACCTCATCAGTGGCTTCCCACATGTCCTTTGTGCAATCGACTGCACACATGTACGCCTTGTGCCACCTGCTGCAACTGAACACCTCTATCGCAACAGGAAGCACACACATTCTATCAACGTTGAGGCCATAGTCGATCACCAGGGATCGTGGCTAAATATCCTGGGAGTGTCCATGACTCATACATCTTCTGTCACTGCTCCATCAATGAACACTTCCAGGATGAACGTTATGGCAATGGACTACTTGTTGGTAAGTACAAAAACCTACTTATATACTCACTGCACAGCAACCCTCTAGGACACACAACACATACACCACAACAGCAACATGTGAACAGGAACACACTGAGGTTGTGACATCGCTAGCCATGTTTCTCAGGTCACCATTGAACCTGTCACACATCGGAAATTACTGTACAGCCTAATGTTAAGACGTCAAAGATCACAACGTGTGGAGTGGGTTGCACAAATGTCACCTTGCAAAATGTAAGTGTCCCAATGACCTTTACATTAATCCATTGCATAAGTCTAAAGGTATGGGATGTCCAGGGTACATTGATATGAACGTGTTAACAACACTGTCAATTGCAACCTGTGTATGGATTTATCATCTCAGCCCCAGTGAAGACACCAACACCTGTATCACAAGTCATAATGCTAGGGAGGGCACACTGTACTGCAAATCCCAAAACATACTGCTGACAAACGGTCAGCAGACAAACACTTATTCAGTCAAGGAAACAACACGATGCAGATGGTACATCCTGCAAGCCTAGGATGCGACATAATAACACAAAAGAGTCACAGACAACACAAGACAACTACTGCCATGAAAGGTCATTTCAATAGGGCCAGCTACATCAATATGATCCCAATCACTTTCTCTTGCAGCTGATCAGGGGTATGGCATCCAGCCATGGATTATGACACCATTTGGCAACCCGAGTACTGCTGCAGAGCGTGTCTACAACGACGCACATAGGAGGACACGCAGCATTGTCGAGAGGTCCTTTGGCATCCTCAAGTCAAGGTTCCGGTGCCTCGACATCACTGGTGGTAGCCTCCTATATTCGCTGGAGAGGGTCTGTAGGATCATCCTAACATGTGCAATATTGCACAACATTTGCATCAAAAGGAACATTCCCCTCCTGGAATCAGAGCCACACATGCCTGAAGAGGAGGAAGAGGAGGATGGTGGCCTGCAACATGAGGGGGAACTACAGAACACGGCCGCTGGTATACGCAGGCGGCAAGAGATCATCAACAATTTCTTGAATATAATCACCTTCACCACTTTAGTTAACTAATTTCAACACCTATAATAATCACCATATCATGGTCTGGCTATTCATTTGTGCACACCTTCATCTCTACTTATCAGAATAAGAGTGTTGCCTCATGGAGCATTGCTGAGATACTGATTAGGACACTGAACATCCCAGAGCTAATGTAATGCCTAACATACAATGGTCACATACACACACTGTTAATGACATATATCATGTACATTTCTCCTTTGAAGGCCAATAGCAGAGGACCACAACTATTTCACACATACATGTTGAAATCAAGGTCCAACGCAGCATATGGCACACAACTAAGACACCATCACTCAATAAGGGGAAAACAAGCCTCATACATGAGGTTGTCAATGTGCTTTTGCATCAGTCACAGGAATGTCAGACCAGACCCTTGACAGCAGTAAGTCCAACTGCATCCAATATTTGCAAGGACTATCTGTGACCAGAGTTCTATAGAAGCAGAACATAGACAGCGCAAGTGCCACACATATGAGCAGCATTGCACACATGACATTCCATGTACATGTCAGCCCATTTCATAACTCCTGACACACCCATGCACCTGGTCACAACCCACCTGTCGGAAGAGGTCCCTGGAATACTAAGATGTGTACCCCGATATTCCCTCCTCTACACACACAGACCAACATTAGCAATCCAGTGTGCTACACCCTTTCCTATGGTATGCCATTGTCATAGAACATCTGACTGCATGGACTTCAGGTTCATTTATACACTGGCTTCCAGTTTGAAAGCCCTATTAGCACCTGTAGATTGCTTCCCGTGTGAAAATGTCTGTTTGCCCTTAGAATGCAAGTCTCACCTACAGGACTGGTGAGAAACAGATGCAGCCCACACCTGTGATCACCTCCATGCACACCACCCATTTAAAAAAGTACTGCCCCTGCTGATGCCTGGAACAGCATAGGAGTTGCCATTTAGTCAATTACACCGGTAAGCATTGATACTAATAAGCTGTGTAACACAGCCCTTGGGTTCATTTGTCACCTTCAAAAACACAGGACATACAGTGTTTGACATGTCAACTGTCTAGTTCGTCCTCCAAACAGTCTGAGTCAGACCACTGATTATGTAACTTGTCAAATTGCTGGATCCTGAATCACCCTGCTTTCTGTCAGCCTGACTGGCATCTGTCTGTGCATCACACTAAAGTATCCCTGTGTCTACATATGTACCACACTTGCGTTAGCAAACCTCTCATTCATCAGGGGGTATTGGGCATGGGCTTCTTCAATGCATACACAAATACATTGGATAGCATCATCTGCCTTTTAACTGTACCATTTGAGTAAAATCCTCTGGGAAAAGCAAAATACATGGCCCATCCCTTGCTTGGGGCGCATTTATGCATGAATGACAAAGTGTGACAGTGTCCCAGGGCCGTAGGCAGGGATTGGGTACGGGGCTTTCAGCACAACCAGCAACCTCTGATAATGTCCATGAAAAATACACTTGTCAGGACCATGACAGTTCACACACAGAATCACAGTGCTCACAACATAGTGATGGGCCGTGTGTGGTGAATAGCTGCAAGAATAATCAGCACAGGGGCTATGATGTTCCCAGATGCAGTGGGAATTGCAGAGGCTAACTTGTGTACAAATGTTGTAATGACACCTGCCGGAACATGACACCTGAGAAATTATCTCACTCAGCACACCAAGGTTGCCCTGTTGACTGTCTCATTACACGTCTTTAGTGACAGGGTGGGACCATCCCCATGTAGGTTCACATGTCCAAATCCACTTTACTCACATTGATCAACCAAGGATACTCAGTAGATAAAGGAATAGCTGCCACTGACTCATGATGAGTCCTGGACCGAACTGTGACAAATGACACCCCAAAACAAATACAGGATAATCATTGGGCCACACACATGAACAAGACACATATGTGCAATTGATCACTGGAAATATGTGGACACGTGCTGTCTTGTATGCTGGTCCACCACAGCCACTTGATAGTTGGGGCTCACTTCTATGGCCTCAACTGTGATGTCATCATACATTTAAGATTCACCCTTGTCTGCCTGTGCAAACAACATGGTGCCCACTTCCTCAATGCATGTGTATGACTCACTGTGGGATTCACCAACTAGTGCCTAGGAAGCTGTTACCAATACTCTAGGACATAGGATGTTGAAAATGTGGACCATTGACATGAACAAGCGTCTGCCATCTATCTGGTGCATGCTATGTCACATGTAGTGTCTACGTGACCCTAAATCTTGGAAGTCCACTTTACGGATGTTGCTACATGTATGACTAACACATGCCCTCTCTCATTTCCACAATGACTTGCATCAAAGGATTGGATACATGGACGTCACATTCATACAAGCATATGTACAAATATGCTTCATGTGATACACACACACTTGGTCAACAAATACATTAATTGCCAAAGAACACACTTTGAGCCAAAGGCATTTAGGTATTGTACATATGTGCGTCACATTGCTATCCTCTCCTTATGCCAAACATGCACAATTTGTGCAACACATATATGTAGGCCACACTTATGACCAACTATTGCATCAGCCAACCGTAAAAATACTGTGAAGGGAGTAGCGGATTATGGTCCGCTGCAGTTTGATGTCACACATGTGAACATACACCATCAACACCATAGTGTCTTCAATCAGCCTATCTCTGATGTGTCCCAAATGTAACATAACAAAAAAACAAGAAAAATTGCCCAAAACCAATTAATGCACAGAAATG